>NC_052395.1:26502749-27702749 GCF_009389715.1 Phoenix dactylifera
TAGTATTACTGCTAACATATAACGATAAAATCACTAAGTTAATATTATATTTTTGTTTGGCACAGGTTAGTATAAATTAAAGTTTAAATACGCATTTGGTAGCGTTTAGAGGGATGCATCATGGCCCCAAACCGCGCGGGCCCAATCCTGCCATGATCTGATCGAGCACATTAGCACCCAAACATCCGAGCCCGCGTGCGATCTCTCAGTGATCCTCGCATTCCCTCCTTTCCGGATTAGCACCCGCACTCTTCCGGAATAGAGATTCCCACTCTCACTTCATCACAAAGAAAAAGAACTTTTTAACCTTCAATCCCATGAAGAATAGCTGGAAATACTATTCATGCTGAAATCACTGTTCATATGAACAGTGTTCCAAGATGACAGTGTTCATCTGAACAGTGTTACGTGAACACACTGTTCATCTGAACAGTATTACGTGAAAGCACTGTTCATATGAACAGTGTTACGTGAAAGCACTGTTCATATGAACAGTGTTACGGAAATGTTTTGATGTCACTGTTCTTCTTCCTCCCGCAGCGTCCCAACCTCGGCAGCACGTCATCTTCTTCGCATGCATCCTCCCGCTGCCCAATCCCGGCCAAGCCAACGCCCGAACTCGTAGCCAGCACCTCCCCGACGTCCTCCGACTAAGCATGTCTTCATCCCTGCCATCTTTCTGGAACAGCGGATGTTCTCCACTGATTTTCTATCCTCAACGTCTTCAAAGCAAGCCATCTTCTTCAGCCATTTCCATACAGTTTTTTATCAACTTCCCGGGTTCTTCTCAGCAAGGTCCCAACCGAAGCACATTCATCCGCGTCACTGCCAGCGCGTTTCAACCGCGTCCCTACCGCATCCATGCCACGTCCCCGAGCGCCTTCCATCTCGGAACTCCAGCCTCAACCATGGCCATGATCGGCTCCTCCCACGATCTCGCGACGGCCTCCAAGTGATCCCACATCCAGCGCATCCAGATCAGCTCCCTCCGGCTTCATCCTTCCCGTGATCCCAGCCTCCACCACGGCCTGATCGGCTCCTCCCAGCGTCTCACGTCCGCTATCCCAGCATCGCGCCCAGCAGCCGGTAATCCCAGCCTCCTCCGCGTTTCAACCGCATATCCTCCTCTTCCGTGATCGACGTTCCCATCGATCACGCGTCAAGATCTTCTTCTCCCGACAAATCCCCAACACCCACGACTGTTACCCTCCATCAGGATCCATCGCTGGCCAACAAGATGGCGACCTATAAGAGGAGGGTGGAGGTGTTCAGCTGAGGGAGAAAAAAAAAAGCCAAACAGGGGAGCTCTGTTTTCTTGGAAAGAAGAAAGAAAAAAAAAAGTATGTTATGTTGAAAGTCCACCGTGGGAGAGAAAGGGAGAAAAAATGAAATTTCTTATTTTATTTTATTTTTATTTGTAGAAGAAAGAAGCATTAGGCTTCATCTTCAATCTTTTACTTTTGTAATCATTTCTTTTATGAAATCAATTGATTTTCTTTCATGCAATCCATATTCTAGGTTCAGTTTAATTTTTACTTTTTATGCAATGCATTAAATTTCTTTTATGCAATTATGTTCCAGGCTTTGATCTTCTTAGCACTGTTTTCATCCATTTTAATTTATGCCAATGCTCTTTTTTGATTAGTTAAATATAAATGCTCTTTGAATCTGACTACCTGTCTTGTAGTTAATTTCAATTAGAAAACATTCTCTGGTAGACCAGAGAATCATTCAACATCCTCAAAGTAATGTTTTTCTTCTATCATTCAATAATCGATTTTGAATCCGATGAACGTTTAATTTTTATGCCACTCCAATCACCTCCCTGTGGATCGACCTCTTACGACCACTATTCTTCGAGTAGAAAAGGTAAGAGTAAAAATAAATTAAACTTTGTTTGTCGTTCTAACAACGATCTGTTTAGCATATTTTTAGGTAAACAGGAACCGGACAACAACCGGCGGCGGCGCCGGAAGAAGGCGAGTGGCGGTGCTTAGGCGGGGCGAGGACGGCGGGCGTGCCTCGGGTGAGATGCGACCGAAAAAAGGTGGTGGGCGTCGGCGAAGGTGAAGCTGTGCGGAGGCGGTACGACGTGGCGTCGAGGCGGAGGCGGCGATAGTGGCATTGCCGCGACGGCGACGCGTTGAGGTGGGGCGACGTTGTGCGCGAGCGGAGGCGGAACGGCAAGGCGGCGAGGGCGGTGCAGCATGGGAGGTGGAGTGGCGATGGATCTCGATGGCAGCAGGGGCGGCGAGGCCGGAGGGGCGACGGCTGCGGCGGCTAGGGTGGAGTGGCGCTTCACGGGCGGCGGCGACGGCGGGCAAACAAAGGTAGAAGATGAACAGAGGTAAGGGTTTTTTTTTTTTTTTTTGGCACGAGCGGTCACGTGCGTACCCTTTTTTTTCTTTCCTTTTCTTTTTTTTTCTTTTCTCTTTTTTTGTAATTTTTTCCTTTTTTTTTCTCTTCTCTTTTTTAACTCGAATCTGTTAGGATCCGAGTTATCGGGTTTGACCCGTTATGGGTTTGTCACGTGAAATCACGTGCGCTTTTTTTTGTTCCGGGCTACCGGATTTGGGTTAACGGGTTTTGTGACTTACCCATTAATCTTTTCTTCAACATCCCGATGGGTTCGGGTGGGCAGGCCGATCTCCGCGGCGGTGTGTTGACCCCCTAATGGATTTTGATGAATACAAAACACTAGAGTATAATTCCATCTATCTTAACAATTTATTTGAGAATTTCAGGTGATTAATTAACAATATTGTTAAGAAATATCTAGGCAAGTTTCCATAATTTTTAAGGATTTATTGAAGAATTTTTGAGTTGAAGAAAATAGATCAGGGACAGCCGAGACGTCTCCGGGTTGTATCAGAGACGTCTCTGGCACAAACAGGAAGAACTGGCACGTCTGGGGACGTCCCCAGCACCTGGCGGGGCGTCTCGCAGGGTCGGAGTCGACTCTCTCAGAGGCGGAGTCGACTCTCTCAGAGGCGGCAGAAAGGCCTGTTGCCCAGATAGACAACCCAAGAGGGAGGGTGAATTGGGTTTTAAAATAATTTGGCTATTAAAACTTTTGTGGATAACTAATTAATGCTTTTGCGAGATGATTAATTAGTTTCTATGTGCGGTGAATGAAATGCGAGAGATAGAGAGAGACAAACATCACAAACACAATGTTTTATAGTGGTTCGGAGCTAACCCTTGCTCCTACGTCCACTCCCCAAGTCTCACTTGGGAATTCACTATAACCTCTTGGATTACAGCCGGTTGTTTTCCAAGCTCACAACCAACTTGTTGTTTTACGAGCTCACAACGAACTCGGTCGGTTTTTCCAGGCTCACCGACTAGAACCAACCCGATTGTTTTTCCGGAATCACAATCGAACCCTTACACGTTGGTTTTACACTCGGCTCACCAACCATCCTCAATACCTTGATTCAATCCCCCGATTGAACCAAGCAAAGACAAGATGGAAGTAAAAAGGAGTAACAGAAAAACAGAGCTTCTCAAAAGCAGATAAATAACAATATAAACAAAGAGAAGTTAGAAGCCCTCAAACACGTTTGAGTTGGAGTAGAGTAGGGCTTCTTGAACTTCGGGTCTCCTCTTAAATGTCTGGTCGACTTGAATGCAGGAGGAGATCTCTTTCAATGTTGGGAAGAAGTAGGTGGATGCAGTTAATGTTGCTCTTCCCTCTTTTCCGTTGAAAACCAGGTTGTAGAGATTGAAAGCTGATTACTTTGAGTGGAATAGTTGTTCTCTGCCTTGCTACAGTCTCTGTGGCTATTTAAGCCATCCCCCACGGAAATAGCCGTTAGAGACCTTTTTCTGCCCGTTCTGCACACTCTGCACAGCCTGACAATATGTCCGTTGGTGGGTTGGAGTCGACTCGCGCGATCAGGAGTCGACTCGGCTGTAGCGGGAGTCGACTCATGCTTTTCTGGAGTCGACTCGGCAACTGTTCCGGATTTGAATTAAAGTCGCCTCTTCGACTGGGAGTCGACTCGACTTGACCCAGAGTCGACTCCGCCAACTTCTGGAGCTGACTGGCATTTTCGGAGTCGGCTCATCCCATGCGAGTCCGTGGATCTATTTTTGAACTTGGTCCACTCGAGTCGACTCGACAATCCTGGGAGTCGACTCGGCGCTCAGAGCCCGAACTCTCGATCTACTGTCTTTTGGCTCGTCCAGTCTTGGAGTCGACTCGAACTGTTCCGGAGTCGACTCGGCTCTCAGTTTCCGAAACTTAGTCTTCTGTGTTTTTAGTGAAGCGTTGCCTTGGAGTCGACTCGAGCTGTCTGGGAGTCGACTCGAATCTCAGAGACCAGCAAATTGGTCTTCTGTCTTCTTTGGGGTCGCCGGTGTCTCGGAGTCGACTCGTTGCAATGCGGGAGTCGACTCGAATCTCAGAGTCCGAAAACTGCTCTCTGACTTTTTCCTTGTGTTCCTCTGAGAGTCGACTCTCACTACCTTTGGAGTCGACCTGGCCAACCATCGGAGTCGACTCGCGTTCCACAGGAGTCGACTCGAATCTCAGGGTCGAAAACCGCTCTCTGACTTTTCTGCCTGTGACTCCTTGGAGTCGACTCATACTACCCCCGGAGTCGACTCGATGAACATCGGAGTCGACTCGCGCACTTCAGGAGTCGACTCGTTGACAGGTTTTGAGTTGATGCTTTCTGTTTGTCTGTCTGTTCTCAGTTGGAGTCGACTCGTACTGATCCGAAGTCGACTCGAGCCAAGTGCCAGTGATTCTGATACGCTTGGAGTCGACTCGTAATATCTCGGAGTCGACTCGCGTCTCAGATTTTTGATTCAAACTGACTTCTTAACTTATCCAAAATACTTGAACCAAATCTAGAGGGACACTTAGACAAGATTTTCACTGAAACACTCAATTGAATTCATTAGTAAACAACATATTATACTCTAATGCTTTGAGCTCATCAAAATCAAATAGGGTTTTAATCAATCACTCCACAATCTCCCCCTTTTTGATGATGACAAAACTTTGAGTATATGTAAAGTGAATTGCTCAATAAACAAGGAAATAAATCCATAAATGAATTCATATGTCTGGTAATTTAATATATCCAAGCTTGAAAGGTGTGAAACAATAAATTTTGGAGTTAAAGCTCCCCCTTTTATTTGGAATTATATAAGCCTTCATATCATTGCAATCAATTGTTTGGCTTATATATATTTAATGATTTGGCTTTTTTAAAAAAAATCATATTCTCCCTCTCAACATATGCATTCTATTTTTTTTGATTCTCTGAAGCTCTTTTTAATGCATTGAAGTTTTGAGCTTAAATTTTTGGTTTTTAGAGGAAAAATCTGTCAATTTGTTCTTGAGTAGGATTCAACTAATCTCCGAATATTTCTTGAATAGATTCTGGAGATTACTCCATTAGGAGCCCCAAAAGAGAGATAATGAGCCTCGAGGTACCAAATCCACTAAGAACAAATTATGTTTTAATTTTTGATTCTCATTTTGATTTCTTTTATGTTGATTCCATTTACATATCTATTCAATATTTCTCCCCCTTTTTGTCATTGTATCAAAAAAAAGGAGGTAAGCAGAACACACAATCAACCATAGATCAAATTGCACAGAAATGAAGATAAGATGTCTGCTCATTGTATTGATGTGTATGTGAATACATTTGAGAATACAATAAGTAAAGCAAAACAGTACATGTCAAAATAAAACACAAAAGCAGCTACGGTCTCCTCGAGGATGTAGCTTCTCCTCTCGAGGATGTGGCTCCCCCTCTCGAGGATGTATCTCCTCCTCTCGAGGATGTATCTCCTCCTCTCGAGGATGTGGCTCCCCGAGGCATGCGCTCAACCAGTGCTTGGACCGCATTGGTGACGTTCTCGAGCTGTCGGATAACGGCCTGAATGGCCCTGCTCTGTGTCGTATCGAGCTCGAGGACCGACTTCTGCAGTGCGTCCAGCTTGTCGATGAGCACATTCGACAAGCGCTCGGCCCCCTGGGTAGTGGTGCTCATGTCCTTCCGGGATGTCATCGCGCATCTTTCGAGTGATGCCCGTGACCTCACTCATACTGGAGAACTGAGCCTGAATCAAACTCCTCACGTTGTAGATCTCTTCCCGTACATGGGCCGTCATGTCAGTCACGGCTGTCAAGGAAGGGACCAACTCAGAAGATGTGGGTGCAGGAGTGGGAGCTGGCACTGAACCTCGGAGCTCTCGAAGTAGCTCATCTCGCAGGTCTCTAACAATCTCCTGCCGCAACTCCAGGAGCTGCTCAGGAGCGATCCGGACCTCCATAGGTGGTGGAGCTGAGGAGGAAGGTCCGGCTGAGGTGGTAGGAGCAGAAGTGGAGGGAAAGTCAGGATAGTCAGAATCTGGCTCAGGGCTAGGGAGAGTGTCTGGAGGTATGTGTGGAGGTGGATGACTTCCTAACCCATGTTCCCTCTACCTTCCGAAACCCCATCCTGTGTAGGGTCCCCGGACGCATGCGATCTGTCCATCGCAATGCGCGAGAGGGTTCCCCCTCAGGAATAGGAATCTCGTACTCCCTAAACAAAAGAGTGAACAACATACCGTAGGGAAGAGTGAGCCTAGGTCTATCTAGTGGCTCATATAGATACCTATAAATGAGTTTGGGGAAGTTGATTGGGGTGTCCTGAAGAATATAAAACATAAGGGCGAGGTCCCTCTCAGAAACAAAATCGAAGCGGCCAGTCTTCGGGAAAATGGACCTAGACAAAATACTCAGGAGGATCCGCACCTCAACAGGAAGTGAGCTAGCGGATACCTCGTCTAAAGGGGACTGAGGAGGATATCCTAGTATGCCGTAAGGGCCTCAGTCCTGTCCTCGGGGTGTGTGGGAGCCACCCCTACTTGTGGAAGGTGGAGGATGTGGGCAATAAGATCCTCCGTAACGAACAGAGGGACACCGGCTACCGTGCCCTCGATACCCCCATCTCCCCGATGGACGGTACCGTAAAACTCTCTAACTAATCCAGGATAAGTGGGGAGATCTAATGTAAGGAAATACTCTAAGCCCTGGACACGCAATCTCTCACCTATGGTGAAGCCCTCCCGGGAGAGATAGTCGAAATCGACGTATCTCCCGGTGGAGACCGCCTTCCCGGCGCACGGCCTCGCGGGAACCGCCCTCGGCGGGGAACGAGCCGGAGGTTGTGACCTCGCGGGATCGTGCCGAGCCTTGGAGCGCCTCTCGGGACCGGCCTCGGGTTGGAGCCTCTTCCGGACGACGGCTTTACGAGGCATAGTGACCTAGAATGGGAGGAAAAGCCCTAATGGACGGTGAAAAGTCGACGGAAAAAGCTTGGGGTCTACCAGGGACGACCTAGGAATCGGCTCTAGGGCTTGTGAACAGTGGCGGCGGAGAATAGAAATGTTTTGAAAACGATGGAGCTAGGGTTAAAAAGTCGGATCCCGACTGCGAGTCGACTCCTCTGAGTCGCGAGTCGACTCGACCTCGAGTCGACTCCAAAGTATGCGCGAGTTGACTCTCCTTATGCGCCTATTGACCCCGACTCTCCTTATGCGCGAGTCGACTCCCGACTGTATGCGAGTCGACTCCACCTCTGCTGCCATCGACCTCGAGTCGACTCCCGACTAAGCGCGAGTCGACTCCCCCTTACGAGCCGACTCTGAAACTTACTCGAGTCGTCTCGAACTTTGGCACGCACCTAAAAATCATGCTATGTTCGTGCCGAATGAGGGAAAATCACTAAATTATGATCTGATTTGATGATCATTGAAAAGAAACTCTATTTTAACCACAATCTAATCATCAAAATCAATGAATCTAGTGGAAACTACCACTAGGATGGATCAATCACTCCTAATCCCCTCCTAAGCACACTAAATCTCTCTTCACTTAGGGGTTTTGTAAAAATGTCAGCTAATTGATCATCAGTACAAACAAATTGGAGTGTCACATCACCATTCAGTACATGATCTCTTATGAAGTGATGTCTTATCTCAATATGTTTAGTTCTTGAATGCTGAATTGGATTTTTAGTTAGATTAATGGCACTTGTATTATCACAATTAATGGGTATTTTATCTTGTTTAATGCCATAATCTTCTAATTGTTGTTTGATCCATAAGATTTGAGCACAACAACTCCCGGCTGCAACATATTCAGCTTCAGCAGTAGATAATGCAACCGAGTTTTGTTTCTTGCTAAACCATGATATTAAGTTTTCTCCTAGGAATTGACATGACCCGCTGGTGCTTTTTCTATCAAGTTTACATCCAGCAAAGTCTGAATCTGTATAACCTATTAAGTTCAGGCTAGATTCTTTAGAATACCATAACCCTATATTCTTTGTTCCTATTAGGTATTTAAAGATTCTCTTTACTGCAATTAGATGTGATTCTTTAGGATTAGCCTGATATCTAGCACACATGCAAACACTAAACATGATATCAGGTCTACTTGCAGTAAGATACAATA
This sequence comes from Phoenix dactylifera, assembly GCF_009389715.1. Lineage (NCBI taxonomy): Eukaryota > Viridiplantae > Streptophyta > Magnoliopsida > Arecales > Arecaceae > Phoenix > Phoenix dactylifera. The sequence goes on from NC_052395.1 coordinate 26,511,214, forward strand.
AAGATCCTATCATACCTCTATATAGTTTCTGATCTACAGATTTACCTGATTCATCTTGGTCTAATTTGCATGATGAGCTCATGGGGGTGCTGATTGATTTGTTTCCCTCCATATCAAACTTCTTGAGCATCTCCTTGATGTATTTGGCTTGATTGATGAAGATGCCTCCTTCAGATTGTTTGATTTGAAGTCCAAGGAAGTAATTCAGCTCTCCCATCATGCTCATCTCAAATTCACTCTGCATCAAGTTAGCAAATTCTTCGCAGAGACGATTGTTAGTAGCACCGAAAATAATATCATCAACATAAATCTGTACTAACAACATATCTTTGTTTTTCTTCTTTAGAAACAATGTAGTATCTACATTACCCCTAGAGAACTCATGTTCTAATAGAAATTTGCTAAGCCTCTCATACCATGCTCTAGGTGCTTGTTTTAAACCATAAAGTGCTTTGTTCAATTTATAAACATGATTAGGGTATTGATGATTTTCAAAACCAGGAGGTTGTTCTACATATACCTCCTCATTAATATACCCATTAAAAAATGCACTTTTTACATCCATTTGAAATAACTTAAAGTCCTTAGAGCATGCAAAAGCTAGTAAAAGTCTAATTGCTTCAAGTCTAGCTACCGGAGCAAAGGTTTCATCAAAGTCTATACCTTCTTCTTGATTATAACCCTTGGCTACTAATCTAGCCTTATTCCTTATTACAGTACCATTTTCATCAAGTTTATTTTTATAAATCCATTTGGTACCTATAATTGAATATTCAGTAGGTCTTTCAACTAGATTCCATACTTTGTTTCTAGTAAATTGGTTTAATTCTTCTTGCATTGCATTTATCCAATTTACATCTTTTTCAGCTTCTTCTATGTGTTTGGGCTCAAAATGAGAAACAAAGGCTAGATGATTATTTAAGTTCCTAAGGGATGCCCTAGTCCTAATAGGTTGAGATGGATCATCTAGAATTAATTCCTTAGGATGCCCGTGAGCATACCTCCAAGCTTTAGTTAGTCCATGATCCACAATAGCCTCTTGGCTTGATGATGCACCTTCAATTAATTTTTGATTATCATCTTGTAATGTCATCTCATCTATCTTTTCTTCAAGAATTTCAGCATCATCATCAAAATTAACTCTCTTGCTAGAAGAGATGTCACTAGAATCATCAAATACAACATGTATAGATTCTTCTATAACTAGGGTTCTTTTATTAAAGACTCTATAGGCTTTGCTAGTTGTAGAGTACCCCAAGAATATAGCCTCATCAGATTTTGAGTCAAATTTTCCTAGATTATCTTTCCCATTATTATGAACAAAACACCTACATCCAAAAACATGAAAGTAGTTTACCTTTGGTTTTCTGTTTTTCCAAAGTTCATAAGGTGTTTTCTTTATAATGGGTCTAAAAAAAACTCTATTTAATATATGACAAGAAGTATTAATGGCTTCTCTCCAAAGTACTTAGGGAGGTTACTTTCACATAACATAGTTCTAGCCATTTCCTGTAGAGTTCTATTTTTCCTCTCCACAACTCCATTTTGTTGTGGTGTCCTAGGTGCAGAAAAATTGTGAGTTATTTCCTTTTTACTACAAAACTCATCAAATAAATGATTTTCAAATTCGGTACCATGGTCACTTCTAATAGCTATTACTGTAGTATCTCTAGCATTGGTTACTTCCTTATGAAACTTTCTAAATACTGAAAAAGCTTGATCTTTATGTGCTAAGAACATAACCCAAGTGTATCTAGAATAATCATCTACAATGACGAGACCATATTTATTTCTACCTAGGCTTGTTGTTCTAGTTGGTCCGAATAGGTCCATGTGTAATAATTCTAGAGGTCTAGAGGTAGAGACACATTTTATGGATTTAAAGGAGTTCCTAGATTGTTTGCCATATTGACAAGCTTCACATATTTTATTCTTTTCAAATCTTAGTTTTGGCAAACCTATCACAGAATCTCTTTTAACTAGTTTAGATATTGTGTCCATGCTTGCATGACCTAACTTACGGTGCCATAACCAACTAGCATCATTGTCCTTAGTTTCATTAACAACTAAGCATGGGTTGTGTTTGGCAAGATCCTCAAGATCTACAACATACACATTCCCACTTCTTATTCCTTTAAAAACTAAACTATTATCATTTGGGTTTGTTATGATGTATAGTGATGGTTTAAACATAACATTATAGCCTCTATCACATAATTGACTAATGCTTAATAAATTATGCTTAAGACCATCAACATATCGAACATTATCAATAAAAGTAGAAGGGGTAATTTGAACTTTACCTATACCAATGATGTGACCTTGGTTATTGTCTCCAAAAGTCACAGCACCTCCCTTCTTAGCTTCATGGGTGAAGAATTGATCCTTGTCACCCGTCATGTGTCTTGAGCAGCCACTATCCAAGTACCAGCAATTTTTGTTGACCTTGGCTGCAAGACACTCCTACACAAGCAAATCATGTAATCTTAGGTACCCAAGTTTTCTTGGGTCCTTCATGGTTAGTCATGTTGGTTCCTTTTGGAACCCATACCCTTTTAATTTTTTCTTTTGTTTTTCCTTTTCTATAATTACACACATTTGCCTTATGTCCTAATTTTCCACAACAAAAACAGGTTACTTTCTTAGTTTTACTTTCTCCTGCTTTAACAAAGAAGTTACTAAGAAGTTTTTGCTTATTTTTAGGTTTATATCCTAAACCTGCTCTATTGAATACTGCACGTTGACTATTAAGTATCATATTTAATTTTTCAGAACTATAAGTAAATTTCTCAACCAAAGGTTTGTATTTTCCAAGTTCTTTAGTTAGTGTTTGTTTTTCCGTTTTTAGAGTATTCAAGTCTTTTATGAGATTTTCGTTTAAGATTTGTTTATTGTTTTTAAGTTCTGAAATTTCCTTAGTTAGTTTTTCATTATCTTTACTTAAGGTGTTAGTTTTTGATGACCCAAAGATTGATTCATAGATTGATTTTGATGATCATAAAACCTTGAAGTATAGATACTAATGTTTATGTTGCAAGGAGAAAGATATTTATTTTGCAAGGAACATAGCAAGTTGGAAGAACACAAGAAGGCCTCCAAAGCTCTCAAGTTGGAAGAAAGCTACAATTTATTGGCCCAAGTTTAAAGTTCAAAGGATTCAAATTGGAGGAGTAAAATCAAAAGAAAAATTCAAAAGAACAGTCTTCGAGTCGACTCCAGTGGAACGCGAGTCGACTCCGATGGTTGGTAGGTCGACTCCAAAGAAAGCAAGAGTCGACTCTCAGCGGAACACAAAGAAAAAGTCAGAGAGCATTTTTGGGACTCTGAGATTCGAGTCGACTCCCGCATTGCACGAGTCGACTCCGAGACTCCGCGACCATCAACAGACAGAAAACCAAGTTACTGCCTCTGAGATTCGAGTCGACTCCCAGACAGCTCGAGTCGACTCCAAGGCAGCGCTACACCAAGATGGCAGAAGGCTGTGTTTCGCAAACTGAGAGCCGAGTCGACTCCAAGGAAGTTCGAGTCGACTCCAAGACTGGACGAGCCAAAAGACAGAGGATCGGGAGTTCGGGCTCTGAGATTCGAGTCGACTCCCAGGACGGTCGAGTCGACTCGAGTGGATCAAATTCAAAATTGGATCCACGGACTTCAGTGGATGAGCCGACTCCGAAAATGCCAAGTCAGCTCCAGATGTTGGCGAGTCAACTCTGGGTTAAATCGAGTCGACTCCCAGTCAAGGCATGCACTTTAATTCAGATTTGGAACAGTGGCCGAGTCGTCTCCAGTAAAGCACGAGCCGACTCCTGCAACAGGCGAGTCGACTCCTGATCGCGCGAGTCGACTCCGATCCCAACGGTAATATTGTCAGGAAGTGCAGACTGTGTCCAACGGCTCTATTTTTGTCTCTAACGGCTATATTCTTGTTTCCACGTTATCTAAAGCTATAAAAACAAGAAGAGAGCTAGGGGAGAAGTCATGGAAGTGGGAGAGATCATCTAGGAAAGAGATCTCAAAGAGATTACAAAGAAAATCTCCCACAAGCACAAAAGGGCCATCCAAAACGAAATAGAGAGAAGAAGAGCATCCAAGTGAATCCGAAAGCTTCCTCTCCATCCGTGTGCTGCCTCGGGGATCCTCTACTTCATGCCAAATCAGAGGAGGATCAAGTAAAGAAGAAGCCGAGCTCCTCCATCTTCAAAACTCGTTTGAGGGCTTCTCTTTACTCTATTTGTTTATATTGTCATATTTGCTTGTTTAAGAAGCTTTGTTTTGTTTTATACTTTGTTTTAATATCTTGTAACTTGATTCAATCAAGGGATTGAATCAAGGGGTTAAGGTTTGTTGGTGAGCCAAAGAAAAACCAACGGTGTTAAGGTTTGTTGGTGAGCCAAAGAAAAACCAACGGTGTTAAGGTTTGTTGGTGAGCCAAAGGGAAAACCAACGGTGATAGGTTTGTGGGTGAGCCGAGGGTAAAACCAACGTGTAAGGGTTTGATTGTGATCCCGGAAAAACAATCGGGGAGGTTCTAGTCGGTGAGCCTGGGAAAACCGACCGAGTTCGTTGTGCGCTCGTAAAACAACAAGTTGGGTTGTGAGCTTGTAAAACAACCGGCTGTAATCGGTAGGATTATAGTGAAATTCCCAAGAGGTCTTGGGGAGTGGATGTAGGTGCTAGGGTGCACCGAACCACTATATGTCCTTTGTGTTTGTAATGCCTCTAGTTATTGTCTAACTAACACACTTACTTACTTAGATAAATTGCTTGCTTAATTCTTATCCGCACATCCCTTAGTTGCAAGCATATTTAATCAAGTCGAAGTCTATACATCAAACCCTTGCTAAGTTTAACTTTCACTGTGCATCTATTCAACTTAGCATAGTTAATCAAATAGTTTAAGAAGTAGCATAAAAGTTTTAAAAGACCCAATTCACCCCCCCTCTTGGGTTGTATCTACTGGGCAACAGTTTTTTTAATTAAGAGTTGGTTGCTTGTCTTAAGTTCTAGATTTTCTTTGGTGATACAGTCTTTATCCTTAACTAGTTTATCATATTTATGTATGTAAGTTTGATTAGCTAGTTTTAGCTCTTTATTCTTAATGTTTATAGCCTTATATTCAATCATTAGTTCATTAAATGCATCATAAAGTTCATCAAAAGTAAAATCTAGATGCGTTTTGGATGTTACCTCATTTTCGTTGGCCATGAAGCAGAAATTGGCCTTTTCTTCTTATTCCTCATCCGATGATGAAGATGATGCGTCAGAGTCCGATAAGGTGGTGACAAGGGCTTTCTTCTTCTTGTACTTGCTGCCCTTCTTAAGTAAGGGACACTCAGCTCTGATGTGTCCCGGCTTCTTGCACTCATAGCATCCAATCCCCTCATTTTCCCTTTCCTTACCTTTATCCTTGCGATAGAAATTCGAGGGGCCTCTCCTTTGATGATAGGACTTCTTGTGGTTGATGAATTTTCTGAACTTGCGCACAAGAAGAGCCTCATCATCATCTCCCTCATGATCTTCTTCTTCACTGCTGCTACTGCAAGACAAATCTTTGTTAGATGATGTGGATTTAAGAGCTATTACCTTTTTCTTATGTGAGGACTCTTCTTCGCTGTGTTGCTTCATGGTTAGCTCGTGAGTCATTAGGGATCCAAGGAGCTCTTCAAGTGGAAGCTTGTTCAAGTCCTTAGCTTCTTGGATTGCCATCACCTTAGCTTCCCATGACCTTGGTAGACATCGAAGAATCTTCCTGACAAGCTCACTGTTAGTATAGTTTTTGCCAAGGCTTTTTAGGCCATTGACAATGTCAGTGAATCTAGTGAACATGCAAGTGATTGTTTCATTAGAATCCATTTTAAATAGTTCATACTTATGAACCAATATATTTATTTTGGATTCTTTGACTTGATTCGTGCCCTCATGGGTCACTTCAAGTCTATCCCAAATCTCTTTTGCAGAATTGCAAGTAGAGACTCTATTGAATTCATTCCTATCTAGTGCACAGTAAAGCACATTCATTGCTTTAGAATTGAGTTGTGCCTTTCTCATGTCGTGTTCATCCCAATCCTTTTCGAGTTTGGGTACAGTGACCCCCTCTACATAAATGGATGGGATGTATGGCCCATTTGCTACAATGGTCCGCATCTCATAGTCTTGGGCTTGGATGAATATTCTCATCCTAGCCTTCCAATATGAGTAGTCAGATCCATTAAAGAATGGGGGTCTTTGGGTGGACTGACCCTCAATGTGGGAAGATCCAAATGGGGTTGTCATTTTGATCTTTGACTCTTAGGGTAGAAGAGTTTAGGCTCTGATACCACTTGTTGCCCAGATAGACAACCCAAGAGGGGGGGTGAATTGGGTTTTAAAATAATTTGGCTATTAAAACTTTTGTGGATAACTAATTAATGCTTTTGCGAGATGATTAATTAGTTTCTATGTGCGGTGAATGAAATGCGAGAGATAGAGAGAGACAAACAATCAAAAACACAATGTTTTATAGTGGTTCGGAGCTAACCCTTGCTCCTACGTCCACTCTCCAAGTCTCACTTGGGAATTCACTATAACTCCTTGGATTACAGCCGGTTGTTTTCCAAGCTCACAACCAAACTTGTTGTTTTACGAGCTCACAACGAACTCGGTCGGTTTTCCCAGGCTCACCGACTAGAACCAACCCGATTGTTTTCCCGAGATCACAATCGAACCCTTACACGTTGGTTTTACACTCGGCTCACCAACCAACCTCAATACCCTTGATTCAATCCCCCGATTGAACCAAGCAAAGACAAGATGGAAGTAAAAAGGAGTAACAAAAAAACAGAGCTTCTCAAAAGCAGATAAATAACAATATAAACAAAAGAGAAGTTAGAAGCCCTCAAACACGTTTGAGTTGGAGTAGAGTAGGGCTTCTTGAACTTCGGGTCTCCTCTTGAATGTCTGGTCGACTTGAATGCAGGAGGAGATCTCTTTCAATGTTGGGAAGAAGTAGGTGGATGCAGTTAATGTTGCTCTTCCCTCTTTTCCGTTGAAAACCAGGTTGCAGAGATTGAAAGCTTGATTACTTTGAGTGGAATAGTTGTTCTCTGCCTTGCTACAGTCCTCTGTGGCTATTTAAGCCATCCCCCACGCAAACTAGCCGTTAGAGACCTTTTTCTGCCCGTTCTGCACACTCTACACAGCCTGAGCGACTCGCGCGATCAGGAGTCGACTCGGCTGTAGCGATCAGGAGTCGACTCGGCTGTAGCGGGAGTCGACTCATGCTTTTCTGGAGTCGACTCGGCAACTGTTCCAGATTTGAATTAAAGTCGCCTCTTCGACTGGGAGTCGACTCGACTTGACCCAGAGTCGACTCGACAACTTCTGGAGCTGACTTGGCATTTTCGGAGTCGGCTCATCCCATGGAGTCCGTGGATCTATTTTTGAACTTGGTCCACTCGAGTCGACTCGACAATCCTGGGAGTCGACTCGGCGCTCAGAGCCCGAACTCTCGATCTACTGTCTTTTGGCTCGTCCAGTCTTGGAGTCGGCTCGAACTGTTCCGGAGTCGACTCGGCTCTCAGTTTCCGAAACTTAGTCTTCTATGTTTTTAGTGAAGCATTGCCTTGGAGTCGACTCGAGCTGTCTGGGAGTCGACTCGAATCTCAGAGACAGCAAATTGGTCTTCTGTCTTCTTTGGGGTCGCGGTGTCTCGGAGTCGACTCGTGCAATGCGGGAGTCGACTCGAATCTCAGAGTCCGAAAACTGCTCTCTGACTTTTTCCTTGTGTTCCTCTGAGAGTCGACTCTCACTACCTTTGGAGTCGACCTGCCAACCATCGGAGTCGACTCACGTTCCACAGGAGTCGACTCGAATCTCAGGGTCGAAAACCGCTCTCTGACTTTTCTGCCTGTGACTCCTTGGAGTCGACTCATACTACCCCGGAGTCGACTCGGTGAACATCGGAGTCGACTCGCGCACTTCAGGAGTCGACTCGTTGACAGGTTTTGAGTTGATGCTTTCTGTTTGTCTGTCTGTTCTCAGTTGGAGTCGACTCGTACTGATCCGGAGTCGACTCGAGCCAGTGCCAGTGATTCTGATACGCTTGGAGTCGACTCGTAATATCTCGGAGTCGACTCGCGTCTCAGATTTTGATTCAAACTGACTTCTTAACTTATCCAAAATACCTTGAACCAAATCTAGAGACACTTAGACAAGATTTTCACTGAAACACTCAATTGAATTCATTAGTAAACAACATATATACTCTAATGCTTTGAGCTCATCAAAATCAAATAGGGTTTTAATCAATCACTCCACAAGGCCGATTTCAAGGGATGCGCGCGAGTCGTCTCCACAGGACGCCGAGTCATCCCCGCGAGTAAAAAGCAGACTTCTGGAGTCATCCCCGAGGTAGCGGAGTCGACTCTCTCAGGGTATTCCAGAGGATATCTTTTTCGGTGATAAGGCAGCGGAGACGTCCCCTGAAAAAGCGGAGTCGACTCTCTCAGAGAATTCCAGAGGACTTGTTTTTCGAAGATAAAACAGCGGAGTCGTCCCCGAGGCAGCGGAGTCATCCCCATGCAAAAAGTGCAAACATCTCGAGACGTCTCCGTAAAGCGCCGAGTCGACCCCAAATAACGTCAAAAGTAAAATCTTACAGCCGAGACGTCTCGCGTTGAAGCGGAGACGTCTCCGGAGCGCCTGGGACGCGACTGACACCTTTTTGCAGGTTTGTTTGAATTTCAAACGTTTCTTTTTTTGTGTCTAACGGCTATATTTGCTTTTTGGGCTATAAAAGGGAGCTCTTAAGTGCCTTCCAACAACTTCTCACCAACCCAACACAAGATCATTCAAGAGAGAAGTAAGAGAAAGAGGTTCAAGGGAGTTAGTGCATTCAAGTGAAGAAATCAAGTGCTTTCAAGCTTTCCAACTGATTTCGAGCTCAACTACTCTCTCCCGATCGGCATTCAAAGCTCACATTCAAGACAACGCGATCCACATCGGAAGAACCACCATTTCCCACGCTTCCAACGGCTAAAAGGGTTCTTCCGGGTTTTGTTATTTCTCACTATTTTATCTGCTTATTTAGAGCTTTCAAATCTTTTGTAAAACCTTTGGTTATTGTGTTTGTTCCAGTCAAGGGACTTGGAACAAGGGAAAGGCGTCCCAAGCCTAGGTGAAATTGGGGGTTGTAGGGTTCATTGTTAGCCCGGTGTAAAACAACGAGTTGGATAGTGCACTCGCAAAACTACCGGACTGTAATCTTGGATTATAGTGGAAATTCCCAAAGGTGCCTTGGAGAGTGGATGTAGGAGCAGTGGAAGCTCCGAACCACTATAAAACCTTGTGTTTATTTGTCTGTTTTCATACCTCTATTTTTACTTTAGCTCATACATTTGTGTGTTTTATTTTTAATTGGACAAAAAGTTTTAAAACACCCAATTCACCCCCCTCTTGGGTGACCATCTCTGGGCAACAAGTGGTATCAGAGCAGGTGCTCTGTGTATTTCTTGAAGACCTAACCATCTTGGCCAAAGATCTAGATGGCAACACCCTTCAACAATGTTCCTGCTGAGGGGCAGGCAACCAATAGACCTCCACTCTTCAATGGGACAAATTATACCTATTGGAAGACCAAAATGAAGATCTTTATTCAAGCACAAGATTATGCCTTGTGGAGGGTCATAATCAAGGGACCACACGAACCATCTCACATGGTTAATGGCATTCAAATTCCCAAACCTGAGGAGGATTGGGATGAGAATGATAACAGGATGGTTCAACTCAATGCTAGAGCCATGAACTCATTATTTTGTGCTCTAGATGTGAATGAATTTAATAGAGTCTCCACATGTAGTTCCGCTAAGGAAATATGGGATAGGCTTGAAGTTACCCACGAGGGTACAAATCAAGTCAAAGAATCTAAAGTGAACATTCTAGTTCACAAGTATGAGTTATTTAAGATGGAACCCAACGAAACCATCTCATGCATGTTCACACGCTTCACCGATATAATAAATGGTCTAAAGAATTTGGGCAAATCCTACACTAACCCAGAACTTGTGAGTAAAATTCTCAGGTCCTTGCCAAAGGCATGGGAAGCGAAGGTCACGACGATCGTGGAAGCTAAAGACCTCAACACATTGGGACTTGAACAACTATTGGGCTCATTGATGACGCATGAGCTCACAATGAAGCAACATGAAGAAGAGTTGCCAAAGAAGAAGACAATCGCACTCAAGGCTACTTCGAGTGTGTGTGAAGAAGAAAGTAGTGAGAGTGAAGAAGAAAGCGAAGATGAGGACTTGGGTTTAATAGTAAGGAAATTTAAGAAATTCATGAGAAGAAAGAAACCCTTCCCAAGAAAGAAGTTTGGAGGGAGAAATGATTGGAAAAAGGAAAAAGAAAAGGAAAGAGACCCAATCATTTGTTATGATTGCAAGAGACCGGGACACATCCGTTCCGAATGCCCTCAACAGAAGAAGCATTTTGGAAAGAAGAAGAAGAAGGCATTGAAAGCAACATGGGATGATAGTGACACATCATCCTCTGAGGAAGAGAAGGAAGAGACCACCAATTTGTGCTTCATGGCATTCGAAGACGATGAGGTAAGTCATAGCTCAACTACAAATTTTACTTTAGAAGAATTATATGAAGCTTTTCAAGAACTCATGAGTGATTGTAGTATGTTAGGAGCAAAGAATAAAGAATTAAAAGCCTCCAATCAAAAACTAAAGGATGATATTGAAAACCTATTGATTGAGAAGGAGAGCTTCAAAAATGTTAATACCATTGACCTAGAAAATAAAAATTCAAAACTTAGCATTGAAAATGAAACGGCAAAAACACAAATTAAGGAATTAAATCTAAAAGTTAAATTCCTACTCAATAGTAATACCTTACTTGCGCAAAATGTTGAACTCCTTAAAAAGGATAAGGAAGAATTAGTTAAAGAAAATGTGCATCTCAAGAATGAGGTACATAAGTACAAACCAATTGTTGAAAAATTTACACATAGCTCTGAAAAGTTAAATCTTATTCTATCCAATCAAAGAGCTGTTTTTAATAAAGCCGGTCTAGGATATAAAACTAGCAAACAACAAAAGTATCTAAAGAATTTCTTTGTGAAAGCAAAAGATGTCAAATCTGAAAAACCTACATGCTTTCATTGTGGAAAAAGTGGACATAAAGCCTACTCTTGCATTCAAAGAAAGATTCAAACTAACAAGAGTACATTTGTAAGAAGTAAAAACATAACTAAAGTGTGGGTGCCTAAGGGAACCAACTATACTAACCAAGAAGGACCCAAGAAGACTTGGGTACCTAAGAGCATCACTTGATTATTTTGCAGGTATGCCTTGCAGCCGGAAATAGAAAGAGAATGTGGTATCTTGATAGTGGTTGCTCAAGGCATATGACCAGTGACAAGAGTCTCTTCATCACCTTGAAATCAAAAGAAGGAGGAGTAGTCACATTTGGAGATAATGCTAAAGGTCAAATCGTTGGTGTTGGTAAAATCTCCATATCACCCTCCTCTTTTATTGACAATGTATTGTTAGTTAATAGACTAAAACATAATTTATTAAGTATAAGTCAATTTTGTGACAAGGGCTTTAAAGTGTCATTTGAATCATCACTATGCATAATTAGTAGTCCAATTGACAATGAGATCATACTCACAGGACATAGGCATGGAAATGTTTACATGGTAGATCTTGATGATCTCACCATGAAGGATGGCCAATGTCTTGTAGCCATGGATCCCAAAGTCAATGAGACTAGTTGGTTATGGCATCGTAGGTTAGGGCATGCTAGCATGGATTTAATCTCTAAATTAATTACAAAAGATCTAGTCAAAGGACTACCAAAAATAGACTTTGAAAAGAACAAAATTTGTGCTGCATGTCAATTAGGGAAACAAACAAGAAGTTCTTTCAAGTCTAAGAACATAGTCTCAACATCAAAACCCTTAGAACTAATTCACATGGATTTGTTTGGACCCACTAGAACTGCTAGTCTAGGGGGTAAGAAATTTGGTCTTGTAATTGTTGATGATTTTTCACGTTTTACATGGGTTTCATTTCTTGCACATAAAGATGAGTCCTTTTCCGCTTTTATCAAGTTTCATAATAGGGTTTCGAATGAACTCAATCTTAAACTAAAAGCAATTAGGAGTGATCATGGTACCGAGTTTGAAAATCAACACTTTGAAAAATTTTGTGACGAAAATGGTATCAATCACAATTTCTCGGCCCCTAGGACACCCCAACAAAATGGGGTGGTAGAAAGGAAGAATCGCACACTAGCAGATATGGCTCGTACCATGTTGTGCGAATCGGATCTACCAAAATATTTTTGGGCTGAAGCGATAAATACTGCATGTCACATCTTAAACCGTGCATTAGTCAGATCTATTTTAAAGAAAACACCTTATGAGTTGCTGAATAATAAGAAGCCAAATATATGTTACTTTCATGTTTTCGGTTGTCGATGTTTTATTTTAAACAATGAAAAGGACAATCTAAGTAAATTTAGTGCTAAATCAGATGAGGGGATCTTCTTAGGTTATTCCTCATCTAGTAGAGCATACAGGGTCTTCAACAAGAGAACTCTCGTTGTTGAAGAATCCATTCATGTTGTTTTTGATGAAGCTAATGGAGATTCTTCTAGAAAAGAAGAAGATAGTGATGCAGGTATACTTGAAGACAGAATGAAGGAGTTTTCCATACAAGACAAACAACTTGAAGATGAAGTCAAGGAAGATACAATTCAGCAAGATGAAGAAGATCAACCTCAAGTAAGAAATCAAGATCTTCCGAGGGAATGGAGGTATGCACATGGTCATCCAAGGGATTTAATCCTTGGTGATCCCTCACAAGGGGTAAGGACAAGATCCTCTTTAAGAAATACTATTAATTATCTTGCTTTCGTTTCACAAATAGAGCCTAAGTCACTAGAGGAAGCCGAAAAGGATGAAAATTGGATAAATGCTATGCAAGAGGAATTAAATCAATTTGAAAGAAATCAAGTTTGGACTCTAATGAAAAGACCCCCTAATGTTTCAATCATAGGCACCAAGTGGGTGTATAGAAATAAACTAGATGAAGATGGAATAGTTATAAGAAACAAAGCTAGACTAGTTGCCAAAGGCTATAATCAGGAGGAAGGAATAGATTTTGATGAAACTTTTGCTCCTGTTGCTAGGTTAGAGGCTATTAGGCTACTTTTGGCATATGCTTGCTTCATGGATTTTAAACTCTATCAAATGGATGTAAAAAGTGTTTTTTTAAATGGTTATACAATGGAGGAAGTTTATGTAGGACAACCTCCGGATTTTGAAAACCACTTACATCCAGATTATGTTTATAAATTACATAAAGCATTGTATGGACTGAAGCAAGCCCCTAGGGCATGGTATGAAAGATTAAGTAATTTCCTAATTGAAAATAAATTTAAGAGAGGAAACGTAGACAAAATCCTCTTCATTAAAAGAAAAGGAAATGACTTATTGCTTGTACAAATTTATGTGGATGATATAATTTTTGGTGCTACTAATGATAGTCTTTGTCAAGAGTTTGCCAAGCTTATGCAGGGAGAATTTGAAATGAGCATGATGGGTGAGCTCAACTTCTTCCTTGGGCTACAAATAAAACAATCAGAGGAAGGCATCTTCATCAGTCAGTCCAAATATATCAAGGAAATGTTGGAAAAATTCAAGATGAAGGATGCAAAGGAAATCAGCACACCCATGGGCTCAAGTTGCAAGCTTGACAAAGATGAAAAAGGTAAAAGTATAGACTGCAAATTGTACAGAGGTATGATAGGCTCTTTACTTTACCTTACTGCTAGTAGACCAGACATATTATTCAGTGTTTGTATGTGTGCTAGATACCAAGCATGTCCTAAGGAATCACACTTGCAAGCTGTTAAAAGAATTTTTAGATATCTAGTAGGGACATCTAATGTAGGCTTATGGTACTCTAAACAATCTGACATAAATTTAATTGCTTATTCCGATGCTGATTTTGCCGGGTGCAAACTCGACAGAAAAAGCACAAGTGGCACATGTCAATTCTTGGGTGCTAATTTGGTTTCTTGGTTTAGCAAGAAACAAAATTCAGTTGCCTTATCCACAGCTGAGGCTGAGTACATTGCAGCTGGAAGCTGTTGTGCCCAAGTTCTTTGGATTAAGCAACAACTTGAAGACTTCGGTATCAAAATGGACAATATACCAATTAGATGTGATAATACAAGTGCAATTAATTTAACAAAAAATCCTGTCCAACACTCAAAATCAAAACATATAGAGATTAGGCATCACTTTATAAGGGATCGTGTGCTGAAAAATGATGTGATGATTGAGTATGTATGTACTGAAATTCAATTGGCCGATATCTTTACAAAGCCCCTTTGTAAAGATAGGTTCAACCTCTTAAGGAATGCTTTGAGCTTGTATGATCCCAGCAAATAAATTGAACTTGTATTGCAATGCTTTGCTACTTAAACTTGTAATCCACCTCAAAGTCACAAATAGCAAACCTAGTATTTATTAAGTAAAAGCATGAATCTATCTAAGTTAAATGACGAACTGTTTGACTTTCCGGAGGATGGTTACCCTCCCTTGGACTCTTCATGGAGATATTTTCAGAGCCTATTTCATAGGTATTCGAAATTTGGTCAAACATTCCTCATTTCAATATTAATAATACAAAAATCATTATCAAACTTTTATAGGGTGTATTATTAAAGGGGAGGATCACAAACAAACTCACTCTATATTCACCAAAAGAAATCATGTTGATTAGTGTGGTTAAATAAAATAAATTGGGAAAAGATAGAATTCAGTCTGAAATTTTTTCAGTGCCGGAGACGTCTCTGGCAAATCGCAGAGACGTCCCCCCGGCGAGACGTCTCGCGTTAGTCGCGGAGACGTCTCGGGGACCGAACGAGGGTTTTTAAAATAGGTCGAAACAGCACGAGCCGACCCGAGCTATCTCTTTCGTCCCCAACAAAATACAAAACCCTAGCCTCCATTTTTCTCTCCACCTCAAACCGAACCAAAACTCCCCATTTCCCTAGGATTTTCGAGCCATGGCACCTAAAAGAGCTAGGAGAACAAGTGGGAGGCGTCCTAGGGTAGCGACCGACGCCGAGGAACGGAGGGAAGAACCTTCCGCACCGTCTCCTCCGGTTGCTCCGCCAACCTCGACCATTTCCTGTGCGAATCGCACAGTAACCACGGGTAGGTTTATAGATTTCCACTTTTTAGAGAGTGAGGGGTTCTCTATTGGAGAGAGACTCCGTGCCCAAGGTTGGGAATATCTTTGTACTCTCAACACATCAACCTACCCCGGTCTAGTTAGAGAGATGTTTAGTAATATGGCCTTAGGGGACTCGGGGTACACTGCCTATGTCCGAGGGACATTGATAGAGATCAATGAGGATACCCTATCTAGTGTATTACAAATCCCTAAAGACGGTGAGGCTCCGACCTCACACCCTCAAAGGGAAACTACCCTAAACTTAGTTTTAGGACGAGAGGACTGCGGCCCTCTTGATGTGGTTAACTCACAAGACCTAAATGCCGAGATGAGACTACTTTTAAGTATTGTCAACCGGGTCTTGTTTCCAAAAACCGGTCGCTTCGATTTTGTTTCGGAGCGAGATTTAGTCATCATGCACCACATCCTACTAGGGATTCTCCTAAACCTCCCTAGACTTATGCTGAACTACATTTCTATATGTCATAGGTATTCTAGGTTTAGCATACCCTATGGGATGATCTTTACCCTAGTATTCAAACATTTCAAGGTTCAAATTCCAAAAAATGAGCCTGCAAAATCCTTGAGAAACACCGACTACTATAATGAAAGCACAATGCGTAGAATGGAGTTTCACAAGGTAGATGGGTCTTGGGTCAAGGTACCAAAAAGAAAATCTCAAACCTTAGAGCCCGAGATCCCACATCAGGAGCCTGACCACCACTCTCCTCCACATAGCCACATGGCCTTCCCTGATGTACCCTCCAGCTCAGCTGGACCTTCCACATCCATGCCTCCTCCTCCTCCAGTCAGTGGATCCTTCTCCTTGTCAGATGAACAGATGCACACTCTAGCATCTGTGATATGCCAGCAGATGAGAGAGGAGATGAGATCGATGATCACTGCTGAGTTGGCCCCCATTCGTACCTCACATGAAGGGCTTCTACAAGAATTGAAGGAGATCAAAACCCAGGTAGAAGCTACAGCATCAGAGTTGGTTCATGTGGGTACCATCCAAACTATACGATCAATTGAGCTACAGGAGAAATTGAAGATCATATCAGATGGTCTTCAAGAGTTGACGAGCCCTGGAGGCAATTTGGGCACCGTGGTTGCCCAACTTAGAGGAAGAATTGAAAGGGCAAGCATTGAATTTGAAGCACTAGTGGCAGCCTTCCATCAGTCTCAGGGAGATCAGTTCAAAAAATTGCTGGACTCAATAAATGCATTTATAGAGGCAGCTGCTAGGGCTATTGAACAACGTCGCCGATGAGGGACATTTTGTAAAAATCTAGGGTTCATCTGTTTTTGTGAAACCCTAGGCTCATTTTGACACTTCTTTTGTATTAGGAATCAATACTTGTAATGATTTCCTCTTTTTTAACCTTGTAATGCCTTCAAATGATTGCAATGACATATGAATGACATACAATTTCTTTTGAAATCTTGTGTTTGTTTCAAATCCTGTGGAATCAAACTTTGTGTATGTGATTCTGTGTTGTGCCATAAAAATCTCATAACATACCTTAAGTGTTCAAATTTGACACAATTTATCAATGCATATAAAACAGGGGGAGCACATCTTGTAATAACTATTTTAAACAAAAAGAGGAGTCTGAAATGAATTCCAAAACAAAGGGGGAGAGAAATGAATGCTGAATTCGTTAATAAAAATAACTTGAATATCCTTGAGTGGTTCATGGTAATATGCTGAATTCTACTAGGAATTGAGTTTTAAGTACCTACGGATAATTTGTCCCCTTCATTGTTGATGACAAAAAGGGGGAGTAGAACCAATATAGATATTGCATATATTGGAATGCAAAATTTATGGAGTGTATTGAGTAGATATATATATATGGAGTACATGGATGTATTGAGTAGATATATATATGGAGTATATGGAGTAGAACTTAAATATGGAATGCAAAATTTACACTCATACTTAAAAAAATTGAATTAAAAAAAAGATAAAATTAAAGAATATTGGCTTTAAGATAATTGCCCTTCTGGAAAAGAAAGGGGGAGTCAAAAAGAACTTAGCCTTCAATTGTCTTTAGCATCAATATTTCATTAATTTAAATTTTAACTTGATTCAAATTCAGTTGATATGCTAAAATTGCTTAAGAGCCATTAAGATCAATCTTATGCATAAGGATAGAACTGAAAGTTGACTATTTTGAATTATGCACACTGTATCTAGCTCAAATCAAAATATTATACTTGTACATCTGATCAAATACTGTGTATATGTTTAAATTTCGAATTTTGCATATACTCAGTGTTTTGTCATCATCAAAAAGGGGGAGATTGTTGACCCCCTAATGGATTTTGATGAATACAATACACTAGAGTATAATTCCATCTATCTTAACAATTTATTTGAGAATTTCAGGTGATTAATTAACAATATTGTTAAGAAATGTCTAGGCAAGTTCCCATAATTTTTAAGGATTTATTGAAGAATTTTTGAGTTGAAGAAAATAGATCAGGGACAGCCGAGACGTCTCCGGGTTGTCTCAGAGACGTCTCTGGCACAAACAGGAAGAACTGGCACATCTGGAGACGTCCCCGGCACCTGGCGGGGCGTCTCGCAGGGTCGGAGTCGACTCTCTCAGAGGCGGAGTCGACTCTCTCAGAGGCGGCAGAAAGGCCGATTTCAAGGGATGCGCGCGAGTCGTCTCCACAGAACGCCGAGTCGTCCCCGCGAGTAAAAAGCAGACTTCTAGAGTCATCCCCGAGGTAGCGGAGTCGACTCTCTCAGGGTATTCCAGAGGATATCTTTTTCGGTGATAAGGCAGCGGAGACGTCCCCTGAAAAGCGGAGTCGACTCTCTCAGAGAATTCCAGAGGACTTGTTTTTCGAAGATAAAACAGCGGAGTCGTCCCCGAGGCAGCAGAGTCGTCCCCATGCAAAAAGTGCAAACATCCCGAGACGTCCCCGTAAAGCGCCGAGTCGACCCAAACAACGTCAAAAGTAAAATCTTACAGCCGAGACGTCTCGCGTTGAAGCGGAGACGTCTCCGGAGCGCCTGGGACGCGACTGACACCTTTTTGCAGGTTTGTTTGAATTTCAAACGTTTCTTTTTTTGTGTCTAACGGCTATATTTGCTTTTTGGGCTATAAAAGGGAGCTCTTAAGTGCCTTCCAACAACTTCTCACCAACCCAACACAAGATCATTCAAGAGAGAAGTAAGAGAAAGAGGTTTAAGGGAGTTAGTGCATTCAAGTGAAGAAATCAAGTGCTTTCAAGCTTCCCAACTGATTTCGAGCTCAACTACTCTCTCCCGATCGGCATTCAAAGCTCACATTCAAGACAACGCGATCCACATCGGAAGAACCACCATTTCCCACGCTTCCAACGGCTAAAAGGGTTCTTCCGGATTTTGTTATTTCTCACTGTTTTATCTGCTTATTTAGAGCTTTCAAATCTTTTGTAAAACCTTTGGTTATTGTGCTTGTTCCAGTCAAGGGACTTGGAACAAGGGAAAGGCGTCCCAAGCCTAGGTGAAATTGGGGGTTGTAGGGTTCGTTGTTAGCCCGGTGTAAAACAACGAGTTGGGTAGTGAACTCGCAAAACTACCGGACTGTAATCTTGGATTATAGTGGAAATTCCCAAAGGTGCCTTGGGGAGTGGATGTAGGAGCAGTGGAAGCTCCGAACCACTATAAAACCTTGTGTTTGCGATTGTCTGTTTTCATACCTCTATTTTTACTTTAGCTCATACATTTGTGTGTTTTATTTTTAATTGGACAAAAAGTTTTAAAACACCCAATTCACCCCCCTCTTGGGTGACCATCTCTGGGCAACACGGTGGCTGCGGGGCGGAGGTCGCGGCGGCTGTACTGGCGACGGGAGACTCCGGCAGACGGTGGCGTCCGGTGGCGAGCCGACAGCAAGGCGGTCACGGCTCCGGCAGCGGCTTCCGGCAGCAGTCCCTCTGCGGATCCAACGCATGTGGCTGATGGCGGTGGTGGGCGCAGCGACGGAGCACCTGCGGCGACGGGCTGTGGTGATGGGAAGGAACGGCGGCGTTGCCCCTTCGGGTCCGGCCACGGGCGGTGGTCACAGAGGCGTGGCCAATGGCTCTCGTGGGGTCGCGGCGTCTTCTGTTGGTGGGCCAATGGCAGGACGGCGTTATGAGGTGGAGGCGGCGGTGGCGTGCAGTGTAACCGGAGGCGATTGGGGGGGGGGGACGTGGTGGCCGCGGGCTTGGCGGCCGGTGGGACGGGACCAACGAAAGGGGTTTTCCCTTTTTGCCTCTGATGAGAACTGAGACCGAGTGAGAGAGGGGTTGGCAAAATCGAGAGAGAGAGAGAGAGAGAGAAGATCAGAAACTGGATCGAGGCTTTAGCAGCAGGGGCAAAGCTGGCCTGCTCTAATACCAAAGCTGATGCAGGACAACTGCAGGAAGAAAAGGGAAGGGGGAAGAAGAGGAGGGGGAAGAAGAAGAGGAGGAAGAGAAGAGGGGGAAGAAGAAGACAAGGAAGCTAATTTTCATTCATCATTCATCAAAACCTTAAACATGAGGATGGACCCATATATATAGGGTCACAAAATAACAAATAAACCCCTACAAGTAAAACAATTCCAAAAAGGCCCAAAAATGACAATATGCAAATAAACCCAAATGACAATATGCAAACAAACCTAATCAATATAAAATAAATCCAACTAAAATAAAATCAGGCTGGCTGAATCGGCTGGGACTTGCTGAGCTGGCTAGTTCCTGTGGTAACCGGCTGACCTGGCACTGGTGTCCGCACCAATTTGTAGTCCAAATGCAATCAAGTTTGTTTTTGTCACATTAAAATTTCGTGTGTGTGTATATATTTCTAACAACCTTTCATTTTCTTTTGAGGTTGCCACATAAATAGAATACCCAAATAAAGTAAGTCAAATATAAAACACTTATTTACCTCAACCTTTTTTACTTTTTTCTTTTGTTTTGATTTCTTTTTAGAATGATGAAGGGTTCTAACCCTTATACCCACATCCCCCTTACCTTGCTTCAGTTGAGCTGAGCCCTAGGTCCCTGGAGGAACGAGCCTTAACATTCATGGAAACGAGTATTGAGAAATAGGTGTATGAGTTTGTTTTTTACATTAATAATTGAAATATATTATACATACATATATATGTATGTATGTGTGTATGTATGTATGTTTATATATTTACTCCTATTTAGCTATTACAAAGAGTTTATTTGTTCACATTGAAATTTCAAATATTTATTTCTAACAATCTACCATTTTCTTTTGAGCTTGCTACTTAAATAGAAGAAACATAGTAAGTCAGATATAAGAAACTTGTTTGGCTCAATTTCCTTCACATTTCACTGTCATTCTTTTTCTTTTCTTTTATTTTCCTTTTCGGTTCTTTTAAGAATGGTGAAGGGTTTTAACCCTTATACCCACACCTGCCACCCTCTTCACCTAAGTGGATACCAGATCCCTAGGAAGAGCAAGCCCATCTGTCATGCAACTGAGTATTGAGAAACCTACTTATAAGTTATTTTTCCATTAATAATCAAACTATATATTTTTACTCCTATTTTTCTATACCAAAGAGTTTTTTCTATAACATTTTGGAGAAGTGAAGTCCATAAACCAATAAAAGAAGCCAAAACTAATATTAAATGATTCTTACTTTAAAAAAAATATCTTTTTAAAATTCTAATTCATAGCAAATCAAAAGGAATGATAATACAATTCTTACTACTCTTTGTCCTATACAGAATAAACCTACCTCAGCTTCAATCTCAAACAAACTTTGGAGCTTCCCACTTAAATACAATACCCAAAAATAGTAGGTCAAACATAAGATTTTTTTTTACTTCATTTTTCCTCTATATTTTAGTGTCATTCTTTTTTCTCCTTTCCTATCCCTTTTTGAGAACATGAAGGTTCCTAACCCACACCCTACCTTATACCTGCACCCTTCCCCCCCACCCCTTCTACTTGAGCCAAGAAAATGAGCTTGATGCTCATGGAGCTGGGGTATTGAGAAACAAATATATGAACAATGATTAGTGCCCTTGAGAATCAAATCCTACCTAAAGTGGCAGGCAGTAGTAGTATGGGTCCAAGTACTTTGACCTTCAAGAATTTTAACTACCATAGCACCGCCTCTTGAAAAAAGAAGAGGTAGGTTGTAGCTAGTAAGAATTAAAAGTAAAAAATTTAAAGGATAAAAATAATGATAAATTAAGGATAAAGATAAAGTCTAGTTGTTTGATTTGTAGAATAAGAGCTCTTCTCCATGCTTACAATTTGATATTTATAAGTGACTTCTCTTAACTAGTAAGAATTGATAAGATGGGTGCTACTACTCATTTTGGATATTTATTCTTGCTATTATCTGCCACATGGCCCACTATTACTATACATAATAGGTACCGCTAACCCTCCTCTCACGTCATGAGAAAGATGGAAATGATTACTCACTTTGAATACTTGTTCTTGCTATTATGTGCCATATAGGTTACTATTGCCATACATGGTAGATAGTTCGACGACTCCTCTCATGCATGGATAGTGAAAACTGCTGGCCAACCACCACTCATGGACTCCACTATACTAAGGCCTCATCCTAGGCTGATGACTTTGCTTTTTTGGATCTACACCATAGTTACTCATTTTGCATCTTTATTGTATCGGCTTGCGCCTCCCTCGATGCATCGGCTTTCCAATCATATTCATATGTTTGGATGTGATGTAAATGATACCCTCCATATCCCATCAATCGATGGTCAGGAGGGTGATGATATGCATCTAACACCACATCCATCAACCTCTTAGGAAAGGTGAACTTGAGCAACTGGTGCAAACCTTGAGGATCTGGTAGAGGTGAGACCCAAACTTGAGCAATAGGTAGAAATCATGAAAGAGCAAGTGGAGATATAACCCATCACCTTATTTGCCCCCTGGCACAACAATTTAGGACTTGTACTAGCCAAAAAAATCTTGTGACACCATTCGAGAGGGTTGCCCCCAACCCTTGTAATTGGGACGACTAGCACTGTAAGGTTATAACATGTCCCCCATCCATTAAATGACCAATTCTACCATTACAGGATTGTGTCGACATCGTCTTACTACTATTAATGACAGAGTTTTGCAAATTGAAATAGCAAGTTTTAACCTCAAACACCAATCCAACTTTTAGCAAAGTATAGACTTCTAGTTCGGCTTGGTATGATTCCTCAATAGATATAACTTTCTTGCCTCGATCCAAGAATCCTAAGGACTCCACTAGATACTTTTCATCCTCATCCTCTTCACAGATTGAATTTTGAATAGTCAACTTTCTCAAAGACCTCGACATCCCTATGCAGACATTGGCATGCTAATTTTCTGTTGAGATACGCCCCGTTAGATGCGACGTTCGCAGCGGAATTCGAACGGACGTCGTTCATCGTATGAACGCGCCTCGAATCATAAAGTTCAAAAATTTTTCTGGATCCAAATCCAGAAGATCCTTGAACTCAATAGGGAGGAAGATTAGGATCTGAGGAGGGTTGATTAAGATTCATAAAACTGAAACAAAAATTAAAAGTTATTAATTTGAAGATCTCATCTTCAAAAATTCTGCAGGTGTAGAACACCGCAGCCTGATGATCTTTCTAGGTTCCTAATTAAGCCGCACACGTGTCCGGCCTCTACAGGTATCCACACGAGGATCTAATCATCTGAGATAAGGTCCTACCGGAGTGCTAGCTCCTTACAAAGACCTCTCATGACTATCATGATATTGGAAGAAAAATCTGCAACATACCTCTTTGAAGAAGAACCCTTTCTTCTTCAACCTTGCTCGCAATGGAGGAAGAGAAGGAGGTAGCTTTGCACGTGGATCTTCCTAGCCTTGCTCCTATGGAAGAAGAGGAAGAAGAGGTCCTCTTCCTGTCATGGAGAAGGAGGAAGAAGAGGGCCTGAGGCGTGATGGAAGAACTCCTTCTTCCTTGGCGCCGTGTGGTGTCTCTTGCCTCCTTTTCTTCTAACGCCAGCAACACCTTGGAGGAGGAAGAAGATGGTGATGACCCAAAGATTGATTTAAAGATTGATTTTGATGATCACAAAACCTTGAAGTATAAATACTAATGTTTGTGTTGCAAGAAGAAAGATAATTTGTTTTGCAAGGAACATAGCAAGTTGGAAAAATACAAGAAAGCCTCAAAAGCTCTCAAGAAAAGTTAGAAGAAAGCTACAATTTATTGGCCCAAGTTTCAAGTTCAAAGGATTTAAGTTGGAGGAGCAAATTCAAAGAAAGATTCAAAAGAAAAGTCCTCGAGTCGACTCCTGGAAGTTCAAAGTTGACTCTGGCACTCTGGAGTTTCAAGAAACAGTGCTCGAGTCGACTCCGAAACTTTACGAGTCGACTCCGACTGAAAACAGACAAAAAAATAGAGAATTGATTTTCAGTGCTACAGTGCTCGAGTCGACTCCTAGATCGACTCCTGCTCGAGTCGACTCCTAGATCGACTCTGAGACTGCAGGTCGACTCTAGAACTGCAAACAGACAAAAAACAGAGAGTTGATTTTCAGTGCTATAGTGCTCGAGTCGACTCCTACTTCAGCCGAGTCGACTCCAGCACGCTGGGAAGCATAACGGCTAGTTTTTTCTTGATTCCAACGGCTCTATTTTTGTCTCTAACGGCTAGTTTTTTTGTTTTCACTCCCTCTAAAGCTATAAAATCAAGAGAAGAGCTAGGAAAGAAGGTATGGAAGTGGGAGAGAACATTTAGGAAAGAGATTTCAAAGAGATTACAAGAAAAATCTTCCAAAAGCACAAAAGGGCCATTCAAAGTAAAAGAGAGAGAAGAAGAGCATCCAAGTGAATCCCAAAGCTTCCTCTCCAACTGTGTGCTACCTCGGTGATCCTCTACCTCGTGCAAAATCAGAAGAGGGTCAAGTAAAGAAGAAGCCGAGTTCCTTCGTCTATAAATTTGTTTGAGGGCTTCTTCTCTTTACTTTACTTGTTTATATTTGCTATATTCGCTTATTTGAGAAGCTTGTATTTGATTTAAACTCTTGCTCTAATATCTTGTAACTTGATTCAATCAAGGGATTGAATCAAGGGGTTAAGGTTTGTTGGTGAGCCAAAGGAAAAACCAATGTTGTAAGGTTGTGGTTGGTGAGCCTTTGGGAAAACCAACTGGGTTGATTGTGAACCCGGAAAATAATCGTTGTAAGATTGTGGTTGGTGACCTTTGAGAAAACCAACTGGATTTGATTGTAAATCCAGAAAAACAATCGGTTGGTTCTAGTCGATGAGCCTGTGAAAACCGACCGAGTTCGTTGTAATCTCGCAAAACAACAAGTTGGGTTGTGAGCTTGTAAAACAACCGGCTGTAATCTGGAGGATTATAGTGAAATTCCCAAAAGGTCTTGGGGAGTGGATGTAGGTGCTGGGGTGCACCGAACCACTATACATCTTTGTGTTTGTAATGCCTTATCTCTTATGTTTCATGCCTTACATTCATACTTGATTGTGTAGTATCTCTAGCTTTGTTTTCTATAGAGTTATAAGTAATTGTTTAGAATTTGCTTAGCTTCCACTCCATTCTTACCATACACATAGATTGAAATTGATCATACAACTATAAGTTAATTTTAGATCAATTGCACCCTAAACCCATAGTAAAATTGCTCTAGCTTAATTTTCCACTACTTTACTTGCAATTGCCTAGAGCTTAAGTAAATAACATCTTATCATTTTGCCGCATTCAATTTAAAGTAAAAATTAGGAAATATAATTTTTAGAAAACCCAATTCACCCCCCCTCTTGGGTTGTCACCTTGGGCAACAAGTGGTATCAGAGCAGGTGCTCTAAAGTTAATTGTTGATCTCACGATCCAGAGCCAAAGATCATGACAACTCAAATAGATAGTTTTCTAGAAGAGGGACAATTAATTGATAGACCTCCACTATTTAATGGCATAGACTACACATATTGGAAAGCACGCATGCGCATTTTTATTCAATCACAAAACTATTATTTATGGAATATCATAATAAATGACCTTCACATACTCTCTCAAACTGTTAATGAAAAAGACTTAGCACAATTGAATGATAATGCTATGAACATACTATATTGTGCTATCCATAAAACTATATTTAATAAGATTTCTGCATGCTTATCTGCTAAAGAAATCTGGGATACTTTAAAAAATATTTATGATAAATCTCAGATTAGCTCACATGTGCTTCAATTACATACTAACAGTGAGACTGCAGAATCTCCCTTATCAGCCGAGTTGACTCCCAGTTTGTCCGAGTCGACTCCTAGAGGAAAACAGTCTGAAAGGCAGAGACTCAGATTTCCAGACCCTGTCAGTGAGTCGACTCCAGAAAGGTTCGAGTCGACTCCGATGGTTGCCGAGTCGACTCCCGATGTTTCCGAGTCGACTCCTAAGGGTAACAGAAGAAAGACAGAACGATGTATTTCAGACCCTGCAACCGAGTCGACTCCAGAAGGTTACGAGTCGACTTCGAAGTTTGGCGAGTCGACTCCTAGTTACGTCCGAGTCGACTCTCAGAAGAAAGCAAGACTAAAAGGCAAAGAACTAACTTCGGAGACTCTGAGAGCCGAGTCAACTCCAAGCGCTCTAGAGTCGACTTCCAAGTCAGCCGAGTCGACTCCAAAACGATCCGAGTCGACTCCGAGGCAGTTCAGCTCCAAAAAACTACAAAAGGTAACTAACTTGTGCTTTATGGCACAAGAAGATAAGATAAAATCTGAATCTACTTTTACATCAAATGATTCTCAAGAAGAATTTCCTTATGATGAATTATTAAATGCTTTTCATGATTTGTATGGTGAATGTAGAAAATTAGCTATAAAGAATAAAAATCTTAAGAAACTAAATCTGAAAATTTTAAAAAAAAGAAATTCTAGTGATGAAATACAAGATAAACTAAATTCTGAAAATGAAAGCTTAAGGTTAAATTTAGAACAATTGATTCAAAAAAAACAGAGTTTAATTAAAGAAAATCAAAACTTTAGTAAAGAAATTAACCAATTAAAATCTTTTATTAACAAATTCACTGTAAGTTCAGAAAGATTAAAAATGATGTTTAAAAGTCAATATGTTGCTTATGATAAATCAAAACTTGGCTTGACTCCTTTACTTAACAATAAATCTCTAGAGAAAAAGGTTATCAATTCACCAAGCAAACCATTAAATAAGATAACTTATTTCAAACATGAAAAGAATGGGCATAACAACTTTACCTATCGTTCTAACATAATTAAATCAAGTGGTAAAGTTATTACAATTAAACAAATTTGGGTTCCAAAAGGAACCATATGTCCTAACTCTCAAGGACCCAAGCAAGCTTGGGTACCCAAAATGAAAATATGAGGATGTAGATGTAGGTGTGCCAAGATACCTATGGAACAAATAGAACTTTCATACAAATGGGTGTTCTAGACACACGTCAAAAAAATGAAACTTGAAATATACTTATGAAAAGTAATTAAAAAATAATAATAATGAAATCAGTAACCCTTGCATCTCATCATTATTTTTGCTTTAGTATTTGATTAAAATATGAATTGCAAGTATTGATCAATTTTGTGATATAGAAAATACTTTTGGGAATATAATCAAATCACTTCATTTTATAGTATACTTTACTCACTATTGGATAAGTTGCTAAATGATTAATCAATTTATTAAGAATAAATCTATGAATTCTCTATATGCTTGATTGAGAGTTTTTATCCATGGCATTATTGTTTATCGATCATAGATATGAAAATGTGTACTTGGTATACCTTTGAATATATGCACTATGAATACCAAGATTAAAGAAACCATCTTTGGCATATAAAATCAACTCATGCTAGTATGTATTTAATCTCAAAAGACCTTGCCATTGGCTTACTTAGAGTATCTTCTGAAAGGTCAAAGTTTACTATGCATGTTAACTAAGGAAACAAACAAAAATCGATTCCTAAATCTAAAGATGTTGTTTCCATTACTAAATTTTCAAAAGCTTACATTAGTTTTATTCTTGGCACTCAAATTGAAATATTTTCTACATTGGCACAAACTCACAAAAAGGGTTCAGATGAAAAAGGTTTGCAAACTATAAAAATAAAGAAGTATCATGGCATAGTTTTGAAAACCAATTTTGCTGTGCACAAAAAATAATATTGAATACAATTGTTTCTGCACCAAGAACACCATAAGTAAAATAGGATTAATAGAATCCTTGATGAAATGAAAAAGGCAATGTTGTATGATAGTCATCTACTTAAATGATTTTTTTTTAAAAGCTATCATCATTGCTTGTCATATATATGGTTTCTATTAGATCTATTTTTTGATGAAAACTCCATTTGATCTTCTAAAAAATAAAAAATGATCTATTGCATATCTTTCATATTTTTCAGTAGTATATGCTATGCTTGATATAATCTTTTGAAAATAATGCCAAATCAGATAAAGATATTTCTTTGGATATCATTCATCAAGCAATGCATATAGAACATTCAATGAAAAGATTCTAGTTGTAGAAATATCAATTCATTTTATTCTTTATGAGACTAATGATTTATTATCAAGATACTAAAATCAAATTATATATGTATATGGTTAATCTTTTACATATAACAATCTGAAAATTTGTTAATAATTAGAACCAAATTGAGTTTTTTTTTGGAAAATGCACTTAATGAAGAAAAATTGATAACTACTAAAAGACTAAATCAAGAAAAGATGAAATAGATCTCGATGAAATTCTTGCATGATTAGAAGTAAAGATCACCATTATCATTTGCTTGCTTTATGAGCTTTATATTCTGTCAAATGAATGTGTAGAATGCACTCCTATGTAGTTATTTTATTAAAAAAGATCTATGTAAAATAACCACCTTATTTGAAAACACTCATTACAAATATGATAAAGCAATATGTGATTTGGAACAAGCATCAAAAGCATGATATATAAAAGCTTGAGTAACCTTTTGATAAAAAGTAATAATGATAAATCTATACATTAAAAAGAAAGAATTTGTGATATCTTGCTTGCTCAAAGCATACATTGATGGCATCATCTTTGGTTCTACTAATAAAGATTTATATGGAGATTTTACTAAGCTCATGCAAAGTGAGTTTGAAATATGTGTAATGAATGAATTAACATTTTTTTTTTCTCGAACTTCAAATTAAGATAAACAAGGAAGGGGATCTTCATTGACCAAAGTTAGTCCACAAGAAAACTCTTATAGAAGATTGGCATGAAGAAGGTATGTCTATGACCCCATCTTGTAGAATTTGAAAAGGATGAGCAATGTAGATCTATTGTTTTAAAGCTGTATTGAAGCATGATAGAATAACTGTATTATCTTACAGCTAGTAGACCAGATTGTATGCTCATTATGTGCCCTTGTGCAAGACTTCTATCTAACTCTAATGAATCATATTTTATTGATAACAAATGAATCATAATCTGAATTTTGATAGAAATAATTGTTTAAGGCAATTTGATCAAAACTTAGCTAGCATGCCTTATTGATAATTATCTTAAGCAAATAGAATCTAAGCTAAATTAATTTTGAAAATAAGAAATTGATTTGATCTTGATGAATCTTTCTATTGCCTCACATGCTTGTTCTTGAACCATCTTGGTTAATGAAACTATCTCTTTAGTTCAAGTGATATGTACTTGCTTATATTTAGGCAATCTCTTGAGTAAAGTGACTCAACATTCAACTATTGTCATATCTTATATTGAGTCATCTAGTTAAAAATATGTTGGATGAATGTTTTGTATCTTGAAGAAACTAATGACTTTCTTTCAAGAAAGAAAAGGAGTTTGCAGGATCCTTGAGCAAGAAAATGAGAGATTTCAACTTGAAGGACACCTCCACGTAAGACACAATATACATTCACATGCAAATAAGAGAGAGGACCTTCTTCAGCCAAAAGTTTACACATAAGAAATCTAGTAGGTATTTGACTTGAAGAATACAGAATGTATCGGTAATTTTAGATACCTCTCTCATAAATTAGCTGAGCAAAGTCAATAACTTAAATCTTATTATGGCATGATTGAAATCTTTAATTATTAATCTTTTGATATCATGTCCATATATGTATTAATTGATTTATGCTTTTAGAAATTGTTTCATGGTTTGCTCAAACTAAAATATTTCTTTAACTATATCATAACCATGAAATACACAAGTATATGCTTAAAATGTTGATTTAAAATGACTTGTGAGAAGCTATGAATTCTTGAGCATAATGAAAATGCTGTTTGCATGATATACATCTATATGATACATAAGATTATTTCTTTATTCTGCTCTTTCATGTAAATTACTTGAGAATAACAAAAAGAGAGAGATAAAGAAAAGAAAATGGATATTATTCAAGAGAAGTAAAATCTAAGTAAAGGCAAATACTCCAATCTTAAGGAAAAACAAAACAAGCATAATATATTCGGCACATTTGTGAGACTTGTGTGAGCATTCTTTTGGAAGGATAAAATCCGTAATGAATTATACTTAAATAGAGAGAATTTGAAGTGAATATTTTAACCTTTCTATATTGCTCATCATAGGGATGGTGCCAATGAGGAGGCTAGTGGTAGTACCCGGCACTATTTGATCCAACTATTCGGTGTAGGGTATATTAGGGACGGCACAAGAGGAAGGCTAGTGGTAGTACCTCGTGCCCCTTCCAACTCCACCGGATAGGGAGCAAATAGAGTATAGAGCATAAGAAAGTAAAAATGAAAAACAATATCAAAATGTTCGTTAATCGGTTAAGAAAAGAAATTCAAAAAAAAGAGGAGGAAATGAATGACAAAGTAAATGAAAGTATATAAGAAGAATCAAGTCAAGTATTAATCACTTGGAAACACACCTTAAGGATGAAATTAGTGAAAGATTGTATTTAAATAGGGAGAGTTAATTCGAAAAGAATTGATTTTGATTCTTGACATGCTTGTTCTTAATATTTTAATGCATGACTTAACACATAATATAGTTTGCATGTGGCATGATGTTTTGAATTATGGGTTCTCAATATTTTGTAATGCTCCATGCTTGGATAAGTTGATTGAAATATGTCTTAACTTGGAATATGTCTTAACTTTGCTCACAAGTCCTTGCTTCACCCTTGCCTCAAACTAACTTGTGTTCCAATGCTTGAATGTTTAAAATACTACATAAAGTTTTTTTTAAGTAATATTAAAAAGAAATTTCAGTTTTATCATTCACGATTATCTTTGAAAGTTAAATAGATTTACAAAAAGAAGAAGAGAAGGATATTTCTATTTAGGCAAAATGAATTAATCTTGATCTATCTTTCTACTTGCCTAACTTTGATACATAATGTCCTAATACTTGTTAAAATATCCTTTATTTTGTATCGAAACTCAATATTAAATACAAAGATTCTGAAAGTGCTCGAATGTTATTGAAATATGTGTTTTCAATCTTAGTGATTTAAGATGAGCTACAATGTAGAAGATACATATCTCAAATTATAATTGTGAAAGCCTTCTTGGAAATTTTTATAAAAATTCAGAATCTGATTTTGTATAAAAGCTTAAACTTAACTTAAAAATGCTTATATCGTTACATCTTTGTAACCTTAGTTATATGCTTCAATGATCACGTCATTTAGGAGAATAACTCAATATGATTTCTAAATGAAAATTTTAATATAAGAAAAACAGAATTAATTTTGACGCCTTGGTTGATTGTCTCGATACGCATCCGAAATATATCTTTTCTTATCCTTAAAGTGTACTAATAATGGTCTAAATGATGTGTCTTTCAATGATCTTAATTGTAAACAAATATTTTTAAATATATGATTTTATTTTGATATTAAAAAGATTTATTGTGCTTCATGTATATATTGCTGAAAAACTATGATTAAGAAATTGAGTTATATAAATATATATACTTCAATGATCATCTATATGTTTTTCTCTCCTACATTCTTAAAGAATTCCATCAGAATATATATAGAGTGAATGATCTTAAAGCTAGAAATATTTCAGCTCACTCAAATGATTCTCAAAGAAAGAAAATGTAAATGCTTTTGAAAGAAACTGAGCTTCAAATGAATCATTTTCTGATTAATATTTCTATACATTTTCTCTAAGATTAAGAGAAAGCATAACTTGCTCTTGAAGGATTAGAAAGAGTAATTGCTGCAAATTTTGAATAATACTAGATTACTCTACATTCTCGATATCATAGAATTTCAGTTTTATTCATGCTTATCACTAAAATCTGAAATTCAACAATAGAAAAGAA
Organism: Phoenix dactylifera; assembly: GCF_009389715.1. Classification (NCBI taxonomy): domain Eukaryota; kingdom Viridiplantae; phylum Streptophyta; class Magnoliopsida; order Arecales; family Arecaceae; genus Phoenix; species Phoenix dactylifera. The sequence continues at coordinate 26,542,739 of NC_052395.1, forward strand.
TGATTAAAGAAGAATGCATCTTTTGAGGGGGAGCTTTAGATATTCAGTATCTCATACCTTGATTTTTATGGATTGATTTTGATGAACCTCCTTATATTGCAAGACTTGCTTTAATTATATAATAAGTTTATACCTTGAGATGAGTTCTATAAAGGTTGTCTTATCTCAAACATTGAGTCTTATGAAAATAAGCTGAAACTTATAGAAAATATATTTGTTTTGAGATTGACAATTTTATTGAACATTATCTTCAAATTCTAAACTCTTAAATGGAATGATCAATTGAGGGGGAGAAAAAAAATCTCAGAAGGAGAGATCTTATGGAACTTAATCGCATAAAATAACTAAAGGAGAGAGAAAGCATAATGAAAAGTGATCCTAATGCTCTCCAATATGTATCATCTAAAATTTAGATCTGAAAATCTTTATGATACACCTTGAGGCTTGTTATTTGGTTAATATATCTTAAGCATAAATCATGAACCAAATTGCAATTAAGAGCCTCTAACTTAATGAAAAAGGGGGAGAATAATGTGCTGAATTTTCTTGAGTATCTCTTAGAAAACCTATTTTTGGAATTTACTAATGAGTTCTTATTGGCTTGTTCTTTAGAACTTCAATTTTTATGCCAATTCATTATTATATGTACCAAATTGTGCTTATTTTCTAAAGGAATAAAAGAAAGTCTTTAAAAGAGCTCTAAAATGTATCAAAAATTGCATGAATCCATATTTTGGTATTTGTGCCCCAATGCTCTTATTATCATAAAAAAATTTTGAAATCATACTTAATATATTGCTATTATACTCCAAAAAGAAAATTAGTTCAATTGCTCTCATGTTGCTAAAATACTTAATATATTGGGCAAAAGATCTTAAATGAACAAGCATTCATACTTATTATTAAAGAATGATTAGATTTTCATTCGTGCTTTCTTTGAATATCATTCTTGGTACTTCTTGAATTAACTTGAGAAAGTTTCCACCTACACTTGATTTGAAAACTATCTTTGGAACCACATTCGATGTGTTCTCATTATAATTGGCTCTGATCTATGCTCATTAATCTTTTTCTAACATTATTGCCTTGAGTTATATAACTCATATTCTTGCAATAATTTGACATACAAATCAGAGTACAAATAATGTTTCATTATCTTGCAACCTTTTTGATGTTGTCAAAAAGGGGAAGAAATATCTAAGTATATGCTCATAATGCTTTATGTTTTGAATTGAATACAAATCAGCTTAAATTGAAATATGTTGATTGTGTTAAGCTGATTAAATCTAAAGCATTATCATGAAGTATGTTTTAAATATATATGTTTTCTAAGACTTAGTGGGTTAATACAAGAAGGCCTCAAAAGCTCTCAAGAAAAGTTAGAAGAAAGCTACAATTTATTGGCCCAAGTTTGAAGTTCAAAGGATTTAAGTTGGAGGAGCAAATTCAAAGAAAGATTCAAAAGAATAGTCCTCGAGTCGACTCCTGGAAGTTCAGAGTTGACTCTGGCACTCTAGAGTTTCAAGGAACAGTGCTCGAGTCGACTCCGAAACTTTACGAGTCGACTCCGACTGAAAACAGACAAAAAAAATAGAGAATTGATTTTCAGTGCTACAGTGCTCGAGTCGACTCCTAGATCGACTCCTGCTCGAGTCGACTCCTAGATCGACTCCGAGACTGCAGGTCGACTCCAGGACTGCAAACAGATAAAAAATAGAGAGTTGAATTTCAGTGCTACAGTGCTCGAGTCGACTCCTACTTCAGCCGAGTCGACTCCAGCACGCTGGGAAGCATAACAGCTAGTTTTTTCTTGATTCCAACGGCTCTATTTTTGTCTCTAACGGCTAGTTTTTTTGTTTCCACTCCCTCTAAAGCTATAAAATCAAGAGAAGAGCTAGGAAAGAAGGTATGGAAGTGGGAGAGAACATTTAGGAAAGAGATTTCAAAGAGATTACAAGAGAAATCTTCCAAAAGCACAAAAGGGCCATTCAAAGTAAAAGAGAGAGAAGAAGAGCATCCAAGTGAATCCCAAAGCTTCCTCTCCAACTGTGTGCTGCCTCGGTGATCCTCTACCTCGTGCAAAATCAGAAGAGAGTCAAGTAAAGAAGAAGCCGAGTTCCTTCGTCTATAAATTTGTTTGAGGGCTTCTTCTCTTTACTTTACTTGTTTATATTTGCTATATTCGCTTATTTGAGAAGCTTGTATTTGATTTAAACTCTTGCTCTAATATCTTGTAACTTGATTCAATCAAGGGATTGAATCAAGGGGTTAAGGTTTGTTGGTGAGCCAAAGGAAAAACCAATGTTGTAAGGTTGTGGTTGGTGAGCCTTTGGAAAAACCAACTGGGTTGATTGTGAACCCGGAAAACAATCGTTGTAAGGTTGTGGTTGGTGAGCCTTTGGAAAAACCAACTGGGTTTGATTGTGAACCCGAAAAAACAATCGGTTGGTTCTAGTCGGTGAGCCTGTGAAAACCGACTGAGTTCGTTGTAATCTCGCAAAACAACAAGTTGGGTTGTGAGCTTGTAAAACAACCGGCTGTAATCTGGAGGATTATAGTGAAATTCCCAAGAGGTCTTGGGGAGTGGATGTAGGTGCTGGGGTGCACCGAACCACTATACATCTTTGTGTTTGTAATGCCTTATCTCTTATGTTTCATGCCTTACATTCATACTTGATTGTGTAGTATCTCTAGCTTTGTTTTCTATAGAGTTATAAGTAATTGTTTAGAATTTGCTTAGCTTCCACTCAATTCTTACCATACACATAGATTGAAATTGATCATACAACTATAAGTTAATTTTAGATCAATTGCACCCTAAACCCATAGCATAATTGCTCTAGCTTAATTTTCCGCTACTTTACTTGCAATTGCCTAGAGCTTAAGTAAATAACATTTTATCATTTCGCTGCATTCAATTTAAAGTAAAAATTAGGGAATATAATTTTTAGAAAACCCAATTCACCCCCCCTCTTGGGTTGTCACCTTGGGCAACAGATGGACTCCCTTGCTGTCGTGGATTCAATCACCAATCATATTGATGATTGATTTCTATTGTGATTTCAAATCATAATTATGATAGTCTGACTAATTAAATCCTCTATGTGTGTGATCCCGTAGGTTCTATTCTGACTGGTAGTGAGACATATTGAGATCTCCATCTCAATATCACTGAAACTCCTTTCAGTGGACTGAAACAATTTCAGTTTTACTCTTAGGATTCACTGATCACCAAGTGAATGCCTTCGAGTCTCACAATCCACTAGTGACACCTAGCAGTATGTGGTGGCAATCCAGCAGAATGAAATGTCTGAACCTCTAGGTGCAGTTAGCGTATGATACAGTTCCTCTATCATGGATCCCGACGTGACGGAGGTTATGGATATCTCGTCAAATTCCATCGTCCGTCATATGTCAAATTTATACGACTTCCAGTTCGAGATATGGAAAACTCTCTTTCCAAAATATCTAACCAGAAATTTATCAAACACAGTCTCATAAATTACATAAGATCACTCCTAACTATCAAGGTCGATAGATCCCATCTAGATGCTACCCTATTCCAAAACGAACCTACTGTAGCCAATCCGTACTACAAGGACTCGAATGGCTAGGGCCCAAGTTCACATGCTCGTCAAACTACAGCAACCTCACAGTGAATAACTGAGGCGTCACAGATCAAAGGACCAGTCATACAACTGCAGCATAAGTAATCACTGACGAGTAGATAAACATCCATGTGACTACTTTCTTTGGTCACGCTCAGTACCTTGTTCTCTAACAAGTACTCGCATAATTACTCTAGTGTCTCTATACCATGGACTCGATACTCGTCCATCTGATTAAGTGATCTGTGCACTAATCTCAGCGGATCGATCACCATCCCTCGTGATGGATCCATCGATCAGGAGCATTTAGAAATTAATCTCTAATAATACATGCCTCAAATTTTTAACTCCTTGAGAATATGTGTCATCATCTATTAATTTCTTGGACAATTCATGGACACATACAAACATGAATGAAAAACAAAATGCCCAATCTTATTTATTAATAAGTGTCAAATTACAAATTTATGCCCCAGATTACAAATATATGTCAGCCACGTTGGCTTTTAGGGCATACTTCTAACAATCTTCCACTAAGCCCCAGTTTCTTTAAATATATGTCTGATTGGCTTTAGTGCAAGTGGGAGATTGCTAGAAGTATGCCCTAGAAGCCAACATGGCTGACGCATATTTGTAATCTAGGGCATAAATTTGTAATTTGACACTTATTAATAAATAAGTTTGGGCAATTTATTTTTCATTCATGTTTGTATGCGTCCATGAATCGTCCAAGAAATTTATAGATGATTACACATAATTTCAAGGAGTTGAGAATTTGAGGCATGTGTCATTAGGGATTAATTTCTAAATGCTCCTGATCGATGGATCCATCATGAGGGATGGAGATCGATCCGCTGAGATTAGTGCATAGATCACTTAGTCAGATGGACGAGTCTCGAGTCCACGGTGTAGAGACACTGGAGTGATTATGCAAGTACTTATTAGAGAACAAGGTACTGAGCGTGACCAAAGATAGTAGTCACATGGATGTCTATCCACTCGTCAGTGACTACTTATGCTGCAGTTGTATGACTGGTCCTTTGATCTGCGATGCCTCAACTATTCACTATGAGGTTGCTGTAGTTTGACGAGCATGTGAATTTGGGCCCTAGTCATTCGGGTTCTTGTAGTGCGAATTGGCTGCAGTAGGTTCATTTTTGAATAGGGTTGCATCTAGATGGGATCTATCGACTTTGATAGATTAGGAGTGATCCTATGTGATTTATGAGACTGAGTTCGATAAATTCCTGGCCAGGTATTTTGGAAAAAGAGTTTTCCATATCTTGAACTGGAAGTCGTATAAATTTGACATATGACGGACGATGGGGTTTGACGAAATATCCATAACCTCCGTCACGTCAGGATCCATGATAGTGGGACTGTATCATACGCTAACTACACCTAGAGGTTCAGACATTCCATTCTGCTGGGTTGCCACCACATACTGCTAGGTGTCACTAGTGGATTGTGAGACTCGAAGGCATTCACTTGGTGATCAGTGAACCCTGAGAGTAGAACAAAAATCGTTTCAGTCCACTAAAAGGAGTTTCAACGATATTGAGATGGAGATCTCAATATGTCTCACTACCAGTCAGAATAGAACATACGGGGTCACACACATAGAGGATTTAATTAGTCAAACTATCATAATTGTGATTTGGAATCACAATAGAAATCAATCATCAATATGATTGATGATTGAATTAACCCACTAAGTGTTAATGAGTTAATGGAAGAAGAATTAAGTGGAATTGATTGCAATTGGATTGTAATTGGGCTGATTTAATGAGCCAAATCAAATTGGATTCGACCCAAATTGATTTGGGTTCATGATTGGGTCAATTTGATTAAACCAAGGTTTGTGCGGATCTTAAAGACCACATGTCGTCGTAGGATGAATATGACTTAAGTCATGTTCACACTATGCGGACTTTAAAGTCCACATGGCGTCGTAGGATGCATGCTTCCAAATCAATTAATTCTCCTAATGAGATTAGGAATCCTAATGTGATTAGAAAATTAATCAATTGATTAAATAGACACATGTCATGCATCTATGAGCACAAGGATTGGACACTTGGCATTAATCTAAGTGTGGGTTATAGTCCCATACTCCTAATAAGATTAGGAGGAGCCCTAAACCCAATCTATAAAAGGGTAGCAAGGGAGAAGTTATAAAAAAATTCTCTCCTTTTCCTCTCCACGCCTCCTCTTCTTTCTTCCTCCTTCTCCACGGCAGCAAGGGGTCTTCATCCTCCTCTTCTTCCATGGTAGCAAGGCAAGGAAGATCCACGTGCAAGGTGTTAGATGTATGCCCTAGAAGCCAATCTGGCTGACACATTATTAATTCTGGGACATAAATTTATACTTGACTTTATTATTATTGAATAACAAATGGGCATTCTTTTCATTCATATTGTTTATGTGTCTATGAATCGTCCAAGGAATTAATAAGATGATGATACATATTCTCAAGAGTTGAGAATTTGAGCCATGTATGATTGATGATTAATTTCTAAATGCTCCTGATCAATGGATCATCACGAGGACGGTGATCGAACCGATCAGTGCACACATCGCTTTCCTTTTGGATGGATGAGACTCGAGTCCACAGTGTGGGGACACTGAAGTGATAGTGCAGGTGCTTGTTAGAGAACAAGGGTACTGAGCGTGACCAAGACAAGAAGTCACTTGGATGTCTATCCACTCGTCAGTGACTTGCTTGATGTTGCAGTAGTATGACTGGTCCTTTGACCTGCGGTGCTTCGGCTACTCACAGTGAGGTTATTGTAGTTTGACTACACGTATACATGGTCTCTAGCCATATGGGTCCTTGTAGTGTAGATTGGCTGCAATAAGTTCACTGTAGGAGTAGGGTATGCACTTACATGGAATCTATCGACCTTGATAGAAGAGGAGTGATCCTATGTGATTTGTTAGACTGAGTTCTAAGACCTTGGCCAGGGCAGAAATATAAAGTGGAGAAAGGGTTTTTCACTATCGAACTCAAGTCGAATAAATCTAGACATATGACAGACGACGGGGTTTGACGAGTTATCTATGACCTTCAGTCTGTAGGGATTCACGATAGAAAGACTGTATCATACGATAACTGCACCTAGAGGTTCATCATTCTATTCTGCTGGGTAGCCACTACATACTCCTAGGTGTCACTGGTGGATGGTGAGACTCACAGGGATCATCTTGATGGTCGATGAACCCTGATGAGTTGAGTTGGAATTGTTTCAACCCATTAAAAGGAGTTTTCAATGATATTGTGATAGAGATCGCAATATGTCTCACTACCAGTCAGAATAGAACCTATGGGGTCACACATATTAGAGGTAATGACCGATTCGATGGTTGAATGTGATTAGGAATCACAAATAATCAATTAGATTGATAAATGGATAACCCGCTAAGAGTTAGTGGTTGTAAGAAGGAACAATTGCAATCGGATTGCAATTTAATTTAATTAATTAAATTTAATTAATTGGACTTGATCATGAGTCCTACTTGGAGTGGGATTCATGAAGTCCTAATTGGATTAGGATTTCAAATTAAATTAGAGTCCTACTTGGAATAGGATTTCTAAAATCCTAATTGTCTTAGGGCTGAAATTTGAACAAGTCCTGATTAGATTAGGATTTTCTTAAGTCCTAATTAATTTTAAATTTAATCTAATTAATTTCATGACTCCTAATTGGATTAGGATTGAAGAGTTCAATAGAGTCATGGTTCAATTAAATCCTAATTGGATTAGAATTTGGAATAAAAGGAAATGCATGCACCTAATTCTATTTGGAATAGAATTGAACCCAAGTATTGAACCCAATCCTCCCCACTTAATTTGATTAAGTGGGGGCTGATTTAAATGCACTAGAGGGAGGGGCCCACGCCCCTCCCTTTGGGAAGTACGTGGAAGGAAAAAGGAGGGGCGTAAGCCCCTCCTTGCTGCCGGATTGGGGAGATAAGGGTGAGCTCCTAAAAATTAGGAGCTCATCCTTATCTTATGGAGAAATAAAAGGAGGAGGGGTTCGGCCCCTCCTCTCATCCTTCTTTTGGTGTTCACGGCAGCAAAAACATCCCCTTCCTCCTCCTTTCATCCGCAAGCAAGAGAAGAGGAAGAAGAATCTTTGGTGGCTCTCCTCCTTCTTCATTCTTGGTTCCAACAAAAGAAAAGGGAAAAGGCTGAAAGTGTTTTGTTCTTGTTCCCTTTGATCTGTCCTTCTTCCTCCACCTCCCTAGGCATTCAAGAGTTGATTGAAAGGGAGGACTTCAGCCATCAAAAGCCATCTCTGCAAGGGAGCTAGCACCCCGGGGAGATACGTAGGCTTCGATCGTATCATTACCTCGTGTGGATACCCGTAGAGGCCGGACGCGTGTGGAGCTTCCATCGAACCTTCTACAAATCCACGTGAATCAGATTTGCGGAGACTATCTACCTACACAAGGTGAAGATCTGATCTTCTTAATGATTTTAAAATAGTTTAAAATAATTTAATTCTAATCTATCTACAAACGAATGGTTTTAAAATACGTTCATGCGATGAACGGATCCCGCATAGTTTTTCTGCTGCAATCTGAAAACTATTTCGAATTTTCATGGCATATGTGGGTTCCTATCAGTGGTATCAGAGCCATGGTTATGTAGATTAAGATTAGAATTAAATTTTTTAAGGCATTTTAGATCTAAAATTTAAGGGATTATGCTTGCTGAAAATTAAGTATGCAGAATTTTCAGCTTGCTGTTTTTTCTGCATACTAATTAATGGATGCTTAGATTAATGATTCTAATGCATTAATAATGTGAAATGTTTAGAGTCAAATCTAGCATGATCAGCAAGTCATGAGATGGAATAATCAATTAAATTACAGATCTGAAAATAATTTTTTATGCATGTGATGCGTATGGTGATGATCATGGATGGACCATTTGAATGTGCTGAAATGTTCTGCGATGTTCTGTGATGCATGTAATTTTAATTTTCAGATGCCTGCGTGCATCTTAAATTTATGTATTAGAGACCTGCGTGTTTCAATGAAAAGGGTTGTAATTTTATTTTTATTTTTATTTAATTTTTAAAGCAATCTGGGATGTAATCTGTGATGTGTGTTGCACGTCGATGGTTGATCGATATGTACATCAACAAGCTCAACATGCGCGGATCGAGATCAAGGGTTGATTGAAGATGGATCAAGGAGTTGATCACAATTGGACCTAGAGGATCAAGATCGAGTCAAGAGTTGAAGACGATCAAACCAATTGACGTGCATGTGCTTGTAAAATGACCCCATCCTGGATCCATGATCATCACCATTTAATTTTATTTTTGATAAATGCCTGGATGTTTAATGCTTGTGATTATGCGAGTAGACTTATATTTGCAAGAGATGTGAATACGCGATCGAGTGAGACCTAAATCGAAACCTCCCTAATCAGTCGAGGGTGAACCAACATGAGTTAGTCATATTAGATTAATTGATCTAATTGGTGTCTAGGCAAGCCTATAAGGTGGTTACTTAATTAGGATCTTACTCTCTGAGTAAGGGAAGCCTCCCACCTGCTTATCTGGCCAATTGTTCGATTACCTCTTATGAAGAACTCAAGTTGCAAACACTAAGACTTGATTATGCAATATTAAGTCCATAGGTCTTCCACCGTAATAGAGCTGCTATGGTCTTTTCGGTGTTGATTTGTCTCGGCTGGACACGGTGGGCAAGTTGCATCGGGGGGCTAGACCTCTCTATTAGACATGAGATGTTGTGGGGTAAAGGTGGGGTTGGGCACCAATAACTGTTAGGTGAGGACCCAATGACGACTTTATTTCTGCGGTTATACGGTGGGTCTGACTTAACTAAGTAATGGGGCCAATAACTGTTAGGTGAGGTCTTCATGACTTAGAGACCAAGTACCACTGCAATTTGCTTGAGAAGTATTGTACAAGAGTTGTACACTCATCCATTTATATGTCACCAATAACTGTTAGGTGAGGCGGCATGTAAATTAGTGAGACCGCAGTACCCACTAAAAATCCTAGTCGCGTAGGGTTTTCGTTTCTCCATCAGGGGAGTATGAGGGATTCGAGAAAATAGTGGGAGCATATTTGTTTTAAAAGTCCCTAGAACAAATTAAGTTCAAGTACAAAGTCTAACTAGAATCTTTACTCTCTACAGATCACAATGTCAGCTTCAAACCCTTTGACCCGAATCCTTGAGACCAACAGACTGACCGGAACCAACTATAAAGACTGGCTTAGGAACCTAAAAATTGTTCTGAATTGTGAGAAAATAGGGTATGTGCTCGAGAATGATATCCCTAGGCTACCAGCACGTCCTACTGATGATCAGCGTGAGACGCATCAGAAGTGGACTGATGACGACATTAGGGTCAAGTGCTACATTATGGAATCCATGACTAATGAACTTCAATGCCAGCATGAGAACATAAAGACTACTAGGGAAATACTGGCTCATCTGCAAGAGTTGTATGGTGAGCAGAGCCGCACTGCACGCTTTGAAGTGTCCAAGAGGCTCTTCAAGGCAAAGATGCGCGAGGGGCAGTCTGTCCATGATCATTATCTGACTATGATCAAGGACCTCGAGGAGCTTGAGAAGCTCAGTATGTCCATGCATAAGGAACTGCAGATAGATCTGATCCTGCAATCCCTTCCTGATTCATTTGGTCAGTATAGTAAACTACCATATGAATAAAATTGAATGCACGAAGACCGAGTTGTTGAACATGTTGGTAACTGCTGAAGGAGCCTTGAAAGGTTCAAGGGGCTCTGTTCTGGCTGCTGAGCTGACTTCTGGTTCCAAGAGAAAGTCTACTTGGAAGAAAAAGAAGTCTGCAAAGAAGCACAAGAAAGACAAAAAGCCTAAGAAGGAAGTTCATAAGAAAAAGGCTAATGACAAGGGAAAATGTTTCCACTGCAACGTCGACGGCCACTGGAAAAGGAACTGCCCTTCATACCTCGAGAGCCTGAAGAACAAAAAAGACACACCTTCTGAAGGTATGTTAGACTTGCTCGTAATTGAAACTAATCTTACGGTTTCTTCTACTTCTAGTTGGGTTATAGATTCTGGTTCTAGTGCTCATTTATGCACTACTATGCAGGGTCTAAAGGAAAGTAGGAGGCTGGCAGAAGGTGCAGTGACCCTTCGGGTTGGCAACGGAGCAAGAGTTGCTGCTGTGGCTGTAGGCACCTACCCTCTGCGATTACCGTCTGGATTTAGTTTATTGCTCAAAGACTGTTATTATGTCCCTGCTGCTAGCAGAAATTTGATTTCTGTTTCATGTTTAGCACAGGATGGTCATGTTTTGTCATTTGACAAAGACTGCTGTTCTATTTATTTTAGAAATAAATTAGTTGCACGTAGTTTCATGATTGACAGTCTTTATCACTTGCATATTGATGTATCTGTGAATGTGTCTGAGCAAGTAGTGGATGCCATAGGATCTAAAAGATCGAGAGATGAGATAAACCAGAAGTATTTGTGGCACCTCAGGCTTGGCCATATTGGAGAGGACAGAATGAACAAATTGGAGAAAGATGGGTTTCTCGGCCCATTGACTTCTGAGTCATATCCAGTTTGTGAGTCCTGTCTTCAAGGAAAAATGGCTAGATTACCTTTTGTAGGACATAGGGAGAGGACCGCTGAAATACTTTCTCTGGTTCATACTGATGTATGTGTTTATTTGATGTGTCAGCCAGGGGTCGTTATTCATACTTCATTACCTTTACCGATGACTATTCACGATATGGGTATGTGTATCTTATGAGATACAAATCTGAGTCTTTTGAAAAGTTCAAAGAGTTCAGAAATGAAGTAGAAAAACAGACAGAAAAAATCCTTAAGGTTCTTCAATCAGATCGAGGAGGAGAATACCTTAGTGGGGAATTTCGAGACTATCTCAAAAAAAATAGCATAGTCTCACAATGGACACCTCCGGGTACACCTCAACTCAACGGGGTGTCAGAAAGGAGAAATCGGACTCTATTGGATATGGTCCGATCCATGATGAGCTTCACAGATCTGCCTATATTTCTTTAGGGAGATGCCTTATTATCCGCGATTTATTTATTGAATAGAGTTCCCTCTAAATCCGTTCCTACCACACCGTATGAGATATGGCATGGTAAGAAGCCGAGTCTTGGTTATCTCAAGATTTGGGGATGTCCGGCCTATGTCAAAAGAATGCAGGCGGACAAGTTAGAGCCTAGGACCATAAGTGCTCGTTTCATTGGATATCCTAAAGAGTCATTAGGATACAATTTTTACGTCTCAGAGGATCACAATGTGTTTGTGAGCCGACATGCCGTCTTCTTGGAAAAACAGTTTATCCTTGATAGAGGCAGTGGGAGGAAAATTGAGCTTGAAGAGAGAGTCTCTGAAAAGCAACAAGTAATGGATCCTATAGAACCTATTCACATAGAGCCAGTACACGTTGTATCTCCTCCACCTCGTAGATCTAGTAGGGTCTCCCATCCTCCCGATAGATACTTAGGTATACTAGTAGAGGACACCGAGAAAATGTTCCTTATGGGAGATAGGGAACATGTACAGGATCCCAATACCTACAACGAGGCGATATCTGATATCGATTCCGAGAAATGGCTGGAAGCCATGAAGTCAGAGATAGACTCCATGTATTCCAACCAAGTCTGGACCTTAGTAGATCCACCAGAAGGTATAGTACCTATTGGATGCAAATGGATCTATAAAAGGAAGATAGGTTCGGATGGAAAGGTAGAGACCTATAAGGCAAGGCTAGTGGCGAAAGAGTATAGTCAGCGCGAAGGCATTGACTATCAGGAGACCTTTTCACCTGTAGCCATATTAAAATCCATTCGAACATTGCTTGCCATTGCAGCATTCATGATTATGAAATATGGCAGATGGATGTGAAAACTGCTTTCCTGAATGGATATCTTGATGAAGATATCTATATGGAGCAGCCTTTGGGTTTCACTTCCAGTGATGGAGATCACAAGGTCTGCAAGCTGCAAAGGTCCATCTATAGACTAAAGCAAGCATCTCGGAGTTGGAATACTCGTTTCAATGATGCGATCAAATCGTTTGATTTCATCAACAACAAAGAGGAATCGTGTGTTTACAAGAAGGTTAGTGGGAGTGCTGTCGTGTTTCTTGTACTGTACGTGGATGACATCCTCTTGATTGGGAATGATGTTCCCATGCTAACCTCGGTCAAGGTCTGGTTGTCAAAAGAGTTCTCCATGAAAGACCTTGGGGAAGCATCCTACATTTTGGGATTAAGGTCTATAGAGATAGATCTAAGAGGTTGCTTGGCCTATCACAGAAAATGTACATAGAGGAGGTACTGAAGAGGTTCAGTATGGAAAACTCCAAGAGGGGTCTATTACCCCTTAGGCATGGGATTCATCTCTCCAAGAAGATGTGCCCACACATCTGAAGAGATTCAACGCATAAGCAGGATTTCTTATGCTTCTGCAATAGAAAGCCTCATGTATGCCATGCTGTGTACACGACCTGATATAGCCCTTGAGCACTGGACAGCTGTGAAGAACATTCTTAAGTACTTAAGAAGAACTAAAGATTTGTTCTTGGTCTTTGGAGGAGCATCGGAGTTAAAGGTAGAAGGATACACAGATTCAGACTTTATGACTGATATTGATGATAGAAAGTCTACATCTGGATATGTGTTCTTTGTTGGGAACCCGCCCATGCCGCTGATATTTCAAAACAAAAATCAGATGGCAGCGGAATCGGCATGCACGGGTTCGACGTTCATCGCATGAACGTTGTTTCTAGACCTTTCGTAATTAGGTAAGAATTAAAACTTTTAAAACTATTAGGAAGATCAAATCTTCACCTTGCGCTGGTAGATGATCACCGCAAATCTGAATTCGTGGTTTTGGAAGAGGGTTCGCTTGAAGCCGTTCAAACGTCCGGCCTCTACGGGTATCCACACGAAGCAGGATCCAATCCAAGCTCTCTATCTCACCGGGGTGCTAGCTCCCTTGCAGAGATAGCTTTTGATGGCTGATTTCCTCTCTTTCAATCAACCCTTGATTGTGCTTGAGAGGAGGAAGAAGAAGGATGAAGATGGGAAGAAGATCAAAAGCCCCTGCAGCCTTCTTCTTTTTCCATGTGTTGGAGCCAAGGAAGAAGACCAAGAGGAGGGAGACGCCTCCTCTTCTTTTCCCTTTGCTGATGGCGGCTGAACCAAGGAGAGATGGAGAGGGGGTGGCCACGTGATGAAGAGGAGAAAGGTCCATCTAGGGCGCCGGCCCTAGTCCTCCTTTAATAAGGATGAAGGGCTCCTACAAGTTAGGAGCCCTTGACTACTTTCCAAGAGGGGGCGCCGGCCCCCCTTCTCTCTTCATGTCGCACCAACTAAGTGAAGAGGGGCTGATGCCCCTCTTACTTGGTTAACCCAATCCTCTTCCAAAAAGGATTAGGTGCCTCTCTCATGGTTTAATCCTAATCTAATTAGGATTAGCCAAATTTGGGTTCAATCTACGCTAGTCCTAATCCAATTAGGACTTGAATGAATCATGACTTAATTGAACTCTTCAATCCTAATCCAATTAGGAGTCATGTTGATTCATTAGATTAATAATTAATTTAGACTTAAGGAATCCTAATCCAATTAGGATTTGTTTAATTTTAGTCCTAATCCAATTAGGACTTTATTTAAATTCGAAGTCCTAATCCAATTAGGATTTCTAGGAATCCTACTCCAAGTAGGAATCCAATTTTAATTCAAAGTTCCTAATCTCATTAGGATTGTAGGAATCCTATTCCAAGTAGGAATCCCAGTCCTACTCCAACTAGGATTCCCAGTCCTAATCCAATTAGGACTCTAGGAATCCTACCCAAAGTAGGATTCTTGTTTCAAGTCCAATTAATTAATTCCCTTTCCTTCTTTAACTTCTTATCAATCAAATTGATTACTTGTGATTCCTAATCACGATTTCAACCATCGGATCGGTCAATACTTCTAGTGTGTGTGACCCCATAGGTTCTACTCTGACTGGTAGTGAGATATATTGTGATCTCTATCTCAATATCATTGAAAACTCCTTTTAATGGGTTGGAACGATTCCAACTCAACTCATTAGGGTTTATCGATCATCAAGATAATCCCTATGAGTCCCACCATCCACCAGTGACACCTAGCAGTATGTAGTGGCTACCCAGTAGAATAGAAAGATGAACCTCTAGGTGCAGTTAACGTGTGATACAGTCCTACTATCGTGGATCCCTACAGGACGGAGGTCATGGACAACTCGTCAAACCCCATCGTCTGTCATATGTCAAGATTTATTCGACTTGAGTTCGCTAATGAAAAACTCTTTTTCCACTTTATATTACTGCCCTGGCCAAGGTTTTAGAACTCAGTCTAACAAATCACATAGGATCACTCCTCTTCTATCAAGGTCGATAGATTCCTTATAGGTGCATACCCTACTCCTACAGTGAACTTACTGCAGCCAATCTACACTGCATGGACCCATATGGCTAGAGACCATGTATGTGTGCAGTCAAACTACAATAACCTCACTGTGAGTAGCCGAAGCACCGCAGGTCAAAGGACCAGTCACACTACTGCAACATCAAGCAAGTCACTGACGAGTGGATAGACATCCAAGTGACTTCTTGTCTTGGTCACGCTCAGTACCCTTGTTCTCTAACAAGCACCTGCACTATCACTTCAGTGTCCCTACACTGTGGACTCAAGTCTCGTCCATCCAGAAGGAGAGTGATTTGTGCACTGATCGGATCGATCACCGTCCTCGTGATGATCCATTGATCAGGAGCATTTAGAAATTAATCACCAATGATACATGGCTCAAATTCTCAACTCTTAAGAATATGTATCATCATCTTATTAATTTCTTGGACGATTCATAGACACATAAACAATATGAATGAAAGGATGCCTTTTATTTATTCAATAATAAATAGTCAAGTACAAAATTATGTCCCTAGAATCAACAATGTGTCAGCCAAATTGGCTTCTAGGGCATACATCTAACAATCTCCCACTTGCACTAAACCCAATTGGTCATATATCTTAGGCCCATCTTCTCAAGGTGGGCTTCAGTCTTTTGCTGACTCAGCTGCTTAGTGAACGGGTCTGCCACGCTATCCGCGGAGTCTACTCTCTGCACCTCTACATCATAGTCGCGTATGAAATGGAAGCGCCGCTCTATGTGCTTGGACTTCTGATGAGACCATGGCTCCATAGCTAGTGCTATGGTGCCAATGTTATTGCAGTAAAGTGTTATGGCATCTAATGACATTACACCTAACTCTGCAATTAACTTTTAATCAGAAGGTTTCCACTGCACCCTTAGATACGGCTTAACATTCAGCTTCTAAGGTAGAATCTATAATGATCGGTTGTTTGGAACTCTTCCAATTTACTGAATCACAATTGCACATATTCTGATGTAGACTTTCTATCATCAATATGTGTGCATCCTTCTACCTTCAACTCTGATCTTCTCCCAAAGACCAAGAACATGTCCTTAGTTCTTCTCAAGTACTTAAGACTGTTCTTCACAGCTATCCAGTGCTTCTTGCCTGGATCCGACTGATATCTGCTTGTGACACTCACAGCAAGAGCTATATCAGGTTGTGCACACAGCATGGCATACATGAGGCTTCCTATTGCCGATGCATAGAGAATCTTGCTCATGTGTTGAATCTCTTCAGATGTGTTGGGGCACATCTTCTTGGAGAGATGAATTCCATGTCTTAGGGGTAAGAGACCCCTCTTGGAGTTTTCCATGCTGAACCTCTTCAGCACCTCCTCTATGTACATCTTCTGTGAAAGGCCAAGCATCCTTTTAGATCTATCTCTATAGACCTTTATTCCCAAAATATAGGATGCTTCCCCAAGGTCTTTCATGGAGAATTTTTTTGACAACCAGACCTTGACCGAGGTTAGCATGGGAATATCATTCCCAATCAGGAGAATGTCATCTACGTACAGTACGAGAAAAACGACAGCACTCCCACTAACCTTTTTGTAAACACATGGTTCCTCTTCGTTTTTGATGAAATCAAACGTTTTGATTGCATCATCGAAACGAGTGTTCCAACTCCGAGAGGCTTGCTTTAGTCCATAGATGGACCTTTGCAGCTTGCAGACCTTGTGATCTCCATCACTGGAAGTGAAACCCAAAGGCTGTTCCATATAGATATCTTCATCAAGATGTCCATTCAGGAAAGCAGTTTTCACATCCATCTGCCAGATTTCATAATCATGAAATGCTGCAATAGCAAGCAATGTTCGGATGGATTTTAGCATGGCTACAGGTGAAAAGGTCTCCTGATAGTCAATGCCTTCGCTGACTATACCCTTTCGCCACAAGCCTTGCCTTATAGGTCTCTACCTGTCCATCCGAACTTATCTTCCTTTTGTAGATCCATTTGCATCCAATAGGTACAATACCTTCTGGTGGATCTACTAAGGTCCAGACTTGGTTGGAATGCATGGAGTCTAACTCTGACTTTATAGCTTCCAGCCATTTCTCGGAATCGATATCAGATATCGCCTCGTTGTAGGTTTTGGGATCCTGTATGTGATCTCTATCTCCCACTAGGAACATTTCCTCGGTATCCTCTTCTAGTATACCTAAGTATCTATCGGGAGGATGGGAGACCCTACTAGATCTACGAGGTGGTTGAGGGACATCGTGCACTGGCTCTTTATGAATGGGTTCTATAGGATCCATGACTCGTTGCTTTTCAGAGACTTTCTCTTCAAGCTCAATTTTCCTCCCACTGCCTCTATCAAGGATAAACTGATTTTCCAAGAAGATGGCATGACGGGTCACAAACACATTGTGATCCTCTGAGATGTAAAAATTGTATCCTAATGACTCTTTAGGATATCATATAAAACGAGCACTTATGATCCTAGCCTCTAACTTGTCTGCCTGTAGTCTTTTGACGTGGGCCGGACATCCCCAAATCTTGAGATGACCCAGACTTGGTTTCTTACCATGCCATATCTCATACGGTGTGGTAGGAACGGATTTAGAGGGAACTCTATTCAATAAATAAATCGCCGTGAGTAAGGCATCTCCCCAAAGGAACATAGGTAAATCAGTGAAGCTCATCATGGACCTGACCATATGCAATAGGGTCCGATTCCTCCTCTCTGACACCCCGTTGAGTTGAGGTGTACCCGGAGGTGTCCATTGTGAGACTATGCTGTTTTCTTTGAGATAGTCCCGGAATTTCCTACTAAGGTATTCTCCTCCTCGATCTGATCGAAGAGCCTTAAGAGGTTTTCCAGTTTGTTTTTCTACTTCATTTTTGAACTCTTTGAACTTTTCAAAGGATTCAGACTTGTGTCTCATAAGATACACATACCCATACCGTGAATAATCATCGGTAAAGGTAATGAAGTAAGAATAACGTCCCCTGGCTAGCACATCGAATGGGCCATATACATCTGTATGTATTAGGGTAAGTATTTCAGTGGTCCTCTCCCCATGTCCTACAAAGGGCAGTCTAGCCATTTTTCCTTGAAGACAGGACTCGCAAACTGGATATGACTCGGAAGTCAATGAGCCGAGAAGCCCATCTTTATCCATTTTGTTCATCCTATCCTCTCCAATATGGCCAAGTCTGAGGTGCCACAAATATCTTTGGTTTATCTCATCTCTGGATCTTTTGGATCCTTTGGCACTCATATCTTGCTCGGTAACATTCACAGATACATCCATATGTAAATGATAGAGACTGTCAATCATGAAACCACGTGCGACTATTTTATTTCTCAAATAAATAGAACAGCAGTCTTTGTCAAATGTAAAAACATGACCTTCCTGTGCTAGACATGAAACAGAAATCAAATTTCTGCTAGCAACAGGTACATAATAGCAGTCTCTAAGTATTAAACTAAATCCAGACGGTAGTCGCAGATGGTAGGTGCCCACAGCCACAGCAGCAACTTTTGCCCCGTTGCCAACCCTAAGGGTTACCGCACCTTCCGCCAGCCTTCTACTTTCCTTTAGACCCTGCATGGTAGTGCACAAATGAGCACTAGAACCAGAATCTATAACCCAACTAGAAGTAGAAGAAACCGTTAGATTAGTTTCAATTATGAGCAAGTCTATACCTTCTGAAGGTGTGTCACCTTTCTTGTTCTTCAGGCTCTCGAGGTATGAAGGACAGTTTCTCTTCCAGTGGCCTTCGACATTGCAGTGGAAACATTTTCCTTTGTCGTTAGCCTTTTTCTTTTGAACTTCCTTCTTTTGCTTCTTGTCTTTCTTCTGCTTCTTAGCAGGCTTCTTTTTCTTCCAAGTAGACTTTCTCTTGGAACCAGAAGTCAACTCAGCAGCAAGGACATTGCCCCTTGAACCTTTCAAGGCTCCCTCAGCAGTTACCAACATGTTGATTAGTTTAGTCTTAGTGCATTCAATCTTATTCATGTGGTAGTTTACTATAAACTGACCAAATGAATCAGGAAGTGACTGTAGGATCAAATCCACTTGCAATTCCTTGTGCATGTCCATACCGAGCTTCTCAAGCTCCTCTAGGTCCTTGATCATGGTCAGACCGTGATCATGGACAGACTGCCCTTCGCGCATCTTCGCTTTGAAAAGCCTCTTGGACACTTCAAAACGAGCTGTGCGACTCTGCTCACCATACAACTCTTGTAGGTGTGCCAGTATCTCCCTAGCAGTCTTTATATTTTCATGCTGGCATTGGAGTTCATTAGACATGGATGCCATCATATAGCATTTTACTCTAATGTCATCATCCAACCACTTTTTATGCATCTCACGCTGAACATCAGTAGGACGTGCTGGTAGTGTGGGGATATCTGAATCGAGTATCTAGCCTATTTTCTCACAGTCCAAAACAATTTTGAGATTTCTAAGCCAGTCTTTGTAATTGGTTTCGGTCAGTCGGTTGGTCTCAAGAATACGGGTCAAAGGGTTTGAAGCTGACATTGTATCTGCAGAGAGTAAAGATTCTAGTTAGACTTTTGTACTTGATCCTAATCTGTTCTAAGGTCTTTTAGAACAAATGTAACTCCCACTATTTTCTCGAATCCCTCACACTCCCCTGGTAGGGAAACGGAAATCCTACACGACTAGGGTTTCTAGTGGGTACTGCGGTCCCACCGATTTACATGCCACCTCACCTAACAGTTATTGGTGACACATAGATGGATGAGTGTACAACTCTTGTACAATGCTTCTCAAGCATGTTGCAGTGTTACTTGGTCTCTAAGCCATGAAGACCTCACCTAACAGTTATTGGTCCCATTTCTTAGTTAAGTCAGACCCACCGTATAACCGTAGGAATAAAGTCGTCATTGGGTCCTCACCTAACAGTTATTGGTGCCCAACCCCACCTTTACCCTACAACATCTCATGTCTATAGAGAGGTCCAGCCCCCCGATGCAACTTGACCACTGTGTCCAGCCGAGACAAATCAACATCAGAAAGGCCTTAGCAGCTCTACTACAGTGGAAGACCTATTGACTTAATATTGGTTAATCAGGTCTTAGTGTTTGCAACTTGAGCCCTTCATAAGAGGTAATCGAACAATTGGCCAGGTAAGCAGGTGGGAGGCTCCCCTTACTCAGAGAGTAAGGTCCTAATTAAGTAACCACCTTTCATGTTTTCCTAGACACCAATTAGATCAATTAATCTAATATGACTTGCTCATGTCGATTCACTCTCGACTTGATTGAGGAGGTTTTGATTTAGGTCTCAATTGGGTTTGCTACATCACATGTAAACCTATCTACCCGACTCGCATTCACATCTCATGCAAACGGTACATCACAGGCAGTTATAATCGCAGCATCAAATAAAGTTAAACTTTAAATAGGTGATGATCATGGATTCTAATTAGGTCGTATTACAAGCACATGCACATCAATCGATCAAGTGGTCTTCAACTCTTGAATTGGTTCTAAGCCTCCTTGATTCGATCCTTGATCAACTCTTGATCCCATCGCCATCAACCGCTTAGATCACCTTTCATCTCATGCCTTTGCTTCAACTTGATCGTTGATGTACATCACATCACAGAAATACAACCAGATGTAAAATAAAAATAAAAATAAATTACATCTCCTTTTAGGAGGCACGCAGGCCTCTCAAAACATCAAATAAGATGCATGCAAGCATCTGAAAAATTACATGACATCGCAGATCACATCACAGGTCATTACATTTGATACCAAAAGGGGTTGAATCCTATGATCATCACCGTATGCAATAATTATAATTTTCAGATCTGAAAACTAACTGATTATATCATGACATAGGTCGCTGATCATGCTAATCATGATTCTAAACTTTGTAATCCCATTAACAATGCAATTAGAATCATCTTTTTATCACATAAAAATCAGCATGCAAAAAATCAGCACCCCTGAAAAATCTGCATGCCGAATTTTTCAGCATGCATGATCATTCAATTTTCAGATCTAATATGCCTTTAGATATTTAATTCTTACCTTAATCTACGAAGCCTAGGCTCTGATTCCACTGTTGGAAACCCGCCCATGCCGCTGATATTTCAAAACAAAAATCAGATGGCAGCGGAATCGGCATGCACGGGTTCGACGTTCATCGCATGAACGTTGTTTCTAGACCTTTCGTAATTAGGTAAGAATTAAAACTTTTAAAACTATTAGGAAGATCAAATCTTCACCTTGCGCGGGTAGATGATCACCGCAAATCTGAATTCGTGGTTTTGGAAGAGGGTTCGCTTGAAGCCGTTCAAACGTCCGGCCTCTACGGGTATCCACACGAAGCAGGATCCGATCCAAGCTCTCTATCTCACCGGGGTGTTAGCTCCCTTGCAGAGATAGCTTTTGATGGCTGATTTCCTCTCTTTCAATCAACCCTTGATTGTGCTTGAGAGGAGGAAGAAGAAGGATGAAGATGGGAAGAAGATCAAAAGCCCCTGCAGCCTTCTTCTTTTTCCATGTGTTGGAGCCAAGGAAGAAGACCAAGAGGAGGGAGACGCCTCCTCTTCTTTTCCCTTTGCTGATGGCGGCTGAACCAAGGAGAGATGGAGAGGGGGTGGCCACGTGATGAAGAGGAGAAAGGTCCATCTAGGGCGCCGGCCCTAGTCCTCCTTTAATAAGGATGAAGGGCTCCTACAAGTTAGGAGCCCTTGACTACTTTCCAAGAGGGGGCGCCGGCCCCCCTTCTCTCTTCATGTCGCACCAACTAAGTGAAGAGGGGCTGATGCCCCTCTTACTTGGTTAACCCAATCCTCTTCCAAAAAGGATTAGGTGCCTCTCTCATGGTTTAATCCTAATCTAATTAGGATTAGCCAAATTTGGGTTCAATCTACGCTAGTCCTAATCCAATTAGGACTTGAATGAATCATGACTTAATTGAACTCTTCAATCCTAATCCAATTAGGAGTCATGTTGATTCATTAGATTAATAATTAATTTAGACTTAAGGAATCCTAATCCAATTAGGATTTGTTTAATTTTAGTCCTAATCCAATTAGGACTTTATTTAAATTCGAAGTCCTAATCCAATTAGGATTTCTAGGAATTCTACTCCAAGTAGGAATCCAATTTTAATTCAAAGTTCCTAATCTCATTAGGATTGTAGGAATCCTATTCCAAGTAGGAATCCCAGTCCTACTCCAACTAGGATTTCCAGTCCTAATCCAATTAGGACTCTAGGAATCCTACCCAAAGTAGGATTCTTGTTTCAAGTCCAATTAATTAATTCCCTTTCCTTCTTTAACTTCTTATCAATCAAATTGATTACTTGTGATTCCTAATCACGATTTCAACCATCGGATCGGTCAATACTTCTAGTGTGTGTGACCCCATAGGTTCTACTCTGACTGGTAGTGAGATATATTGTGATCTCTATCTCAATATCATTGAAAACTCCTTTCAATGGGTTGGAACGATTCCAACTCAACTCATTAGGGTTTATCGATCATCAAGATAATCCCTATGAGTCCCACCATCCACCAGTGACACCTAGCAGCATGTAGTGGCTACCCAGTAGAATAGAAAGATGAACCTCTAGGTGCAGTTAACGTGTGATACAGTCCTACTATCGTGGATCCCTACAGGACGGAGGTCATGGACAACTCGTCAAACCCCATCGTCTGTCATATGTCAAGATTTATTCGACTTGAGTTCGCTAATGGAAAACTCTTTTTCCACTTTATATTACTGCCCTGGCCAAGGTCTTAGAACTCAGTCTAACAAATCACATAGGATCACTCCTCTTCTATCAAGGTCGATAGATTCCTTATAGGTGCATACCCTACTCCTACAGTGAACTTACTGCAGCCAATCTACACTGCATGGACCCATATGGCTAGAGACCATGTATGTGTGCAGTCAAACTACAATAACCTCACTGTGAGTAGCCGAAGCACCGCAGGTCAAAAGACCAGTCACACTACTGCAACATCAAGCAAGTCACTGACGAGTGGATAGACATCCAAGTGACTTCTTGTCTTGGTCACGCTCAGTACCCTTATTCTCTAACAAGCACCTGCACTATCACTTCAGTGTCCCTACACTGTGGACTCAAGTCTCGTCCATCCAGAAGGAGAGTGATCTGTGCACTGATCGGATCGATCACCGTCCTCGTGATGATCCATTGATCAGGAGCATTTAGAAATTAATCACCAATGATACATGGCTCAAATTCTCAACTCTTGAGAATATGTATCATCATCTTATTAATTTCTTGGACGATTCATAGACACATAAACAATATGAATGAAAGGATGCCTTTTATTTATTCAATAATAAATAGTCAAGTACAAAATTATGTCCCTAGAATCAACAATGTGTCAGCCAAATTGGCTTCTAGGGCATACATCTAACATTCTTGTGCAATGGTGGTACGGTAAATTGGAAGAGTTTCCAAACAATCGATCATTGCTGATTCTACCATGGAAGCTGAGTATATAGCCGCCTCTGAAGCTGCAAAGGAAGCCTTCTGGTTCAAAAAATTCATTGCAGAGCTAGATGTAATGCCATCAGATGTCATCACACTCTACTGCGATAATAATGGTGCCATAGCTCTTGCTAAGGAGCCAAGGTCTCATCAGAAGTTCAAGCATATAGAGCGGCGCTTTCACCTTATACGCGACTACCTCGAGAAGAAATATGTCAAAGTGTAGAGAGTAGACTCCACGGACAATGTGGCAGACCCGCTCACTAAGCAGCTAAGTCAGCAGAAGATTGGCCCACCTTGAGAAGATGGGACTTAGATATATGACTGATTGGCTTTAGTGCAAGTGGGAGATTGTTAGATGTATGCCCTAGAAGCCAATCTGGCTGACACATTATTAATTCTGGGACATAAATTTGTACTTGACTTTATTATTATTGAATAATAAATGGGCATTTTTTTCATTCATATTGTTTATGTGTTTATGAATCGTCCAAGGAATTAATAAGATGATGATACATATTCTCAAGAGTTGAGAATTTGAGCCATGTATGATTGATGATTAATTTCTAAATGCTCCTGATCAATGGATCATCACGAGGACGGTGATCGATCCGATCAGTGCACACATCGCTTTCCTTTTGGATGGACGAGACTCGAGTCCACAGTGTGGGGACACTGAAGTGATAGTGCAGGTGCTTATTAGAGAACAAGGGTACTGAGCGTGACCAAGACAAGAAGTCACTTGGATGTCTATCCACTCGTCAGTGACTTGCTTGATGTTGCAGTAGTATGACTGGTCCTTTGACCTGCGGTGCTTCGGCTACTCACAGTGAGGTTATTGTAGTTTGACTACACATATACATGGTCTCTAGCCATATGGGTCCTTGTAGTGTAGATTGGCTGCAGTAAGTTCACTGTAGGAATAGGGTATGCACTTACATGGAATCTATCGACCTTGATAGAAGAGGAGTGATCCTATGTGATTTGTTAGACTGAGTTCTAAGACCTTGGCCAGGGCAGAAATATAAAGTGGAGAAAGAGTTTTTCACTATCGAACTCAAGTCGAATAAATCTAGACATATGACAGACGACGGGGTTTGACGAGTTATCTATGACCTTCAGTCTGTAGGGATTCACGATAGAAAGACTGTATCATACGATAACTGCACCTAGAGGTTCATCATTCTATTCTGCTGGGTAGCCACTACATACTGCTAGGTGTCACTGGTGGATGGTGAGACTCACAGGGATCATCTTGATGGTCGATGAACCTTGATGAGTTGAGTTGGAATTGTTTCAACCCATTGAAAGGAGTTTTCAATGATATTGTGATAGAGATCGCAATATGTCTCACTACCAGTCAGAATAGAACCTATGGGGGTCACACATATTAGAGGTAATGACCGATTCGATGGTTTGAATGTGATTAGGAATCATAAATAATCAATTAGATTGATAAATGGATAACCCGCTAAGAGTTAGTGGTTGTAAGAAGGAACAATTGCAATCGGATTGCAATTTAATTTAATTAATTAATTTAATTAATTGGACTTGATCATGAGTCCTACTTGGAGTGGGATTCATGAAGTCCTAATTGGATTAGGATTTCAAATTAAATTAGAGTCCTACTTGGAATAGGATTTCTAAAATCCTAATTGTCTTAGGGCTGAAATTTGAACAAGTCCTGATTAGATTAGGATTTTCTTAAGTCCTAATTAATTTTAAATTTAATCTAATTAATTTCATGACTCCTAATTGGATTAGGATTGAAAGAGTTCAATAAGTCATGGTTCAATTAAATCCTAATTGGATTAGAATTTGGAAATAAAGGAAATGCATGCACCTAATTCTATTTGGAATAGAATGAACCCAAGTATTGAACCCAATCCTCCCCACTTAATTTGATTAAGTGGGGGCTGATTTAAATGCACTAGAGGGAGGGGCCCATGCCCCTCCCTTTGGGAAGTACGTGGAAGGAAAAAGGAGGGGCGTAAGCCCCTCCTTGCTGCCGGATTGGGGAGATAAGGGTGAGCTCCTAAAAATTAGGGAGCTCATCCTTATCTTATCGAGAAATAAAAGGAGGAGGGGTTCGGCCCTCCTCTCATCCTTCTTTTGGTGTTCACGGCAGCAAAAACATCCCCTTCCTCCTCCTTTCATCCGCAAGCAAGAGAAGAGGAAGAAGAATCTTTGGTGGCTCTCCTCCTTCTTCATTCTTGGTTCCAACAAAAGAAAAGGGAAAAGGCTGAAAGTGTTTTGTTCTTGTTCCCTTTGATCTGTCCTTCTTCCTCCACCTCCCTAGGCATTTCAAGAGTTGATTGAAAGGGAGGACTTCAGCCATCAAAAGCCATCTCTGCAAGGGAGCTAGCACCCCGGGGAGATACGTAGGCTTCGATCGTATCATTACCTCGTGTGGATACCCGTAGAGGCCGGACGCGTGTGGCGGCTTCCATCGAACCTTCTACAAATCCACGTGAATCAGATTTACGGAGACCATCTACCTGCACAAGGTGAAGATCTGATCTTCTTAATGATTTTAAAATAATTTAAAATAATTTAATTCTAATCTATCTACAAACGAATGGTTTTAAAATACGTTCATGCGATGAACGGATCCCGCATAGTTTTTCTGCTGCAATCTGAAAATTATTTGAATTTTCATGGCATATGTGGGTTCCCTATCACAAGGTTCCTCCTTCCTCTTCCTCCATCGCGAGCAAGGTTGAAGAAGAAAGGGTTCTTCTTTAAGGAGGTATGTTGCAGATTTTTATTCTTCTAATCTATATGATAGTCATGAGAGGTCTTTGCAAGGAGCTAGCACTCCGGTAAGACCTATCTCAGATGATTAGATCCTCGTGTGGATACCTGTAGAGCCCGGATAATTGTGTGGCTCAAACAGGAACCTAGATAGATCATCATGCTGCGGTGTTCTTCACCTGCAAAATTTTTGAAGATGAGATCTTCAAATTAATTTCTTCTGATTTTAGTTTCAGTTTATGAATCTTAATCAACCTTCCTCAGATCCTAATCTCCCCTCCCTAATGAATTCAAAGATCTTCTGGATTTGGATCCAGAAAATTTTTTGAATTCTATGATCCGAGGCGCGTTCATGCGATGAACGACGTCCCGTTTGAATTTCGCTGCGAACGTCGCATCGAACGGGGCGTAACTTAGTAGATTGGAATGCATGGAGTCTATTTCTGACTTCATCATTGTAGGTCTTGGGATCATCACTATGATCTCTTTCTCCCATAAGGAACTCTTCCTCTATTTTCTCTATAGCATACCTAAGTATCTTTTAGGAGGATGGAAGATCCTACTGTATCTACGAAGTGGACGAGGTTCTTCATGTATTGGCTCAATGTGAATAGGTTTACTAGGCTTAATTGCTCGTTGCTCTTCAGAGACTTTCTCTTCAAGCTCAATTTTTCTCCCACTGCCTCTATTAAGGATAAACTGTTTTTCCCAAGAAGATGGCATGTCGGCTCACAAATACTTTGTGATCCTCTGGGATGTAAAAATTATATCCTAACGACTCTTTAGGATATCTAATAAAACGAGCACCAATTGTCCTAGCCTCTAACTTGTCTGCCTGTTGTCGCTTGACTTGGCCGTACATCCCAAATCTTGAGATAACCAAGACTTGGTTTCATACCATGCCATATCACATACGGTGTAGTAGGAACGGATTTAGAGGAAACTCTATTCAATATGTAGATAGCTGTAAGTAGGGCATCTCCCCACAAGAATAAAGGTAAGTCAGTGAAGCTCATCATGGACCTGACTATATCCAATAGGGTCTGATTCCTCCTTTCTGACACTCCGTTGAGTTGAGGTGTTCTAGGAGGTGTCCTGTGAAACTATACTATTTTGTTTGAGATAATCGCGAAACTCTTTACTAAGGTATTCTTCTCTCGATTTAATCGAAGAACCTTAATGAGTTTTCCTATTTATTTTTCTACTTCAAATCTGAATTCTTTGAACCTTTCAAATGCTTCAGATTTATGTCTCATAAGATAGACATAACCATATCGTGAGAAATCATCGTAAAAGTAATAAAATAGAAAAATTGACCCTAGCCTGCACATCGAATGGGCCACACACATCAGTGTACTAGGGCAAGTATTTCAGTGGACCTCTTTCCATGTCCTACAAAAGGGTAATTTGGCCATTTTTTCTTTGAAGGCAGGATCACAAATCGGATATGACTCAGAAGTCAATAAACTCAAAAGCCCATGTTTCTCCAATTTGTTAATTATGTCTTCTCCTATATAACTAAGTTTGAGGTGCCATAAATATTTTTGATTTATCTCATCTCTAGATCTTTTAGATCCTAAGGTACTCACTGTATACTCAGATACGTTCACAGATACATCCATATGTAAGTGATAGAGACCGTCAATTATAAAACCACGTCTAAACAGTTTATTTCGCAAATAAATAAAAACGTAGTCTTTATTGAAATTGAATTTATAATGTTCCTATATTAGACAAGATATAGAAATCAGATTTCTGCTAACACTAGGTACAAAATAACAATCTCTAAGTATCAAACTAAATCCTGACGGTAGATGCAAAGAAAATGTGCCCAGAGCTACAACAGCAACTCTTGCTCCATTGCCAACCCGTAGGGTTACCGCACCTTCCGTAAGCCTTCTACTTTTCTTTAGATCCTGCATGGTAGTGCACAAGTGAACACTAGAACCAGAGTCTATAACCCAACTGGAAATAGAAGAAACCGTTAGATTAGTTTCAATAATGAGCACATTAGACATACCTTCAGAAGGCGTGTCACCCTTCTTGCTCTTTATGTTTTCCATGTAGATAGGACAGTTCTTCTTCCAATGGCCATCTTCATTGCAATGGAAACATTTTTCTTTGGGTTCGGCCTTCTTCTTAGAAACTTCCTTCTTCGGCTTTTTCTCGGTCTTCTACTTCTTCGCAGGCTTCTTCTTCTTTCCAGTAGACTTTCTCTTGAAAATAGAAGCTAGCTCAGCAGCGAGAACTGTGCCCCTTTAATCTTTCGAGGCTCCCTCAGTTGTCACCAACATATTCAATAATTCAAATTTGGTGCATTCAATTTTATTCATATGGTAGTTTACAATAAACTGCCCATATGAAGATGGCAACGATTGTAGGATCAAATCCGTTTGCAAATCCTTGTGCATGGTCATGCCAAACTTCTCAAGCTCCTCAAGATCCTTGATCATGGTCAAACCATATTCATGGACGGACTGCCCATCGCGCATCTTGGCTTTGAAGAGCCGTTTGGACACTTCAAACATCGCTGCACGACTCTGTTCACCATACAACTCTTGTAGGTGATCAAGTATGTCCTTAGCAGTCTTCATGCTCTCATGCTGGCATTACAATTCGTTGGACATAGATACCAAAATGTAGCACCTAACCTTATTGTCGTCATCCAACCATTTTGCATGCGTCTCACGCTGCTCATTGGTTGCACAGGCTGGTAATACCAGGAGTTCATGTAGGGTTGTCACATGTCATAATGGGCTGCGGAAGCTAGGAATTTTAAAAATTTCTTAATAAAGTCCCTTAACATAAAACCCTTATAAGCCTAGATCACCTTAATGGTAACAAACAAATAATATATAAATATAAATGTAGGAATAGAAGAATACCTTTAATGCTAATCCAATATGAATGATCTCTACGAGGTGTCCAAGTGTCCGTCCTCCAATGGTGATCCACACGGAAACTTGATTCAAGACTTTAGCTCCAAAGATTTTGATCCTTAATGCAGAATTCTTCTAAAGAACTCTAATAGCTTGCTTTCCTTCCTTTCTATTTTTCTTTCACCTTCTAAAATCACTTCTAATCTTTTTGTCCTAAAGAAGACCACTTTGTCTTGGCTTAGGACCTACTAGAAGCAATGCTAGAAAGAAATAAACTAATGTAAGAAAGAAGGGATAAGAGAGAGTTGGAATTCTAGAGTTTCGATGATTAGAAAACACCGGGAGGCATCCTATTTATAGATGGCATGGGGATGCATCACCAAAGGATGCATCCCATCCACACATCCACCAGATGGGGCATGAGAAGAGGATAAGAGGCGCCAATAAAAAAGGAAGAGGCGTATTCAAAAGAGAGAACGTATCATATGAAACGTTGTGATAAGGATGAGAAGGGGCACCTCATCCTTATCCACTTATCTCCTCTTCATCCTCACGCCATCCCCTCTTTTTTATCCCTCTTATCACGTCCTCCTATGAAGCCCCATCATGCCACCAGCCCATTATGTCCCCATCCAACGGTGGACATAAAAATCAAGGGCTATGATTGAAAGTGCTATCAAAAAAGGAGTTATGTCATCATCCATGTGGAGTGATTGATCATAACCCTATTTGATTTTGATGAGCTCAAAGCATTTGAGTATATCTTATGTTTACTAATGAATTCAATCTAGTGTTTCAGTGAAAATCTTACAAATTTATGGTTAAGTGCATCTAGATTTGGTTCAAGATATTTTGGATAAGTTAAGAAGTCAAGTTGAACCAAAGTCTGAGACTCGAGTCGACTCCGGGATATTACGAGTCGACTCCAAGCGTATCAGAAGCATGGCACAGGCTCGAGTCGACTCCGGAACTTACGAGTCGACTCCGACTGAGAACAGACAGACGAACAGAAAGACTCAACTCAAAACCTGTCAGCGAGTCGACTCCTGAAGCGCGAGTCGACTCCGATGCTTACCGAGTCGACTCCGGAGTAGTATGAGTCGACTCCAGGAGTTACAGACAAAAAGTCAGAGAGCAATTTTCGACCCTGAGAGCCGAGTCGACTCCTGAGGAACGCGAGTCGACTCCGATGGTTGGCAGGTCGACTCCAAAGAAAGCAGAGTCGACTCTCAGTGTTATACAAGGCAAAAGTCAGAGAGCAGTTTTCGGACACTGAGAGCCGAGTCGACTCCCGCAAAGCCCGAGTCGACTCCGAGACAGCGCGACCCCAAAAAGACAGAAGACAGAATTGTTGTCTCTGAGACGCGAGTCGACTCCAAGACAGTTCGAGTCGACTCCAAGGCAGCGCTACTCCAAAAAGACAGAAGACTGTTTTTCGGATACTGAGAGCCGAGTCGACTCCGGAACAGTTCGAGTCGACTCCAAGACTGCACGAGCCAAAAGACAGAAGATCGGGAGTTCGGGCTCTGAGCGCCGAGTCGACTCCCAGAATTTCGAGTCGACTCGAGTGAGCCAAGTTGAAGAATGCTCTATGGATTCCATGGGATGAGCCGACTCCAAAAATGCCAGGTCAGCTCCAGTTTTGGCGAGTCGACTCCGGGTTAAGTCGAGTCGACTCCCAGTCGAGAAGCTCACTTTAATTCAAATCCGGAACAGTTGCCGAGCCGACTCCAGAAAAGCATGAGTCGACTCCTGCTACAGCCGAGTCGACTCCAGATCGCGCGAGTCGACTCCGATCCCAACGGACACATTGTCAGGATGTGCAGAATGTGCAGAACGGCTAGTAAAGTGAGTCTAACGGCTAGTTTCCGTGGGAATGGCTTAAATAGCCACAGAGGACTGTAGCAACAGAGAAGTGAATTCCACTCAAAGAAAACAAGAATCCTTCATCTGCAAACTGATTTCAACGGAAAAGAAGGAAGAGAGCCATTAACTCCATTCAACCAACTCTTCCCAGCATTAAAGAAGTCTCCTCTGCCTTCAAGTCTTCAAGACATTCAAGAGGAGACCCAGAGTTCAAGAAGCCCTCCTCTACATCGTCATAAATGTTTGAGGGCTCTTAACTTCTCTATTATTATATTGCTGAATATCTGCTTTAGAAGCTGTATTTTTCTCTTTGTTCTTTCTTTCCATTTGGTTCTTACTTGATTCAATCAGGGGATTGAATCAAGGGTGTATAGGTTTGTTGGTGAGCCTAGGTTGAAACCAACGTGTAAGGGTTCGATTGTGATCCCGGAAAAACAATCGGGGTGGTTCTAGTCGGTGAGCCTGGAAAACCGACCGAGTTCGTTGTGACCTCGTAAAACAACAAGTTTGGTTGTGAGCTTGTAAAACAACCGGCTGTAATCCGAGGGGTTATAGTGAATTCCCAAGTGAGGCTTGGGGAGTGGACGTAGGAGCAAGGGTTAGCTCCGAACCACTATAAAATCATTGTGTTTGTGATTGCTTTGTCTCTCTTACTTTCATTTCATTCACTGCACATAGCATCTAATTAATCAACTTGCAAAAAGGATTAATTAGTATCTCACAAACCATTTAATTGTAATAATTATTTTAAAACCCAATTCACCCCCCCTCTTGGGTTGTCTATCTGGGCAACAAGTGGTATCAGAGCCTGAACTCTTTTACCCAAAGAGTAAAAGATCAAAATGACAACCCCATTTGGATCTTCCCACATTGAGGGCCAGTCCACCCAAAGACCCCCATTCTTTAATGGATCCGACTACTCATATTGGAAGGCTAGGATGAGAATATTTATCCAAGCCCAAGACTATGAGATGTGGACCATTATACTAAATGGACCATACATCCCATCCATCTATGTAGAGGGTGTCACTGTACCCAAACTTGAAAAGGATTGGGATGACATGACTTTAGGAAGGCACAACTCAATGCCAAAGCAATGAATGTGCTTTACTGTGCATTAGATAGAGAATGAATTCAATAGAGTCTCTACTTGCAATTCTGCAAAAGAGATTTGGGATAGACTTGAAGTGACCCATGAGGGCACGAATCAAGTCAAAGAATCCAAAATAAATATTAGTTCATAAGTATGAATTTTAAGATGGATTCTAATGAAACAATCACTTGCATGTTCACTAGATTTACTGACATTGTCAATGGCCTAAAAAGCCTTGGCAAAAATTATACTAACAGTGAGCTTGTCAGGAAGATTCTTCGCTGTCTACCAAGGTCATGGGAAGCCAAGGTGACGGCAATCCAAGAAGCCAAGGACTTGAACAAGCTTCCACTTGAGGAGCTTCTTGGATCCCTAATGACGCACGAGCTCACAATGAAACAACACAGCGAAGAAGAGTCCTCTCACAAGAAAAAGGTAATAGCATTAAAATCTGTTTCACTAACAAAGACTTATCTTGCAGCAGTAGCAGTGAAGAGAAGATAATGAGGGAGATGATGATGAGGCTCTCCTTGTAAGAAAATTCAGAAGATTCATCAACCGGAAGAAGTCCTCACATCAAAGGAGAGGCCCCTCAAGTTCCTATCACAAGGATAAAGGTAAGGAAAGGAAAATGAGGGGATCGGTGTTATGAGTGTAAGAAGCCGGGGCACTTCAGAGCTGAGTGTCCTTTGCTGAAGAAGGGGAGCAAGTACAAGAAAAAGAAAGTCCTCGTCTCCACCCTATCGGACTCCGATACATCTCATCATCATCGGATGAGAACAAGAAGAAAAGGCCAACTTTGCTTTATGGCTAACGACAATGAGGTAACATCCGGAACACATTTAGATTTTACTTTCGATGAATTATATGATGCTTTCAATGAATTAATGGATGAGTACAAGACAATAAACCTTAAAAACAAAGAATTAAAAGTAACTAACCAAACTCACCTCCGTAAGTATGATACATTAGTTAAGGATAAAGATGTTTTATTAAAGAAAATGCAGAACTTAAGACAAGCAACCAAATCTTGATTCAAAAGAATAATACCTTAACTAAAGAAAACGAAAGGCTGAACAAAGAAATATTAGAACTTAAAAAAATAAACATATCTTAAAAGAGAGTCTCACAAAAGAACTAAGAATCTAAAAACAGAAAAACAAAAATTGACACTAGAACTTGAAAAGTACAAGCCTTTTGTAGAAAAATTTACATATAGCTCAGAAAAATTAGAGATGATACTTAATAGTCAACGAGCTGTATTCAATAGAGCGGTTTAGGGTATAAACCTAAAAATAAGCAAAAACTCCTTAGTAATTTCTTTGTTAAAGCAGGGAGAAAAAATAAGAAAATAACATGTTTTTGCTGTGGAACATTAGGACATAAAGCAAATGTGTGATTATAGAAAAGAAAAACTAAAAAAAAATTAAAAGGGTTTGGGTTCCAAAAGGAACCAACATTACTAACCATGAAGGACCCAAGAAAACTTGGGTACCTAAATTGTATGATTTGCTTGTGTAGGAGTGTCTTGCAGCCAAGGTCGACAAAAATTGTTGGTACTTGGATAGTGGCTGCTCAAGACACATGACGGGTGACAAGGATCAATTCTTCACCCTTGAAGCTAAGAAGGGAGGTGCTGTGACTTTTGGAGACAATAACCAAGGTCACATCATTGGTATAGGTAAAGTACAAATTACCCCTTCAACCTTTATTGATAATGTTCGATATGTTGATGGTCTTAAGCATAATTTACTTAGCATTAGTCAATTGTGTGATAGAGGTTTTGATGTTTTGTTCAAACCATCACTATGCATCATAACCAACTCAAATGACAATAGTTTAGTTTTTAAAGGAATAAGACGTGGGAATGTGTATGTTGTAGACCTTGAGGATCTTGCCAAACATAACCCATGTTTAGTTGTTAATGAAACTAAGGATAATGATGCTAGTTGGTTATGGCACCGTAAGTTAGGTCATGCAAGCATGGACACAATATCAAAACTAGTTAAAAGAGATTCCGTGATAGGTTTGCCAAAACTAAAGTTTGAAAAGAATAAAATATGTGAAGCATGTCAATTTGGCAAACAATCAAGGAACTCCTTTAAATCTATAAATTGTGTCTCTACCTCTAGACCTCTAGAACTACTACACATGGATCTATTCGGACCAACTAGAACCACAAGTCTAGGTGGAAATAAATATGGTCTAGTTATTGTAGATGATTATTCTAGATACACTTGGGTCATGTTCTTAGCTCATAAGGATCAAGCATTTTCAGTTTTCAAGAAATTTCATAAAGAAGTAACAAATGCTAGAGATACTTCAGTCATAGCTATTAGAAGTGACCATGGAACCGAATTTGAAAATCATTTATTTGATGAGTTTTGTAGTAAAAAGGGATAACTCATAATTTTTCTGCACCTAGGACACCACAACAAAATGGAGTTGTGGAAAGGAAAAATAGAACTCTAGAGGAAATGGCTAGAACCATGTTATGTGAAAGTAACCTCCCTAAGTACTTTTGGGGAGAAGCCATCAATACCTCATGTCATATATTAAATAGAGTTTTATTGAGACCCATTATAAAGAAAACACCTTATGAACTTTGGAAAAACAGAAAACCAAAAGTGAACTATTTTCATGTCTTTGGATGTAGGTGTTTTGTTCATAATAATGGAAAGATAATCTAGGAAAATTTGACTCTAAATCTGATGAGGGTATATTCTTGGGGTACTCTACAACTAGTAAAGCCTATAGAGTCTTTAATAAAAGAACCCTAGTTATAGAAGAATCCATACATGTTGTTTTTGATGATTCTAGTGATATCTCTTCTAGTAAGAGAGTTAATCTTGATGATGATGCTGAAATTCTTGAAGAAAAGATTGATGAGATGACATTACAAGATGATGAACAAAAATTAATTGGAAATGCATCATCAAGCCAAGAGGCTATGGTGATCATGGGCTGACTAAGGCTTGGAGGTTGCTCACGGGCATCCTAAGGAATTAATTTTAGATGATCCATCTCAACCTGTTAGGACTAGAGCATTCTTAGGAACTTAAATAATCATCTAGCTTTTGTCTCACATTTTGAGCCCAAACACATAGAAGAAGCTGAAAAAGATGTAAATTGGATAAATGCAATGCAAGAAGAATTAAACCAATTTACTAGAAACAAGGTATGGAATCTAGTTGAACGACCTTCTGAATATTCAATTATAGGTACCAAATGGATATATAAAAACAAACTTGATGAAAATGGAATTGTAATAAGGAATAAGGCTAGACTAGTAGCAAAGGGGTATAATCAAGAAGAAGGTATAGATTTTGATGAAACCTTTGCTCCTGTAGCTAGACTCGAGGCAATTAGATTATTATTAGCATTTGCATGCTCTAAGGATTTCAAATTATTTCAAATGGATGTAAAAAGTGCATTTTTAAATGGGTATATTAATGAGGAGGTGTATGTAGAACAACCTCCTGGTTTTGAAATCATCAATACCCTAATCATGTGTATAAACTGAACAAAGCACTTTATGGTTTGAAACAAGCACCTAGAGCATGGTATGAAAGGCTTAGCAAATTCTTACTAGAACATGAGTTCTCTAGGAAAATGTAGATACAACATTGTTTCTAAAGAAGAAAAACAAAGATATGTTATTAGTGCAGATTTATGTTGATGATATTATTTTCGGTGCTACTAACAATCGCCTCTGCGAAGAATTTGCTGACTTGATGCAGAGTGAGTTTGAGATGAGCATGATGGGAGAGCTGAACTATTTCCTCGGGCTTCAAATCAAACAATCTGAAGAAGGGATCTTCATCAATCAAGCCAAATACATCAAGGAGATGCTTAAGAAGTTTGATATGGAGGGAAACAAGTCAATCAGCACACCCATGAGCTCATCATGCAAATTAGACCAAGATGAATCAGGTAAATCTGTAGATCAAAAGTTATATAGAGGTATGATAGGATCTTTATTGTATCTCACTGCAAGTAGACCTGATATCATGTTTAGTGTATGCATGTGTGCTAGATATCAGTCTAATCCTAAGGAATCTCATCTAATTGCAGTCAGAATCTTTAAATACCTAATAGGAACAAAAAATATAGGTCTATGGTATTCTAAAGAATCTAGCCTGAACTTAATAGGATACACAGATTCAGACTTTGCTGGATGTAAACTTGATAGAAAAAGCACCAGCGGGTCATGTCAATTCCTAGGAGAAAACTTAATCTCATGGTTTAGCAAGAAACAAAACTCGGTTGCATTATCTACTGCTGAAGCTGAATATGTTGCAGCCGGGAGTTGTTGTGCTCAAATCATGTGGATCAAACAACAATTGGAAGATTATGGCATTAAACAAGATAAAATTCCCATTAATTGTGATAATACAAGTGCCATTAATCTAACTAAAAATCCAATTCAGCATTCAAGAACTAAACATATTGAGATAAGACATCACTTCATAAGAGATCATGTACTGAATGGTGATGTGACACTTCAATTTGTTTGCACTGATGATCAATTAGCTGATATCTTCACAAACCCTTGAGTGAAGAGAGATTTAGTGTGCTTAGGAGAGGATTAGGAGTGATTGATCCATCCTAGTGATATTCTCTTCTAGTTCATTGATTTTGATGATTAGATTGTGCTAAATATAGAGTTTCTCATCTATGATCATCAAATCAGATCATAACTTAGTGATTGTCCCTCATTTGGTACGAAATAGCATGATTTTTAGGTGCGTGCCAGAGTTCGAGACGACTCGAGTAAGTTTCAGAGTCGGCTCGTACGGGGAGTCGACTCGCACATAGACGGGAGTCGACTCGAGATCGATGGCCGCATAAGGGGAGTCGACTCGCCCATAGACGGGAGTCGACTCGAGGTCGATGACAGCATTAGGGGAGTCGACTCGCGCATATTTTGGAGTCGACTCGACTCGCGACTTACAGGAGTCGACTCGCGGTCGGGATCTGGATTTTTAACCCTAATCCAAGCGTTTAATCAAAACTTCTATTCACCGCCGCCACTGTTCACAATGTTAGATGTATGCCCTAGAAGCCAATTTGGCTGACACATTGTTGATTCTAGGGACATAATTTTGTACTTGACTATTTATTATTGAATAAATAAAAGGCATCTTTTCATTCATATTGTTTATGTGTCTATGAAGCGTCCAAGGAATTAATAAGATGATGATACATATTCTCAAGAGTTGAAAATTTGAGCCATGTATCATTGGTGATTAATTTCTAAATGCTCCTGATCAATGGATCATCACGAGGACGGTTATCGATCCGATCAGTGCACAGATCACTTTCCTTCTGGATGGACGAGACTTGAGTCCACAGTGTAGGGACACTGAAGTGATAGTGCAGGTGCTTGTTAGAGAATAAGGGTACTGAGCGTGACCAAGACAAGAAGTCACTTGGATGTCTATCCACTCGTCAGTGACTTGCTTGATGTTGCAGTAGTGTGACTGGTCCTTTGACCTGTGGTGCTTCGGCTACTCACAGTGAGGTTATTGTAGTTTGACTGCACACATACATGGTCTCTAGCCATATGGGTCCATGCAGTGTAGATTGGCTGCAGTAGGTTCACTGTAGGAGTAGGATATGCACCTATAAGGAATCTATCGACCTTGATAGAAGAGGAGTGATCCTATGTGATTTGTTAGACTGAGTTCTAAGACCTTGGCCAGGGCAGTAATATAAAGTGGAAAAAGAGTTTTCCACTATCGAACTCGAGTCGAATAAATCTTGACATATGACAGACGATGGGGTTTGACGAGTTGTCCATGACCTCCGTCCTGTAGGGATCCACGATAGTAGGACTGTATCACACGTTAACTGCACCTAGAGGTTCATCATTCCATTCTGCTGGGTGGCCACTACATGCTGCTAGGTGTCACTGGTGGATGGTGGGACTCATAGGGATTATCTTGATGATCGATAAACCCTAAAGAGTTGAGTTGGAATCGTTCCAACCCATTGAAAGGAGTTTTCAATGATATTGAGATAGAGATCACAATATATCTCACTACCAGTCAGAATAGAACCTATGGGGTCACACACACTAGAAGTATTGACCGATCCGATGGTTGAAATCGTGATTAGGAATCACAAGAAATCAATTTGATTGATAAGAAGTTGAAGAAGAAAAGGGAATTAATTAATTGGACTTGAAACAAGAATCCTACTTCGGGTAGGATACCTAGAGTTCTAATTGGATTAGGACTGGGAATCCTAGTTGGAGTAGGACTGGGATTCCTACTTGGAATAGGATTCCTCAATCCTAATGAGATTAGGAGTTTTGAATCAAAATTGGATTCCTACTTGGAGTAGGATTCCGAGAAATCCTAATTGGATTAGGACTACGGATTCAAATAGAGTCCTAATTGGATTAGGACTAAAATTAAACAAATCCTAATTGGATTAGGATTCCTTAAGTCTAAATTAATTAATAATCTAATGAATCAACATGACTCCTAATTGGATTAGGATTGAAGAGTTCAATTGAGTCATGGTTCATTCAAGTCCTAATTGGATTAGGACTAGCATAGATTGAACCCAAAATTGGCTAATCCTAATTAGATTAGGATTAAACCATGAGAGAGGCACCTAATCCTCTTTGGAAGAGGATTAGGCTAACCAAGTAAGAGGGGCATCAGCCCCTCTCCAATTGGTTAGGGCGACAAGAAGAGACAAGGGGCCGGCGCTCCAAAGAAAGAAGGTTGTCAAGGGCTCCTAACTTGTAGGAGCCCTTGATGCTTATAAAAAGGGACCTAGGGCCGGCGCCCTAGGAGAGAGCTCTCTTCCTCCTCTTACTGCCGCCACCAGCCCCTCTCCTCTCTTGGTTCAGCCGCAAGCAAAGGGAGAGCAAAGTCCAAGCGTTGGCGTCATCCTCTTCCTCCAATCCTTCTTCCAACGCAGGGAAAAGAAAGAAGGCTGCAGAAGCTGTGTTCTTCATCCTTGAGTTCCTCCTTCTTCTTCCTCCTCTCAAGTGCAATCAAGGGTTGATTGAAAGAGAGGAGATCAGCCATCAAAAGCTATCTCTGCAAGGGAGCTAGCACCCCGGTGAGATAGAGAGCTTGGATCGGATCCTGCTTCGTGTGGATACCCGTAGAGGCCGGACGTTTGAACGGCTTCAAGCGAACCCTCTTCCAAAACCACGAATTCAGATTTGCGGTGATCATCTACCCACGCAAGGTGAAGATTTGATCTTCCTATTAGTTTTAAAAGTTTTAATTCTTACCTAATTACGAAAGGTCTCGAAACAACGTTCATGCGATGAACGTCGATCCCGCACATGCCTCTTCCGCTGCCATCTGATTTAATTTTTGAAATATCAGCGGCATGGGCGGGTTCCCAACAGTGATATCAGAGCCTAGGCTTCGTAGATTAAGGTAAGAATTAAATATCTAAAGGCTTATTAGATCTGAAAATTGAATGATCATGCATGCTGAAAAATTCTGCATGCAGATTTTTCAGGGGTGCTGATTTTTTACATGCTGATTTTTATGTGATAAAAAGATGATTCTAATTGCATTGTTAATGGGATTACAAAGTTTAGAATCATGATTAGCATGATCAGCGACCTATGTCATGATATAATCAGTTAGTTTTCAGATCTGAAAATTATAATTGTTGCATACGGTGATGATCATAGGATTCAAACCCTTTTGGTATCAAATGTAATGACCTGCGATGTGATCTGCGATGTCATGTAATTTTTCAGATGCTTGCATGCATCTTATTTGATGTTTTGAGAGGCCTGCGTGCCTCCTAAAAGGAGATGTAATTTATTTTTATTTTTATTTTACATCTGGTTGTATTTCTGTGATGTGATGTACATCAACGATCAAGTTGAAGCAAAGGCATGAGATGAAAGGTGATCCAAGCGGTTGATGGCGATGGGATCAAGGGTTGATCAAGGATCGAATCAAGGAGGCTTGGAACCAATTCAAGAGTTGAAGACCACTTGATCGATTGATGTGCATGTGCTTGTAATACGACCTAATTAGAATCCATAATCATCACCTATTTAAAGTTTAACTTTAATTTGATGCTACGATTATAACTGCCTGTGATGTACCGTTTGCATGTGATGTGAATGCGAGTCGGGTAGATGATCGGTTCTTTCAATTTTGAAAATAAACCACGCAATAGCACGTATCTTGTAGGATAGTGATTACGGGTGTCGGTCCACAGGGATTGGAGACAAGTTATTTTTCTTTTAAAAATAAATCAAAAAGAAGGATTTGATAACTTGATTTAACTTAATTAATCTATGAGTACGAATTGAAATTTTATCAAGGTAAATAGATCTAGGGTTTGGAATCCACCACATAGCATTGCATCAAGGATTGTGTTCTTAGTTTTTATCTTTTGGAGAGGCATGCAATTTTGGCTACAAGCCTTTTAAAATAAAAGCATAAAGAGTTTTAGGAAGATCCATCTTCGGTATAGCATGAAGTGTCTACCTAAGTTTGCTAATCTAGGGTGTAGCACATCTCATCTTCCTAGGCATGGATCATCTTAGACTACTTTAGCAACATGAATAGTAAATGGCATGCTCAAGGTTTAAACATCATAAAATAATTTTTCATTGAGAATGAGAATTTAAACAAACTCCAAAAAGATTAAAAGAGTAAGAACTACAATGCCCTGTTACATTGCTAGGGCTTCATCCAGCCCTAGACTAGGTGTTCAGCCGCGCATGGTGGCCGGATGTCCTTCCATCTTCAAATGAAAGCCTTCACCTCTCATTCTTCCCAATATATCACAAACTATTCTCTCTCCTCCCCTCTCTCTTCTTTTTTTTTTTTTTTCTTTCTCTCGGCTGGTGGCTTCTTCTTCTTCACCGAAACAGGGGTTCTCCCCTGTTTTCTTTCTTCTCCCCGAGCTCCCCCTTTTGCCACCGAACGCCCTCCTCCTTTTATAGCCGTCCGGAGTGCTCATTTGGGAAGGGAGAAGAGATTATGGGTGGCTGATTTCGGGGCGTGATGCCGGAGGGCAGTCGCGAACGAAGACGATGAAGGGCTGGATCTTGGGAGCTGGTTGCGGAAGAGGTGATCCGTGGATGATGAAGCTGGCTGCATCACGGCGGAAGCAGAGGCGGAGGAGGAGGCGATCATCCGGATGCGGTGCTTGGGTCACGAAAAAGCTGGGACGTTGCGGGATGCCGTGAGGATTGGTGATGA
The DNA here is from genome assembly GCF_009389715.1 of Phoenix dactylifera. NCBI lineage: Eukaryota > Viridiplantae > Streptophyta > Magnoliopsida > Arecales > Arecaceae > Phoenix > Phoenix dactylifera. Next base: position 26,584,076 of record NC_052395.1, read on the forward strand.
CCCGTAGGCTGGTGGGAGAAGAAACGGGCGCGTGAGGAAATTCAGACCGATTCTTGCGGCTTTGCTGGGGTGCTGGAGTTCCGGGAGGTGGATCCGGGTGGTTAATGGACGGCGGAAGAGGCTGGACTGCCGGGATCTTGGATGCTCGGAACGGCAGCGCGGAGGCGGGGATGCAGGCGGAGAAAGAGGCGGAGGAACGGGAGGCTGACTGCACGCACGATGATCGTGGAGGAGCTGGTCGCCGGCTGCACCGCGTGGAGGATTTGCATCGCTGGCTGCTGGGAGTTGGCACGGGCGGCGGATCGACGCGGGATCAACGGGAAGAAGCGGAACGGCCCGGATGCACTGCGGGGGAGGGGGGAAAGAAGATAAACAGTGGGATATCATTTATTAATTTATTTATTATTTGATTTATATATATACATAAATATATATATATATATATTTGTAAAAACACTGTTCATATGAACAGTGTTTTCACGGGATACTGTTCATATGAACAGTAATTCTTCCCGAAATTATTTTTATTTATTTTATTATTTTATTATTATTATTTATTATTATTATTTTTTTATTTTTTTTATTTTAAAATTATAAATTTTATATGAAGGCACGCAAGGCATTGGTTGGGAATTGACTTTGGGTTTGAGGTAGGTCATGATTGTTGATTTGCTTGAATTTGTTCTCGAGCCCAATGACATTTAATTCTTACCATACCGCTTCAGATTGAACTCAACCAGATCAGACCGTGACTTAATAAAGGGGTTAATCAAATATTTTTCCATATAATTATAACTTTCAATCTAACCAGGACCAAGGCCCATTGAATTATACCCTTAGCTTGATTGCAACTCCATCAGGTTAATAATTCGGGTCAACACAATCTCCTCCTTATATGTTTTTATGAAAGATCTCAACCAGAAGAGAGACAATTCAGAGTCTGTTTTAAGAAAAGTATTATTTACCTCATAATTTAAATTTATTTCATTGTTTATTCAATTTCATGGTAAAACAAGTAGTTATCCGTTTAAGAACATTGATAAGTGCTGGAAAAAGAATATTAAATTATAGATTAATCAGCACTTATCAGTAGATAGGTTTACATGTGATGTAGCAAACCCAATTGAGACCTAAAACAAAACCTCCTCAATCAAGTCGAGAGTGAACCGACATGAGCAAGTCATATTAGATTAATTGATCTAATTGGTGTCTAGGAAAGCATGAAAGGTGGTTACTTAATTAGGACCTTACTCTCTGAGTAAGGGGAGCCTCCCACCTGCTTACCTGGCCAATTGTTCGATTACCTCTTATGAAGGGCTCAAGTTGCAAACACTAAGACCTGATTAACCAATATTAAGTCAATAGGTCTTCCACTGTAGTAGAGTTGCTAAGGCCTTTCTGATGTTGATTTGTCTCGGCTGGACACAGTGGTCAAGTTGCATCGGGGGGTTGGACCTCTCTATAGACATGAGATGTTGTAGGGTAAAGGTGGGGTTGGGCACCAATAATTGTTAGGTGAGGACCCAATGACGACTTTATTCCTACGGTTATACGGTGGGTCTGACTTAACTAAGAAATGGGACCAATAACTGTTAGGTGAGGTCTTCATGGCTTAGAGACCAAGTTACACTGCAACATGCTTGAGAAGCATTGTACAAGAGTGGTACACTCATCCATCTATGTGTCACCAATAACTGTTAGGTGAGGTGGCATGTAAATTGGTGGGACCGCAGTACCCACTAGAAATCCTAGTCGTGTGGGATTTCCGTTTTCTACCAGGGGAGTGTGAGGGATTCGAGAAAAAGTGGGAGTTACATTTGTTCTAAAAGACCTTAGAACAGATTAGGATCAAGTACAAAAGTCTAACTAGAATCTTTACTCTCTGCAGATACAATGTCAGCTTCAAACCCTTTGACCCGTATTCTTGAGACCAACCGATTGACCGGAACCAATTACAAGGACTGGCTTAGGAATCTCAAAATTATTTTGAGCTGTGAGAAATAGGCCTACATACTCGATTCAGATATCCCCACACTACCAGCACGTCCTACTGATGTTCAGCGTGAAATGCATAAAAAGTGGTTGGATGATGACATTAGAGTAAAATGCTATATGATGGCATCCATGTCTAATGAACTCCAATGCCAGCATGAAAATATAAAGACTGCTAGGGACATACTGGCACACCTGCAAGAGTTGTATGGTGAGCAGAGTCGCACAGCTCGTTTTGAAGTGTCCAAGAGGCTCTTCAAAGCGAAGATGCCGAGGGGCAGTCTGTCCATGATCACGGTATGACCATGATCAAGGACCTAGAGGAGCTTGAGAAGCTCGGTATGGACATGCACAAGGAATTACAAGTGGATTTGATCCTACAGGTCACTTCCTGATTCATTTGGTCAGTTTTATAGTAAACTACCACATGAATAAGATTGTATGCCACTAAGACTGAAACTAATCAACATGTTGGTAACTGCTGAGGGAAGCCTTGAAAGGTTCAAGGGGCAATGTCCTTGCTGCTGAGTTGACTTCTGGGTTCCAAGAGAAAGTCTGCTTGGAAGAAAAAAGAAGCCTGCTAAGAAGCAGAAGAAAGACAAGAAGCCAAAGAAGGAAGTTCAAAAGAAAAAGGCTAACGACAAAGGAAAATGTTTCCACTGCAATTGTCGAAGGGCCACTGGAAGAGAAACTGTCCTTCATACCTTCGAGAGCCATGAAGAACAAGAAAGGTGACACGCCTTCAGAAGGTATAGACTTGCTCATAATTGAAACTAATCTAACGGTTTCTTCTACTTCTAGTTGGGTTATAGATTCTGGTTCTAGTGCTCATTTGTGCACTACCATGCAGGGTCTAAAGGAAAGTAGAAGGCTGCGGAAGGTGCGGTAACCCTTCGGGTTGGCAACGGGGCAAAAGTTGCTACTGTGGCTGTGGGCACCTACCATCTGCGACTACCGTCTGGATCTAGTTTAATACTTAGAGACTGCTATTATGTACCTGTTGCTAGCAGAAATTTGATTTCTGTTTCATGTCTAGCACAGGAAGGTCATGTTTTTACATTTGACAAAGACTGCTGTTCTATTTATTTGAGAAATAAAATAGTCGCACGTGGTTTCATGATTGACAGTCTCTATCATTTACATATGGATGTATCTGTGAATCGTACCGGCAAGATGTGAGTGCCAAAGGATCCAAAAGATCCAGAGATGAGATAAACCAAAGATATTTGTGGCACCTCAGACTTGGCCATATTGGAGAGGAATAGGATGAACAAAATGGATAAAGATGGGCTTCTCGGCGCATTGACTTCCGAGTCATATCCAGTTTGCGAGTCCTGTCTTCAAGGAAAAATGGCTAGACTGCCCTTTGTAGGACATGGGGAGAGGAGCACTGAAATACTTACCCTAGTACATACAGATGTATGTGGCCCATTCGATGTGCTTGCCAGGGGATGTTATTCTTACTTCATTACCTTTACCGATGATTATTCACGGTATGGGTATGTGTATCTTATGAGACACAAGTCTGACGTCTTTTGAAAAGTTCAAAGAGTTCAAGAATGAAGTAGAAAAACAAACTGGAAAACCTCTTAAGGCTCTTCGATCAGATCGAGGAGGAGAATACCTTAGTAGAGAACTTCCGGGACTATCTCAAAGAAAACGGCATAGTCTCACAATGGACACCTCCGGGTACACCTCAACTCAACGGGGTGTCAGAGAGGAGGAATCGGACCCTATTGGATATGGTCAGGTCCATGATGAGCTTCACTGATTTACCTATGTTCCTTTGGGGAGATGCCTTACTCACAGCGATTTATTATTGATAGAGTTCCCTCTAAATCCGTTCCTACCACACCGTATGAGATATGGCATGGTAGAAACCAAGTCTGGGTCATCTCAAGATTTGGGGATGTCCGGCCCACGTCAAGCGACTACAGGCGGACAAGTTAGAGGCTAGGACCATAAGTGCTCATTTTATAGGATATCCTAAAGAGTCATTAGGATACAATTTCTACATCTCAGAGGAGCACAATGTGTTTGTGAGCCGTCATGCCATCGTTCTTGGAAAATCAGTTTATCCTTGATAGAGGCAGTGGGAGGAAAATTGAGCTTGAAGAGAAAGTCTCTGAAAAGCAACGAGTCATGGATCCTATAGAACCCATTCATAAAGAGCCAGTACACGATGTCCCTCAACCACCTCGTAGATCTAGTAGGGTCTCCCATCCTCCCGATAGATACTTAGGTATACTAGCAGAGGATACCGAGGAAATGTTCCTAGTGGGAGATAGGGATCACATACAGGATCCCAAAACCTACAACGAGGCGATATCTGATATCGATTCCGAGAAATGGCTGGAAGCTATGAAGTCAGAGTTAGACTCCATGCATTCCAACCAAGTCTGGACCTTAGTAGATCCACCAGAAGGTATTTGTAACCTATTGGATGCAAATGGATCTACAAAAAGGAAGATAGGTTCGGATGGAAAGGTAGAGACCTATAAGGCAAGGCTTGTGGCGAAAGGGTATAGTCAGCGCGAAGGCATTGACTATCAGGAGACCTTTTCACCTATAGCCATGCTAAAATCCATCCGAACATTGCTTGCCATTGCAGCATTTCATGATTATGAAATCTGGCAGATGGATGTGAAAACTGCTTTCCTGAATGGATATCTTAATGAAGATATCTATATGGAACAGCCTTTGGGTTTCACTTCCAGTGATGGAGATCACAAGGTCTGCAAGCTGCAAAGGTCCATCTATGGACTAAAGCAAGCATCTCGGAGTTGGAACACTCGTTTCGATGATGCAATCAAAACGTTTGATTTCATCAAAAACGAAGAGGAACCGTGTGTTTACAAAAAGATTAGTGGGAGTACGGTCGTTTTTTCGTACTGTACGTAGATGACATTCTCCTGATAGAGAATGATATTCCCATGCTAACCTCGGTTAAGGTCTGGTTGTCAAAAAGAATTCTCCATGAAAGACCTTGGGGAAGCATCCTATATTTTGGGAATAAAGGTCTATAGAGATACATCTAAAAGAATGCTTGGCCTTTCACAGAAGATGTACATAGAGGAGGTGCTGAAGAGATTCAACACATGAGCAAGATTCCCTATGCATCGGCAATGGGAAGCCTCATGTATGCCATGCTGTGTACATAACCTGATATAGCTCTTGCTGTGAGTGTCACAAGCAGATATCAGTCGGATCCAGGCAAGAAGCACTGGATAGCTGTGAAAGAACAGTCCTTAAGTACTTGAGAAGAACTAAGGACATGTTCTTGGTCTTTGGGAGAAGATCAGAGTTGAAGGTAGAAGGATGCACACATATTGATGATAGAAAGTCTACATCAGAATATGTGCAATTGTGGTTCAGTAAATTGGAAGAGTTCCAAACAACCGATCATTATAGATTCTACCTTAGAAGCTGAATGTTAAGCCGTATCTAAGGGTGCAGTGGAAACCTTCTGATTAAAAGTTAATTGCAGAGTTAGGTGTAATGTCATTAGATGCCATAAACACTTTACTGCGATAACATTGGCACCATAGCACTAGCTATGGAGCCATGGTCTCATCAGAAGTCCAAGCACATAGAGCGGCGCTTCCATCTCATACGCGACTATGTTGAGAAGAAATGCAGAGAGTAGACTCCACGGATAACGTGGCAGACCCGTTCACTAAATAGCTGAGTCAGCAAAAGACTGAAGCCCACCTTGAGAAGATGGGCCTAAGATATATGACCAATTGGCTTTAGTGCAAGTGGGAGATTGTTAGATGTATGCCCTAGAAGCCAATTTGGCTGACACATTGTTGATTCTAGGGACATAATTTTGTACTTGACTATTTATTATTGGTAAATAAAAGGCATCTTTTCATTCATATTGTTTATGTGTCTATGAATCGTCCAAGGAATTAATAAGATGATGATACATATTCTCAAGAGTTGAAAATTTGAGCCATGTATCATTGGTGATTAATTTCTAAATGCTCCTGATCAATGGATCATCACGAGGACGGTTATCGATCCGATCAGTGCACAGATCACTTTCCTTCTGGATGGACGAGACTTGAGTCCACAGTGTAGGGACACTGAAGTGATAGTGCAGGTGCTTGTTAGAGAACAAGGGTACTGAGCGTGACCAAGACAAGAAGTCACTTGGATGTCTATCCACTCGTCAGTGACTTGCTTGATGTTGCAGTAGTGTGACTGGTCCTTTGACCTGCGGTGCTTCGGCTACTCACGGTGAGGTTATTGTAGTTTGACTGCACACATACATGGTCTCTAGCCATATGGGTCCATGCAGTGTAGATTGGCTGCAGTAGGTTCACTGTAGGAGTAGGGTATGCACCTATAAGGAATCTATCGACCTTGATAGAAGAGGAGTGATCCTATGTGATTTGTTAGACTGAGTTCTAAGACCTTGGCCAGGGCAGTAATATAAAGTGGAAAAAGAGTTTTCCACTATCGAACTCGAGTCGAATAAATCTTGACATATGACAGACGATGGGGTTTGACGAGTTGTCCATGACCTCCGTCCTGTAGGGATCCACGATAGTAGGACTGTATCACACGTTAACTGCACCTAGAGGTTCATCATTCCATTCTGCTGGGTGGCCACTACATGCTGCTAGGTGTCACTGGTGGATGGTGGGACTCATAGGGATTATCTTGATGATCGATAAACCCTAATGAGTTGAGTTGGAATCGTTCCAACCCATTGAAAGGAGTTTTCAATGATATTGAGATAGAGATCACAATATATCTCACTACCAGTCAGAATAGAACCTATGGGGTCACACACACTAGAAGTATTGACCGATCCGATGGTTGAAATCGTGATTAGGAATCACAAGAAATCAATTTGATTGATAAGAAGTTGAAGAAGAAAAGGGAATTAATTAATTGGACTTGAAACAAGAATCCTACTTCGGGTAGGATACCTAGAGTTCTAATTGGATTAGGACTGGGAATCCTAGTTGGAGTAGGACTGGGATTCCTACTTGGAATAGGATTCCTCAATCCTAATGAGATTAGGAGTTTTGAATCAAAATTGGATTCCTACTTGGAGTAGGATTCCGAGAAATCCTAATTGGATTAGGACTACGGATTCAAATAGAGTCCTAATTGGATTAGGACTAAAATTAAACAAATCCTAATTGGATTAGGATTCCTTAAGTCTAAATTAATTAATAATCTAATGAATCAACATGACTCCTAATTGGATTAGGATTGAAGAGTTCAATTGAGTCATGGTTCATTCAAGTCCTAATTGGATTAGGACTAGCATAGATTGAACCCAAAATTGGCTAATCCTAATTAGATTAGGATTAAACCATGAGAGAGGCACCTAATCCTCTTTGGAAGAGGATTAGGCTAACCAAGTAAGAGGGGCATCAGCCCCTCTCCAATTGGTTAGGGCGACAAGAAGAGACAAGGGGCCGGCGCTCCAAAGAAAGAAGGTTGTCAAGGGCTCCTAACTTGTAGGAGCCCTTGATGCTTATAAAAAGGGACCTAGGGCCGGCGCCCTAGGAGAGAGCTCTCTTCCTCCTCTTGCTGCCGCCACCAGCCCCTCTCCTCTCTTGGTTCAGCCGCAAGCAAAGGGAGAGCAAAGTCCAAGCGTTGGCGTCATCCTCTTCCTCCAATCCTTCTTCCAACGCAGGGAAAAGAAAGAAGGCTGCAGAAGCTGTGTTCTTCATCCTTGAGTTCCTCCTTCTTCTTCCTCCTCTCAAGTGCAATCAAGGGTTGATTGAAAGAGAGGAGATCAGCCATCAAAAGCTATCTCTGCAAGGGAGCTAGCACCCCGGTGAGATAGAGAGCTTGGATCGGATCCTGCTTCGTGTGGATACCCGTAGAGGCCGGACGTTTGAACGGCTTCAAGCGAACCCTCTTCCAAAACCACGAATTCAGATTTGCGGTGATCATCTACCCGCGCAAGGTGAAGATTTGATCTTCCTATTAGTTTTAAAAGTTTTAATTCTTACCTAATTACGAAAGGTCTCGAAACAACGTTCATGCGATAAACGTCGATCCCGCACATGCCTCTTCCGCTGCCATCTGATTTAATTTTTGAAATATCAGCGGCATGGGCGGGTTCCCAACACACAACCCTAGAGCCATCTCCTACGTCGTCTCCGACCGTTCTTAGGGTTTTTCCCGTCGATCTTCTTCCGTCCTTTAGGTTCATTCCCCTTCCCTAGGTCAAGAATGCCTCGCAAGTCGGTTGTCTCGAGCCGGAAGAGGCCCCAACCCGCGACCGGTGCCGAGCGACGGTCCAAAGCTCGGAACGATCCCGCGAGGCCACAACCTCCGGTTCGTTCCCCGCGGAGGCCCGTTCCCTCGCGACCGTGCGCCGGGAAGGCGGTCTCCACCGGGAGATACGTTAACTTTGACTATCTCTCCCGGGAGGGCTTCACTATAGGAGAGAGGTTAAGGGCCCAAGGTTTAGAGTTCTTGTGTTCATTAGATCTCCCCACATACCCCGGTCTAGTTAGGGAGTTCTATGGAACCGTGCATAGGGGCAATGGGGGTATAGAGGGAACCGTTATTTATTTCGGAGGATTTCATAGCTCAAATCCTCCATCTTCCCCAAGTAGGGGTATCTTCTACACACCCCGAGGATAGGACTGAGGCCCTTACGGCCATTCTAGGGAGTCCACCCCAGTCCCCACTAGACGAGGTGTCCGCTAGTTCACTGTCAGTGGAAATGCGGCTCCTCTTGAGCATCATCTCAAGGACCCTTTTCCCTAAGACTGGCCGATTTGACTTTGTATCTGAGAGAGACCTAGCCCTCATGTATTACATTCTCCAAGACACACCTATTAACTTCCCCAAGATGATCTATATCTATGTGAGCCACTAGACAGACCTAGGCTCACCCTCCCTTATGGGATGCTATACACTCTTATCTTTAGGGAGTCCGAGATCCCAATTCCTGAGGGGGAACCCTCTCGCGCATTGCGATGGACAGATCGCATGGGTGAGGGAACCCTACACAGGATGGGATTTCATAAGGTAGAGGGAACATGGGTCAGGAAACCATCTTCCTCCACACCTACTACCAGACATTCCCCCAGTCCTGACCCTGATTTAGACTTCCCCACCTTTCCCTCCACCTCAGCTCCACCCACCTCAGCCGGACCCTCCTCCTCAGCTCCACCCACTCAGTCGATGGAGGTTCGGATTTCTCCTGAGCAGCTCCGGGAGTTGCGGCAGGAGATTGTTAGAGATCTTCGGGACGATCTTCTGAGGGAGCTCAGAGGTCCAGCCACTGCCCCCTCTTCTGCGTTGGTTCCCTCCCTATCAGCTGTGACCGAGATGACGGCTCATCTGAGGGAGGAGATCTTCAACGTCAGGAGCCTGATACAAGCCCAGTTCTCCAACATGAGCGATGTCACGAGCAACACAAGACAGATGCGAGATGGCATCCGACACGATATGGGCACTACTAGTCAGGGGGCCGAGCGCTTGGCGAATGTCTTGATTGCCAAGCTGGACACACTCCAGCAGACTCTGACCGAGCTATCCACGACGCACAGTAGGGCCACCTCGGCCATTATCACCCAGCTAGGGAATGTCACGGACGGGGTCAGTCTCCTCATGGAGCAAATCAGACTGAGAGGAGGAGCCACATCCTCGAGGAAGCCCTAGCTTGATGACCCAAAGATTGATTCATAGATTGATTTTGATGATCACAAAATCTTGAAGTATAGATACTAATGTTTATGTTGCAAGGAGAAAGATATTTATTTTGCAAGGAACATAGCAAGTTGGAAGAACACAAGAAGGCCTCCAAAGCTCTCAAGTTGGAAGAAAGCTACAATTTATTGGCCCAAGTTTAAAGTTCAAAGGATTCAAATTGGAGGAGTAAAATCAAAAGAAAAATTCAAAAGAACAGTCTTCGAGTCGACTCCAGTGGAACGCGAGTCGACTCCGATGGTTGGTAGGTCGACTCCAAAGAAAGCAAGAGTCGACTCTCAGCGGAACACAAGGAAAAAGTCAGAGAGCATTTTTGGGACTCTGAGATTCGAGTCGACTCCCGCATTGCACGAGTCGACTCCGAGACTCCGCGACCATCAACAGACAGAAAACCAAGTTACTGCCTCTGAGATTCGAGTCGACTCCCAGACAGCTCGAGTCGACTCCAAGGCAGCGCTACACCAAGATGGCAGAAGGCTGTGTTTCGCAAACTGAGAGCCGAGTCGACTCTGAGGAAGTTCGAGTCGACTCCAAGACTGGACGAGCCAAAAGACAGAGGGATCGGGAGTTCGGGCTCTGAGATTCGAGTCGACTCCCAGGACAGTCGAGTCGACTCGAGTGGACAAAATTCAAAATTGGATCCACGGACTTCAGTGGAAGAGCCGACTCCAGAATTGCCAAGTCAGCTCTAGAAGTTGGCGAGTCGACTCCGGGTTAAGTCGAGTCGACTCCCAGTCAAGGCAAGCACATTAATTCAAATTTGGAACAGTGGCCGAGTCGTCTCCCGTAAAACACGAGCCGACTCCTGCAACAGGCGAGCCGACTCCTGATCGCGCGAGTCGACTCCGATCCCAACGGTAATATTGTCAGGAAGTGCAGACTGTGTCCAACGGCTCTATTTTTGTCTCTAACGGCTATATTCTTGTTTCCACGTTATCTAAAGCTATAAAAACAAGAAGAGAGCTAGGGGAGAAGTCATGGAAGTGGGAGAGATCATCTAGGAAAGAGATCTCAAAGAGATTACAAAGGAAATCTCCCACAAGCACAAAAGGGCCATCCAAAACGAAATAGAGAGAAGAAGAGCATCCAAGTGAATCCGAAAGCTTCCTCTCCATCCGTGTGCTGCCTCGGGGATCCTCTACTTCATGCCAAATCAGAGGAGGATCAAGTAAAGAAGAAGCCGAGCTCCTCCATCTTCAAAACTCGTTTGAGGGCTTCTCTTTACTCTATTTGTTTATATTGTCATATCTGCTTGTTTAAGAAGCTTTGATTTGTTTTTATTCTTTGTTTTAATATCTTGTAACTTGATTCAATCAAGGGATTGAATCAAGGGGTTAAAGGTTTGTTGGTGAGCCAAAGGGAAAACCAACGGTGTAAGGTTTGTTGGTGAGCCAAAGGGAAAACCAACGGGATTAAGGTTTGTTGGTGAGCCAAAGGGAAAACCAACGGGATTTAGGTTTGTTGGTGAGCCGAGGGTAAAACCAACGTGTAAGGGTTTGATTGTGAGCCCGGGAAAACAATCGGGGTTGGTTCTAGTCGGTGAGCCTGGGAAAACCGACCGAGTTCGTTGTGCGCTCGTAAAACAACAAGTTGGGTTGTGAGCTTGTAAAACAACCGGCTGTAATCGGTAGGATTATAGTAAAATTCCCAAGAGGTCTTGGGGAGTGGATGTAGGTGCTGGGGTGCACCGAACCACTATATGTCCTTTGTGTTTGTAATGCCTCTAGTTATTGTCTAACTAACACACTTACTTACTTAGATAAATTGCTTGCTTAATTCTTATCCGCACATCCTTTAGTTGCAAGCATATTTAATCAAGTCGAAGTCTATACATCAAACCCTTGCCAAGTTTAACTTTCACTGTGCATCTATACAACTTAGCATAGTTAATCATAAAGTTTTAGAAGTAGCATAAAAGTTTTAAAAGACCCAATTCACCCCCCCCTCTTGGGTTGTATCTACTGGGCAACATAGCTGATTATGTTTACTTTGACATGTATTTACTGCTTTACTTATTGTATTCACAACTGTACTTACATATACATCAATACAATGAGTAGACAAATTTCTTCAAAATTGTGCATATTGATCTCTACTGGCTTGTGTGTTCAACTCTCTTCCTTTTTGATACGATGACAAAAAGGGGGAGAATATATTTAATAGATATGTAAAAGAAAAAAGGAATACATGAAAATCCATAAAAAGAAAAAACTTTTAAAACACACAATAATTTGTTATTAGTGGATTCAATACCTCGAGGCTCATTATCTCTCTGTTGGGGCTCCTAATGGAGTAATCTCCAGAATCTATTCAAGGAATATTCGGAGATTAGTTGAATCATACTCAAGAACAAATTGGCAGATTTTTCCTCTAAAAACCAAAAATTTAAGTTCAAAAGCTTCAATGCACTAAAAGAAAATTCAGAGAATCAAAACAAAGTTGAATGCATATGTTGAGGGGGAGAATCTGAATTTTTAAGAAAGCAAAATCATTAAATATATATAAGCCAAACAACTGATTGCATGACATGAAGGCTTATATAATTCCAAATAAAAGGGGGAGCTCTAACTTCGAAATTTATTGTTTCACACCTTTCAAGTTTGGATAAATTAAATAACCAGACACTTGAATTCATTTCAAAAATTTTATTATAAATTTTCTTGCTTGTTGTGCAATTCACCTTACATATACTCAATGTTTTGTCATCATCAAAAAGGAAGAGATTGTGGAATGATTGATCATAACCCTATTTGATTTTGATGAGCTTAAAGCATTTGAGTATATCTTATGTTTACTAATGAATTCAATCTAGTGTTTCAGTGAAAATCTTACAAATTTATGGTTAAGTGCATCTAGATTTGGTTCAAGATATTTTGGATAAGTTAAGAAGTCAAGTTGAACCAAAGTCTGAGACTCGAGTCGACTTCGGGATATTACGAGTCGACTCCAGGCGTATCAGAAGCATTGGCACAGGCTCGAGTCGACTCCGGAACGTTATGAGTCGACTCCGACTGAGAACAGACAGACGAACAGAAAGACTCAACTCAAAACTTGTCAGTAAGTCGACTCCTGAAGTGCGCGAGTCGACTCCGATGCTTACCGAGTCGACTCCGGAGTAGTATGAGTCGACTCCAGGGAGTTACAGACAAAAAAGTCAGAGAGCAATTTTCGACCCTGAGAGCCGAGTCGACTCCTGAGGAACGCGAGTCGACTCCGATGGTTGGCAGGTCGACTCCAAAGAAAGCAAGAGTCGACTCTCAGTGTGATACAAGGCAAAAGTCAGAGAGCAGTTTTCGGACACTGAGAGCCGAGTCGACTCCCGCAAAGCCCGAGTCGACTCCGAGATAGCGCGACCCCAAAAAGACAGAAGACAGAATTGTTGTCTCTGAGACGCGAGTCGACTCCAAGACAGTTCGAGTCGACTCCAAGGCAGCGCTACTCCAAAAAGACAGAAGACTATTTTTCGGATACTGAGAGCCGAGTCGACTCCGGAACAGTTCGAGTCGACTCCAAGACTGCACAAGCCAAAAGACAGAAGATCGGGAGTTCGGGCTCTGAGCGCCGAGTCGACTCCCAGAATTTCCGAGTCGACTCGAGTGAGCCAAGTTGAAGAATGGCTCTATGGATTCCATGGGATGAGCCGACTCCAAAAATACCAGGTCAGCTCCAAGTTTTGGCGAGTCGACTCCGGGTTAAGTCGAGTCGACTCCCAGTCGAGAAGCTCACTTTAATTCAAATCCGGAACAGTTGCCGAGCCGACTCCAGAAGAGTATGAGTCGACTCCTGCTACAGCCGAGTCGACTCCAGATCGTGCGAGTCGACTCCGATCCCAACGGACACATTGTCAGGATGTGCAGAATGTGCAGAACGGCTAGTAAAGTGAGTCTAACGGCTAGTTTCCGTAGGGAATGGCTTAAATAGCCACAGAGGACTGTAGCAAAGCAGAGAAGTGATATTCCACTCAAAGAAAACAAGAATCCTCCATCTGCAAACTGATTTCAACGGAAAAGAAGGAAGAGAGCTATTAACTCCATTCAACCAACTCTTCCCAACATTAAAGAAGTCTCCATCTGCCTTCAAGTCTTCAAGACATTCAAGAGGAGACCCAGAGTTCAAGAAGCCCTCCTCTACATCGTCATAAAATAGTTTGAGGGCTCTTAACTTCTCTATTGTTTATATTGCTGAATATCTGCTTTCCTAGAAGCTGTACTTTTTCTCTTTGTTCTTTCTTTTCATTTGGTTCTTACTTATTCAATCAGGGGATTGAATCAAGGGTGTATAGGTTTGTTGGTGAGCCTAGGTTGAAACCAACGTGTAAGGATTCGATTGTGATCCCGGAAAAACAATCGGGGTGGTTCTAGTCGGTGAGCCTGGAAAAACCGACCGAGTTCGTTGTGACCTCGTAAAACAACAAGTTTGGTTGAGAGCTTGTAAAACAACCGGTTGTAATCCGAGGGGTTATAGTGAATTCCCAAGTGAGGCTTGGGGAGTGGACGTAGGAGCAAGGGTTAGCTCCGAACCACTATAAAATCATTGTGTTTGTGATTGCATTTGTCTCTCTTACTTTCATTTCATTCACTGCACATAGCATCTAATTAATCAACTTGCAAAAAGGATTAATTAGTATCTCACAAACCATTTAATTGTAATAATTATTTTAAAACCCAATTCACCCCCCCCCCTCTTGGGTTGTCTATCTGGGCAACAATCCAACGGCTTGATGATGATCCAAAAGCTCTAATTCAAGGCACCTCATTATGATCTCATTATGTCTTCATCCAATGGCTAATGAAGATCAAATGGTCATGATTAAAAGCCACATCTTACCCAATCCAATTGGGTTCAAACCAACTCATCATTATGTCTTCATCCAACGGTAGATGAAGATCTAACGGTCAAAAGTAAATGATTTATCAAATCTAATCCAATTAGACTCAAACCAAGCCAATTAGATGCCAACTCTTGGCTAACCCAAATTAAAACATGATCTAATCAAATTAGATCAATTAAGAATCAGATTCGAATCCAATTCGAATCAAGAGCTAAGGGTTTGCAACACCTGCTAGGATGTGTATCTTGCAAACATGATCTAATCTAATTAGATCCTTGATAAGTTTTCTTGTGTGTGACCCATTGGGTTCCATACTTAACCAGCAATAGGTGTGAGTGCGAGTTGACCCAACTTGATTAGAACTCTTCTAATCAATTTAGGTCCAAACTGCGCAAATCTGAACTTAACAATTAGAATCCTTTCTAATTGGCGATCGAATTAAACTCTTTAATTCGATCAAACCTATAAGACAAGATTGATGTCTAGCAAAGTATCATGTCAACCCGAAAAATATAGAATTTGGTGGAAATACCAAAAATACCCTTCAGTGGCAAGTTACCATGCAATACAATCCTTCAATCAAACTGCATCCCGAATATATATATGAGTATGAATGTATGTCAAACTAAATTTTATATTTATATTTCTCTTAATCTTCTAATGATAATTCGAATCATGAAACATTAGAAACTTTTTCTAATTTTCATTCTGCTTTGATCAAAGGCTCTCTGAATTATCATATGATTAGAATAAATAGGATGCGATCTTCTCTTACTAGAAGTGATTGATTTCTTGTTGACCTACTCATAATCTTCATACATAATTCACCATATCCAGAAGACCCCGTACACAACTTAAAGTTATAAATAAGTGTGAACCAAAACATGAGTTCATGTGCACAAGATACCATGGTGATCTCAGGTCAAAGGATCAGTTTCACAACTCCCACTAAGAGAATCATCTTTTGACATGTAAATAAGACTTCATAAGATTTCTCTTTATAGGTCAATTTAGTGAACTCATTCCTCTAATGAGCTCCTACATCTTTATATTAGTGTCTCCACACAAGTGATTGTGAGATCAATTACCCTCTGCATCGAGCATACATAAGATGTACCAGTCTTGCCGGTAAACATTGATCCCCGACTCAATGTACCAACGACTGAAAATATTTAAGATTAGGGTTTTAGAATTTTAGGTCTCATTAGTATGATCTCATCATAGCCCTAAAATCATTGCTCTAATCTAAGAAGTTCATCACAAATATAATAAACAGCATATGATGAAACACAATGCCTTTATTCATAATTAAATGTCATGTACATGATTTGGAGAAATCAAAAGAAAAATCCTTCACAATACATATTGCGATTGGTTTGTAGAGCATCTATTCTTTCAGTTCATGGTCAAGGACATAAGCTATCTTTTTGCAACTCAAGACGATCTTCAAGTTGCGGAGCCAATCTTTGTAGTTTGGTCTGATCAACCTATTGTTATCTAGGATTCGAACTATCGGATTGGAAGCCATTGACATCTGCAGAGAGTAAAGATTCTAATTAGAAATTTGTATTTAACATTAATTTGTTTTAGGAACTTTTAAAACAAAATTGGATCAAATCCTTCCATTATTTCTCGGATCTCTCACACTCCCCTGGTAAAGATACGGAAACCTGCGACTTAAAGTTTCGAGTGGGGTGCTGCGGTCCCACCAATCTACATATCACCTCACCTAATAGTTATTGGAGACACATAGACGATGAGTGTACAACTCTTGTACAATGCTTCGTAAGCATATTGAGTTAACCTGGTCTCCAAGTCATAAGGACCTCACCTAACAGTTATTGGACCCGTTTCTTGGTTAAGTCAGACTAACCGTATATTCCGCAAAAATAAAGCTGTGATTGGATCCTCACCTAACAGTTATTAGAACCCAACCCTATCCTTACCCCACAACATCTAATGTTAATAGGAAGGTCCAATCCCCTGATGCAACTAGCCCACTGTATCCAGCCGAGACTAACCAACGCCAAAAAAATCTTAGCAACTCTACCACGGTGGAAGACCAATCGACTTAATATTGGGTAATCAGATCTTAGTGATTCCAACTTTGAGCTTTCCATAGGTGGTAATCGATCAATTGGCCAAGTAAGCAGGTAGGAGGCTCTCCTTACTCAGAGAGTAAGGTCCTAATTAAGTAACCACCTTTGAGCTTTCCTAGACAACAATTAGATCAATTAATCAAATATGGCTAGCTCAATGTATCGTTCACTCTCGATTGATTTAGAAAGGTTTTAGGTCTCTTGGGATTTACATCTAATGTAACCATCTACCCCATACTATATGTCATTCGATTTATATCTTATGTAAATGTCACATTGGTTCAGGTTTACATCCTATGTAATTATGAAATCCTTTCATATATTATGTGATTACATCTTATGTTATTAAATATCACATTGGTTCAGGTTTACATCCTATGTAATTATGAAACACTTTCATATATTATGTGATTACATCTTATGTAAATGATATAATTGTTTCAGTTTACATCTTATGTAAATGTCCTATTGTTTAAGGGTTTTATTTACATCTCATGTAAATAAATTTTGTTCAACTAATACATAGCTTCTATAATCGACCTTTTGGCATAAACCAAATTGATTTTTTGATATTTTTGAGGTAGATCTCAATCTATAAATAAAATTAATGAAATAAATTAATCAAGAAAGTGAAGAGTGCTAACTAGTGATCAAGATCAGGGTTGTCGAGGGAACAAGTTGGTAAGATATCAAGAGTGAGGGCACTGTCGATTTGAGTCTATAATGGCAAGGAGGACAATGGGAGCATAATTAGGAGAATAGCCGCTCCTTACCATCAGATGGTAATGCTAGGGAGAAGTGAGGGGCTCTGAAGATATTGTAGGTCTCGTGGATTCTATGAAGGAAAGATTTGGAGTAGAGGAGGAGAGGCAAGAAAACGAGGTGAAGAGGAGCCCTATGGTATAGAGGTACTAATGGAAGGAAGAGAAGGGGAAGAGGGAGAGATGCTTGCTTTATTTGCTCTTCATTAGGGAAGAAAGGCAATGGATCCTCACTCCTGTTGGAGTGTGTGGAAACCCAAGGTGTTTTAGATTGCACGTGGATGCATTCTAGATCGAAATTTTGCATGAAAGAAAGCTTCTATAGGTTTCAGCAGTAGTGGAGTCGACTCTAGCAGTTCCGGAGTCGACTCGCGCTGTGCCAGAGTCGACTCGCGCTATGATGGAGTCGACTCAAAATCTATCCAGATTTTAGATGTTTCTGTTTTCGTCTGAGAGAGCTGACTCCTACTGCAATGGAGCCGACTCGATATCGGGAAGTCGACTCAAGCACTACAAGAGTCAACTCCAGTTCGGGCAAGAAGTTCGGGAACTCACTAAAATGGGAGAAAAAGTCAAAGTTTGTCTTTGATTGGGACTTCTCCAAGCTAGAGGATAAGTTCAAGATGTTTCAGAAGAACTCTTCCCGGTTTGATATGCAAAAGGAGTGCTAGATTAAGTCGATGACGTGCAAAGGTGATGGTGTTCCAATAGGACTCTATTTTGGGATCTTAAGGCTATAAATTCGTGGCCAAGGACTCTGGGCTTGAAAGAACAAGAGAGAGAGAAAGACAAAAGATGTGAGAGATAGATAGGAAGAGTGTTCTCTTGTAAAAGGAAAAAGGTTGTTTCTCCTTTGTTCGAGCAATCGGTTTGTGATTGACTCGGAATTGTGTTCTCTGTTGTAATTGTTCTACTGTAATAGATTCGGATGGTTTTGTGAGGACGCAGGCAAATATTTGCCGAACCTCAGTAAATTCTGGTGTGTCTTGTATATTGTCTTCCATAATTTTTTGCTTTGTATTGTTTTTCGACTTGTACATCAGTGTAAAATCCTATAGTTCAGGGCTCTTCTAGATTCTCTACTCCCAACAACCCCAACTACAGACTCCAAAGTCAAACGAATTTCAATATTCAGCATCTTTTTGATACACGGTAGACTAACATAGGATACACTAAAAAATTTAAGATCCTATTCTAGACCTATAAAAATTCTGCCGTGCTGATTAAAAAAATATTTTATAGATGGAGCGTGGGAGACTTTATTTGAGTGTGCGCACTAGGAAGGGATAACCAATATGGTCATATAGGGATTTCATCACAGTATTTGTAGTCCAATGGATAGGATAATTGGTTTTCAAACAGTGGGCCCGGTTTAGACTCCCGGCAAATGCAATTAAGTTTTTTTTAATATTATAATTTCATATATATATATATATATATATATATATATATATATATATATATATATATATATATATATATATATATATATATATATATCAGTCTCATGCCCTGCCTAAAGTGGCAGGGGGACAAGTACCATCTGACACTAAAGTTCGCTGGTCATTTCATTGTCATTCTAAATCCAAAGAACAGAATGGCTTCCTCTGTTTGCCCAAATAGCAGTTAGCTGTATATTGTGTCTTTAACCATACCACTTCAATCAGAAATCAAATATCATTCTTCAAAAGAAAAGCAAGCATCATATCTAGGAATGTAGCTGAATCCTGATGTCAGTTCTAAAAGTTGAGAACAGTTATAGTTGAGTTGATATATTTGACGTTTACCGAATTAATAGAAGCATAAGCTATTTGAAGTAATGTTTTCACTTCTGTTGTCATCCCGCTGTACACTTAACATGAATTTCAGAAGAAGTTATACTGAAAGTACGAAATATTCTGTGGAGAATTCTAGTAAAGCAAAATAAGCAGGATCCTCCCAATATCTAACAAAGAAGCGGGTTAATTCCATGTAAAAAATTATTTGATAAATTTACCAGTATAATCAACATGCACCTACAAGTAGGAACATCAATTACAACCATAACATGTGCAAATTTGGTTACATTTCTTCCATTTGCCTCTCTTTGGTCCTCTTTTGGCTGCATGTATGAAACAACTTGAAGAATGTTTGAGCCTCTGAGGAGAGAGTAACTGATGCATAATCAAGTTGAGACCTGTTTCTCAGCAGATCTTTTTGGCTGCAGGCAATAGATGCTACAAATTGCAAGTTAAGATTAATGATCCATCAACAGCTTACAAACGCCTGGAATATCCAGAACCACCGCACTTTTTACATAGTATCAGACCTACATGAAGTCACCAAGCAATCAGAGACCTTGAGCAACCATACAAATTCGAGTAAATCTATTAGCTATAGCTCATAAATATTTCAGTCAGTTGAGCAAGACAAGTAGCAAACATAGCTCATGGTATCACAAGACACAAGTTCGCAAAGAGTATCACGAATAGAGAGGATCACCAAGGAAGCATTGTGATCCAAATTATGTAGCAAAGCAACATTGGAAGAAGCCAAGTATCTTAAACAGTCTGAGCAGAATAAGTTGCCCGCTAACTTACAGAAATTAATTAACATCTCAGGATCTTAGAGGAGGGGCAAGCTATAAATTAATCTAAGCAGAAAGCTTGAACACTTTCAAACTGAAACAGTTTGCTTGGAAATCCAACTAAACTTGCGACATCCTGTATGTTTCTACACATAATATTATACATTATCTATTTTATTGATTTTATTTTATTTGTATTTATTCTTATGTAAATGTAGTTAATTTTGTGTTTATCAAGGTTACAAAGAACTAGTTGCATTAGACTAGAACTTAAAATTTAGTGGTACATACTGAGAATTCAATAAAACAAGCTTTGATTGACCATAACTCAAAAACCGTGTAGAATTTTTAAATAACACCAATATTATATGAAAGTAGACTTCAGGATCTTGAAGACTAGACAAATTTTGGCATATTTGGACTTAAAATAACCAAGTTATGAATTTTTGAAGTTGGGCCTACTGTGCAGACCTGTTATAGCGGATTATAATGGGTTAACGGGTTATCATTGAACCCAACCTGATATTTTATTATTTTGCACAAATTGTAAATTTAAGAGAAATCCCAGGAAAGGCTATTTTTTTTTGTGTTTCATTGGAAAAGAAGGGGAGGAACACTTGGCCACTGGGAGAAGAAAAAAGAAGGAATAAGGGTTACAAAGGATTCAAGGGGAAGAACAAAATCTTGGCCTCTGAAAGAAGAAAATCTTGTAGAGGTAACATATGCATTGTTTCATAATTTATTGAGAGGATTATTCTTCTGATCTTTTTTTTTTTAAGAAAAAAGGGGCTTCAGCTATTAGGATTCTCCAAGTAGAAATTAGATTGGTACCTATTGTAGGCAATGCTAAATGTATTTGGTTGGACCCTTGTGCTGGTTAACCAAAAGTTTGATTTTGTAATTATTTTTTTTTATCTATTCGGTTAACATATAGAACTTTAAATCTGGAAAGTACCAAGAATTAATTCTCTTTCTAAGATATTATCTTATATTTATTTGGAGTAGTTTTCTGCAGGGTAGTATACCTGAAGGCTGAATAAGGATTTCCTTTTTGTACCTCAGCTAGACAGAATATAAACCAAAATTTTTATGGAGTGAAGGCCTCTATGCCAATTACTCCCAGATTTAATTAAATAAAAAAAATTTATTTCTAGGCCAACTTTTCAAGCAAACTTCTTTGGTACCAACAGTGCAACTTTGTAATAATAATGGACTTAATCATTTTCATATGTGGGCATTGATTGCCTAGAGGCCTAGGGACTGTTTAAGATTGTGATGAATCACCATTGGACATATAAAGACTTACTTAAGGGATGCCATGATGAGGGATAATAGTAGGTTCGCCGTACCGGTACCGAACCCCGTACCGGTGCCACACTAGGATAGGCATACCGAGTGTCGGTACGGTACGGTATGCGGTACGCCAGACGTACCGACAATGATGTACCGATACCGGTACCCATCGGTATGGGTACGGTACGTCTGGTACCGACTGGTACCGACCAGTACAACATACCACTCATAATACTTAAAGTAGTAAAGCTAGTTAGTTTGAGTAGGCAATTTTAATGCTATTTAATGAATATAGTTTTAAATGATTCTCTTTCTAGGACTTAATTGAGAGCCATTTGAGCTTATTTGGAGGTTATCAGTAGCTAGCGTACAAGAGAAGTAAGAGGTATAATTGGATATTCATGACCATCTATTCTTTCTTGTTTTCTCAATGTGCTTTGCTCTGCTATGCTATTAACAATTTACATCATGTGTTTATATTAAAAAATCAGATTTGTATATGAAATTCTATAAATCTATAAATTTTTTTAATTGTCAACTTATTTTTATTTAGTTTGAGAATTTTAGATCTGACATCTTATTTATACACTTGTTAATGAGACAATCAAAACTAATGCTCATAATATGTTGTTACTTAAATTTTAGAACTTTTTTATACAAGTTAAAGTGATTTCAATATGCTTTGGTGTTTTGTCTATGTCGCAAATATTTTGAGGTCAAAGTTATATACATGACCAAGGTGGGCTGAATCGAAACCAGGGCATGTACTAGTCAGCTATCGGTATCGTACTGTAGACACTTGTTATGGCTAGTCGTGCCAGTTTCAAACAGGCATGCAATTCTTTTGTTTTTTCAAAGACTTTTGATATTCAATGATGTTTTGCGAAGATTTTGAGTGATTTAAACATTAATTTGATGTTTTTTGAGGTGCTTTGATGTTCTTTAATATATTATCCTTTTTTTTAATGTCTTCTGTCTATAAAATGACTATAATTTCAATGATAAATGTAATTAAAATGTAATTAAAGTACGTAAATTATTATATTCATAAAGAAACTCAATAAAATAGAGAATGCAAAGTTAACTTAAATACATACCGGTATGTAAAATCTTATGGAGTAGCAATATCTCTTGTTGATGTCAAGGTCATCTTCGTATGCAGGGGACTTAACCCAATTCTCTATCCACATGCCCTTCGGGTTCTGCAAGCCTGTCGGGCCACTATAAGGTACGTAGCCTAGATATTTCTTGTACGTACTGTGGGTTATGGTGTCACTTTAGGAGGAGTCATCTGCCCGATACTATAGTTGTGGAGCAATCCATCCGAATATGCCAACAACAAATTCTGACCTGTAAGGTGCTTCAGGCTCCATAGGATAGTAGCCACTGAAAGATGTCGTGTTCAAAGCAACATATCCATCAAGGAAGTATCTGACTTGTGGGTAATTGGATCCCATATAGGATTCTAAACTTGATACGTCGAGGGATCTTATCCCACGTACTATGTCATCTGTAGCAGCTTTGTATCCACCACATCATCGAGGACTCCATCTTTTGCACGCAATGCTATTCTCGTAGTCTCTCAGTCATGCACCATGGTCCTTGTCCTACATGACATGAGTGAACTGGGACTATGCGGTGAATTGAAGACCACGCTAGGGCTTTGAGCCATATGTGATGGTCTAACATCTCCCTAGCTACGTATCATGACAACTACTAAACGTTATGAAAGTCATATAACTGCTGTATAGCTAGAAAGCATTCTCCTTCTATACTATATTATATATAAAGCGGCTGGAAAAGCCATACAACTGTTATGCCTGCAATGAACCTGCTATGAAAACGATACACCTGTTCTACTGACCTGTGGCTCTACCATTTGTAGAGAAGAAAGAAGTCACAACACAAAGGAAAGCTTAAAAGAACAACTACTTGATAAGGTGTTGCTAAGAGACAATACAAAGTAATAAAGCAGTTATTCCAGTAACACACCAGCTATGCTATGAAAGTGGATGTATAGGCCTCCTTTCCCATACCCAATCCAAGAGAGCATCCTAGTGGGCCTCTTTGTTGGCGGTGAAGCAAGCAAACGTCTCATTTTGTTCATTGCGAGGTTAAGAAAGGGAGCCAATCCGCGGAGTCATTTTTCTCTATGAATTGGATATTTCATTTAGGTAATGCCAAGGTTGATTCACCGAACGGAAGGAAAAGGGTGTGGGTCAATCCAAAGACCGGGACTTTTCCCTGACTGGCCTGATTGGACCGCTCTGCCTACTGGGCCTGGCTACCCCGCAACTTACCGCTTCAAAGCCCTATCCTTGGCTACCGCTTGCTTGCTCACTGCCCTTGCTGCTGCTAGCTTTCTGGCTACTGGACTACTTGCTTGCGGCTGAAACCGGCTTTCTTGGCTATGCTACTTTGCTACCGGCAGGACTGCTGCTACGACTACATGCGCATCTAGTGCAGTGGCTTGGAAGCAAGCTACCTTGACCATCTTCCGAAGTTCTAAATAATATACTGATCAAAGTTCCGTCACAGACTGCTCTACATTCAGGGACACCACAGTGACTTCCGAAGTGCTACGGGCAGGATGAAATCCGGCAGCTAATTGCTAGTTCTGCATAACCAGCCCAGCAATAAGCTAAATTCTTCCATAACATAACGGGGCGAGGTTGCGCGCGAGCCGAGTGACGTAGGTGCACAAGAGTACTTCGCGCCACAACCATCTCTTTTTTATAGGTTCTACGGACCGATGCCTGCTGCTTCATCTGGTAGAAAAGATTCATAGATATGCCTGTAATTAGAAGGAAGAACCGCCATAAAAATCTTCCTCGTGTATCGTCTGTAGCAGAACTATGAACGGGAGCTAGCAATCCGGACCGTATCGAAAAGGTTCCCGAGACACAGCATGGAAGAGTTAAAATATTAAGAAGCGAGATCCAAGAATGAAGAAGGGGTAGAATTACTGAATGAATACGAGCTGTGGCTAATACCCGAGGCATAAAAGAGGCATTTTCTACGGGATCCCGAAACCACCAGCCACCCCGACCTAATTCATGATGAGCCCACCAACTTCCTGGCGAGATGCCTACGGTTAAAAACAACCGACATGTCAAGATCCAAATTCGAATTGGTTCCTGGTCCTGGTCAGAGACCACTGTGTTCGCGCCGGCGGTCCAACAAAGAGGCGAAGTCGTGGTCTCTTTCTTTCCATTACGAACGACACGCTTCGCCTGCTCCCTCCCCGTGTCCATTAGCGCTCCTGTCCAGAGCGAAGAGAAGGCGAAAAAGCGCCGCCGAAGCAGCATGAGCAGGCTTCTATTGCTACGCAACAATAGAGCAGGTGCGCCGCCCACAAAATGTTTGAATGATCGGGTAAAGAGCGAGCTTCTTATATGGGATCCGACGCATCCAGCAGAGCGAAGCAGCCTTCCATTCTTTTCGGCGGCATCCTTCCGCATTGGCGGCGAGTGGAGTGCCACAATCCCATTCATCATTTTTGATCTACATAAGCCAAAGCCCATAGCACTGGCGACGTCTCCGGCATAAATGCGAGGAGGATGTATAGCTGATAGAGGATCTTGTGGAACAGGATTTGATTCTGCAAGCGGTTCGGTACGAACGAAGAAATTTCGAACAAAAGGATCGGAACTCGCTGATAGGAAAGGAGAGAAAAACAAAGCAATGCCAAGAGCTCCGTCAATCCGCTGTTCTTCGATAGACGAAGCTCTCTCTTTTTCATCTCGTGCCCAACACCCAAAAGAGCAAAGCTCATCTTTCTTCCAGGGTAAAGCGGCGCATAAAAAAGGGCTGGCCCGTCAAAAGTCCGGTTCCTTCGCGAACGAAGTTCAGAATCAACAAGGGTTCGTAGAACGAAGGGAGTGTACAACTGGGGCGCAGCCCCACTTTTTTGTTGGAGAGATAGAATGGAGTTCTTCACGAAGTTCGAGACAAAGGAAAAAAGAAAAGTTTCTCTATAGCCTCTTCGTTTTGAGACATTATGGCTTTGGGGTCGACCCCGGTAACAAAGAAGGAATCCATAAAAAAAAGGGATCCAACACCATGATAAAATACTACCCTCATGATTAGACCATGTCCCTGAAATTTGATAAAAGAAAGGTGCATTAGCGGTTAATACGTTGTAATTGGATAAGTTGTTTAGAAAATGAATGAACAAAAGTTGAAGGAAAGGAATAAGAATGCACCAAAATGCAGGTATCGCACCAAACGCTGGTTGTTCTTTCTTGTTGTAAGCAGGGTCGATGGAACCGTCCCAAACCACCTAGTTTGGGATGTCTCGAGCCGTACCAGCAGCGGACTGGGATGGTTCCGGCAATGAATCGAGACGTCGTTGCCGGAGGAGGAGAAGGAGAAGGAAAGAGAGGAAAAAAGAGCGAGTGGGGAGGGAGGAAGGCCGGCGGAGGGTAGCGCCCAGGCAGGAGACGGAAGCCACGGTCAGGTCTCCTGTTTCATTCGAAACAGGGGTCCGACCGCGGCCTTCGCCTTCTACCCTGGCACCGGCCTCCACCATCCTCTGCCGACCTCTCTTCTCCTTCTCTCTCTCTTTTCCTCTCCCGTTCGCCCTCTCTCCTGCCTCCTCTACTGTGTCGGTACAGGCCCGGCCCGACAGTACGGTGCCCGGTAGCAGCACAATAAACCATGGTTGTAAGTGAATGCAATGAAAGATCCAAAAATAACGAATAATGAGAGAATTCATTTATAGACATTCCGTGCTCATTTCAAAATTTCTGCTTTGTTATTCCCATCATCCGGTAACCACAGGATGATCCCAATCTCCTTTTAGTAATAGATCTTTTTGATATGTCTTAGTCTCCACGACAAGGAAAAAAAAATGCATCAAGTCCTTTATCAAGAAAGTGGATGAGCATGGTGGTCCCTATATCTCTGAGGGGTGTACCACTGTAGTAGTTTTCAAGTCAGCTTAAGAGAGAGCTCGGCTCAAAAGAAAAAGTCACTCTCTTTATTCTTTGCTAGTGGAATGGAAGCAAGACTCTTTCCTATCCACTTTGCCGAGGAGAGAGAACTATCAGATAACTCAAGCTAGACAGAAAGGTGCAAAAGTCCACAGTTCCTTAAGGATCCTGTAAGCAAGTAGGTTCAGATTGTCATTTAGCTTCAATTTCTTCAGTCTCACAAGTGGGTCCGCATGCAACAAATCAAATTTGATTTGCCTACTACTCCGACCTTGCCCCTAAAGGATAAGGAAATTGGACAAGAGCGAGACCAAGCCAGACGGAGAGTCAGTCCTTCCTTCCCATTCGACGCGTGTCAAGTTGAAGAAATGAATGCAGCTTCATTCTTTTGCTGGTTTACATTCTTAAGGTTTTGTCGACCCTTTAGGACCGACTACAACACGACAACTATCAAAGGTGGTACGCTCTCTCTGCTCGCGACTAGAATATAAGATCCACGAACGCTAAGCTCTCCATCTGCAATGCCTATAAGATAAGCTATCAATCTGTAGGCTTTGCGCTGTTCACTTGTTATGTTAATAGGGGGCTGTTCGGTTCAATAGGAGCCCTACTTCCTTCAGTCGCAAGCAAATGAGTCCCCGCCGCCTTTCATCTTGCCTTTGTTACGCAAGACGCCAACAAAGAACCTTGGCCCTCTCGCTTAAGGGTTTGGTACTTCAGTAGGGCTTGCCTCGACGGGCGACTACTTGGTTTGACTTCTAGGGCGACCTTCAGTATTTCAAGAGTGAACAAAAAAGCCCACGGAGCTCGGCTCGAGATAGTGGCCCTTCCACTTTGGTGTAGTTGTTGAAAGTGTAGAAGCCAATCTGAATGAGAGAACTGGCATATTCGTACTAACTAAACAAAGGAAAGCATAAAGACTCAGTCCCTCATGCCGGAAAGAAAGGAGAGAGCTTAGAGGCAAAGGATGTAGTATTTCATGTCAAGAAACCTGTCATATTACTGATTGAGCACTTGGTATGGCAGGAGTAGATTGACCAAGGATGTGATTCATGCATACCAATGAATGGAGTCAAAACGTTTAGAAAACCTTGATTTTCTTTGTAAACAAGTAAGCAAGAGAGGGTACTCGTGGACCGATTGAAACAGCAAAGAGAAAGAGCCTTTCCAACAAATTCGTGGATAGATGACCAAAGAAAGAAGATAAAGACTTGCTGACAGATCAGAAGAAAGAAGAGTCTAAGACCGTTGTCCCAATTGAATTGCAAGGGATGGATGACCTATACAGATAGATAGACGAGAACTCAAGGCTAGAGGCTACAAGTACTTTAATAACTACTTAAATAGATTACCAGAACAAAGAAGGAAGCAAGGGAGAGCTCTAAGTTGATTGAGAGAGTTGCCACTCCCAATGACAAGATTCAAGAAAAGCAGGAATGGGCAGATCAGGCCCAAAAGAAAACAAATTATTCCATTTTTCATTTATCACTAGTAATCACTCTATTAGAGGGACTGAACAAGCTTTATAGAAAGAAAATCAACGAAACTTATTCCATAAGTTTTTTTTTGGACCAGGAAGAGATGGAAGATGGGCATTAATTACACATGATAGAAAAAAGGAAGTAGACAAAAGCGGAGGATGGAAGAAAGTTCAAGCAAGGGAGAATGGAATCAGACATAAACCAAGGATGGAGAGGCCTTAGGTAGTAATTGAGATGCCTTCAATTCAGACAAGAGATGACGCACGCTTCACAAGGAAGCTTGGAAATGGCATACTTATTGCACCTGGCAGTAAGAACTCGAGTGCCGCTGCTGCGATAGGGGAGATTTTTGAAAAGACGGGAAGTGCTATTGGACCTAGCTCCTTATCAGTTGATACTGGAGCCTTATCCAATTCCAAAAGGGATTGATTCCCGGGAAGGCAAATGCTACCTTGACGGAAGACTTTACTAAAGTTCCATAACCTTGAATGAAAAAATAGATATTTCGATATATCATTAATGATAGAACTATTCCTTTACTGATTGGCAGGATATTATTGAAATGATATTCCTTTTTTTTGCTTGCACCTAGTAAAAGGAGGATAGATCCTTAATTACTGATATCGAGAAAGCAAGGATGGTATGAGCGCTTGCTAATGTCAGCCCTTTGATTGCTTACTTCGCTATCCAAGCTGGAGGAGAATTTGTGAGAGTTTCTAGATGAGCAAGCAGGGTTGGAGGACATATTACTGGAGGAGAGGATATATTGAATGGAAAGAACGAAAGCGACGTACATACTGCTTTTTCACCTCCTCTTATTGGTGCACTCTTGCCCCCAATTCACCGATAGAGAAGAAAGAGATAAGCAATGGCCGGATTAGACCAATGAAAGTGGACCAAGGTTTTTATTCGTTAGCCAAGCACGCCTATTACAACAACTCTATTACAGAAGGGAAAGCGATGTGCCCTATTGACCAGCCGAAGAGCATCCTTATAAACGAATGAATAGGAAGCTGGTCTGGTCCATATTGCTAGAGTTTTGTTTACTTCACCCCCCACGTACTCCTCTATTCTTATATTTTCATTCCATCTCTAAGCTTCCCCTTTAGTGCCTGCTGAGACTTGTTTCCTCTCAACTATAGTTGAATGAAAGTTTCATTTACAAAGTGTCAAATAAATTCTTTTATTGAGTCACCATAGTGCATTCCCCTACATAGTCTTTAGAGTGATTTCTCACTAAGAAGGATTGCAATATAAAAAAAAGAATTCCAAATTGAAGATTTCTTGACCTATATACGATCCAGTTCTACATCTTAGCGCTGAACTAATGAATAGAGATTAAGCTTCACTTCGCAAGATGGCATCATTTATTAAAAAGTGCTAGCGTTAACAAGAGATGAGCTAAAAAGGTGGCCGGGCAGTTGACCAGGCCCTACCACATGTAGACAGCAAGCAAGAGCTGTGCTGGCTTATCCGAAAAACGAAATTCTTTCCACCCCAAATGCTACTACCTCTTTGCTAAGTACAGAAAAGCTTGATCAAGAAAAGCAAGCAAAGAAGTAGCAAGATACAGAATATGAAGGGGTGGTAGAGCCAATGACCAATCAAACTACCAAATGGTCATTCAACCTTATAGAATTAGAATTGCTCATTTTTGTTTGATGTAATGGAAAAAGAATGAACCAGTTTGTTAGTTTTTGTTCTATCACTAGACAGAATGGCAAGACAAATAAAAGTCCATTATTCCTTGTCTACAAATATCAAAAATTTGATGGGCATGAAGTTAAGACCAAAATCTCCTCTTTTCGAAAGAGCATGACAACTTTCATTATATGGCCAGATCTTGGTAGGGAAATGGGGCCTTCCGACCCCTTAGGGCCGAGTACTTGGGATTAGAAAGAACGGCTTATTCTACGTTTTAAAAATAGAGCTTCACAGCGATCCTCAAATTGGGACGAAGAGAACCAGCACCTATCAGAGATTTCGCCCTACTACAGCATGGTGGGAAGATGGAGTCAATCTCAAAGGAAGGCCGCACGTTTGTAGGAACATCACAATTATACGAAATCTTAGAGTTGTTTTGAGTTAGATACTATATCTCGTCCCTCAGATCAATGAATTACATGCTATCTTGATCGGTCAGAGAAGGAAAGGAAGAAGATTACTCTTTCAAAGAATGATGACACCCTGGTTCAATACAACTTTTTTAGAGTAGTTAATACATTTTTTTAATAGTTTGTACAGAACCAGAGCCTTACATCCCGCCATCATTTAAATAGATTTTTTTCCTAATGGGGGAGTGCAACAAAACGAGAAATGTGACAAGTGAAGTCAAGCTATAGAAGAAAGCTTCTTTCGATTCAGCAATAGGTGCAAGTCCAAACTCGTCAATAGTACGAAGCCCGATGAGAGAAGTAAGCACAGAGGCCCATTCTACCTTTAGCCTGTCCGGGAAAAAAGAAGATCAATACAACGCTACTTTCCAAACAGTATTAACGAGTGTTTTAGATTCAAGATCTGCGCGAGAATAGAAAGCAACAATGCTTAGCGGGCTTGCTCTTAGGTAAGCCACTGGCTTTGGATCTGCCTTGGGACAAGATAAGAAGAGACTTTTGGTGTGGAAAGTCGAACCTCATTCATAAACTTCGACTTTTGTTATCCTATAGTCCTGCTGGAGGAATGCCAACAATTCTTCGTGAAGAACCACTCACTTAGAGTTCGGTGCTGCGAGAAAAGCTATGGTCATAATCTACGGCCCAATTTTCACCAACTTCAAGGCGGCATCTTTCAACATATCTTTCCGCCTATCTTTCTTATGATGCCTTAGTGGATGAAAGAGCTCATTATTCTTTTACTCTTCAATATTTCTAGCCCAGTGGAATGACACTACTTTGCCTTCTGCTCTTATTGGTTCTAGGACAGACCGTCCTTCCCGACGATAGTTGTCTCCAATTGATCTCTATGCTTGGTCCTGGACACACGGTATGCTTGGGTGTGCTGGTTCCATACTGACACACCCATTTTTTTTTGAAGTTTTTTAAGTTGATTTAATTGGTAATCAGTCTTTTTAAATTTTTTCAATAATTTTAAGTCTAATTTAATTTTTTATTACTATTTTAATTTTTTTATATTTTTTGATGTTTCTATAATTCCAGTTTAACCTAAATGATGCATCTTATTTTTTTAAAATGATACAAAATAAAAAATGATTAGTGAGATGCTGCATGCTACAAGAAACAACATGAAATATCCTCAAATCAAGTAGTGAGGCAAAAAATATAAAATAATATAATCAATTACACATATTTAAAGGACAACATACATACCAATATCTAAAATTTCGTCAAGTGACGATGCCTCTCGTAGATATAAAGATTATTAGCATAGTCAAGAAGCACATCAGCTCACCCCTCTAACATTGTAATATTATATGTTTATCCCATAAGGAATACGCTCCGACTTGTAAGCACTCTCAGATCTCTCATTGAAGCTCTGGCTCTGAGAGGTATGCTCTGGCTGATAAACTAGTTGATAAAATAGCTGTGAAGGAGCCTATTCGAATAAGCTCGTAGCAAAATCCAACCCACAAGATGCTTCAGACTGCGTAAGATAGTAGCCACCGGAAGATGCCTCAGACGCACCATATTCGTATCTGTATCCATATGAGTTATAGGCTACTTGTGGCTGCAGATAATAGGATCCAGTATACGACTTAAAACCTGATATGTCTATAGATCCTACTCCACGTACGAGATCATCTACAGCTGCATCGTGTCCTCCTGAATGACTTAGAGGAGCCTGTCTCCTATATGCAATCGGATCCTCACGAGCTACCAGATCATGCATTGTGGTCCTATCCTGTATAGCATGCATAAATTGAGACTTACTAGTGAATCGAAAACCACCTTGTGGCTTTGTCTCATAAATGGTAGTCTCATATCCTCCACTCTCTCTGGCCAACAGATCCATGACTACTAGAACTGCTGCTTTTGGTCTCTGAATCTGAGTGAATTGGCTCTTCCTCCACACTCTCCATTAAGGGTGCAGGTGCCTTTTATTTTTTTTGGTGTGCTGGGCAACTGTCTTCTTACCCTTTGTACCACTCGCTGCCTGCTTACTCTTTGTACCACTTGCTGCCTGCTTATCCTTCGTGCCACTCTATGCCGACTTACCTTTCGTGCCCCTCACTATCCGGCTATGTTGGAAGGATGTATGTCTTCCTTCTGACTAAGTCGACCGGATAGCGTAGTGGTCTCGTCTAAGCATCTCTCAATCATATCTCTGAGAGGATGTCTCGGATAAGGAGTCATGTGGTAACCGGCTTCTTTGTAGCTGTGGCTAATCAGCTACAAAGATGCGTGAAATATTGCTCTCTGTCTATTGCTTAGTATCGACCCTAGCCTCGTTGGCTATGAAACTAGCTGGTCATGGAGGCGATCCTCGCTCATCAAGCTCCGGCTTCCGCTGCTGGCCTACAAGCCATTCGATCATAGGATCATCCTTATCATCAACGAAAGCACTATGGATTAGATCTGCGTACTTTAGCTCTACTTTCTTTTGAATGCACTTCAACCTTAACCTTAAATTGTAGTGAACATATACAAGGTCATTGATGTGCTTCTATGTCAACAGTTTCTCTGCTTGCTGTGGATGAGGGCGAAGGTGGACTAGTTGCGCTCACAGCCACTCGAGGAAACCATTTGGAATGGATAGCTAGCTGCTTAAAATTTTTTACGGAAAAACCAAAATCAATCTACCATTCAGCTATAAAAATATTGAAAAATTATATATAAGATAATATCATATTAGTAACCATCCAACCATAAGTAAATATCCTCTTGATGTATAATATACATGATTTCATACTTTTCTTACTTACGATAGATTCCGAGACTCCAAAGCTGTCAAGTTTCTTTTTAAATATCTTGGTCTATAAAAAAGAACCATATTGTAATATATTAATAATTGAAGATACCAATTAACTTATATATGCCACTTAAGTTTACTTACCTCTTCTAAACATAGAGCCGCGACTTCTGGATCAAGATCCATCTTGTAAATCACATTATAAAGAGCGGCCAGAAGTTCTTCATCTATATACTTTTTGAGGCTCGTGGGTATGCATCAAAGGCTACTTATTTCTCAATTTTTTTCAAATTTAGATCCAGGCCACTATGTGCATTATCGCATCAAATCTTGAATAAATGGATACCAAATTTTGCTGGAGAGTAGCTTGCATGCCCTTAAATACACTTCTAATTTTATTTTTTTATATTTTTTATTTTTAATACAAAAATATATTTTTAATACAAAAATATATTTTTAATTTTTAAAAATTATATATAATCCAAAAATTAAAATTTTTTATGTATCGTGTAGATCACCCATACATACACAACATATAATAAAATCATGGCCAAATCAAAAAATTTAGCATGATCTCTCCTTATTTTGTAAATTTTAAGTTATTTTTTCAAGCGAAAAAATAGAAGGAATAAGATAGGAAAGATGAGGCACGCCTTATTTAGGTTTGGATCTTCCTTCAATTATGCTGAATCAGTGTGATTTTACAAATTAAGAAAAAGGAAAAGTCGGTGGAACTTCCAAAACAAACTATTGGGAAGGTCTTCGGCCTTTCCAAGACTTGTTTTTAACAAAAGAAGCAGAGGGCCCGATTTCGAACTAGATGGTTCGCACCAAGTTCGAATGGTTCTTGCCGGCTCGGTCCTGTTCGAGCATTTTCGGTCGGTTCGAAACCGTACCGACTGGTTCAGGGCCGGAACCGATTCCAATAGGCGAACCGATCCGATTTCCCACCATGTCGATTCGGTAGGGGCCGAACCGAGTGGTTCGGTCCGGTTCGGCCTACCCTAGCTTTGATGCTCCATTTTGCCCCAAATTATGGAGAGTTATGTGCCTTATTTGGTGGGGAGCCTATTTAAATGTGTGCCCTAAATCAACGGATGCTATGCACATGGGGCCAACCAATACGAGTCTGTTTTATACCTAGTATGTGGATATTTTGGCCTAACTCTATATTTATTAATATATAAATAGTAATAATTGGGTGAATTATTTGAAATTGAGTCCTCTTTCAAATATTGAAGTAAACTCCAGCACATTGATAATTACTTGGAAAAATAAAAATAAAATATATTTTGATGTCGAGGTTTCAGTCTTTTAGCTTGACTCTATTTGGTGCATTATAAATATTTGCCTACTATTCCCTATTATCATAGACAGATATTAGAGATAAGGCTTCTAGCAACTGCTGTAGATGAATAGCTGATTAGATTGATAAAAGGCTGCTTGGAAGGAGATTGGCTTCATATTTTAGTTTTGTCAACAATTGCAGAAAATGATTATTTCCTTGTTTTATCCTTTGTAGTTTTGGAGAGACAAGCTATCTTTCTATGAAGTGTTTAAATTGAATTTTGGAACTGAGATTCCTGATGTAGCAATGATTTCAGCGATAGCTTATAAATTGAGGACTTAGTAGCTTTAATTGTTTTTCCATTTATATAGTGTTGAGAAATTTGATAGTTTGACATTGAAATATAAAGTTAGATACTTAAATATTTTGGAATATTAATTATTTTGGTGCTTGAGTTCTTGATATTTAATTTCTGGACTATTGGTGTTTCTGGTTCTTGATATTTAATTATCCATCTACATTTTGTTCCTGAACACAAAACATATTGAAAAAAACAAAAAGCAGGTCATGTTAGTTGAAGATAAATGAGTTTGGAGAGTAGTAGCGACTCATTTGTAAGTCATAACTATGTTGCTTATACATGGAGCAGCAAAAAAATTAAGCGAGAAAAGAATACCTGCACCTTTGCAAACCCGACAATCAACTAACCCAGTTTCTTGTCTCATTTTACCATTGTTGCAAAAGACACACTTTGTGCCACCTATGCAGAAAATAAAAACATCATTTAGTTCCTTATTCATATGAAAAGCTTGAACTGGCTCTCAATGTAGGTGATGTGAATTATAATGTCCAGTATGGTGCAAAATAGTGCAAGACCATTTATTTCATTTACTTGAGCCAACCCATTAGGACAGACTAAGAGGTAAAAATCAACTTTTCACTCGAACAACACTTAAAAGTGACTGATGCAAGATGAACTATATTCAACACTAAGCATGAACTACCTCATTGTGTTATCTGCTGATAAATGGTGATCGAAGTTGAAAAAGATCATACGTACCACATTGATGCAGGGATCTGTAGCATCATCATTGGAACATATTATCTTGGATGAGGCTAATGCATTTTTCACAAGATAAAGAAAAAAAGATAACAACATAATCTACCCCACATAAAAAACTCTGATTGTCATGTCATGATATCTACACATAAGCAAAATGGAAAAGGGGGAAAAAGAGGAAAAATGACAGAATGGGAAATCTTCTCAATCTTTTTAGGGAAATAGAAGAAACAAAAAGTTCTCCCTTTCCATCTACAATCCGGAGTTTCCAAGTGAATATCTGCCCCATTCAGAAATCCAAAGGCCCAGGCATCTCTCTGTCTGGCTCCTTCCTTCTTAAAATTATAAAAAAAGTTCAAGCAAGCAAGAAAGAAAGAAAGAAAAGAAATCTTCTGAATCATTTCAGGAAAATGGAAGAAACAAAAAAGAAAAATCTCCCTTGCTGTTTGCGTTCCTGATTTTCCATGAAATCATCCACCCCATTCACATGTCCAAAAACTAGCCTTGTCTCGGCCTCTATTGTCAATTCATAAATGTTAGGGCATCTTATACTTAAAACTTAAAAGTCTTGTCATAGACAAAATGGTCAGTGACTCAGTGGTATGGTTCTTTGTTTCACTTAGCTCTGTCATTTCCTACCTTAGTTCATGTAGTTTTCTTTTGCAAGCAATACCTATAAAAAAAAATTTCATTATTAGAGCTATGCAAAGAGCATATAGAGAAAAACAAAGGCCTATGGAAAACATTTATTTCTTAGTACCATTATGCTATAGAAGCGAGACTATATGTTTTACAAGATGAAACAAATACAAAGTTCTGATATAACAACAGGATGTGATGATTCATAGCACGCTTAAACTCTCCCATCTCACATCATATGACCTTCCATTATCAGATATAGCCAAGTGTAATTGTTTAACTTAGTTACAACTATTCTTTGCTAATTTGGATTTGGGCCAACTGCTCAAGGAATAGAGTTTCAGTCAAAATGGTTGGCAGATACCATACTGGCGCCTCACTGGCATCTAGCAGAGCTGCATGCTAGTGCATGTGCTAGTAAGGTGCACTTGGTGTCAGTGCATGTCAAGCACTTGGACTATACAACACAGCAAGGCATGTAAATGCCAGTGCCAAATTTATATGACACCAACACATGGTACCTTGACCCTTTCATGCCTTTGGGTACTATGAAAAAGATGTCATCAAGTTGGACACAATTCAATCTGAAAGAAACAGAGAAAGTTGATATGAAGAAAACAGAAGTTATAATGGAGGATAGGATGAGACTAACCAAGTTCCAGTCCCAGCAGGAAGAATTAATGAAAGAATTATGGGTAAGTCAGAAAAGATACTATCAAATAATAATTGTCATGCAAGGAAAACATGTATTTAAAAGAGAATGAAATTAATATTAGAATCATGACTGACAAGGTAATGGGGTTAAATATAAATAACCAGCTTCAATAACCTTTATCAATCTTCAATATTACAATATAGATATGCTCAAGATGTTTATATATAACTTAAAGTTATCAGAGAAAGATGGATAAAAGAAGGCTTATATGCAGTCAAATCAGTCTCTGGTTTGGCTGGGGCTCATGTGATGTAACTAAAAATGAATAAATTAATTAAGGATTTATGAAATGCTTAGCATATGATGTAAATACACACTTAATTTCATTACATATTAATACTTCTTATATAATTTTTTTAAGCTTCAAAGAATCTGGTAGAAAAATATGACTAATGACTTTAAGATAATGTACATCATTAGGTGTTGATACACTCATATAATATTCCTCCCTTAATATTTTTATGGTCTCATAAATTACTGCATCAACGGGCATGCTAACTTGACAAGACTTGGGTTGCTTTGCTTGAATTGGGTTGTCAAACATTTTTATAACTGATTTAGCAAATTTGTCCACGTATTAGATGTGTACATACTGTAAAGTTTGTCTATATTTTAAATATAGACATATAGTAACATTTATAAACAAAGTTCGCTATCTCGGACCGGAACCCGTATCGGTACCATCTTATTAAGGTGTCAATATGCTTGGTACAATACCCTGTTTAGCATATCGAGTGTCGGTATACTCCCCGCACCATGTACCAGTTTAATACCAATATGGTATGGGCGGTACGCTCTGAAACTGATCGATACAACAAACCTTGTTCATAAGAATATTTTTAAATGAAAATATCATGGATATAATTTTACATCTCAAAGGATTTATTTAGTAATAATGCAAATGGCACGAGTTTTTAAGGTAAGCAAATTGATTATAAACAAGTGTACTAGTCAGATGATAACTTTGATGTAAATTAAACATCCAAAATATAACTTATACTTGAAAATACAGTATGATGAATATGATGAACTACAAAAGATTTGATTGATAACCAGCCTTCTATTTGAGCCTCCATCCTCCTTTGATCTCATGAATTACCGAATGGGAGGGCATTCTAGTACTTTGTAAATGCAAGAAATGTAAAGCCAATGCAAAATTGGATCCACATAATTATCTGATTGTTGAGAATTAAATTCTGGAGCCAATGCAAAAGTGGATTCTAATGTCAGGGATAGGGAGTATCTTATAACACCCACTTGCATATTATGTAGCACATGACATACGGATGTAAGATTAATAGTTAGGTTCAAAGTAGGTGATATTGGCCATGATGGAATATGGTAGCATTAAAATAAAGATGCTTAATCTACAAAAGGGATATGAGCACTTCAAGGCTGGTATGCCTGTTATCTGGAGCCAATTAATTCACTGTTATCCAGAGCCAACTCATTCACTAACATAGCAAGTATTTCCACTGCCAGTTCTTTTTCTCAGCATGGTGATTGTTTATCAGAAACAGGACATCAACACAATAAACAATAGTGTTAAGGAGTTAAACAATTTTAACTGTTCTAAAAGGAACACCTATATAGCAAAGACAATCTTATTCATGCAGGTCCTGCTATGTTTGTGATTGCATGTTCTCTGCACCATCACATGAATTAGAACCACTCTCTTATGGCTCTTTCTAAAAGTTTTATAATCAAGTATTTTCTTACTTCTAATAAAATGTCAGATAAGACAATCTCAACCCACCATTATTAAATTTCATTAATGAATTTCGAATACATTATTTATCACTTTTCCTTTACCTTTATTTTTGGAGTTGGAGGTGGGGGGGGGAGGTGGACAATATGGAAGAGGAAGAGGGACCAATGTCAGCATGTTGATTCATGATACTTCACAAAGGAATCGCAATGTTAGCCAAATGAACCAAATACAGTAATAATCTTAAGGATTTATAGAGCAATAACATATCCATGCTTCAATGCCACTACAGCTCTCATAGCAACACCCAATCAACAAAATAAACAAAGAAAAGAAAGAGGGAAAAGTATTCTTAATTTGTGGTTCAAATTTTATCTGTATAACACTAACATACAATTTGCAAATATAATAGATTACTAACATCATGCCTAGATTCCATCTCGATTTCAAGAAAAATAAGAGAGGAATTCAGCAAGAGTACCCTATCATTTCACTTTATCTTAGCCAAAATTTCACCTAAATGAATCACATATTTGACACCGGAAAACACTATGTTTCTCGGCTTCCATTAAAAAGTTGGTATTAAAAACTCATAAGCAAAAAATCGATATGGAAGAATTAATAGGATAGAAAGATCTCACCGTTGCCAGCACACCTCTCGCAGGGCACCGGATCCCCCTGAAACAATTTAAGTTTGTCCAATTAAAGAATCTTAAAGAAGAAAACAAGGGGTATAGAGAGAGGTCACCTTGAGACCAAGAACGAGGGACAGGGAGACGGCGGCGAGGACAGTGGCGGTGACGAGAAGCGTCTGGGTGTCTAAAGGCCTCTCTTCTCCGTAGAAGAATGCGGCGGGGTGGGAGAGGGGTCTCGGGGGTGCGGTCACCGGTTTGGAGGAGGAGAAGAACCGTAAGCCGTCCGGTTTGGCGAGGTGCCCCGGGAGAAGCAAAGAAGAGGAGAGGAAGGTGGAAGGAAGAGGAGGAGGAGGAGGAGACGGAGAAGCGGAGGATAAATAGGAGAAGCGGCGCGGCGGAGAAGCGAAAGTCGCCATGGATAGGGCAGTGAGAAGATATAAGCGCGGAGCTCTGATGAGCGCTCGCTTTTTCGGTTGAGCTCGGTCCTGTCACCACCCGGTTCCCCAAACCGCACGTCCACCACTGAACTGGACTGCAGCGATAAACAGCTGTAAAGAGTCCCACAGGAAAACGGTCGGTGATTGACCATTATTCTTCGAAGGCGAAGGAATCGAAGTCCTCAAAAATGCGGCATCCAAAGAGAGTAGTAGTCGCAGGTAACCCAAGGGAGGCGACAGTACAGGTGGGAGAGCCAAACTGTTCCAGAGGACGAGATTGCTCACTTGCGGCAACGGTTCTCAAAGGTGGTGGTACTCGCCGGTGAAGACTGCGAAGGTATTTGTGAACGGTGGGTGACGTCTCTCATCGGGAAGTTCTTGGATACCGGTTTGTCGTTGGAGTTTAGTCGATGGAAGATCAGTAAGGAATTTAAGATCATTGCTCTCTCTCTCTCTGATGATCATCTGTTGCTCCAATTTGCTAGGATCAGGGTTAGGTGGGGTCGCACGGTCCTTAGGTAGTAGTAGGCCAGGTCTTGGCGCTCGAGCGGCCGAGACCTGACTTTCGATCCAATTTAGATTCCATTAAGCATGCTGCAGTCTGATCCAATTTAGAATCCATTAAGCATGCTGCAGTCTGGTTGCGTCTCGCCAATCTTCAACTGGAGCAATAGGATCGGAAGGTGGTTCTGAAAATAGCAGCAGCCGAGGGCACCAGTCTTCGTTGATAATTGCACAAAGCAGGTGGTTCAAGGTGGATATTATTATTGCATAGATTGACACTTCAAAATCTCTATGCCCTTGGGTTAGTGGGCCGGCCTGAAGAGGCCCAGGTCCATTGGCATTCAAGTGGGCCTCGTTGCACGCGATGGGGGTGGAGAAGAAGACTCGTTGCTGCATGCGATGGGGTGTAGAAGAAGACTCCTCAATTAAGAAGACTCCCCCTTATTGCACGCGATGGGGTTTAAGAGTCTTCTTCCTTCTTTCTCGATACTGCCGGACTCTGAGAGTCACCTGGACTCTGAGAGTCCTCAGGTGATCCAAATAATGGCCAAATCTTACAAAATTTCATCTATTTAAAACCCTCTTTCTCCTCCATTAAACCCCATCACAAATCTTTAGAGGGAAGCTGCCGATCCCAAGCTCCTCCTTCAAGTTCTTCTTTTATTCTTCACCGGAAAGAGCTGCCGAATCGCCTCATTGGACCGAGGTAAGCATTGTCCTGCCCTCTCTCCTTCTTTTCCTAGTTATGTAGCCTTCGAAGCTTGGGTTTGGGCCGAAGAATCGTCAGAATTTCATCTGAAACAAGGATGCCCTATTTTGGTCTCTTTCTCCCGCGTTCTTCACCGCCGGTCGTGGGATTAGGCTGGCTTCGACTCGTTTGGGACCCTTAAGACTGTGTAGCTGTTGGCCTGGTTGGTCGGCCGTGATCTTGGTTGAGATTGGTGTGGATTTTCTTCTATTCTTTGTCTTATTTCTTTCTCTCTTCTTCCTTGCATTGGCTGGCCACCATCGTTGGCAATGACAGTGGCTGAGGTCAGCCATGGCCACCGCCATTGGGGCTGGGCCACCATGGCAGCCCTTAGTTCTGACTAAAGGTGAAGGGGGAGATGAACTTCCCCGTTCATGAAGAGAGAAGAGGTTTCTTTCTTCTTCCCTCTCTTCCTTTCCTTCTCTCTTTCCCTCTCCTCTCTCTACCTCTCTCTTCCCTTCCTCTTTTTTTTATCATTGTTTCTTCCTCTCCCTCTTGTTGACCTGGGTAATTAGTAGAAGGAATTCAAGGGACTTAGTGTTGGACCCTTAGTGGACAACAGTAGGCGATCTAGGTTACTAGTCCACGGTATGACTTTTTTTTTTGATAACTTGAGTTTGATTCTGTAGGGGGAGAGTCATCTATATAAGAAAGTTTTGACCAGGGTACCTGCACCCTAGCCCATAGAGGTCAGTGATTATTATGTTTAGTCTATCTTCGGTAAAAGTAAGAATTTCTGCACCAGCTCACCATTTTATACATATTCATTAATTTGTACCGCTAGTTTTGCCTCGTGAGATTTGTAGCGATGGTTTAGGTTTTGCATGCATGAGTTGATATGTTAAATATAATTTTCAGAATGAACATACTCATATGATTATTATTTGTATAAGATATTGAAAACATTATTATATGAACAATGACACCTCGAATTTGTGAGAAATATATTGTGCAATTGAAATCGATTTGATAAGGATAATATGTAAATCAGATATATAAGATGTGGTTTGGACTAACCTTATCATGGGATGGCCTCCATGAGATAATACATGTGATAACCTCCACAAACTTATGTGTGGAATTTTGTTTAGCAGTCTTATATTGGGTCATAAACTTAGTTAGTTCAAAGCTAAAAAAATATTTCTACGAAACTTGGCAATCAAAAAAATGAGAAATAGATGGCATAACATATGAATCTGTTATTGAATAATTGGTTAAATTTGAAATATATATATATGTGTGTGTGTGTATGTGTTTCTTTGATAAGATGGATAATGATGGCTTATATGCATTTCATTTTGAATGAGTTTTTGAGTATTGCCATAGAATTCATTTTATCTAAAATTGTTTATTTGGTTATTTTCTTATTTTATCATCTATGGTGTAGTGGTTGGAAATTCTTACTCCCTAAAAAAGCTCATATTTCTCTTTATATTTTAGAGTCACAGGGTACATAGTTTCGGACAGGTAGGACGTGGAGTTCAAGTTGCAGAGCTATTAGTTAGTTAGTAATTATCTCTAATTTTTTTGATATTAATAAACATCTGAATTTTTGCAATTTAGCTAGTTGATTATTTAATGATGGTAGTTTTATTGGATTGAGGTGATTGTAATTGTTGTTTTAAATTACTGGTATGATGTGGATATTGTTCATTTTAGGCCTTACATGATTTCTAGGATTTCACTTTAGGGATTATGTGGTCGTATCATGTGGTCGACCTGAGTGATGGGCTCGGGGCATGACAAAAGTAGTATTAGAGCTTAAGGTTTAGGTATTCTAGGGTTTAGGTTCAAAGTAAGCATAAGTGGAGAAACCCACTAAACTGGGTGTACAATAAAATGATCTCATGACATGTTAGATGTACTATCGATACTTAAATAATCTGAATTAAATATTCATGATGCTGAAAGCATATGTAGGTTGATATGGCATGAGGGAGTGGACATGGGATGCAACAGCAGATTGCTGCCAAGGCAAACATGATGAGGATGGTGGACGTACAGCAGTAGCAACAACAGTA
Organism: Phoenix dactylifera; assembly: GCF_009389715.1. Lineage (NCBI taxonomy): Eukaryota > Viridiplantae > Streptophyta > Magnoliopsida > Arecales > Arecaceae > Phoenix > Phoenix dactylifera. Next base: position 26,626,349 of record NC_052395.1, read on the forward strand.
ATTCATGCAACAGCAGTAGCAACAATAGTTCTTGCAGTAGCAGTTGCAGTAGCAGTAGGTGTTGTATCAACAATAATTGCAGAAGCAACAAAAACAGCCTTAGGGCACTAGGGTCTAGCTGGGGCATCGAGTTAGTTTGGTAGATTTCAAAAAGCATGCACCATCAGCCTTCAAGGGCATTGCTGATCCTATGGAGACTGACAGTTGGCTATAGGATATAGAGAAGGTCTTTCAAGCCTTAAGATGCCCTAATAAGAAGAAAGTCATTTTTGGCACATTCATGTTACAAGGGGAGACAACTGATTAGTGGAAAATGGAGAAAGAGAAGCTCAATCCCAATGATGCCCCCTTACTCGAAAAAAATTTAAAAAGGTCTTTTAGGGCCTCCAGGGGTTGCCAAGTATCTGATTCCAAAAATTTTGTGAGTTTGATCGTCTGGAGCAGGACAATATGACAGTTGCCAAGTATGCAACAAAGTTCGAAGAAATGTCTTGATATGCGCTAACCTTAATATCAGTGGAAAATGACCAAGCTAGAAAATTTGAGAATGGACTTAGGGGTTGGATATAGCAACAAGTTACAACATTCAAGCTACCTACTTAAAAAGTTGTTAATAAAGCCTTGTGATAGAAAAAGGGCTCGATGATGCTCAAGTTGCCAGAGAGAAGAGTTCAAAGAAAAGGGCTTGGCCGAATGATTCCCATAGTCAAAATAGTAGACCCTCCAGGTTGAAGAACTAGAGACCAAATCAAGTTGCCACTAGAGGTAGAGCACAATCTCAGGATGCCACTAAGTGCAATAGATGTGGAGGACCTCATCTTAAGCGAGATTGAATATGGCTGAGAGAGACTTGTTTTTCATACAATTAGGATGGGTATAAGGCTATTATTTGTTCTAGTGGGAAAGAACCACAAAGGCATCATGCACCTCAATCTTCTCAAAGAGCCCTTGCAAATCGAGCACCTCAAGAAGGACAACAGCAAGAGGGAGGACAATATAGGCCTAGGACCCAAGGGCAGGTCTATGCACTCATGGAGCAGGATGCTAATGCTTCCAACTTGGTGGGGACGTGTAAAAAAATCCATTCTTGGTACCCTTCCTTACTACACATGTCATGAAATTTTTGTTTAGGATGCATATTTAAATCTAAGTTTAGATCCAATAGAGTTGGTTCCATATCTGGAAATTTTAAACCAGTCTAACCTAGCTCTCTAGATGTTCTCAACATTCCCAACTGATGACCCACCCTTAGATTTGCACAGATCATAGACAACTATAGAAAATTACTAATATTGCAATACGAAATCCACCTCGAGGACCGCTCTAATGCACAATGGTTCATAAGACAAAAGAGCCGCATTTAAAACTCACATAATTGTAAACTATCAGTGACCTACCTAGGATGGATGTAAAGCCAAAAATGAAACTTGAACCAGCTGGAGGAGCATTTAACTTCTGTTCTGTCTTGAAAGGACCTTGAATTCTTCACCGTGAACAGTACTTAACTCCTACAAATTTTTTGAAAGAGACCCAAACTAGGAAACTAAATTCCTTGGCAATTGGGTTGGGTAATGATGGTCTTAATAGAATAATAAGAACATGTTACAAATAGTTGATGCAACAAGGATTTAACTATAATTCAATTTGTTCAAACTTGACATCATGAAGAATATTGTTGATAGAACCAGAACAAAGTCTAATTTTTTGAAGGTAGGGGCCACTAAAAGAGTCTATGATAAAATGATAGAGCCATTATGAAAAGCAGCATATTTGCTTACATTCTTGATGCATGAGAATTGAGAATATATAAAAAATCCATCTGAGATATGTCAGAGATATTTTTGGTATTATATGGCCAGTGATCTTGGATTCCTATAGTATACCAAATAGGTTACTCATGGATACTCGAGGATCTTTAATCATTGGACCATGGCCTACCAAATGCAAAAATCTTTGATCACCCTAGGATTAGGATCACCAGTGATCTTAGATCGCCATGGTGACCCATTAGCATCAACATGAGGGAGTGGGTTGGATGGAGATATGTATGGAGTTGTGGGGGGCAGGGGTTCATCCGAAGGCTTTCGAACGAGAATCCAAAAAAAGCCGTGTGATATGTGGGGTCTAGTGTGGTCAGCAAATAAGCTTCGGCTTCATAGTTCGAATGTGTTGGGTTCGAAAAGTTGACTAATTGGGATGAGTTAAAGTACTAAGGAGGAAACCTAATGGAAGCGGGAATTGTACCAAGATAGGAAGGTTCCTCTCATGTTTGTATCAGATACATCCAACCCACTCCCCCATAGGAAAGATACTAAACTAGCCTCTCCTGAATCAACTCAAGTTAGATCATATCATTTTCTTCCTAAATAATGCAAAGCCTTTTCATGTAGAACACAAGAAGAGGAAAAATATCTTAGCCGAGAGATTATGATAATAGCAGCCAGCAATCAATACCACCACCCTTATAAGAAGATCCTCTCTAACCCTATGGCTTATCAGGGTTGGATTGTGAGCTACTGTTACGAAAAGAGTGGTTTGAATGGAGAAAAATAATAGAAAAATTCAAGACTTTGAGGCACATAAATTGCTATCTTTAGGGTGATATTTGCCCGTACTCAAATAAGTTTGTTAATGAGCTTGTGGAAAATCCCCTGGGATACGACAAAGCCTCATGAAATTCTGTAGAAAGCAATTCTAGAGAAATTCCTGAGAACTTTCTAAGAAATTGTTTAGAATCTAGAATAAAGAATAAAGGTTTTGAAAAGCAAAAGAGAAACTACTACTTCTAGTTGCAAGGCTCTATATTTGTAGAGTTTGAATAGTTGCAAAGGCACCTTTCTATAAATATGTGACTTTTCAATCTATAGATATGTGATTGTTCAATTTAATTTTGAAGTCTAATACCAATGATTGTCCCACAATAGTGAACTAATGCAAAAACACCATTTCAAAATCACGAGATTTCAATTTTAAATTGAAGTCTATTCGGTAGAGATACCATGCAAAGAAGTCTCTTTGGAAAAAATAATCGTAGACATCTATTGGCCCTTTCCTTTCCCTTCTTATTTCTCTTTATTTGTGAAAGGAAAACATAAACATTCTTATTTTTTTTTTAAAAAAAATCACAATCTATCCAACATTCCTATACTAGATTGTATTATTAAATTTTCTTTAGCTTCTAATACTAACATGCATACATGAAGGTATCTTTCGATTTAAAGCTTCAATAAGGAAAAATGTTTTAAAGCTCTAATGAAATTATTGGTGGCCAAAGCTTAAGTCAACACTTCTTTGTCTTAGAACCAAAAACATCATACACACGATTATAGTCAGTTTCAGTGAGAAGTTTCATGAGCACGTTTTAGCACTATTATAACCATGTGCTAATCCTGGTTTCATTATTTTTTACAAATTAAACCCTCAAACTCTTGCTTGAAGCAACACTATTTCCATATTCGAATAGGTTGAATCCTTACCCTATTTGTGTCCCTATTACTATAGACACTTGGAAATAATTTAGATTCTTACTTGGGACTCAATATAGGTTTTAATGTCATCTCAGTCGCATAACGGTAACTTATCGTTACCATTTAAACCTTAGAAATATTTTTTTGCTAGAATAAGGTTGGGTTTGCTTTTCTGGTGACTAATTAGAAAGGGTTTAAGTCCTATTACAGTGGAAGTAGTCTTTATTAATTCTCTTGACAATCCTTTGGTTAAAGCATCTGCTAGATTATTGCTAGACCTTGCATAATTGATGGTAGCAACTCCATCAATTATTAACTATCTGATATATTCGTGTCTTAAACTTATTTGTCTAGATTTCCTATTACACACCTTGCTATATGCTCTAGACATAGTTTCTTCACTATCATGTGTAAGGACATTGGTCCCATAGATTGTGGCCATAACTTAATATCTAGTATTCTCAACCATTCCACTTCCTTACTAGTAGTTGCCAATGCTATAAATTTAGATTCCATGGTTGAGTGTGATATGCACGTTTGTTTCTTAGAGGCCCAACTAATCGCTCCACCTTCAAATATCAAAATCTATCCAGATGTCGATTTGTTATCAATTGTACTTGTGATCCAACTTACATCGGTGAATCCTTTTAGTACAACTGGAAAATCAAAATAGAGTAGTCCTAAATTAATAGTTTTCTAGAGATATCTAAAGTCTCTGCCAATAGTTTTTCAATGATCTATACTAGGCTCATTGGTGTATCTTGAGAGCTTGCATACAGCAAATACTATGTCTGGTTTGGTGCAATGCATTGCATAAATTAAGCTTCCAATAGCACTAGCATATTCAAGCTGTGTCATTACCCTACCAGGATTTTCAATCAAAGCAACATTAGGATCATATAGGGTACTTGCTTCCTTTATTCCTAAATGTTTAAACTTTTTCAATAATTTCTTAATATAATGAGACTAATTAAAAGCATGAGCCCCCACCATGTTTCTTAACCTTTATGCCTAAGTATCTATTTCATTAAGATCCTTCATCTTAAATCATGAAGTTAGATACATTTTAGTCTCAGATACACCTTCCAAACTAGTCCAAAATCAGCAAGTCATCCACATAAAGACGAATGATTTGTTAGATGTATACCCTAGAAGCCAATCTGGCTGACACATTATTAATTTCGGGACATAATTTTGTACTTGACTTTATTATTATTGAATAATAAATAGATATTTTTTTCATTCATATTGTTTATGTGTCTATGAATCGTCCAAGGAATTAATAAGATGATGATACATATTCTCAAGACTTGAGAATTTGAGCTATGTATCATTGGTGATTAATTTTAAATGCTCCTGATCAATGGATCATCACGAGGACGGTGATTGATCCGATGAGATCAGTGCACAGATCGTTTTCCTAATGGATGGACGAATCTCAAGTCCACAGTGTAGAGACACTGAAGTGATAGTGCAGATGCTTGTTAAAGAACAAGAGTACTGAGCGTGACCAAGATAAAAAGTCACTTGGATGTCTGTCCACTCGTCAGTGATTTGCTTGATGTTGCAGTAGTGTGACTAGTCCTTTGACCTACGGTGCTTCGGCTACTCACAGTGAGGTTATTGTAGTTTGACTACACATATACATGGTCTCTAGTTATATGGATTCTTGTAGTGTAGATTGGCTGCAGTAGGTTCACTGTAGGAGTAGGATATGCACCTACATGAAATCTATCGATCTTGATAGATAAGGAGTAATTCTATGTGATTTATAAAACTAAGTTCGTAAGACCTTGTTCCGAACAATACATACAGTGGAGAAAGAGTTTTCCACTCTCGAACTTAAGTCGAATAAATCTAGACATATGACAAACAACGGAGTTTGACGAGTTATCCATAACCTCCGGTCTGTAGGGATCCACGATAGAATGATTGTATCATACGATAACTGTACCTAGAGGTTCATGATTTCATTCTGCTGGGTAGCCACTACATCCTGCTAGGTGTTACTGGTGGATGGTGAGACTCACGGGGATCATCTTGATGGTCGATGATCCCTAGTGAGTTGAGTTGGAATTGTTCCAATCCATTGAAAGGAGTTTTCAATATTATTGTGATAGAGATCGCAATATATCTCACTACCAGATAGAATAGAACCTATGGGGTTACACACAATAGAGGTATTGGCCGATTCGATGGTTGTATGTGATTAGAAATCACAAATAATCAATTTGATTGATAATTAGTTAACTCGCTAAAGGTTAGTAAGTTGAAGAAGGAATAATTGTAATCGGATTGCAATTTAATTTAATTAATTGGACTTGATCACGAGTCCTACTTGGAGTAGAATTTTTTAGAGACTTAATTGGATTAGAATTTCAAATTAAATTAGAGTCCTACTTAGAGTAGGATTTCTAAAGTCCTAATTGGATTAGGACTAAAATTTCAGTAGTTCTAATTAGATTAGGAGTTCTTAAGTCCTAATTAATTTTAATCTAATTAAACCAATGACTCCTAATTGGATTAGGATTGAAGAGTTCAATTGTGTCATGGTTCAATAGAATCCTAATTGGATTAGGATTTGGAGGAAATTGAAATGGGTGCACCAATCCTATTTTGAATAGGATTGACCCATGCATTGGACCCAACCCTCCCCACTTAATTTGATTAAGTGGGGGCTGATCAAATGGGATAAGAGGGAGGGGCGTACGCCCCTCCCTTGGCTGAATGCGTGAGGAGAAAAGGAGGGGCGTACGCCCCTCCTCTTTTGATTTCAAATGGGATAAAGATGAGCTCCTAAAATAGATAAGCTCCTAAAATTTAGGAGCTCATCTCTATCCACACGCCATCAAAAAGGGGGTTCAAAGGGGCTGCCGATTGGTGGTGTTTTTCCTCCTCTTTCAGTCGTGAACCCCTCCTCCCTTCTTCCTCCTTTGAGCCGCAAGCAATAAGGGAAAAATGAAGCTTTGGCATGGCCTCCTCCTTCCTCCATTTGGTTCCAAAGCAAGGAAAAAGAAAAGGCTGCAAAAGGGCCTTTAGATCTTCTTCCTTGGCTCTTCCTTCTTCTTCCTCCTCTCAAGGCAATCAAGAGTTGATTCAAAGGAGAGAATTTCCGCCATCAATAGCCATCTCTGCAAGGGAGCTAGCACCCCGGAGAGATACGAAAGCTTCGATCGGTGCTCTGCCTCGTGTGGATACCTGTAGAGGCCGAACGCATGTGTGGCTTCCATCGAACCTCTATCAAATCCACGAATATCAGATTTGCAGTGATCATCTACCCGCACAAGATGAAGATATGATCTTCCTAAAAATTTAAAATGATTTTAAATTTAATCATAATCTATCTACGAACGACGTTTTTAAAATACGTTCATGCGATGAACGGGATCTCGCGCATGCCTTTTCGCTGCGCATTGAATTTTTCTAAAAACTTTCTGTGGCATGTATGGGATCCTAACATGATTGCACTATAACTATTAGTGAATTGAGAGTAAATGCATTTATCAGCACTATTATGTGTGAATCTATTTGACAAAATTATTGAATCAAACTTTTTTGTGCTGTTACTTTGGTGCTCGCTTTAAACCATAAAATGATTTGACCAATTTACAACCTTTCTTTTCATTTCCTAGAAAAACAAAACCTTCTGGTTATTGCATATAGACCTCTCAATCGAGTTCACAATTTAAAAAAGATGTCCTGGCATCCATTTGATTAATATGTAAATTCTAAATTGAAGCTAATACAATAAGAACTCTAATAGATGTTATTCTTTCCATCGGTGCATATGTATCCAAATAATCTGTGTTCCTTCTATATATATTCCTTGGCTAGTAATCTAGCCTATCCATTTATATTGTATTTTCTTCTAAATAACCACTTACATCTTATAGGTTTTCATCCTAGAGGCACATCCACAAGAACCTAAGTATTGTTAGACAATATTGAGTCCATTTCATCATTTATGGCTTCTTTCCAGAAGGCTACATCTCTTGAATCCATTGCCTCACTATAGATCTTAGAATGATCTTTCATAATTAATAAAATAGGTATTTTGAGTGCAATGGTTCTATTACCTTCAACAAGGAAAACTATAGATTGGGAAGAAATGAAATCAAAACTTCAATTCTTTTCTTTCTTCTCTTTTTGACTTCTCCTAGGTTCAAAGAAAGTACTATTTTTCTTTCTTTTATTGCTCTCATTGTTAGATATGCTAGGAGTTAAATTAAATTAGTTTGTGGGATTTGTGGAGTATCAATTGTGGGAGTAGGCTTGGGAACAAAATTAGAATAGAAATTATCTTCAATAAATTCTATATCTCTTGTTTGTATTATAAAATTAGACTCTTAGTCTAATAATCTATAAGCCTATGAATTTTTAGTATATTCCACAAATACACTTGTTATTGCTCTTGTCCCTAGTTTAGTTCTTTTAGATTAGAAACTCTATAAAAGGCCAAACCCTCCTACACTTTAAGATAGTCTAGATTTGATTTTCTTCCATAATTCATAAGTTGAAATCTGCATTTCCTAGATGAAATTCTATTATGAACAAGGAACACAACAAGCAATGCTTCACCCCACTAATTTAGAGGTAGTTTAGTATTTAAAATCATTGCATTAACCATGTCCCCAAAGTTTTCTTTTTCCATTTAGCCAAACCATTTAGTTCAGGTGTATATAGTGCTGATTTTTGGTGTACAATACCATATTCTTCACAATAAGCAGAAAATTTATTAGAAAAATATTCTCAACCCCTATAACTGCAAAGAATCTTAATTTTCTTTTCCTTCTAATTTTCTACTTTTGCTGTATAACATTTAAAAAATTCAGATGCTTCATCTTTGATTCTCATTAGGTACATACATGTGTATCTAGAACAATCATCTAGAAGGGTAATAAAGTTCCATTTACCACCTCTTGTTAGAATTCCATTCAATTCATGTATCAAAATATACTAATTCTAATATCTATGTGTTCCTTTCTACCTTGGAAAAAGGCTTCTTGATGACTTTTGCTTGATTGCAAATTTTGCACTTATTATTTTCATGCTTATAAGAAACATATCCTTGCTTACATATATAATGCAAAACCTTAAATTTACATATGCTAATCTAACATACCATAAAGAATAATCTATAATATGAGCAGAATTTGGAGATAATTTATTCTTATTAAGACTGAGTTTGAACATACCCTTACAAAAATTACTTTTTTCCAATAGATACTCCATTGTCAGAATTAATGTACCAGACTCTGGAATGGTCTTCAAGCCATTCTTACATTTAAGGCTAGTAGATACAAGATTTTTCTTAATTTTGGAATATGAACAATATTTAACAGAGTTAGTTTCTTTCTAGAAGTGAAGCAGAATTCAACAATTTTCTTTCTAAGCAATTTCGCAAGACTATGATTTTCCATCAACACTTCTTCTCTAGTAGCAGTAACCTTATAATTCTTGAACTTCTCTTTATCTTTGCAAATATGTATTGTTTCAGCCACCAATCAAAGAATTGGTTCATAGTTGCCATGTGTCATCTTATAACCATACCAATTTGCAATGCATAAATCATGGCAACAAGATCTGAGGCTTCTTCTTCCACCATATTTGTATTAGTGACAATAGTATTTTTGCTTACTTTCTTTTCATTCATTCTTTTTGTTGGGATTATTCTTCTTCTTGAAACCAGTATTTGTCTTTTGCACTTTGACTCTTTTGATATTTAGAGTTCTATTTTTTATTAGATCCATTTTCACTAACAATATTCACTTTAGAACTCAAATACATAGCATCATATTTTCTAGTTTCTTCCAAAATTCTAAGATGCTTTAGTATCTATTTTACAATGAAATCTTTTGCTATATATAGAAGTTTATTCTTGTAATCATTCCAAGTAGGAGGAAATTTTGCAATAATTGCCTTCACTTGACAGGACTTAGGAACGATAATTTTAAGATCATGGAGTCTATTAACCAGAAGTTGCAATTGATGCACTTGATCCATGATGGGTATGTTGTCACTCAATGTAAATTCAAAATATTTCATAATCAAAAATTTATCCGTACCTTATTTTTTGGTATTATATTTCTCTTCCAATGCTTTCCACATTTCTCGAGGAGACTGCAGAAAGACATAGAGGTCATAGAGACGGTCAGACAATGCATTCAAAATGTGGCCTCGACAAACAAATTCATCCTTTTATCGCCTCTTTCGTTCATGCTAAATTTCTTTAATATCTTGTGGTGTTTCAACAAGAAAAGGCTGCATGTTTGGATCTAACACATAAGCAATCTTTAGGGTTGCGAGAAAAAAAATCATTTTGTCCTTTTAGCAAGTGAAGTTGGTTCATTAAATTGATCTAATTTGACAAAGTCTTGATTCATGATTTTGAAAGTAGTACTTAATTTGGTAGCCATTGCAAAAATCACTTTAAAAGTGTTAAGGAAAGAGTGGTATGAATGGAGAAAAATAATAGAAAAAATCAAGGATTTGAGGCACATAAATTGCTTTTTTTAAGGTGATAATTACCCCCACTCAAATAAGTTTGCTAACGGGTTTATAGAAAATCATCCACATGATACAATAGAGCCTTATAGAATTCTGCAAATAACAATTTTGAACAAATTCTTGAAAACTCTCTAAAAAACTGTCTAGAAGCTAGAAAGACGAATAAAGGTTTTGAGAAGGAAGGAAGAAGCTACTATTTTTGATCGCAAGGATTTATATTTACAGAGCCTGGATAGGTGCAAAGGCCCCTTCCATAGATGCATGACTTTTCAATTCGTAGATATATGACTACTCAGTTTAAATTTGAAGTCTAATACCAACAGTTGTCCATAATGGTGAACTGGGCAAAATCACTTTTCCAAAGTCACGAGACCAATTTTAAATTGAAGTCTATACACTAGAGATACCATGAAAAGAAGTCTCTTTAGAAAAATAGCCGTAAACAAAGAAGTCTCTTTGAAAAAAATAACCGTAAACATCTATTGGCCTCTTCCTCTCCCTCCTTGTTTTTGTAATGTTTGAAAGAAAATCATATATATATTCATTTCAGATGGCTCCTTCTCTTTTTTTAAAAAAAAAAATATATTACAATCTATCCAACAACTGCAGTTGCAACAAGGGTATAAGAAAACACCTTCTTGTGATAGAGAAGATGCTCACCATCGCTGATCTTAATGGGATACATAACCGCCTCCTTTTTCATAAAGTAGTGGAGGAAAACCTACTACCAATCTTGAAAGAAGAAGAGAAGGTGATTAAGAATGAGGGGATGGAGGTGAAGGTCTTCGACAAGTTGGGCCAAGAGTATATCGTGACCTTTAAGTATGTAAGTCCATGAAGATGTATGTCTTCAATGGTCGGGGTTGGAAGGATTTCATAGAGTTGAACAAGTTGGAGGTGAACAACATGCTCCCGCTTTTCGCCTTCCACTATATGTAGGAGCGTGAAGAGAAGCTATGCTTTGCAAAAGTGATAGAGATACGAGAAGAGAAGAAAAGAGGGAGAAAGAAGCAGGAGAAAAATAGACTAGCTAGTATAGTAGGCCTATGCATGTGTCGATTTTTACATAGTTATTCTTTTTAACTCCATAGTTTTATGGAATTCTAGCCTCAACTAGTTTAGTAGAGAAGGTGGTTTTCATGTTCTCATTTCTATTAATCCATGTTTTCTAGTATTGAATGTATGAGGTTATAGTTTTATGGAAGTAAAAACTAGTGTTATTCTTCTCTATATCTTCTGCCTCCTAATTAGAGCTGATTTTTACTTTTTGGTCCAAACATCAAAACAATCGATTCCGTGTATAATAGCCTTTATTTGCCCCGAAAACAATATATGATAATAGGATTTCACTGGTACTTGTTGTGCAGATCAATGCTAGATATATAGATCTTTAGATCAAGCATGGATCTAAAGACATATCCATAAAAAATTGTAGCTTCTAGCTAGTAACTATGTACATGTTCCAATACAATAATGAAAATACCTAAGTTGTACCGCTGGTTTTCTTTTTTTGGTAAAGATGGGTATATTATGTTATCGTTGAGTAAATATATCTATGAGAATCAACATGTAAAATATTCAAAAATGGAATAGGAATCAAATAAGTAGAAATGCATAAAGTGGTCTCGATACAATTGGCCATATATGCACAACCCAGTTTGATGCTTTGTCGGCTTTCCGATAAACATGTGTCACCTCAAAATTCCTTATCTAGTATTTGGCATGTCACCTACATTTAGATGGATGGTTGTGATGTGGTCATCAGTGGTTTTACTGATTGGGTTGAAAGCGAGGGACAGAGTACGTACTGCTTCACGATAACCACCATAGCATGCTATAGCCATGAGCGCATAGAAATAATTTACTATACACTCAAGCCGCAAATTCTGGCATTCTTTTTCTGTGAGGAGTGTGGGTAGGTCGGTCCACATAGTAGAACTCCATTGATGCCAATCTGTTGGTTTGATGAGAATTATCAATATCAGTAGTTGGAGGATAATGTAGATCCATTGTCCAAATTCTAGAGGCTAGTGATGAGACGAAACCAAGGAGCAACCAACCAATGCACTAGATTGGAAGGTTGAATCAGAGTCATAGTTCAATCTGATGTTCTCTTGATCACAAAATAAAAATCTAAATCCAATTTTTTGAGACCTGCCTGGTGTATGATATATGGGCTCACTCTTATATCTTTCACATCTTTCAATTTTGTTGTCATACTTTGAAGATATGTGGTTAATGATTTTCTTATATTATTTTATTATTGGATTTTTTTTAGTAAATTATAAAAACTCCCTTGAGATATACTTATATCCACTAGTTTGTAAAACTTACACTTACGCCGAGTTAAATTAACGGCATTAGTGAATCCATTTACTTAATATAAGAAGTCAAAATTGCCCCAGCATGATAAGTAAATTACAAAAAGCTCCTAAGATTAGGGGTATCTTATACTTGTTAGATGTATGCCCTAGAAGTCAATCTGGCTGACACATTGTTAATTCTAGGGACATAATTTTGTACTTGACTATTTATTATTGAATAAATGAAAGGCATCTTTTTCATTCATATTGTTATTGTGTCTATGAATCGTCCAAGAAATTAATAAGATGATGATGCATATTCTCAAGAGTTGAGAATTTGAGCCATGTATTATTAGTGATTAATTTCTAAACGCTCCTGATCGATGAATCATCACGAGGACGGTGATCGATCCGATGAGATCAGTGCATACATTACTTTTCCTATGGATGGACGAGACTCGAGTCCACGGTGTGGAGACACTGAAGTAATAGTGCAGGTGCTTGTTAGAGAACAAGGGTACTGAGCGTGACCAAGACAAGAAGTCACTTGGATGTCTATCCACTCGTCAGTGACTTGCTTGATATTGCAGTAGTGTGACTGGTCCTTTGACCTGCGATGCTTCGGCTACTCACAGAGAGGTTATTGTAGTTTGACTGCACAAATACATGGTCTCTAGCCATATGGGTCCATGCAGTGTAGATTGGCTATAGTAGGTTCACTGTAGGAGTAGGGTATGCATCTACAAGGAACCTATTGACCTTGATAGATAAGGAGAGATCCTATGTGATTTATAAGACTGAGTTCATAAGACCTCGGCCGGGGCAAATTGCACAGTGGAGAAAGAGTTCTCCACTCTCGAACTTAAGTCGAATAAATCTTGACATATGACAGACGAAGGGGTTTGACGAGTTATCCATGACCTCCGTCTTGTAGGGATCCACGATAGAAGGACTGTATCACATGATAACTGCACCTAGAGGTTCATCATTCTATTCTGCTGGGTAGCCACTACATGCTGCTAGGTGTCACTGGTGGATGGTGGGACTCATAGGGATTATCTTGATGGTCGATAAACCCTAATGAGTAGAGTTGGAATCGTTCAAACCCATTGAAAGGAGTTTTCAATGGTATTGTGATAGAGATCACATTATATCTTACTACCAGTCAAAATAGAACCTATGGGGTCACACACATTAGAAGCACTGACCGATCCGATGGTTGAATTGTGATTAGGAATCACAAGTAATCAATTCGATTGATAAATAATTGAAGAAGGAACAAAGGAAATTAATTAATTGAACTTAAATACGATTCCTACTTGGAATAGGATTCCTAGAGTCCTAATTGGATTAAGACTGGGAATCCTATTTGGAGTAGGACTGGGATTCTTACTTAGAATAGGATTCCTAGAGTTCTAATTGGATTAGGACTGGAAATCCTATTTGGAGTAGGACTAGGATTTCTACTTAGAGTAGGATTCCTAGAGTCCTAATTGGATTAGGACTGGGAATCCTATCAGAGTCCTAATTGGCTTAGGACCAAAACTAAATAAGTCCTAATTGGATTAGGATTTCTTAAGTCCTAATTAATTATTAATCTAATGAATCAACAAGACTCCTAATTGGATTAGGATTGAAGGGTTCAATTGAGTCATGGTTCATTAAGTTCTAATTGGATTAGGACTTATCCAGATTAAACCCAAATTGGTTCACCCTTGGTCCAAGCCTAATTAGATTAGGACCTAACCATGAGTGACCTTCCTAATCCTCCTTAAAGGAGGATTAGGTTAACCATGAAGGAGGGGCACACGCCCCTCCTCCTTTTCCTTGCTTGGTGCGGCAAAGAAGAGGGGCCGGCGCCCCTCTTGGAAGTTTATCAAGGAGCTCCTACAAAGTAGGAGCTCTACATGCTATTTAAGAGGAGGCGTGGGGGCTGACCTAGGGCATCATTGAAGCCCTCTCCCTCTCCAATTCGTGGCCCCCTCTCCTCCCCTTTCCTTGGTTCAGCCGCAAGCAAAGGAAGAAAAAGAAAGGTGGCCTCTTCATCCTCCCTTCCTCCTTCCAACGCAAGGAAAAGAAAGAAGGCTGCAGAGGTTTTGTTCCTTTACTATTCTTCATCCTTCTTCTTCCTCCTCCCAAGCGAACCTTCATCCAAAACCACGATCATCAGTTTGCGGTGATAATCTACCTGCACAAGGTGAAGATCTGATCTTCTAATATTTTTAAAAGTTTTTAATCCTTATCTATCTACGAACGGTTTTAAACAACGTTCATGCGATGAACGGTTGATCCCGCGCATGCCCCTTCTGCTGCATCTGAAATTTTTAAATTTTTCTGCGGCATGGGCGGGTTCCTAACAGTGGTATCAGAGCCTAGGCATCGTAGATTAAGGTAAGGATTAATTATTAATAGGCTTATTAGATCTGAAATTTAAATAATTATGCATGCTGAAAATTTTCTGCATGCGGATTTTTTCTAGGGTGCTGATTTTTGCATGCTGATTTTTATGTGATAAAAGGATGATTCTAATTGCATTGTTAATGGGATTACAAAGTTTAGAATCATGATTAGCATGATCAGCAACCTATGTCATGAGATAATCAATTAGATTTCAGATCTGAAAATTGTTATTGCTGCATGTGGTGATGATCATAGGATTCAAACCCTTTTGGTATCAAATGTAATGACCTGCGATGTGATCTGTAATGTCATGTAATTTTTCAGATGCGTGCATGCATCTTATTTGATGTTTTGAGAGGCCTGCGTGCGTCCTAAAAGAGGATGTAATTTATTATTATTTTTATTTTATATCTGGTTGTATTTCTGTGATGTGATGTACGTCAACGATCAAATTGAAGACAAGGCATGAGATGAACGGCGATCAAAGCGGTTGATGGCGATGGGATCAAGAGTTGATCAAGGATCGAATCAAGGAGGCTTAGAACCAATTCAAGAGTTGAAGACCAATTGATCGATTGATGTGCATGTGCTTGTAATACGACCTAATTAGAATCCATGATCATCACCTATTTAAAATTTGGTTTTATTTGATGCTGCGATTATAACTGCCTGTGATGTGCCGTTTGCATGTGATGTGAATGAGAGCGGGGTAGATAGGTTTACATGTGATGTAGAAAACCCAATTGAGACCTAAATTAAAACCTCCTCAATCAAGTCGAGAGTGAACCAACATGAGCGAGTCATATTAGATTAATTGATCAAATTGGTGTCTAGGAAAGCATGAAAGGTGGTTACTTAATTAGGACCTTACTCTCTGAGTAAGGGGAGCCTCCCACCTGCTTACCTGGCCAATTGTTCGATTACCTCTTATGAAGAGCTCAAGTTGCAAACACTAAGACCTGATTAACCAATATTAAGTCAATAGGTCTTCCACTGTAGTAGAGCTGCTAAGGTCTTTCTGATGTTGATTTGTCTCGGCTGGATACAGTGGGCAAGTTGCATCGGGGGGCTAGACCTCTCTATAGACATGAGATGTTGTAGGGTAAAGGTGGGGTTGGGCACCAATAACTGTTAGGTGAGGACCCAATGACGACTTTATTTCTACGGTTATACGGTGGGTCTGACTTAACTAAGAAATGGGACCAATAACTGTTAGGTGAGGTCTTTATGGCTTAGAGACCAAGTTGCACTGCAACATGCTTGAGAAGCATTGTACAAGAGTTGTACACTCATCCATCTATGTGTCACCAATAACTGTTAGGTGAGGTGCCATATAGATTGGTGAGACCGCAGTACCTACTAGAAACCCTAGTCGCATAGGATTTCCGTTTTTTTACCAGGGGAGTGTAAGGGATTCGAGAAAATAGTGGGAGGTACATTTGTTCTAAAAGTCCTTAGAACAGATTAAGGATCAAGTACAAAAGTCTAACTAGAATCTTTACTCTCTGCAGATACAATGTCAGCTTCAAATCCTTTGACCCGTATTCTTGAGACCAACCGACTGACCGAAACCAATTACAAGGACTGGCTTAGAAACCTAAAAATTGTTTTGAACTGTGAGAAAATAGGCTACATACTCGATTCAGATATCCCCACACTACCAACACGTGCTACTGATGTTCAGCGTGAGATGCATCAAAAGTGGATGAATGATGACATTAGAGTCAAGTGCTATATGATGGTATCCATGTCCAATGAACTTCAATGCCAGCATGAGAATATGAAGACTGCTAGGAACATACTAGCATACCTGCAAGAGTTGTATGGTGAGCAGAGTCGCACAGCTCGTTTTGAAATGTCCAAGAAGCTCTTCAAGGCAAAGATGCGCGAGGGGCAGTCTGTCCATGATCACGGTCTGACTATGATCAAGGACCTAGAGGAGCTTGAGAAGCTCGGTATGAACATGCACAAGGAATTGCAAGAAGATCTGATCCTTCAATCCCTACCTGATTTATTTGGACAGTTTATAGTAAACTACCACATGAATAAGATTGAATGCACTAAGACTGAACTGATAAATATGTTGGTAACTGCTGAGGGAGCCTTGAAAGGTTCAAGGGGCAATGTCCTTACTGCTGAGTTGACTTCTGGTTCCAAGAGAAAGTCTACTTGGAAGAAAAAGAAGCCTGCTAAGAAGCAGAAGAAAGACAAGAAGCCAAAGAAGGAAGTTCAAAAGAAAAAGGCTAATGACAAAGGAAAATATTTCCACTGCAATGTCAACGGCCACTGGAAGAGAAACTGTCCTTCATACCTCGAGAGCCTGAAGAACAAGAAAGGTGACACACCTTCAGAAGGTATAGACTTGCTCATAATTGAAACTAATCTAACGGTTTCTTCTACTTCTAGTTGGGTTATAGATTCTGGTTCTAGTGCTCATTTGTGCACTACCATGCAGGATCTAAAGAAAAGTAGAAGGCTGGCGGAAGGTGCGGTAACCCTTCGGGTTGGCAACGGGGCAAAAGTTGCTGCTGTGGCTGTGGGCACCTACCATCTGCAACTACCATCTGGTTTTAGTTTATTACTTAGAGACTGCTATTATGTACCTGCTGCTAACAGAAATTTGATTTCTGTTTCATGTCTAGCATAGAAAGGTCATGTTTTTACATTTGACAAAGACTACTGTTCTATTTATTTCAGAAATAAAATAGTCGCACGTGGTTTTATGATTGACAGTCTCTATCATTTGCATATGGATGTATCTGTAAAAGTGTCTGAGCAAGAAGTGAGTGCCAAAGGATCCAAGAGATCCAGGGATGAGATAAACCAAAAATATTTATAGCACCTCAGGCTTGGCCATATTGGAGAGGACAGAATGAACAAAATGGATAAAGATGAGCTTCTCGGCTCATTGACTTCCGAGTCATATCCAGTTTGCGAGTCCTGTTTTCAAGAAAAAATGGCTAGATTACCCTTTATAGGACATGGGGAGAGGACCACTGAAATACTTACCCTGATACACACAGATGTGTGTGGCCCATTCGATGTGCAAGCCAGGGGATGTTATTCGTACTTCATTATCTTTACCGATGATTATTCACGGTATGGGTATGTGTATCTTATGAGACACAAATCTGAATCTTTTGAAAAGTTCAAAGAGTTCAGAAATGAAGTAGAAAAACAAACTGGAAAACCTCTTAAGGCTCTTCGATCAGATCAAGGAGGAGAATACCTTAGTGGAGAATTCCGGGACTATCTCAAGGACAATGGCATAGTCTCACAATGGACTCCTCCGGGTACACCTCAACTCAACGGAGTGTCAGAGAGAAGAAATCGGACTCTATTGGATATGGTCCAGTTGTTAGAATCCCTCATATGCCATGAAAATTTCGAAATAATTTTCAGATTGCAGCAGAAAAACATATGCGGGATCCGTTCATCGCATGAACATATTTTAAAACCTTTCGTTTGTAGATAGATTAGAATTAAATTATTTTAAATCATTTTAAAATTATTAAGAAGATCAGATCTTCACCTTGTGCGGGTAGATGGTCTCCGCAAATCTGATTTACGTGGTATTTGATCAAGGCTCAGTGGAAGCCGCACACGCGTCCGGCCTCTACGGGTATCCACGCGAGGTAATGATTCGATCGAAGCCTTTGGATCTCCCCGGGGTGCTAGCTCCCTTGCAGAGATGGCTTTAGATGGCTGATATCCTCTCCTTTGAATCAACCTTTGATTGGCTTGAGAGGAAGAAGAAGAAGGAAAAATCTAGGAAGAAGAAAACAAGGCCTTTCACAACCTTTTCTTTTTCCTTGCACTAGAACCAAGAGGAGGAGGAAGAGGGCCACGCCAAGCTTCTTTTCTTTCCTTCTCTCTTGTGGCTGATAGGTGGAAATGAGAGGGGGATGTTGCTGCCGTGATGCATAAGAAGAAAGGATAAGAGGAGGGGCCGAACCCCTCCTCCTTTTAGCTTTACATGAGATAAGGATGAGCTCCTTAACTCATCCTTATCATCTAAATACGGCAGCAAGGAGGGGCTTACGCCCCTCCTTTTTCCTCCACGCTCTTCCCAAAGGGAGGGGCGTGGGCCCCTCCCTCTAGTCCATTTAAATCAGCCCCCACTTAATCAAATTAAGTGGGGAGGATTGGGTTCAATACTTGGGTTCAATTCTATTCCAAATAGAATTAGGTGCATGCATTTCCTTTTATTCCAAATCCTAATCCAATTAGGATTTAATTGAACCATGACTCTATTGAACTCTTCAATTCTAATCCAATTAGGAGTCATGAAATTAATTAGATTAAATTTAAAATTAATTAGGACTTAAGAAAATTCTAATCTAATCAGGACTTATTCAAATTTCAACCCTAAGACAATTAGGACTTTAGAAATCCTATTCCAAGTAGGACTCTAATTTAATTTGAAATCCTAATCCAATTAGGACTTCATGAATCCCACTCCAAGTATGACTCATGATCAAGTCCGATTAATTAAATCCAATTAATTAAATTAAATTGCAATCCGGCTGCAATTATTCCTTCTTCTAACTACTAACTCTTAGCGGGTTATCCATTTATCAATCTAATTGATTATTTGTGATTTCTAATCACATTCAACCATCGGATCGGTCAATACCTCTAATGTGTGTGACCCCATAGGTTCTATTCTGACTGGTAGTGAGACATATTGCGATCTTTATCACAATATCATTGAAAACTCCTTTCAATGGGTTGAAACAATTCCAACTCAACTCATCAGGGTTCATCGACCATCAAGATGATCCCTGTGAGTCTCACCATCCATCAGTGACACCTAGCAGTATGTAGTGGCTACCCAGCAGAATAGAATGATGAACCTCTAGGTGCAGTTATCGTATGATACAGTCCTTCTATCGTGGATCCCTATAGACCGGAGGTCATGGATAACTCGTCAAACCCCGTCGTCTGTCATATGTCTAGATTTATTCGACTTGAGTTCGATAGTGGAAAACTCTTTCTCCACTATATATTATTGCCCTGGCCAAGGTCTTAGAACTCTGTCTAATAAATCACATAGGATCACTCCTCTTCTATCAAGGTCGATAGATTCCATGTAAGTGCATACCCTACTCCTACAGTGAACCTACTGCAGCCAATCTACACAACAAGGACCCATATGACTAGAGACCATGTATATGTGCAGTCAAACTACAATAACCTCACTGTGAATAGCCGAAGCACCGCAGGTCAAAGGACCAGTCACACTACTGCAACATCAAGTAAGTCACTGACGAGTGGATAGACATCCAAGTGACTTCTTGTCTTGGTCCCGCTCAGTACCCTTGTTCTCTAACAAGCACCTGCACTCTCACTTCAGTGTTCCTACACTGTGGACTTGAGTCTCGTCCATCCATAAGAAAAGCGATCTGTGCACTGATCGGATCGATCACCGTCCTCGTAATGATCCATTGATCAGGAGCATTTAGAAATTAATCACCAATGATACATGGCTCAAATTCTCAACTCTTGAGAATATGTATCATCATCTTATTAATTTCTTGGACGATTCATAGACACATAAACAATATGAATGAAAAGATGCCCATTTATTATTCAATAATAATAAAGTCAAGTACAAATTTATGTCCCAGAATAAATAATGTGTCTGCCAGATTGGCTTCTAGGGCATACATCTAACAATCTCCCACTTGCACTAAAGCCAATCAGCCATATATCTAAGTCCCATCTTCTTAAGGTGGGCTTCAGTCTTCTGCTGACTTAGCTGTTTAGTGAGCGGGTCTGCCATGTTGTCCGCGGAGTCTACTCTCTGGACCTCGACATATTTCTTCTCAAGATAGTCGCGTATAAGGTGGAAACGCCGCTCTATGTGCTTGGACTTCTGATGAGACCTTGGCTCCTTAGCGAGAGCTATGGCGCCATTATTATCGCAGTAGAGTGTGATGGCATCTGATGGCATTACATCTAGCTCTGCAATGAATTTCTTGAACCAGAAGGCTTCCTTTGCAGCTTCAGAGGCGGCGATATACTCAGCTTCCATGGTAGAATCAGCAATGATCGGTTGTTTGAAACTCTTCCAATTTACCGTACCACCATTGCACAAGAACACATATCCAGATGTAGACTTTCTATCATCAATATCAGTCATAAAGTCTGAATTTGTGTATCCTTCTACCTTTAACTCCGATGCTCCTCCAAAAACCAAGAACAAATCTTTAGTTCTTCTTAAGTACTTAAGAATGTTCTTCACAGCTGTCCAGTGCTCTTCGCTTGGATTCGACTGATATCTGCTAGTGACACTCACAGCAAGGGCTATATCAGGTCGTGTATACAGCATGGCATACATGAGGCTCCCTATTGCAGAAGCATAAGGGATCCTGCTCATACGTTGAATCTCTTCAGATGTGTTGGGGCACATCTTCTTGGAGAGATGAATCCCATGCCTTAGGGGTAATATACCCCTCTTGGAGTTTTCCATACTGAACCTCTTCAGTACCTCCTCTATGTACATCTTCTGTGATAGGCCAAGCAACCTCTTAGATCTATCTCTATAGATCTTAATCCCCAAAATGTAGGATGCTTCTCCAAGGTTTTTCATGGAGAACTCTTTTAACAACCAGACCTTGACCAAGGTTAGCATGGGAACATCATTCCCAATCAAGAGGATGTCATCCACGTACAGTACGAAGAACACGACAGCACTCCCACTAACCTTCTTGTAAACACACGGTTCCTCTTCGTTCTTGATGAAATCAAACGATTTGATTGCATCATTGAAACGAGTATTCCAGCTCCAAGATGCTTGCTTTAGTCCATAGATGGACCTTTGCAACTTGTAGACCTTGTGATCTCCATCACTGAAAGTGAAACCCAAAGGCTGCTCCATATAGATATCTTCATCAAGATATCCATTCAGAAAAGCAGTTTTCATATCCATCTGCCATATTTCATAATCATGAAACGCTGCAATGGCAAGCAATGTTCGAATGGATTTTAGCATGGCTACAGATGAAAAAGTCTCCTGATAGTCAATGCCTTCGCGCTGACTATACCCTTTCGCCACTAGCCTTGCCTTATAGGTCTCTACCTTTCCATCCGAACCTATCTTCCTTTTATAGATCCATTTGCATCCAATAGGTACTATACCTTTTGGTGGATCTACTAAGGTCCAGACTTGGTTAGAATATATGGAGTCTATCTCTGACTTCATGGCTTCCAGCCATTTCTCGGAATCGATATCTGATATCGCCTCATTGTAGGTATTGGGATCCTTTACATGTTCCCTATCTCCCATGAGGAACATTTCCTCGGTGTCCTCTACTAGTATACCTAAGTATCTATCGGGAGGATGGGAGACCCTACTAGATCTACGAGGTGGAGGAGGTACTACGTGTACTGGCTCGGTATGAATAGGTTCTATAGGATCCATGACTCGTTGCTTTTCAGAGACTCTCTCTTCAAGCTCAATTTTTCTCCCACTACCTCTATCAAGGATAAACTGTTTTTCTAAGAAGACGGTATGTCGGCTCACAAATACATTGTGATCATCTGAGACGTAAAAATTGTATCCTAATGACTCTTTAGGATATCCAATAAAACGAGTACTTATGGTCCTAGACTCTAACTTGTCCGCCTGTAGTCGCTTGACGTAGGCCGGACATCCCCAAATCTTGAGATGACCAAGACTCGGCTTGTTACCATGCCATATCTCATACGGTGTGGTAGGAACGGATTTAGAGGAAACTCTATTCAATAAATAAATTGCGGATAATAAGGCATCTCCTCAAAGAAACATAGGTAGATCAGTGAAGCTCATCATGGATCGGACCATATCCAATAGAGTCCGATTCCTCCTTTCTGACACCCCGTTGAGTTGAGGTGTACCTGGAGGCGTCCATTGTGAGACTATGCCATTTTTCTTGAGATAATCCCGGAATTCTCCACTAAGGTATTCTCCTCCTCGATCTGATTGAAGAACCTTAAGGGTTTTTCCAGTCTGTTTTTCTACTTCATTTCTGAACTCTTTGAACTTTTCAAAAGACTCAGATTTGTATCTCATAAGATACGCATACCCATATCGTGAATAGTCATCGATAAAGGTAATGAAGTATGAATAACGACCCCTGGCTGACACATCAAATGGGCCACACACATCAGTGTGTACTAGGGTAAGTATTTTAGTGGTCCTCTCCCCATGTCCTACAAAAGATAATCTAGCCATTTTTCCTTGAAGACAGGATTCACAAAATGGATATGACTCAGAAGTCAATGGGCCGAGAAGCCCATCTTTCTCCATTTTGTTCATTCTGTCCTCTCCAATATCGCCAAGCCTGAGGTGCCACAAATACTTCTGATTTATCTCATCTCTGGATCTTTTAGATCCTATGGCATTCACCACTTGCTCAGACATATTTACAGACACATCAATATGCAAGTGATAGAGACTGTCAATCATGAAACCACGTGCAACTAATTTATTTTTGAAATAAATAGAACAGCAGTCTTTATCAAATGTCATAACATGACCATCCTGTGCTAAACATGAAACAAAAATCAAATTTCTGCTAGCAGCAGGGACATAATAATAGTCTCTAAGTAATAAACTAAATCCAGACGGTAATCGCAAAGGATAGGTGCCCACAGCTACAGCAGCAACTCTTGCCCCGTTGCCAACCCGAAGGGTCACTGCACCTTCCGCCAGCCTCCTACTTTCCTTTAGACCCTGCATAGTAGTGCACAAATGAGCACTAGAACCAGAATCTATAATCCAACTAGAAGTAGAAGAAATCGTAAGGTTAGTTTCAATTACGAGCAAGTCTAACATACCTTCAGAAGGTGTGTCCTTTTTGTTCTTCAGGCTCTCGAGGTATGAAGGGCAGTTCCTTTTTCAGTGGCCGTTGACGTTGCAGTGGAAACATTTTCCTTTTTCATCAGCCTTTTTCTTATGAACTTCCTTCTTAGGCTTTTTGTCTTTCTTGTGCTTCTTTGCAGGCTTCTTTTTCTTCCAAGTAGACTTTCTCTTGGAACCAGAAGTCAGCTCAGCAGCCAGAACAGAGCCCCTTGAACCTTTCAAGGCCCCTTCAGTAGTTACCAACATATTCAACAATTCGGTCTTAGTGCATTCAATTTTATTCATATGGTAGTTTACTATAAACTGACCAAATGAATCAGGAAGGGATTGCAGAATTAGATCTATCTGCAGTTCCTTATGCATGGACATACCGAGCTTCTCAAGCTCCTCGAGGTCCTTGATCATAGTAAAACAGTGATCGTGGACAGACTGCCCCTCGCGCATCTTTGCCTTGAAGAGCCTCTTGGACACTTCAAAGCGTGCAGTGCGGCTCTGCTCACCATACAACTCTTACAGGTGAGCCAGTATTTTCCTAGCAGTCTTTATGTTCTCATGCTGGCATTGAAGTTCGTTAGTCATGGATGCCATGATATAGCACTTGACCGTAATGTCGTCATCAGTCCACTTCTGATGCATCTCACGCTGATCATCAGTAGGACGTGCTGGTAGCCTAGGAATATCATTCTCGAGCACATACCCTATTTTCTCACAACTCAAAATAATTTTCAGGTTTCTAAGCCAGTCTTTATAGTTGGTTCCGGTCAGTCTGTTGGTCTCAAGGATTCGGATCAAAGGGTTTGAAGCTGACATTGTGATCTGTAGAGAGTAAAGATTCTAGTTAGACTTTATACTTGAACTTAATTTATTCTAGGGACTTTTAGAATAAATGTGCTCCCACTATTTTTTCGAATCCCTCATACTCTCCTGATGGAGAAACGAAAATCCTACGCGACTAGAATTTCTAGTGGGTACTGTGGTCTCACCGATTTACATGCCGCCTCACCTAACAGTTATTGGTGACATATAAATGGATGTGTGTACAACTCTTGTACAATGCTTCTCAAGCATATTGCAGTGGCACTTGGTCTCTAAGTGATGAAGACCTCACCTAACAGTTATTGGCCCCATTACTTAGTTAAGTCGGACCCACCGTATAACCGCAGAAATAAAGTCGTCATTGGGTCCTCACCTAACAGTTATCGGTGCCCAACCCCACCTTTACCCCACAAATCTCATGTCTAATAGAGAGGTTCAGTCCCCCGATGCAACTTGCCCACTGTGTCCAGCCGAGACAAATCAACACTGAAAAGACCTTAGCAGCTCTACTACGGTGGAAGACCTATGGATTTAATATTGCATAATCAAGTCTTAGTGTTTGCAACTTGAGTTCTTCATAAGAGGTAATCGAACAATTGGCCAGGTAAGCAGGTGGGAGGCTCCCCTTACTCAGAGAGTAAGGTCCTAATTAAGTAACCACCTTATAGGCTTGCCTAGACACCAATTAGATCAATTAATCAAATATGACTAACTCATGTTGGTTCACCCTCGACTGATTAGGGAGGTTTCGATTTAGGTCTCACTCGATCGCGTATTCACATCTCATGCAAATATAAATCTACCCGCATAAACATAAGCATTAAACATCCAGGCATTTATCAAAAATAAAATTAAATGGTGATGATCATGGATCCAGGATGGGGTCATTTTACAAGCACATGCACGTCAATTGGTTTGATCGTCTTCAACTCTTGACTCGATCTTGATCCTCTAGGTCCAATTGTGATCAACTCCTTGATCCATCTTCAATCAACCCTTGATCTCGATCCGTGCATGTTGAGCTTGTTGATGTACATATCGATCAACCATCGACGTGCAACACACATCACAGATTACATCCCAGATTGCTTTAAAAATTAAAATAAAATAAAAGAATAAATTACAACCCTTTTTTATGAGACACGCAGGTCTCTAATATATGAATTTAATATGCATGCAGGCATCTAAAAATTAAAATTACATGCATCACAGAACATCGCAGAACATTTCAGCACATTCAAAAGGGTTCATCCATGATCATCACTATACGCATCACATGCATAAAAATTATTTTCAGATCTGATATTTAACTGATTATTTCATCTCATGACTTGCTGATTATGCAAGATATGATTCTAAATAATTGTAATCACATTATCAAAGCATTAGAATCATTAAATTAAGCATCCAAAAATCAGCATGCAGAAAAATCAGCAAGCTGAAAATTCTGCATGCAGAAATTTTCAGCAAGCATAATCATTTAATTTTCAGATCTAAAATGCCTTTAAAAATTTAATTCTAATCTTAATCTACATAAACATGGCTCTGATACCACTGTTAGAATCCCTCATATACCATGAAAATTTCGAAATAATTTTCAGATTGCAGCGGAAAAACATATGCGGGATCCGTTAATCGCATGAACGTATTTTAAAATCTTTCGTTTGTAGATAGATTAGAATTAAATTATTTTAAACCATTTTAAAATTATTAAGAAGATCAGATCTTCACCTTGTGTGGGTAGATGATCTCCGCAAATCTGATTTACGTGGTATTTGATCAAGGCTCAGTGGAAGCCGCACACGCATCCGGCCTCTACGGGTATCCACGCGAGGTAATGATTCGATCGAAGCCTTTGGATCTCCCCGGGGTGCTAGCTCTCTTGCAGAGATGGCTTTAGATGGCTGATATCCTCTCCTTTGAATCAACCTTTAATTGGCTTGAGAGGAAGAAGAAGAAGGAAATGAGAGGGGGATGTTGCTGCCGTGATGCACAAGAAGAAAGGATAAGAGGAGGGGCCGAACCCCTCCTCCTTTTAGCTTTACATGAGATAAGGATGAGCTCCTATTTTTAAGGAGCTCATCCTTATCATCTAAATACGGCAGCAAGGAGGGGCTTACGCCCCTCCTTTTTCTTCCACGCTCTTCCCAAAGGGAGGGGCGTGGGCCCCTCCCTCTAGTCCATTTAAATCAGCCCCCACTTAATCAAATTAAGTGGGGAGGATTGGGTTCAATACTTGGGTTCAATTCTATTCCAAATAGAATTAGGTGCATGCATTTCCTTTTATTCCAAATCCTAATCCAATTAGGATTTAATTGAACCATGACTCTATTGAACTCTTCAATTCTAATCCAATTAGGAGTCATGAAATTAATTAGATTAAATTTAAAATTAATTAGGACTTAAGAAAATCCTAATCTAATCAGGACTTGTTCAAATTTCAGCCCTAAGACAATTAGGACTTTAGAAATCCTATTCCAAGTAGGACTCTAATTTAATTTGAAATCCTAATCCAATTAGGACTTCATGAATTCCACTCCAAGTAGGACTCATGATCAAGTCCGATTAATTAAATCTAATTAATTAAATTAAATTGCAATTCGACTGCAATTATTTCTTCTTCTAACCACTAACTCTTAGCGGGTTATCCATTTATCAATCTAATTGATTATTTGTGATTTCTAATCACATTCAACCATCGGATCGGTCAATACCTTTAATGTGTGTGACCCCATAGGTTCTATTCTGACTGGTAGTGAGACATATTGCGATCTCTATCATAATATCATTGAAAACTCCTTTCAATGGGTTGAAACAATTCCAACTCAACTCATCAGGGTTCATCGACCATAAGATGATCCCTGTGAGTCTCACCATCCACTAGTGACACCTAGCAGTATGTAGTAGCTACCCAGCAGAATAGAATGATGAACCTCTAGGTGCAGTTATCGTATGATACAGTCCTTCTATCGTGGATCCCTACAGACCGGAGGTCATGGATAACCCGTCAAACCCCGTCGTCTGTCATATATCTAGATTTATTCGACTTGAGTTCGATAGTGGAAAACTCTTTCTCCACTATATATTATTGCCCTGGCCAAGGTCTTAAAACTCTGTCTAATAAATCACATAGGATCACTCCTCTTCTATCAAGGTCGATAGATTCCATGTAAGTGCATACCCTACTCTTACAGTGAACCTACTGCAGCCAATCTACACAACAAGGACCCATATGACTAGAGACCATGTATATGTGCAGTCAAACTACAATAACCTCACTGTGAGTAGCCGAAGCACCGCAGGTCAAAGGACCAGTCACACTACTGCAACATCAAGTAAGTCACTGACGAGTGGATAGACATCCAAGTGACTTCTTGTCTTGGTCACGCTCAGTATCCTTATTCTCTAACAAGCACCTGCACTCTCACTTCAGTGTCCCTACACTGTGGACTCAAGTCTCGTCCATCCATAAGGAAAGCGATCTGTGCACTGATTGGATCGATCACCGTCCTCGTGATGATCCATTGATCAGGAGCATTTAGAAATTAATCACCAATGATACATGGCTCAAATTCTCAACTCTTAAGAATATGTATCATCATCTTATTAATTTCTTGGACGATTCATAGACACATAAACAATATGAATGAAAAGATGCCCATTTATTATTCAATAATAATAAAGTCAAGTACAAATTTATGTCCCAGAATAAATAATGTGTCTGCCAGATTGGCTTCTAGGGCATACATCTAACACCGGTCCATGATGAGCTTCACTGATTTACCTATGTTTCTTTGGGAAGATGCCTTACTTACCGCAGTATATCTACTGAATAGAGTTTCCTCTAAATCTGTTCCTACCACACCGTATGAGATATGGCATGGTAAGAAACCAAGTCTTGGTCATCTCAAGATTTGGGGATGTCCGGCCCACGTCAAAAGACTACAGGCGGACAAGCTAGAGGCTAGGACCATAAGTGCTCATTTTATAGGATATCCTAAAGAGTCATTAGGATACAATTTTTACGTCTCAGAGGATCACAATGTGTTTGTGAGCCGACACGCCATCTTCTTGGAAAAACCAGTTTATCCTTGATAGAGGCAGTGGGAGCAAAATTGAGCTTGAAGAGAAAGTCTCTAAAAAGCAACGAGTCATGGATCCTATCGAACCCATTCATACAGAGCCAGTACACGATGTCCCTCAACCACCTCGCAGATCTAGTAGGATCTCCCATCCTTCCGATAGATACTTAGGTATACTAGAAGAGAATACCGAGGAAATGTTCCTAGTGGGAGATAGGGATCACATACAGGATCCCAAAACCTACAACGAGGCGATATATGATATCGATTCCGAAAAATGGTTGGAAGCTATGAAATCAGAGTTAGACTCCATGCATTCCAACTAAGTCTGGACCTTAGTAGATCCACCAGAAGGTATTGTACCTATTGGATACAAATGGATCTACAAAAGAAAGATAGGTTCGGATGGAAAGGTAGAGACCTATAAAGCAAGACTAGTGGCGAAAGGATATAGTCAATGCGAAGGCATTGACTATCAGGAGAACTTTTCACCTGTAGTCGTGCTAAAATCCATCCGAACATTGCTTGCCATTGCAGCATTTCATGATTATGAAATCTGGCAGATGGATGTGAAAACTGTTTTCCTGAATGGATATCTTGATGAAGATATCTATATGGAACAGCCTTTGGGTTTTACTTCCAGTGATGGAGATCACAAGGTCTGCAAGCTGCAAAGATCCATCTATGGACTAAAGCAAGCATCTCGGAGTTGGAACACTCGTTTCGATGACGCAATCAAAACGTTTGATTTCATCAAAAACGAAGAGAAATCGTGTGTTTACAAAAAGGTTAGTGGGAGTGCTGTCGTATTTCTCGTACTGTATGTGAACGACATCCTCCTGATAGGGAATGATATTTCCATGCTAACCTCGGTCAAGGTCTGGTTGTCAAAAGAGTTCTCCATGAAAGACCTTGGGGAAGCATCCTATATTTTGGGAATAAAGGTCTATAGAGATAGATCTAAAAGGATGCTTGGCCTATCACAGAAGATGTACATAGAGGAAGTGCTGAAAAGGTTCAGCATGTAAAACTCTAAAAGGGGTCTCTTACCCCTAAGGCATGGAATTCATCTCTCCAAGAAGATGTGCCCCAACACATCTGAAGAGATTCAACGCATGAGCAAGATCCCCTATGCATCAGCAATAGGGAGCCTCATGTATGCCATGCTATGTACACGACCTGATATAGCCCTTGCTGTGAGTGTCACAAGCAGATATCAGTCGAATCCAGGTGAAGAATACTGGACAGCTGTGAAGAATATTCTTAAGTACTTGAAAAGAACTAAAAATTTATTCTTGGTCTTTGGAGGATCATCAGGGTTAAAGGTAGAAGGGTACACAGATTCAGACTTCATGACTGATGTCGATGATAGGAAGTCAACATCTGGATATGTGTTCTTGTGCAATGGTGGTACGGTGAATTAGAAAAGTTATAAACAACCGATCATTGCTGATTCTACTATGGAAGCTGAATACATCGCCGTCTCTGAAGCTGCTAAAGAAGGCTTCTGGTTCAAGAAATTCATTGCAGAGTTGGACGTGATGACATCAGATGCCATAACACTCTACTGCGATAATAATGGCGCCATAGCTCTTGCTAAGGAGCCAAGGTCTCATCAGAAGTCCAAGCACATAGAGCGGTGCTTCCACCTCATACGCGACTATGTTGAGAAGAAGTATGTCGAGGTGCAGAGAGTAGACTCCGCGGACAACGTAGCAGACCCATTCACTAAGCAGCTGAGTCAGTAGTACGAAGGGGGAATTGGCCCAAAAATTGGATAGGGGTAAAGACGCAGCCGGGCGCCGGCGGCTTATTCAAGTGCCCCCGAACCGCGCGAAATGGTCGCCTATTACACGGCTCACAAACTTCGCTCAAAGCGAAGCGAGAAGCTCCTGTATAGTATAGTAAGGGCTCGCCTCTTGCTTTTCGCACGTACTCACCTTTATCAGCTCCCTTGCTTTTGCTCCACCTCTATTTACCACGGACTAGGTCAGGTTCCGTTCCTTAGCATCAAATGAAGCAAGCAGATGAACCAAACGCAGTTTAGTTTCAAAAGCGCTAAAAGTCCGTCAAGAAAACGAACTTGATTGAGCTATGTCAGCAGGGGGGAAGATTGGCTTGATATATGACCAATTGGCTTTAGTGCAAGTGGGAGATTGTTAGATGTATGCCCTAGAAGCCAATCTGGCTGACACATTGTAAATTCTAGGGACATAATTTTGTACTTGACTATTTATTATTGAATAAATGAAAGGCATCTTTTTCATTCATATTGTTATTGTGTCTATGAATCGTCCAAGGAATTAATAAGATGATGATGCATATTCTCAAGAGTTGAGAATTTGAGCCATGTATTATTAGTGATTAATTTCTAAACGCTCCTGATCGATGGATCATCACGAGGACGATGATCGATCCGATGAAATCAGTGCACACATTACTTTCTCTATGGATGGACGAGACTCGAGTCCACGGTGTGGAGACACTGAGGTAATAGTGCAGGTGCTTGTTAGAGAACAAGGGTACTGAGCGTGACCAAGACAAGAAGTCACTTGAATGTCTATCCACTCGTCAGTGACTTGCTTGATGTTGCAGTAGTGTGACTTGTCCTTTGACCTGCGATGCTTCGGCTACTCACAGTGAGGTTATTGTAGTTTGACTGCACAAATATATGGTCTCTAGCCATATGGGTCCATGCAGTGTAGATTAGCTGCAGTAGGTTCACTGTAGGAGTAGGGTATGCATCTACAAGGAACCTATCGACCTTGATAGATAAGGAGAGATCTTATGTGATTTATAAGACTGAGTTCGTAAGACCTCGGCCGGGGCAGATTGCACAGTGGAGAAAGAGTTCTCCACTCTCGAACTTAAGTTGAATAAATCTTGACATATGACAGACGAAGGAGTTTGATGAGTTATCCATGACCTCCGTCTTGTTCGGATCCACAATTGAAGGACTATATCACATGATAACTGCACCTAGAGGTTCATCATTCTATTCTGCTGGGTAGCCACTATATGCTGCTAGGTGTCACTGGCGGATGGTGAGACTCATAGGGATTATCTCGATGATCGATAAACCCTGATGAGTAGAGTTGGAATCGTTCCAACCCATTGAAAGGAGTTTTCAATGGTATTGTGATAGAGATCATATTATATCTCACTACCAGTCAGAATACAACCTATGGAGTCACACACATTAAAAGCACTGACCGATCCGATGATTGAATCGTGATTAGGAATCACAAGTAATCAACTCGATTGATAAACAGTTGAAGAAGGAACAAAGGAAATTAATTAATTAGACTTAAATACGATTCCTACTTGGAATAGGATTCCTAGAGTCCTAATTGGATTAGGACTAGAAATCCTATTTGGAGTAGGACTGGGATTCTTACTTGGAATAGGATTCTTACTTGGAATAGGATTCCTAGAGTTCTAATTGGATTAGGACTGAAAATTCTATTTGGAGTAGGACTAGGATTCCTACTTAGAGTAGGATTCCTAGAGTCCTAATTGGATTAGGACTGGAAATCCTATCAGAGTCCTAATTAGATTAGGACCAAAATTAAATAAGTCCTAATTAGATTAGGATTTCTTAACTCCTAATTAATTATTAATCTAATGAATCAATAAGACTCCTAATTGGATTAGGATTGAAGGGTTCAATTGAGTCATGGTTCATTAAGTTCTAATTGGATTAGGACTTACCCAGATTAAACCCAAATTGGTTCACCCTTGGTCCAAGCCTAATTAGATTAGGATCTAACCATGAGTGACCTTCCTAATCCTCCTTAAAGGAGGATTAGGTTAACCATGAAGGAGGGGCACACGCCCCTCCTCCTTTTCCTTGCTTGGTGCGGCAAAGAAGAGGGGTCGGCGCCCCTCTTGGAAGTTTATCAAGGAGCTCCTACAAAGTAGGAGCTCCACATGCTATTTAAGAGGAGGCGTGGGGGCTGACCTAGGGCATCATTGAAGCCCTCTCCCTCTCCAATTCGTGCCCCCTCTCCTCCCCTTTCCTTGGTTCAGCCGCAAACAAAGGAAGAAAAAGAAAGGTGGCCTCTTCATCCTCCCTTCCTCCTTCCAACGCAAGGAAAAGAAAGAAGGCTGCAGGGGTTTTGTTCCTTTACTATTCTTCATCCTTCTTCTTCCTCCACCCAAGCACAATCAAGGGTTGATTAAGAGGGAGGACATCAGCTATCAAAAGTTATCTCTGCAAGGGAGCTAGCACCCCAAGGAGATAGAGAGCTTGGATCGGTTCCTACTTCGTGTGGATACCCGTAGAGGCCGGGCACTTGAACAGCTTCAAGCGAACCTTCATCCAAAACCACGATAATCAGTTTGCGGTGATCATCTATCCGCACGAGGTGAAGATCTGATCTTCTAATGTTTTTAAAAGTTTTTAATCCTTATCTATCTACGAACGATTTTAAACAACGTTCATGCGATGAACGGTTGATCCCGCGCATGCCTCTTCCGCTGGCATCTGAAATTTTTAAATTTTTCTGCGGCATGGGCGGGTTCCTAACAATACTTATATCCAATAACTTAAATACGCTTATCCTTCTGAGGTTTTTATCCAACACTTAAACCCATAACTTAATAGAGAGTTAGCTAAATTGTTAACTTAAATGGGACTAAATGTTATATTAGAAAAAATAAAAAAATGACCAAACTAGCTTTAAATGATATAACATTCATCTAAGGAGAAGAACAGCCGCGAAGCACCATGGGTCTGAGCTTGATCTTGATGAATTATCAGACGAGCCATGTGCTAAGAAAAAAACAATCTAGATCTCTCAAACAAATGGATGCCTCTAAAATTTTCTGCTGCCGAAAATTAACGTCAATAATTTTGTCGCTTGAACCAACCTATCCATGGTCCAAGCCAAGCTATGGAACCATAATTGATGCACCCTCTAAAAATAAGAGTTTTCACGCATGTATTAATTTGGATCTTTTTGATGATAGGCTGCTAGAGCTATTATAGCTCCATATGCAGATATATGAATTCTCATTCACAACGACAATATTAAGAAATCATGTCTACAATATTGAATAAGTAGAACTCAAAATTAGCAAATAATATACTAACATTTTCAATCTCTATGATGTGGTGGATGGGGTAGCGAAAATAAAATCTGATCAGAAAGATGGAGGCTAATCAAAAAGGATGCTTGTCAACAGATGTTGGTTGGAAAGAAGCTTGTTGTTGGTCGCTCGTCGGAAAGGGATGCTCGTGGTAGGGTGGCAAAGCAAAAAAGAACCTCTAGCCACTTAATCTCAAAAGAAGAAGACACTTGAAGATATAATACTTCGAAGAGTTTCGAGAGTCAAAAAAGTGAAAGAGGAGCCTTATTTTCTTGTAGAGGTAATTTTAATTTTTTACAACAAATTAACGGTTTTACTAACACGGTCGATTTAAATGGGCGAAGTGTAGATTTTTATAAAATATTGGATGTAAGTGTAATAAACATATACCTTAGAAAGATTTTTGTAAGGTTATTTTGGTCATTTTCAACAAAAAAAAATTGATGTAGCATTTGTGTCTTATTAAAAGTTAGCGGTTTGACTAACATTCTATTTAGTTATGGATTGAAGTATTGGATAAAAGTAAACCTTAGAAGGATAAATGTAGGTTTTTCATACTGTTGGGTGTAAGTGTAATTATCCCTAATATCAGGATAGTTTTTCTAATTTACTCTTTTTTCTAGGGTGGGCAGGTGTGGAGGTTTGGTGGTGATTGTGTGTTTTTTAAAAAAGAAACCAAACTAACCAAATATTGGTGCCCACTTAGGACTTGAACATGGATTTCAATTGGATCCTTACGCAATTCAATCCTAATTTATAGAACAGGATAATGGGCATACCATATTCATATTGATCCTAGGTCCGGTGGACTTTATAAATCCTTCCTACTGTTTGATTCTTGAATGTGTAAGTTTTGTCAAAGTTTAGACCCAAGCTCTCTAATGATGGCTTAAATTCGACATGAAAAGTATCCGGATTCAACGTCTTAGCACTACTACCTTAAAGCATTTTTAGAACTTCTGTTTAAAGAAGATAATAACCCACTGGGTGCAACATGCACTCAAGGAGAAAAGATACCGATCATGCCAAATCACAACATATAAAGTTGGATAACATGCAACCATACTAAGCAGAACATTATAAGATCTTTAGATGTTAAACAAACTCTCAAGTGAGACTTAATGTGAATAACCAAGTTTTAAAATTGAAAAAAAATTGAGAGTTTGAAAAGATCAATGATGGATAAATTTTACCAGCAACACATGAGATTCCTCGACAACAAAAAGACCCAGACAAGATTCCTACATTCATGTTTATTGCATCTGCCTTTGTCTACTATTGAATAGTACAACATTGCTATGATTTTTCTTTTTTTTAAAAAAAACACAAGGTGAGTCTTAGAACTTTCATTTTATTCCCCAATTTTCTAGTTTTTACATAAAAAATATTAAATACTATTAGTATGTATTATATGAAGATAACTTATTTTCTATATCTTTATTGTTAAGAAGTATTGCAAGGACACTACCACCATATTCAAATCAAAAACTATTCTCAATCGAAGAGAGTGCTAACCAATCGAACTAAAGATAATTGATCATCAACTCCACTTAACTAGAGGAGATATGAACTAATGACCTCCAGCAAAACAAAGCTCTAATATATACTATATTAACTAATCAATTAAAAAGCTTAAGGCTCCATTTGGTATTGTAGTTGGAGGACGAAAAGCTCTTTTGAATAATTTGAGATGTTTGGATGATTCTCTTACTCCACTAGTAAAGGAGCCACTAATAGCCACCAAATAAGCTCAAATAGATCTCAATTAAATCCTGAAAGAGAACCCTTCAAAACAATATTTAATAAATAGCATCCAAAATTTTCTACTGTATCTAACTTAAACTAACTAGCTTTACCATTTTATAGCAAAGTTCCTCTTCATGACAACCTTTAATGAAGGCTTTCCATGGTCCAATAGTAATTTTATTAGAACCCATACAATCTTTATGCTTCCCCTCATTCAATGCATAAATTAAAAATGATTAAATCTATCATTTCTACTACTGTGCTATTGCTGTGAAGAAAAAAAATTTGCTTCAAAATTTAGAAGTAGAATTTTTTTTGCTAGAACTAATTATATGACTTTAGCGATAAAAATTTGGATTCAAAATTCTTTGTCTAGCTTGGCTAAAAGTTTCTAACTTAGCCTTTATGCATGCTACCTTATTTAATAGCTATTCCAATAAATAAAAGATAACATAGAACTAAATCTTGATAAAATTCCAGATTTAAAAAATTCACCGTTTGATCTAATACTTGCATAAATTCATAGAAAAATTCAAAATCTAGGTCAAGCAACACAAAGGTTTAATTTTTAACATTGCCTATAATAGGGCACTAGTCTAATTTTTAAACCCCCATTCTTTAGACTTTTTAGAAGAATGATCTCTTAAATGACTTGTGAAATGATGTGTACCTTAATTAGCAAACTTTCCATAGGATTTTCTTCTTCCAAAATCCAAGATTTGAGGGTGGGAATAACTTTAATCATATTTTTTCCCTCAAAGACTTTGCAATCTTTATTTGTTCTTCTTTCAACTTTTTGAGGAATGATGAATTCTTTTTCTTTAGTCATTTTAAAAGTTTCTCTTGAAGAGTTGGCTAACAAAGGAAGGAGTCACCTCCAAAAGATCAAAAATCATCTCCAATCTTAGTAGCCGTCCAACTTTATTTGAGGAGTCATCCTCAAAAAGTAAGGAGATGATCCCCAAAATTGAGCAAATTGAACAAAGGTTGAGTCATCTCCAAAAGATCAGGAGCACAGTGTGTGAGGGCCCGTGCAGGCGTGTGTTTAGTCCCACATCGGTTATTTGCTGGGTAGATCTTGGGTACTTATACAGGATCAAAGAACCCAAACAATACCTTCCGGCTAGCCATTTTGGGTGAGGTCCTAGGTTGTTACAAATGGTATCAGAGCGGAACCCGGCCTAATAACCTATGTGGACTAGGGAGTACTGCAGCACGGATCTATTGGGGCTGACCACGGACTGATCGTGGTACTTGTGATTAGATTTGAATGAATTTAAACCTTAGCCTGACGAGGACGTCAGGGCTTGAACGGGGAAAGTATGTGAGGGCCCGTGCAGGCGTGTGTTTAGTCTCACATCGGTTATTTGCTGGGTAGATCTTGGGTACTTATACAGGATCAAAGAACCCAAACAATACCTTTCGGCTAGCCATTTTGGGTGAGGTCCTAGGTTGTTACACAGTGGAGCCGTTCAACTAAAGGATCAAGTATCACCTCTAGGTCACTAGAAATCGTCTCTTGGAATTGAGCAAAGTGACTAACGTGAAGGGTCGATATCACTGCTCTCAAGTCATTTCTAGCCATTCAATATTTAACTTTAAATACCTTCCGACAACCATGAGTCGACCCCTCTATGAAGGAGTCATCTCTTCACCAGCAAACTGAATGGTGTAACGGCTAGATACAACCAACCTGCACTCCATATTAGCTACATTAATGAGTGGTTAGAAGCTTCGAACGACTACAAGCGGCAATTCCAAGCTCTCCAATTTAAATGTCAAGCTTGCTCAACTTAATGACAACATGAAAGAATGTCATAAATAAGTGAGAACAATAAAAAAAGTCTAAGAGCACAAAAATACTTGCAAGAGCACTAAAAGCCAAGAAAAAGGATAAGTATTTGTTGTAGATCTCAACTCCTCTTTGATAGAAAAAGTATTCATTGAAAACTACAATAGTGCAACTAACCTCTAGAGAGGTTTTTCTATGTCGCAAAAAGTATTGTTACTGGATTATATTTTGTAAGATCCGGGAACGAACTCGAGGGATAGGCTAGGCTAATATCCATAAGTTAGCTCGTGTAATGAAGAGTTTCAGGGAGGAAACTCTACTGCAAAAAGATTAGCCATATCCAAAAGTTGGCTAGCTGTGTAATCATGGATATTATATAGTGAACTTCTCAGGGAGAGGATTAGGAAATGGATGTCGGAGTGGATTGCTTCAAACCACTATAAAAACATATATTCTTTATGTGTGGTCCTTTTCTTTTCTCTTCCTTCTATTGTTCTATTGGTTTGTGATTGTTTAATAGTTTATTGCTTATTACCTTCACTATACTACGCTCATGGTACCCAAGATAATCTAAGTTTAAGTTAATTTTTTTAAAGAAACCCTATTCATCCCCTTCCAGGGTTGCTAGCTTGGGAACAACATATTTTCTATAGGCCTACAATTTGGGTCAGGTTATATGCAATTCCACTCAGCTTACCAAAATAGGTTAGATTTATACTAACTTAAAAAGGTCTCATTATCAGGGATGCCACAGAGCCCAGCCACTATCGCCCCATTAGCCTAATGTACCACCCTCTACAAGATTATAGCCAAAATTCTAGTAAGGAGAGTTAGGGGGGTACTAGTTGAGTTGGTTAGCCTTGAGCCCCAGTGTATCTCTGATAATGTATTGATCGCCCAGGATTTTATGTGTGATCTCAGGCAGGCCTCAACGTAAGAGGGGATTGATGGGTATCAAGTTGGACATAGAGAGAGCATATGACAGAATGGACTGACACTTTGTAACATACTTCCTGAAGATTTTTGGTTTTCATCATCAGTGGATTTAGATGGGTTTTGAGCTATATCTGGGCACCCTCCTTTGCCATTCTAGTGAATGGCACGCCTATGAGTTTCTTCGAGTCCTCAGTGGGTCTGTGGAAGGGCTACCTGTTGTCACCATTGCTATTCATCCTGTGCTCGGATGCTCTATCACGAGCCCTTCATAGCACCGCCAAGACCCATGAGCTAGAGCCTTACACACCAAGGATAGGTACATTCCAGATTTCTCATTTATTGTTTGCTGACGACTGCTTCTTGATACCTCGCACGAGTAGGAGGTCGGCACGGACACTCTGGAGGATACTTATGGAGTATTGTAGTGCATCCGAGCAGCAGGTCAACTTGGCCAAATTGACCATATCTTACAGTCCGAAGATTGAAGCTCAGGTGAAAGGTGCCATCTCGAAGATTTTAGGTATTGATGAGCAGTACGGTACCATGCGACACTTGGGGGTTTCCATTATCGGGTCGGGTGATTGCGCAGGGCAGACTACTCCGAGTTGGAACTGACTTTTCGACAGCGCTTGGAGGGGTGGCAGGCGAGCTCTCTTTTCGTGATGGGTAGGATTATTTTGGTCAGGTCAGTGCTGAGCTCTATCCCCTTGTACATGCTTTCAAGCACCATTGTCTCAATTGCTTTTCTAAGGCAATTGGAGCAATTGCTTTCGAAGCTTTGTCTAGGGGGGAGGGGGCGAGCGCATGGAGGCGGTATCCATCTGCTTGCGTGGGAGGTTCTTTGTCAGCCGATGAGCATCCGGGGTTTGGGCATTCACTCTCTCCTTACTAGGTGAGAGGCTTTGGCATCGAGGCATGTGGTCAGATTTCTTTTGGAGCCGGATGGGCGATCTTTTTGCTCCGAAAGAGAGCAGATGGGATGCTGATCAGATCCATATCCTCTTCGGCGACGACTTAGCTGTGTGGGTCTGTTGGAAACCCTGGTGGTCGCATGCATATATTTTTAAAAAATTTACAGCGGAAGCAATGAATTAAACTATTTAATTCCTATGCATGCTAGAGATTCATATCTCTATAACAAAAATAGATCTAGAACTTTAAACATTTATTCTAAACAAGTAGGCATGATTCTATGTCTAACATGTAGTCATGCAGAATTTCAGCAACCCAGTTGATTTCTAATTTTAATTTTAATGAGATTAGATCTCATACCTTTTTGCTTTGAGAACTTTGATGATGCCTTGATCACCTTGTATAGCCGCACATGTGTCCGGCCTCTACGGATAGTCCACGCAAAGCTCTAGGAAGATTCACAACTGCAGGAGTGCTAGCTCGTGCAGAGGTGCTGCAGTGGCTGAAGTTTTCTTCGTCGAAGCACTCAACTTTTGATTCTTCTTCGAGAGGATGAAGGATGGAGATGAAGGAGAAGAAGGAGGAGAGAAGGGGGCTGGCTCTCATAATTTTTCCAGAATTTAGAACCCTTTCTAAAGACCATCTTTTTTCAACCCTAGGCATGGGGGTCCTTTTATAGCCAAAAGACCCCCCACGCCTCACACCTCTTTTGGCCAATGAATTTGGCTGATAAAATTTCCAAAAAATTCTGATGAATCGGCAGCTAAGAGATGAACAAATTCTCTTTAATCTTGTTCCAAGAATCCCAAAAAATTAGATGGTTATTTCACCCCAAACTTCAGCTGCATGCCACCCTGCTTGATGCGCCATGCCGTCCCTACAAATTAGGGATTTGATTCTTATCTTTTTAGGAAGATTTGAGGAGCCATATTTTTCTAAAAAATAGCCCTACACCTTCTATTTTCTCATGCCAAAAATTGGACAAAAATAAAGAGGATAGGAACTACTGCTTTTAGGGATAAGGATGAGGTGTCTTTCTTCTCCAAGAAAGAAAGCTAGGATCCTAAATTTTAGAAATTTTTCTCAATAATAAATTCTGATTATTTGGATTAATCCTCATCAAATAAGGACTCTTAATTGACTTGAGTCAAGCCCAATCCAATTGGGTCAAGTCCGATCAATTAGGTTATGCCCAATCGGCTCGGATCGAACCCGATCGAATTAGGTCAAACCCTAATTTATCCTAAATTGAATCTAATTCAATTTTGCTTAATTAAAGTCCAATAATTCAATCAAATTAAATTTATTAGTAATTGAATTACTAATTAATCCTCCAATAATTCAATAATTATTTTAATGCAACTTTTGCTTAGGATAATTTGTCAATCGAATTGACCAAATTATCCTTGAATGATTTCTAATCATCAATCAGCCATTGATCAACCTAGAAACTTCTATGCGTGTGACCCCATAGGTTCGAACCTATGGCCGGCAGCACAAGAACAACTTCTTGTACTAATCGAAATGACCATCTAGCAATGGTATCCAACGTCCGGATAGGCCGAATATATGCGAAGTAAATATTCTGAAATCCTGGACTATGGTTACCGTATAATTCATCCCTTTGACTCCTAATGCCAGGATAACTTAGAGCTCACTGTCAATCCTATAATTAGTACATCCATTGTGTGATTAACTTTAGATATTTCGTGACTCCTCACTGAGATTATCTTGGCCAAAATTTTGCTAAATTAATCACAAGACATTATCTTCTGTTTTCAGGAGGGGTTAATTCCATCTTGACTCACAACTGACTACGCAAGTACTTGACTGCACCCAGTGACCTTCCATCACTGAATTAGAAATTCAGATAGTCTGGTACCAAAGTACAGTGAGTTGCTTGCTAATCACTGTGGTGATCTCAGGTCTGAGTGATACTTATATCCATATCCACTCGGAAAATCTCTCGACAGTAGAGTGTTCCGAAATTGGTCATGTTTAGTGAAATGTACTCCTGCACTTCACCTGTGTGATATATCAGTGTCTCCACACTCCTTGGTTAAGAGGACAACCAACGTATATGTCACACAATGACCTAATCTTGATAATGCTATCGTCCTAGTAACAGCATATCATTTGATCGTCGAACAGTTTTAAGGAGTTGAAGATAAATCCTTCTTTATCATAAAATAAGTTCTAAGGACTTCATCATATAAGAGTTCATTTGAAGATGTACAATGAAATGATGAATAATGCCAAATAACACTTTATTAATTGTCATTTATTTACAAAATTCAATCATCAACATACTGACGATTGACATTTAGGATACAATTCCCAACAACTCCCACTTAGCCTAAAGCCATTGACATAGTATCTAATACCCATCTTCGACTTGTGTTCGTTGAATCTTTGATGTCGAGGATTTTTGGTAAATGGGTCAGCCAAATTTTCTTTTGTATCAATCTTCTGAAAATCAATGTCACCTCATTCGACGATCTCTCGAACTAGGTGTAGCGATGTAGAATATGCTTGGTCCGCTGATGTGATTTGGGTTCTCTTGCTTGAGATATGGCTCCAGTGTTGTCACAAAATACAGTCACTGGACCATCAATGGAGGGTGTCACTCCAAGCTCAGTGATGAACTTCCGCAACCATACAGCTTCCTTGGCGGCATCAGATGCTGCGATGTATTCTGCTTCACATGTAGAATCTGCCACTGTATGCTGCTTGGAACTCTTCCAGCAGATGGCCCCACCCTTAAGAGTAAAGATATATCCCGACACGCTCTTGCTATCATCTTGATCTGACTGAAAACTTGAATCGGTATATCCCTCAAGTTTTAAGTCAGAATCACCGTAGACAAGCCACTGGTCTTTAGTATTTCTCAAATACTTAAGGATGATTTTTACAACCTTCCAGTGGTTGCTACCTGGATCAGACTGGTATCTCTCTCACTACTCCTAGTGAGTATGCCACGTCTGGTCTAGTACATGTCATGGCATACATTATAGATCCCACTGCCGAAGCATATGGAATTCTATCCATACTCTCTCTTTCTTGAGGGTTGTCGGACAATCCCTCTTAGAGAGGTTAATTCCATGGCCATCGGAAGATAGCTGTCTTAGAATTAATCATACTGAACCTCTTGGATTGGGATAATCCAAGCAATCTTCTAGATCTATCTCTATAAATCTTCATTCCTAGAATGTAAGATGCTTCTCCAAATCCTTCATGGCAAATTGAGATGATAGCCAAACCTTTATTTCTTATAATGCAGGAATGTCATTTCCGATTAGAAATGTCATCCACATATAAATAAGAAATATAATAACTGAACTATTTGCCCATTTATAAATGCAAAGTTCCTCTTCATTCTTAATGAAGCCATATGATTTGATCACCTTATCAAATCGTATGCTCCAACTACGTGAAACTTGCTTTAATCCATAAATGGATTTTTGAAGCTTGCACACCTTAGACTCATCTGTAGATATAAAACCTTCAGGTTGCATCATATACACCTTCTCTTCTAAATCTCCATTTAGAAAAGCGGTCTTTATATCCATTTGTCAGATTTCATAATCTAAGTGTGCTGCTATCGCAAGCATAATCCGAATGGATTGACCATTGCCACAGGAGAAACGTCTCGTCATAGTCAATACCATAACGCTGACGATATCCTTTGGCAACCAGACGGACATTATAGGTCTCTACCTTTCCGTCTGCGCCCCATTTTCTTTTGAAAATCCACTTACACCCTATGGGTTTAATCCTTCGGGTGGGTCAACTAATGTCCATACATCATGACCTTTATAGATTTCATTTCGGATTGCATGACTCCAAGCCATGCATCAGAGTCATACCTCTACATTGCATCCATGTAGATGATTGGATCCTCATCGTTTTCATCAGTTTGATAGGATCCCCGTCCCGGACAAGAAACATAGTATCTGTCCGGCTAACGTGGTACTCTACCTGATCGCTTTAATGGTGCATCTAAGATGAGTGCTGGTTTGATCTAATCAAATCCGACTCAATTGGTTCAGTGGATGGTGTCGGATCTTCTACATGTTGAACTTCCTAAGTTCAATATTAGAGCTATTAGTTCCTTCACTAAGGAATTCTTTCTCTAAGAAAACAGCTCTATTGCTTACGAACACTTTTGTTCTTCAGCAAGATAGAAATAATATCTTTTAGTTCTTTAGGGTAACCGATAAAGAACATTTGTCAGACTTGGGTTCAAGTTTGTCTGTCTTCAAACGTTGACGTACGCCGGACACCCCCAAATCCTAAGGTAGAGAGTACCGGTTTCCGTCCCGTCCACATCTCATGTGGT
Organism: Phoenix dactylifera; assembly: GCF_009389715.1. Classification (NCBI taxonomy): domain Eukaryota; kingdom Viridiplantae; phylum Streptophyta; class Magnoliopsida; order Arecales; family Arecaceae; genus Phoenix; species Phoenix dactylifera. Next base: position 26,669,588 of record NC_052395.1, read on the forward strand.
ATTTTATTCACAGATTACTTGGAACCTTATTAAGTATATAACAGGCTGACTCAAGTGCATATCCCCAAAAGGATATGGGCAGATCAGCAAACCACATCATGGATCGAACCATATCTAATAGTTCGATTTCTCCTTTCTGACACGCCGTTATACTGCGGTATACCAGAAGGAGTCTATTGGAAAAAAATTCCATTCTCTTCCAGATATGTCAAAACTCATTGGAAAGGTATTCACCCCCTCAATCTGATCGAAGAGTTTTAATACTCTTTCCAATTTGTTTCTACTTCATTACGATACAATTTTAACATTTCAAATGCTTCAGATTTATGTCTCATTAAATAGACATAACCATACCTCGAAAGGTCGTTGTGAAAGTAATGAAATATGCATATCCGCCTCTAGCATTTGTGCTCATTGGCCCACATACATCAGAATGTACTAGGGTCAATAAGTCATTGGCTCGTTCACCTTTTTCAGTAAAAGGTGACTTGGTCATCTTACCAAGAAGGCATGATTCACAGGTTGTTAATGATTCACAATCATTAACATTGAGGATTCCTCTTTATTTAACCTGTTCATCCTGTTCTTGTTAATATGACCTAGCCTATGATGCCAAAGGTAGACATCCGTGACATTATCTATTCTAGGGCGCTTATTGGACTTGTACATTACATGAACAGGCTGTGACAAAATGTAAATCCATTACTCAGAATTCCATTCATTACAGCAACACCATTCCAAATGATATTGCAATAATCTTTTTATTGATATTTCATAACCATTTTGGCCAAAAGGCCTACAGAAATGACATTCAATAAAAAACTTGGACACTAGTGACAATCACTAAGGACATTTACATGAGAGCTGAATACAAGTTTAAGAATTCTTAAAGCTAGAACTGGAACAGGTCTTCCATCTCCAACATTCAGGAATCTTTTTCCTTCTTCAAACCTCTCACTAACCTGAAGTCCCTGCAACGAATTGCAAATATTAAAGGACTACCGGTATCCAATACCCAAGTCGAATTATCACAAATAAAAAATTACAAGGCGTTATATATAAATATCTTGATTGCAACTGATTTTCCACTTTTTCTTAGGCCTGTTCGGATCAAGATGTAATGAAGAGACAATTCCTCTTCCAATGCCCCTGCTTCTTACAGTAGAAGACTCTGCTACTTGATCAGCCTTCTTCTTCTTAGGCTGACTCGCTCAGCATGATGTACCTTCCTTGATTTATTTTTTTCTTTCCTTTCTTAAAGGGACGACGACTCTTGGACGAACTTCACTAATTACTACCCTTTTAGGAGTTAGCATCCTTCTCAAAAGTTTTTAGTAAACCCAACAATTGTTGATAATTTACTACCGGTTTGTCATACGAAAATTGGTGAGAAATGGGCGGTACGAACCAGGAAGAGAGTTCAGTATAGCATCTTCCCCAATTGATCATGAAGAGAAAACCGAGAGTGCTCAGGCGGCTCGATCAACTCAATCATGTACAATACATGATCAGTCCTCGATGCCCTATCCTTCATCCGTCGCTGCTGAAAATAGCAAACTAGTTTGTACCTTTCAACATCGTCGAGAGTGCCAAAAGATTCGTTCAACACTTGAACATTTCTTCGGCTGGGCATTCTCGAACCGGCGACTGAACTCGTCGCTCATTGCAGCAGCATAATGCATCGACAGTGATACGGTCATGAGCCACTTCTGATAAGTTCTCTAATGTACCCCATGTATTACCAGTGGCTGCTCAGGTGCCGGATCGTTATCACATAAAGGATCCATTCATGCTCTAGCACAATCTTAAGTTTCCTAAGCCAGTTATTGAAATTGGATCCAGTCAACTTGTTATTATCCAACAATGAACGAAGTGAATAAACTAGTGGCATTTCTGCATAAAAAAAAATCGGCTATCATATATGAATTGACAATACCCTAAAGACTTGGACTTTAGTCTAAAGGTCCTCCCACTATTTTATACAAATTTGTAGCCTCTACCTCAAATTCGAAGAATTACACTTAAATCTTTAATGAGCACTAAAACCCAATTGATCGCATATGGCCCGAGTATGGCTCGGCCAACCCATATGCACCTATTGGTAGGTTCTGAACCAATTGTTTCACCAAACAATTTCTAGTGATAATTTTGTCCCAGTCTCTTTGGCAGGCGTGTGCGCCTCCACCGAAGATTCTGGTTAGGTCCAACATTAAATGATAGGGTTCCGTGTAATCAACTAATAGATGACCAAGCCCGAGTATGGCTCGGCCCACCTGACCACCTATTGAAGGTACACTCGACTCATTATATATCAAATGACAATTCCAATGCCCGATAAGCACTAGACGCGTGGGCCTCCAATGATTATCGAAACATTGGACTCATTATCATCTAACTTAATGGGAGGCTATGACCTAGTTATCCCCATAACTATTTCATTTTAAGGACCTAATAATTTTAGAGGATTAAATTAGGATAGATAAGAAGATCCGGTTAACCTAAATTCTCCCACTACTTCACCAAGTCAGATTATAAAGAATTAATTCAAACCGGTTAAGGAGGCACCTAAATCAGTCAAACTGATTTTTCTTACAGGCATGGGTTAACTCGAATCATTAAATGATCCAATCAAAAATGATTGACCAAATCGGCCAGGTAAGTGAGATCAGTGGAAGGAATATGCCATTAACTCGACAAAGACGCATCAGTGCAAGTAGCTTCCAATTAAAAACCACCGGTCGAGTCTGCCAAACTTACCTTAGACACCAATTGGTTAATCAATTTTGATTTTGACCATCCTAATGACTCGGGCTCAACCACGAGCCTAAATCTAGTTCCATCTTGGTCTGATCAAAGACATGGAATTGATCAATCTACAACTATTGTATTTGACCTAGAGTTTTCTTGACCTAATCTAGTTACTACTTAATTAGATTTGATCAATTAACTCTAATTAGACCATATTTGATTCTAACCCTAGGTTAACCCAATCTTAAGAACTTGATTTGAGCTAACCCAAATACCCCATGAATTATGCAATGTCATTGAATTGAGTTCACAATTCTAGATCTAAGTTTTCATCATCACTTAATTCTTAATTAAGTGTAAGTTTATGAAAATTCAGATCATTGCATTATTCTTAATTACATACTAACTACAAAGTTTCAGTTCTCAAAACTTATTTTTCAAATATGAGATTTGTAATTAATCATGTTAAAATTCAGATTTAATTCATGTTTAAATCTTAGATGATTTATGTCCATATATCACATATACAAACTCATATGAATTAACTTAAACAGCATACATCATATGCATTTGTTTTCAGATTTGATTTGTCATACAAAATTAGAAAATAAATGAATTATAAATTTTATTTAGATCTAATCTAAATAAATTTATGATTTCAGATTTATTCAGAATTTTTCAGAATTTAGAACCCTTTCTAAAGACCATCTCTACAAACCCTAGGTGTGGGGGTCCTTTTATAGCCAAAAGACCTCCCACACCTCACACCTCTTTTGGCCAACGAATTTGGCTGATAAAATTTCTAAAAAATTCTAGTGAATCAGCAGCTAAGAGATGAACAAATTCTCTTGTAATCTTGTGCCAACAATCCCTAAAAATTAGGGGGTTATTGCACCCCAAACTTCAGCTGCATGCCACCCTGCTTGATGCGTCATGCAGTCTCTACAAATTAGGAATTTGAATTCTATCTTATTAGGAAGATTTGAGGCACCATATTTTTTTTGAAAAATAGCCCCACGCCTCCTCTTTTCTCATGCCAAAAATTGGCCAAAAATAAAGAGGATAGCCACCACTGCTTTTAGGGATAAGAACGAGGTGTCTTTCTTCTCCAAGAAAGAAAGGTAGGATCCTAAATTTTAGAAATTCTTCTCCATAATAAATTTTGATTATTTGGACTCTTAATCCTCATCAAATAAGGACTCTTAATCCTTATAAAATAAGGACTCTTAATTGACTTGAGACAATCTCAATCCAATTGGATCAAGTCCGATCAATTAGGTTATGCCCAATCGGCTCGGGTCGAACCCGATCGAATTAAGTCAAACCCTAATTTAGCCCAAATTGAATCTAATTCAATTTGGCTTAATTAAAGTCCAATAATTCAATCAAATTAAATTTATTAGTAATTCAATTACTAATTAACCCTCCAATAATTCAATAATTATTTTAATGTAACTTTTGCTTAGGATAATTTGTCAATCGAATTGACCAAATTATTTCTGAATGATTCTTAATCATCAATCAACCATTTGATCAACCTAGAAACTTCTATGCGTGTGACCCCATAGGTTCGAACCTAAGCCGGTAGCACAAGAACAACTTCTTGTACTAATCGAAATGGCCATCTAGCAATGGTACCCACGTCCGGATAGGCCAAATGATTACAAAGCAACATTCAAGAGCCCTTGGACTATGGTTACCGTATAATTTATCCTTATGACTCCTAAATGCCAGGATGACTTCAGAGTTCTGTCAACTCTGTAATAAGTGCATTCATGATGTGATTCAACTTTAGAAATCCTGTGACTCCTCACAAGGATCACCCTGGCCAAGGTTTTGCTAAATTGAACACAAGGCATTATCTCATGTTTTCAGAAGGGGTTAATTCCATCTTGACTCACAACTGACTACGCAAGTACTTGACTGTACCCAGTGACCTTCCGTCACTGAATTAGAAATTTAGGTAGTCTGGTACCAAAGTACAGTGAGTTGCTTGCTAGTCACAGGTTGCGGTCTCAGGTCAAAGGGCTTATACCCATATCCACTCAGAACATCTCTTGACAGTAGAGCGTTCCAGAATTGGTCACGTTCAGTGAAATATACTCCTACACTTCACCTATGTGACATATCAGTGTCTCTACACTCCTTGGTTAAGAGGACAACCAACGTATATGTCACACAACGACCTAATCTCGATAATGCTGTCATCTTAGTAACAGCATATTATTTGATTGCGAACAGTTTTAAGGACTTGAAGATAAATCCTCCTTATCATAAAACAAGTCCTAAGGACTTCATCATATAAAAGTTCATTTGAAGATGTACAATGAAATGATGAATAATGCTAAATAACACTTTATTAATTTGTCAATTCATTTACAAAATTCAATCATCAACATGCTGACGATTGACATTTAGGATACAATTCCCAACAGGGTTTTGACCACACCTCCACCTCTCGAAGGGATGGTAGACAGGATGGTATGAAGCCAGACCAGGAGGGCGAGAGTTACAGTCAGTGATCTCCAAGTGATAGTGGACCCAGGGTCTGCCCGCTGGCTGGAGGGGCGCTGGATTCGGCGGTTATGTGTCCTTCCACATGTGGCTTTATTTTTGTGGAGGGTGGCATGGGGCATCCTACCTACCAGAGGGATCTTGGCTAGGGGGGTCGGGATACCAGCCGACTGTGAGAGATGCTCAGGGGAGGAGGAGACTAGCAACCACGTCTAGTTTACATGTCCACAGGCGCTTCAAGTTTGGGGCCTTGCCTTGGCTCACCGACACACCTTCACTTCTACAGAGATATTTTTGAGCCAATTGAGGGACTCAGCTTGGAGACCTGGGATGGCAGAGAGGGGAGTTGTATAGGTATATGTGGCATACCATATCTAGCTGGATAGGAATACGAGGATCTTCAAGGGCAAAGGATACTACCTGAGATTAGTGGTTGATAGAGCTTTTGTACATACAGCCGAGTTGGTGAGCGCTGCAGCGGAGATCTCACCTAGAGATGATAGGAACACCTGAGGTTCCTCTTTGGCTTTTGCAGCGCCTAGGTATACGACGGTATCGATGGTATTCTGGGAGCCCCCACCTCCTGGTTTCTTTAAGATGAACTTCGACGGTAGTGTATCAGAGGGCGGTAGCAGAGACAGCGTGGGTTTTGTGATCAGAGACCAGTACTCCAAGCTGATTGCAGCTGGAGGTCGGCACATTTTTGATGGGTCTATTCTTATGGCGAAGTTACGCACGGCATGGGAGGGCCTCGTCCATACCAGAGTGCACCTGGGTGCTACGCGGGTACTGCTTGAGGGCGACTCGACCACAGTGATCGGCTGGATCCAGAGTCGGCAGGCTAGGTCTGAGCTGCCCCCACTACTCCGAGATATTTGGCACCTTGTGGAGGAGTTAGAGTCATTTCAGACCTCGCATATATTTCGGAAGGCGAACAGTGCAGCAGACTGGGTTGCCTTCTTTACAGCCCACTACTTCAGGAGTGTATTTTGGAGTATTTCTGATCTTGGGCTGCAGGCATTAGATCATGTTTTATATTGTGGCTGGTCTGGACCTTCTCACGGCTGAGTGTAGTGAGAGGCCGACTTACCAAAAAGAAAAGTCTCAGTCTTATTACGTGGAAATAGTTCGCTCAAAAATTCAAAATAGTTTAAAAATTATTGTTACTCGAAGGTAAAAGAAACTTTGCCCCTGCATGTTTCACTAGACTCGTGGGCTCCAATTTTCTACAACTATTGCTTGCTTGTAATTTTATTAAGTGCAACACAAGAAGTAGCAAATAGTATATAATAAAACATAAAATTAGACCTAAGCATGTTAAGAATGTTATAGACCCATGCTCTATATTGCCCTCTCATTCTTGTACTTAGAACTTGGTATCCATGCGATGGTTCAGAGCTCAGTTGTAAATCAAAGTGAACAATTTTTGCCTCTAAAGAAAAGAAGTTTAAAGCCTAGCAGCGGATCAAAGGTGCATCCTTGGTCTCATAAGGAAAAAGAAAAAGAGCATCACATATAAGTTCCTACAATTTGTTGATTTAGGCACAGTCTCGATGGGAGAGTATTTTGGGCAAGGGGATACTTTAGCAATTAGCAGAAAGAAGGGGATATTTCAAGAACAAAATGGTAAAAGGTTTCAAATCGGAATATAAAGCTTTTATGTGTACAAGTTAAACTGCACGTGCATGTGCACGCGAAACTAATTTGCAGTAGAAGGAAAATTAGTTTTGTGATTAAAAAGGCTAACTCCAAACATATCTCAACGTAGTTTAAATCTAAATAAATAGTTATACCCATATTTATTTTATTTTGCTAAATTATGATAATGAATATTAATAGCCTCAAATTATATTTATAAGAGGCCAAGCCTCGAATGCCATCTAATTTTGCCTTAGGAATCCTATATCGAATGGTATACTGAGATCCCAATCCATGATCGGGATAAGGCCCAAAACGGTTGGTGAAGTGAGTGAAGGCTTGGCCAATTTACATGACATCGATATGGATGCAAGTAGAAAGCCCAATATCTTCATGGCAAACTGCATGAATCCACATGAGAATGTCTAAGAGCTAAAAAGCCACCATATTGGTAGAGATTTTAGAATTTGACAGCAATGTTCGATAGTGAGAAGCCTACAAATCAAAAAGCCTTTGTTCTTATCTTTACAGTCAATCTGGAGTTCAACTGATTAGGATACTATTCATTGAGACTGATAATCATTGACAAAATTTAGAATTATGGTTTATTCGGGGTTAAAGGATATATTGTTATGAAAACATTTTGGAAGAAGGATATTTTGAGATATATATTGGCACACTTATATAGTCTTTATAAGATTGGGGCATTTTCTTCTATCTAGGGGCATTTTGAGAAAGAAAAAAAGTTGTTTAGTATGTTAGAAAATTCAAATATTATAATTTACGAGATAGATCATTTTGAGAATAAGAAAGTTTTCATATACTTATTTCTACAAAATAGTTCTTAGGGCAAATGTCCTTATTCATATGTACGTAATAAACAATGGTTTATTTTTAAAACATAAAATATGTATTTTTAAGATAGTATTTATTAATGATATTTAAGATAGTAAGATTTAGGATTTTGGTTTTGTTTGAATTTGCCGTTGGTAAAAGAGCTTTTATAGCTTTTAGAAATAATACTTTTGAAAAATTAAATATTTATAAAAAATTGTTTGTTATTTAGTAATTATATTTTTGAAATACTTTCCATCACTTTTGATACCTCCACTATTTTTCCACTGCTGAAACCTAAGATTGACACAAGATGGGGGCAACTATGATGGGAGCCTCAAATCATGCTGGGAATGGTCGACAAAATACCAAGCTTGGATAATTAAAGGTTCAAAATATAGGATTCTAAACAATACACTTTCATTGCATATTTGAATAGACTAGGACAAAAAACATGCTCGAGTCTACCATATATTTTATAATTAGATGCTTAGCATGCATGAAAACTGTTATTTATCCATGCTAAACTTCTACGAAGAACACTGTCACTGGTAAGCTCTTAAGGTGTCCAAGAGAGAAATTCTCAGTATTAACATGTGTTGCTAGAAATTGGACCCGGGGGTGACCACCGGCCGAGGAGGAGGAGCTCCGGTGCGGGCGGTACGTCGGCGGGCGGCGTCCTCCGGGAGACCTGCAAAAGCGGTGGCGGGATTTCCGGCTCCGACCCTCCGATACTTAAGTCAGAGGGGGGTTTAATTTTGGAGAAAGAGATGAACTGTATGTAGAAGTCACAGCCAGAAGTTTGCCTCCTCCCCAGGGGGAGAAGTTCTCCTTTTATAGGAGGGGTGTCTGGGTTACCTGTGATGTGACGAGGCGAATTTAATGAGTTACCGTCATGATTGGGCGTGATCGTGTGAATTTTTTTTAATCAATGAATTACCATGGGTGACTAGACGAAGTTGAGTAAGTCGGCGAGTTGCCGTGGATGGCCAAAGGTTTTGAATAAGCTGGAGGTCCGTGGAAATCGTGCGCATTTAATGGTTGACAGTCGTAGCAGGGTTTGGTCTCTGGTTGATATGTCGTGCGTGGCTGGCAAGCAAAGTATGGTGTGGTGAGACTGTTGCAGGGCATGGCCGCAGTGCGTGGACGACGAGCTCAGCCTTCTAGGCTCGGCCTGCATGAGCTCGCCTGCATGGGCTCGGCCTGCATGAGCTCGGCTGTATGAGCTTGACCTTCGGAGCTCGGCTGCATGAAGCTCAGCCTGCATGAGCTCGGCCTTCTGAGCTCGGCTGCATGAGCTCGGCCTTCTGAGCTCGGCTCGGCCTGCATGAGCTTGGCCTACTTGCATGAGCTCGGCCGCTGTCGGATTTGGGTGCTTTAATTGTACTTGTGGTGTGGTCCATTTTTTCCAACACTATCCTCCGACTTTCGAGTTCCAGCTGCTTTTTGGCTCAAGCGAAGGAAGTAGTCCAGTCATCAATCATCTTGTAATATAGCCAAATGTCTATAGAGATGTATGTGCTAAGTAGGATGTACCTCTCGTGCAGTCGGAGATAAAGGTCTTAAGCCGAGCTATCCAAGTCGAGATAAACGACTCGCTCCGAGGTCGACTTCAGTGAACTTCTTTGGCTTGTGGTCGACTCAGCAGGTGCCCCCACTCAGATCAGGATTGTTGTCGTAGGAGGCGTCGAATGGCATTGAAAGTCGTCGAATGTCGTCGAAAGTCGTCGAATGTCGTCGAAAGCCGTCGAAGTGGCATCGAAATGGCGTTGAAATGGCGTCGAAGTGGCTGTTAGATGTATGCCCTAGAAGCCAATTTGGCTGACACATTGTTGATTCTAGGGACATAATTTTGTACTTGACTATTTATTATTGAATAAATAAAAGGCATCTTTTCATTCATATTGTTTATGTGTCTATGAATCGTCCAAGAATTAATAAGATATGATACATATTCTCAAGAGTTGAGAATTTGAGCCATGTATCATTGGTGATTAATTTCTAAATGCTCCTGATCAATGGATCATCACGAGGACGGTGATCGATCCGATCAGTGCACAGATCACTTTCCTTCTGGATGGACGAGACTTGAGTCCACAGTGTAGGACACTGAAGTGATAGTGCAGGTGCTTGTTAGAGAACAAGGGTACTGAGCGTGACCAAGACAAGAAGTCACTTGGATGTCTATCCACTCGTCAGTGACTTGCTTGATGTTGCAGTAGTGTGACTGGTCCTTTGACCTGCGGTGCTTCGGCTACTCACAGTGAGTTATTGTAGTTTGACTGCACACATACATGGTCTCTAGCCATATGGGTCCATGCAGTGTAGATTGGCTGCAGTAGTTCACTGTAGGAGTAGGTATGCACCTATAAGGAATCTATCGACCTTGATAGAAGAGGAGTGATCCTATGTGATTTGTTAGACTGAGTTCTAAGACCTTGGCCAGGCAGTAATATAAAGTGGAAAAAGAGTTTTCCATTAGCGAACTCAAGTCGAATAAATCTGACATATGACAGACGATGGGGTTTGACGAGTTGTCCATGACCTCCGTCCTGTAGGATCCACGATAGTAGGACTGTATCACACGTTAACTGCACCTAGAGGTCATCTTTCTATTCTACTGGGTAGCCACTACATGCTGCTAGGTGTCACTGGTGGATGTGGACTCATAGGATATCTTGATGATCGATAAACCCTAATGAGTGAGTTGGAATCGTTCCAACCCATTGAAAGGAGTTTCAATGATATTGAGATAGAGATCACAATATATCTCACTACCAGTCAGATAGAACCTATGGGTCACACACACTAGAAGTATTGACCGATCCATGTTGAAATCTGATTAGGAATCACAAGTAATCAATTGATTGATAAGAAGTTGAAGAAGGAAAGGAATTAATTAATTGGACTGAAACAAGAATCCTACTTGGGTAGGATTCCTAGAGTCCTAATTGGATTAGGACTGGAATCCTAGTTGGAGTAGGACTGGATTCCTACTTGGAATAGGATTCCTACAATCCTAATGAGATTAGGAACTTTGAATTAAAATTGGATTCCTACTTGGAGTAGGATTCCTAGAATCCTAATTGGATTAGGACTTCGAATTCAAATAAAGTCCTAATTGGATTAGGACTAAAATTAAACAAATCCTAATTGGATTAGGATTCCTTAAGTCTAAATTAATTATTAATCTAATGAATCAACATGACTCCTAATTGGATTAGGATTGAAAGTTCAATTAAGTCATGATTCATTCAAGTCCTAATTGGATTAGACTAGCGTAGATTGAACCCAATTGGCTAATCCTAATTAGATTAGGATTAAACCATGAGAGAGCACCTAATCCTTTTGGAAAGGATTGGGTTAACCAAGTAAGAGGGCATCAGCCCCTCTTCACTAGTTGGTGCGACATGAAGAGAGAAAGGGGCCGGCGCCCCCTCTTGGAAAGTAGTCAAGGGCTCCTAACTTGTAGGAGCCCTTCATCCTTATTAAAGGAGGACTAGGGCCGCGCCCTAGATGGACCTTTCTCCTCTTCATCACGTGCCACCCCTCTCCATCTCTCCTTGGTTCAGCCCCATCAGCAAAGGGAAAAGAAGAGGAGCGTCTCCCTCCTCTTGGTCTTCTTCCTTGGCTCCAACGCATGGAAAAAGAAGAAGGCTGCAGGGCTTTTGATCTTCTTCCCATCTTCATCCTTCTTCTTCCTCCTCTCAAGCACAATCAAGGGTTGATTGAAAGAGAGGAGATCAGCCATCAAAGCTATCTCTGCAAGGAGCTAGCACCCCGGTGAGATAGAGAGCTTGGATCGGATCCTGCTTCGTGTGGATACCCGTAGAGGCCGGACGTTTGAACGGCTTCAAGCGACCCTCTTCCAAAACCACGAATTCAGATTTGCCGGTGATCAATCTACCGCCGCAAGGTGAAGATTTGATCTTCCTAATAGTTTTAAAAGTTTAATTCTTACCCTAATACGAAAGGTCTAGAACAACGTTCATGCGATGAACGCGAACCCGTGCATGCCGATTCCGCTGCCATCTGATTTTTGTTTTTGAAATATCAGCGGCAATGGGCGGGTCCAACAGTGGTATCAGAGCCTAGGCTTCGTAGATTAAGGTAAGAATTAAATATCTAAAGGCATATTAGATCTGAAAATTGAATGATCATGCATGCGAAGAATTCTGCATGCAGATTTTTCAGGGTGCGTTTTTTGCATGCTGATTTTATGTGATAAAAAGATGATTCTAAATGCATTGTTAATGGGATTACAAAGTTTTAGAATCATGATTAGCATGAATCAGCGACCTATGTCAATGATACAATCAGTTAGTTTTCAGATTGAAATTATAATTGTTGCATACGGGTGATGATCATAGGATTCAACCCTTTTGGTATCAAATGTAATGACCTGCGATGTGATCTGCGATGTCATGTAATTTTTCAGATGCTTGCATGCATCTTATTTGATGTTTTGAGAGGCCTGCGTGCCTCCTAAAAGAGATGTAATTTATTTTTATTTTTATTTACATCTGGTTGTATTTCTGTGATGTGATGTACATCAACGATCAAGTTGAAGCAAAGGCATGAGATGAAAGGTGATCTAAGCGGTTGATGGCGATGGGATCAAGAGTTGATCAAGGATCGAATCAAGGTGCTTAGAACCAATTCAAGAGTTGAAGACCACTTGATCGATTGATGTGCATGTGCTTGTAATACGACCTAATTAGAATCCATGATCATCACCTATTTAAAGTTTACTTTATTTGATGCTGCGATTATAACTGCCTGTGATGTACCGTTTGCATGAGATGTGAATGCGAGTCGGGTAGATAGGTTTACATGTGATGTAGCAAACCCAATTGAGACCATAATCAAAACTCCTCAATCAGTTGAGAGTGAATCCGACATGAGCAAGGTCATATTAGATTAATTGATCTAATTGGTGTCTAGGAAAGCATGAAAGGTGGTTACTTAATTAGGACCTTACTCTCTGAGTAAGGGGGAGCCTCCCACCTGCTTACCCTGGCCATTGTTCGATTACCTCTTATGAAGGGCTCAAGTTGCAAACACTAAGACCTGATTAACCAATATTAAGTCAATAGGTCTTCCACTGTAGTAGAGCTGCTAAGGCCTTTCTGATGTTGATTTGTCTCGGCTGGACACAGTGGTCAAGTTGCATCGGGAGGCTGGACCTCTCTATAGACATGAGATGTTGTAGGGTAAAGGTGGGGTTGGGCACCAATAACTGTTAGGTGAGGACCCAATGACGACTTTATTCCTACGGTTATACGGTGGTCTGACTTAACTAAGAAATGGGACCAATAACTGTTAGGGTGAGGTCTTCATGGCTTAGAGACCAAGTTACAACTGGCAACATGCTTGAGAAGCATTGTACAAGAGTTGTACACTCATCCATCTATGTGTCACCAATAACTGTTAGGTGAGGTGGCATGTAAATTGGTGGGACCGCAGTACCCACTAGAAACCCTAGTCGTGTAGGATTTCCCGTTTCCCTACCAGGGGAGTGTGAGGGATTCGAGAAAATAGTGGGAGTTACATTTGTTCTAAAAGACCTTAGAACAGATTAAGGATCAAGTACAAAAGTCTAACTAGAATCTTTACTCTCTGCAGATACAATGTCGGCTTCAAACCTCTGACCCGTATTCTTGAGACCAACCGACTGACCGGCAACCAATTACAAAGACTGACTTAGAAATCTCAAAATAGTTTTGGACTGTGAGAAGATAGGCTACATACTCGATTCAGATATCCCCACACTACAGCACGTCCTACTGATGTTCAGCGTGAGTTGCATAAAAAGTGGTTGGATGATGACATTAGAGTAAAATGCTATATGATGGCATCCATGTCTAATGAACTCCAATGCCAGCATGAAAATATAAAGACTGCTAGGGACATACTGGCACAACCTGCAAGAGTTGTATGGTGAGCAGAGTCGCACAGCTCGTTTTGAAGTGTCCAAGAGGCTTTTCAAAGCGAAGATGCGCGAGGGCAGTCTGTCCATGATCACGGTCTGACCATGATCAAGGACCTAGAGGAGCTTGAGAAGCTCGGTATGGACATGCACAAGGAATTGCAAGTGGATTTGATCCTAACAGTCACTTCCTGATTCATTTGGTCAGTTTATAGTAAACACCACATGAATAAGATTGAATGCACTAAGACTGAACTAATCAACATGTTGGTAACTGCTGAGGGAGCCTTGAAAGGTTCAAGGGCAATGTCCTTACTGCTGAGTTGACTTCTGGTTCCAAGAGAAAGTCTACTTGGAAGAAAAAGAAGCCTGCTAAGAAGCAGAAGAAAAGACAAGAAGCAAAGAAGGAAGTTCAAAAGAAAAAGGCTAACGACAAAGGAAAATGTTTCCACTGCCATGTCGAAGGCCACTGGAAGAGAACTGTCCTTCATACCTAGAGAGCCTAAAGAACAAGAAAGGTGACATACCTTCAGAAGGTATAGACTTGCTCATAATTGAAACTAATCTAACGGTTTCTTCTACTTCTAGTTGGGTTTATAGATTCTGGTTCTAGTGCTCATTTGTGCACTACCATGCAGGGTCTAAAGGAAAGTAGAAGGCTGGCGGAAGGTGCGGTAACCCTTCGGGTTGGCAACGGGGCAAAAAGTTGCTGCTGTGGCTGTGGGCACCTACCATCTGCGACTACCATCTGGATTTAGTTTAATACTTAGAGACTGCTATTATGTACCTGTTGCTAGCAGAAATTTGATTTCTGTTTCATGTCTAGCACAGGAAGGTCATGTTTTTACATTTGACAAAGACTGCTGTTCTATTTATTTGAGAAATAAAATAGTCGCACGTGGTTTCATGATTGACAGTCTCTATCATTTACATATGGGATGTATCTGTGAATATTACCGAGCAAGATGTGAGTGCCAAAGGATCCAAAAGATCCAGAGATGAGATAAACCAAAGATATTTGTGGCAACTCAGGCTTGGCCATATTGGAGAGGACAGAATGAACAAATGGATAAAGATGGGCTTTTAGGCTCATTGACTTCCGAGTCATATCCAGTTTGCGAGTCCCTGTCTTCAAGAAAAATGGCAAGACTGCCCTTTGTAGGACATGGGGAGAGGACCACTGAATTACTTGCCCTAGTACATACAGATGTATGTGGCCCATTCGATGTGCTAGCCAGGGGACGTTATTCTTACTTCATTACCTTTACCGATGATTACTCACGGTATGGGTATGTGTATCTTATGAGACACAAGTCTGAGTCTTTTGAAAAGTTCAAAGAGTTCAAGAATGAAGTAGAAAAACAAACTGGAAAACCTCTTAAGGCTCTTCGATCAGATCGAGGAGGAGAATACCTTAGTAGGGAATCCGGGACTATCTCAAAGAAAACGGCATAGTCTCACAATGGACACCTCCGGGTACACCTCAACTCAACGGGATGTCAGAGAGGAGGAATCGGACCCTATTGGATATGGTCAGGTCCATGATGAGCTTCACTGATTTACCTATGTTCCTTTGGGGAGATGCCTTACTCACAGCGATTTATTTATTGAATAGAGTTCCCTCTAAATCCGTTCCTACCACACCGTATGAGATATGGCATGGTAAGAAACCAAGTCTGGGTCATCTCAAGATTTGGGGATGTCCGGCCCACGTCAAGAGACCTACAGGCGGACAAGTTAGAGGCTAGGACCATAAGTGCTCGTTTTATAGGATATCCTAAAGAGTCATTAGGATACAATTTTTACGTCTCAGAGGATCACAATGTGTTTGTGAGCCGTCATGCCATCTTCTTGGAAAATCAGTTTATCCTTGATAGAGGCAGTGGGAGGAAAATTGAGCTTGAAGAGAAAGTCTCTGAAAAGCAACGAGTCATGGATCCTATTGAACCCATTCATACAGAGCCAGTACACAATGTCCCTCGACCACCTCGTAGATCTAGTAGGGTCTCCCATCCTCCCGATAGATACTTAGGTATACTAGAAGAGGATACCGAGGAAATGTTCCTAGTGGGAGATAGGGATCACATACAGGATCCCAAAACCTACAACGAGGCGATATCTGATATCGATTCCGAGAAATGGCTGGAAGCAATGAAGTCAGAGTTAGACTCCATGCGTTCCAACCAAGTCTGGACCTTAGTAGAGCCACCAGAAGGTATTGTACCTATTGGATGCAAATGGATCTACAAAAGGAAGATAGGTTCGGATGGAGAGGTAGAGACCTATAAGGCAAGGCTTGTGGCGAAAGGGTTATAGTCAGCGCGAAGGCATTGACTATCAGGAGACCTTTTCACCTATAGCCATGCTAAAATCCATCCGAACATTGCTTGCCATTGCAGCATTTCATGATTATGAAATCTGGCAGATGGATGTGAAAACTGCTTTCCTGAATGGATATCTTGATGAAGATATCTATATGGAACAGCCTTTGGGTTTCACTTCCAGTGATGGAGATCACAAGGTCTGCAAGCTGCAAAGGTCCATCTATGGACTAAAGCAAGCATCTCGGAGTTGGAACACTCGTTTCGATGACGCAATCAAAACGTTTGATTTCATCAAAAACGAAGAGGAACCATGTGTTTACAAAAAGGTTAGTGGGAGTGCTGTAGTTTTTCTCGTACTGTACGTAGATGACATTCTCCTGATTGGGAATGATATTCCCATGCTAACCTCGGTCAAGGTCTGGTTGTCAAAAGAATTCTCCATGAAAGACCTTGGGAAAGCATCCTATATTTTGGGAATAAAGGTCTATAGAGATAGATCTAAAAGGATGCTTGGCCTTTCACAGAAAATGTACATAGAGGAGGTGCTGAAGAGGTTCAGCATGGAAAACTCCAAGAGGGGTCTCTTACCCCTAAGACATGGAATTCATCTCTCCAAGAAGATGTGCCCCAACACATCTGAAGAGATTCAACGCATGAGCAAGATCCCCTATGCATCAGCAATAGGGAGCCTCATGTATGCCATGCTATGTACACGACCTGATATAGCCCTTGCTGTGAGTGTCACAAGCAGATATCAGTCGAATCCAGGTGAAGAACACTGGACAGCTGTGAAGAATATTCTTAAGTACTTGAGAAGAACTAAAGATTTATTCTTGGTCTTCGGAGAAGATCAGAGTTGAAGGTAGAAGGATGCACACATATTGATGATAGAAAGTCTACATCAGAATATGTGCAATTGTGGTTCAGTAAATTGGAAGAGTTCCAAACAACCGATCATTATAGATCTACCTTAGAAGCTGAATGTTAAGCCGTATCTAAGGGTGCAGTGGAAACCTTATGATTAAAAGTTAATTGCAGAGTTAGGTGTAATGTCATTAGATGCCATAACACTTTACTGCGATAACATTGGCACCATAGCACTAGCTATGGAGCCATGGTCTCATCAGAAGTCCAAGCACATAGAGCGGCGCTTCCATTTCATACGCGACTATGATGTAGAGATGCAGAGAGTAGACTCCGCGGATAACGTGGCAGACCCGTTCACTAAGCAGCTGAGTCAGCAAAAGACTGAAGCCCACCTTGAGAAGATGGGCCTAAGATATATGACCAATTGGCTTTAGTGCAAGTGGGAGATTGTTAGATGTATGCCCTAGAAGCCAATTTGGCTGACACATTGTTGATTCTAGGGACATAATTTTGTACTTGACTATTTATTATTGAATAAATAAAAGGCATCTTTTCATTCATATTGTTTATGTGTCTATGAATCGTCCAAGAAATTAATAAGATGATGATACATATTCTCAAGAGTTGAGAATTTGAGCCATGTATCATTGGTGATTAATTTCTAAATGCTCCTGATCAATGGATCATCACGAGGACGGTGATCGATCCGATCAGTGCACAGATCACTTTCCTTCTGGATGGACGAGACTTGAGTCCACAGTGTAGGGACACTGAAGTGATAGTGCAGGTGCTTGTTAGAGAACAAGGGTACTGAGCATGACCAAGACAAGAAGTCACTTGGATGTCTATCCACTCGTCAGTGACTTGCTTGATGTTGCAGTAGTGTGACTGGTCCTTTGACCTGCGGTGCTTCGGCTACTCACAGTGAGGTTATTGTAGTTTGACTGCACACATACATGGTCTCTAGCCATATGGGTCCATGCAGTGTAGATTGGCTGCAGTAAGTTCACTATAGGAGTAGGGTATGCACCTATAAGGAATCTATCGACCTTGATAGAAGAGGAGTGATCCTATGTGATTTGTTAGACTGAGTTCTAAGACCTTGGCCAGGGCAGTAATATAAAGTGGAAAAAGAGTTTTCCATTAGCGAACTCAAGTCGAATAAATCTTGACATATGACAGACGATGGGGTTTGACGAGTTGTCCATGACCTCCATCCTGTAGGGATCCACGATAGTAGGACTGTATCACACGTTAACTGCACCTAGAGGTTCATCTTTCTATTCTACTGGGTAGCCACTACATGCTGCTGGGTGTCACTGGTGGATGGTGGGACTCATAGGGATTATCTTGATGATCGATAAACCCTAATGAGTTGAGTTGGAATCGTTCCAACCCATTGAAAGGAGTTTTCAATGATATTGAGATAGAGATCACAATATATCTCACTACCAGTCAGAGTAGAACCTATGGGGTCACACACACTAGAAGTATTGACCGATCCGATGGTTGAAATCGTGATTAGGAATCACAAGTAATCAATTTGATTGATAAGAAGTTGAAGAAGAAAAGGGAATTAATTAATTGAACTTGAAACAAGAATCCTACTTTGGGTAGGATTCCTAGAGTCCTAATTGGATTAGGACTGGGAATCCTAGTTGGAGTAGGACTGGGATTCCTACTTGGAATAGGATTCCTACAATCCTAATGAGATTAGGAACTTTGAATTAAAATTGGATTCCTACTTGGAGTAGGATTCCTAGAAATCCTAATTGGATTAGGACTTCGAATTCAAATAAAGTCCTAATTGGATTAGGACTAAAATTAAACAAATCCTAATTGGATTAGGATTCCTTAAGTCTAAATTAATTATTAATCTAATGAATCAACATGACTCCTAATTGGATTAGGATTGAAGAGTTCAATTAAGTCATGATTCATTCAAGTCCTAATTGGATTAGGACTAGCGTAGATTGAACCCAAATTTGGCTAATCCTAATTAGATTAGGATTAAACCATGAGAGAGGCACCTAATCCTTTTTGGAAGAGGATTGGGTTAACCAAGTAAGAGGGGCATCAGCCCCTCTTCACTTAGTTGGTGCGACATGAAGAGAGAAAGGGGGCCGGCGCCCCCTCTTGGAAAGTAGTCAAGGGCTCCTAACTTGTAGGAGCCCTTCATCCTTATTAAAGGAGGACTAGGGCCGGCGCCCTAGATGGACCTTTCTCCTCTTCATCACGTGGCCACCCCCTCTCCATCTCTCCTTGGTTCAGCCGCCATCAGCAAAGGGAAAAGAAGAGGAGGCGTCTCCCTCCTCTTGGTCTTCTTCCTTGGCTCCAATGCATGGAAAAAGAAGAAGGCTGCAGGGGCTTTTGATCTTCTTCCCATCTTCATCCTTCTTCTTCCTCCTCTCAAGCACAATCAAGGGTTGATTGAAAGAGAGGAGATCAGCCATCAAAAGCTATCTCTGCAAGGGAGCTAGCACCCCGGTGAGATAGAGAGCTTGGATCGGATCCTGCTTCGTGTGGATACCCGTAGAGGCCGGACGTTTGAACGGCTTCAAGCGAACCCTCTTCCAAAACCACGAATTCAGATTTGCGGTGATCATCTACCCGCGCAAGGTGAAGATTTGATCTTCCTAATAGTTTTTAAAAGTTTTAATTCTTACCTAATTACGAAAGGTCTAGAAACAACGTTCATGCGATGAACGTCGAACCCGTGCATGCCGATTTCGCTGCCATCTGATTTTTGTTTTGAAATATCAGCGGCATGGGCGGGTTCCCCAACAGTGGCATCGAATGCCGTCGAAATGTCGTCGAATATCGTCGAAGTGGCGTCGAAATGTCGTCGAAGTGTCGTCGAATGTCGTCGAAATGGCATTGAAATGGCGTCGAATGTTGCTGAAATGGCGTCAAAATAGCGTTGAAATGGCGTCGAATGTCGTCGAAATGACGTTGAAATGGCGTCGAAATGGCGTCGAAATGTCGTCGAGCACTTAGATGAGCATAACGGAAGAGCTCGATCACTTAGATGAGCTTGAGAGCGGAAGAGCTCGAGCACTTAGGTGAGCTCGAGTATGGAAGAGCTCGAGCACTTAGATGAGCTTGAGAACCGAAGGGCTCGAGCACTTAGATGAGCTCGAGTACGGAAGAGCTCGAGCACTTAGATGAGCTCGAGAACATAAGGGCTCGAGCACTTAGATGAGCCCGAGTACGGAAGAGCTCAGCTCGAAGGTAAGCATCAGCTCGAGAACATAGACGAGGGAGGGCGATGTCGGAGATGGAGGTACCTTTTAGAGACATTTTAACAGCTCCCAAGCTTTGAGGTCCCTCAGGACTTGGCTCAGCACCGGCTGGGAGTCGTTGGAGGCCGTTAAGCGGTACGCGTTGAGCTCTGGGCCGCGCCGCTTCCCCTCGAGGTCGAGGAGCTATGATTATGCATGATCCATGGCTACCCAAGAGCTTTTTTTTTCTGGATAGGCTGGACCCGATCTCATCGTTGCCTTGATTGGCCAAGAGTTGCGTTGTAGGCCGAGCTGACTCGGACCATGAGAAGATTTAACTTCATAGTACTTTCTTGGGATGGAATCTCTTGTGAATCTAGCTAGAGGAGTGCTCATCCTTTGGAAGGCATTACAAAATAAGGTGTCAGCCGGCTTCCATTATGTACTAAAATACTTTTTAAAGCCTTACAAAGATGAAGAAAATAGCTACAGCGTCGTCATAAAGAGGGCTCAACACCCTTTTGGTCTTCATCGGAAAAGGAAACAACTTTCGCAGTGCACGGATGCTTTGAGGAAGCTCTTCCTTCTGAGCTCGATGCTTCCGGTGTCCCTACTCGCCCGCCTTCTGATGGCATTGATGATGCCCGCGAGAGATCAGTTGTTGTTCCGCTCATCACGCGGCACTAGGTTTTGTTCCTCAGGCTCTCTCCTGTCGGCATGATCACGGACAAAACAACTCAACCGACCTCGGCGGACAAGTGCCTCGATCTTATCACGAAGCTCGTAGCAATTCTCCGTATCATGGCCGCGATCTTGATGGAAGTGGCAATACTTTTTCGAGTACTTCCGCGACTCTGTCGGTCGCATCCTCAATGGAGGTCGGAGGTAGCCCGGACCCTCAATCTCCATGAGGATCTCTGCTCGGATGGATGTGAGGGGAGTGTATGTCTGAAACTTTTGGAGGGAAGACCTCGGGCAAGCTAGGTTCTCGGGCCAAGGAGGCTCTTTCTCATGCCAGAGGAATCTACTGCTTGGTTGGGAGTGCTCCTCTTGGCGCTTCTTTTGCATCTTGGCAGGTCGTTCGGCTGCCTCCCGCCGAGAGGCCATGGCTTCCTCAGCCTTGGCGTACTTACGAGCTCGGGCCAACATTTCAAAAAAGTTGGCAGAGAAGCTCTTCTTGATGGAGAAGAGAAATTTGTAGGACTGAGCCCCAGTCTTCAATGCCGACATGGCGATTGACAGGTCGAGATCGCGAACCTCCCATGTGGCCGAGGTAAAGTGATTAATGTAGTCTTTTAAGGATTCTCCCTCCTTCTGCTTGATGGCAAAGAGGGAGTCCGAGGTCCGGCGCTTACGTCGGCTAGCAGCAAAATGGGTGGGGAGCTGCCTGCCCAACTGTTCAAAGGAGAGAATCGAGCTGGGCTTTAGTCCGGAGAACCAAAGACGAGCTGCCTTGCGGAGAGTTGCTGGAAAGGCTTTGCAGAGTAGAGCGTATGTGGCTCCTTGGAGTGTCATAAGGGTCTTGTAGCTCTCCAAATGATCCAGAGGATCGGATGAGCCATCATATGGCTCAATCTGTGGCATCTTGAACCTCTGGGGGATTGACTTATCCATGATCCATTGAGGGAATGGAGACTCTGTTGTAAAGTCAAGGTCGGCGTCTCGCTTCGGGCCTCGGTTTTGAAGCATCTATATCTGCCGCTCCAAGTCCTCGATTTTTCTGCCGAGCTCGGATGGGGCTCCTGTTGCAACTTGGCATGGGACAGACCCTGCCTCAGATGGGTGCTCCCGTACTCGAGGTGTCAGGCTTCGGCGCAAACTCTCAGGATAATGGATGCGCGACAAGCCCTTCCGGCTTGGGGGTCGAGCTCGGTGGGAGCTTCGGTGGTGGCGATGCTCTACAGAAAAATGACGTCGCAAGCGGCATCCCGAGGACCCATGCTCGTGAGGAGGGAGTAGAGGTTGATCTTCTACTTGCTGTAGGCCTTGGACGACCGTAGTGAGTGTTTGGACTTGTTGAACAAGCAGGTTGAACTGCTCTGGTTGGACTTGGGGGACTGGATTCGCCGGAGGTCTTGGTGGTGAGTTTTGGACAGAATGTCCAGGACTTGGTGGAGGACGCCGGGAGACGTTGGAGGCTCCTTTGCTTCTCAACTTCATGGCCACAACTCGGGCCCTTTCTCTAGCGCCAACTGTTGCTGGAAATTGGACTCGGGGTGACCATGGTCCGAGGAGAAGGAGCTCCGGTGCGGGCGGTACATCGCCGGGCGGCGTCCTCCGGGGGACCTGCAAAAAGCCGGTGGCCGGGGTTTCCGGCGCTGGCCCTCCAATGCTTAAGTCAGAGGGGGGCTTAATTTTGAAGAAGGAGATGGACTGTATGTAGAAGTCACAGCCAGAAGTTAGCCTTCTCCCCAGGGGGAGAAGTTCTCCTTTTATAGGAGGGACTGTTGCTGGTGGTCCAAACCGAGAACGATTGGCACGGCGGTGTGAACGGGGTTCCGTTTGAGTTGCCTTGGTTGGTGTTGAGTGCGCTCCACCTTCCACCGGGAAACCTGCAAGCAAGCCTCGCACCACCACTGGGGTAGTGGGGGCCCTCCGACGA
This sequence comes from Phoenix dactylifera, assembly GCF_009389715.1. Lineage (NCBI taxonomy): Eukaryota > Viridiplantae > Streptophyta > Magnoliopsida > Arecales > Arecaceae > Phoenix > Phoenix dactylifera. The sequence continues at coordinate 26,692,265 of NC_052395.1, forward strand.
TCAAGTCAGAGGAGATTGGAGGATAAGGAGAGATAATAGTAGCAAGTAGGAGAATGCTCTGGAAGTTCTTGCTTACCCCCCCTCCTCCCCCAGCCGCATATATACCAGGCTGGGGGGTCTTTCAGGGGGGTTCGTCATCGTGGGGCACGATGGAGCTGCCACTGACACGGCCGTTACAGGGCGTCGTGGGGCAGCGCTGGGTACGGCCATGACAGGGCGTAGTGGAGCTCCGCCTTGTACGGCTGTTACAGGGGATCGTGGAGCAGCGCCAGATACAACCGTTGCAGGGAGTAGTGGAGCAGGAGGCTGCGGCGTGCCTCTGGGGAATAGCCTGTCGTTATCGAGAGATGTCCGACTCGGGGTCGGATTGCTGGATCAAGGGGCAGCCGACTCGGGGTCGGGCTGCGGAGACGAAGATATCCGACTCGGGGTCGGATCGCTGGATCAAGGGGCTGCCGACTCGGGGTCGGGCTGCGGAGCCGAAGATGTCCGACTCGGGGTCGGATTGCTGGATCAAGAGGCTGCCGTAGTCTTCCTGGGCGCGCGTGCCGGTCACGTGGGGCATGGTGGCTAAGTTCCCCCGTAACAGTAGCCCCCCACTTCCGAGCCCGGAACCAGAAGGGGAACGGGTGAAGGGAGTGATGCTTCGAGATTGCCGCCATCCCTCGGAGAGGCGCGCGCGCTTCGAGCTCCCCGCCTTCTTTATGGCGTATGGCGGTTGTTGCTGACCTGGCAGTCTGAGGATTTCGGCGGACATCCTTCCTTAATGCCGACTCTTGAAATTCTTCGGGCGCTAGGCCAGGCATCCGAGGGTTAGGCCTCAGGAAATTCTTCCGGCACTAGGCCAGGCATCCGAGGGTTAGGTCTCAGAAAATTCTTTCGGCACTAGGCCAGGCATCCGAGGGTTAGGCCTCAGGAAATTCTTCCGGCACTAGGCCAGGCATCCGAGGGTTAGGCCTCAGGAAATTCTTCCGGCACTAGGCCAGGCATCCGAGGGTTAGGCCTCAGGAAATTCTTCCGGCACTAGGCTAGGCATCCGAGGGTTAGGCCTCAGGAACTTCTTCCAGCGCTAAGCCGAGCATCCGAGGGTTAGGCCTCAGGAAATTCTTCCGGCACTAGGCCAGGCATCCGAGGGTTAGGCCTCAGAAAATTCTTCCGGCACTAGGCCAGGCATCCGAGGGTTAGGCCTCAGAAAATTCTTCCGGCACTAGGCCAGGCATCCGAGGGTTAGGCCTCAGGAACTTCTTCCGGCACTAGGCCAGGCATCCGAGGGTTAGGCCTCAGGAAATTCTTCCGGCACTAGGCCAGGCATCCGAGGGTTGGGCCTCAGGAAATTCTTCCGGCACTAGGCCAGGCATCCGAGGGTTAGGCCTCAGGAAATTCTTCCGGCACTAGGCCAGGCATCCGAGGGTTAGGCCTCAGGAAATTCTTCCGGTACTAGGCCAGGCATCCGAGGGTTAGGCCTCAGAAACTTCTTCCGGCGCTAAGCCGGGCATCCGAGGGTTAGGCCTCAGGAAATTCTTCCGGCACTAGGCCGGGCATCCGAGGGTTAGGCCTCAGGAAATTCTTCCGGCACTAGGCCAGGCATCCGAGGGTTAGGCCTCAGAAAATTCTTCCGGCACTAGGCCAGGCATCCGAGGGTTAGGCCTCAGGAACTTCTTCCGGCACTAGGCCAGGCATCCGAGGGTTAGGCCTCAGGAAATTCTTCCGGCACTAGGCCAGGCATCCGAGGGTTGGGCCTCAGAAAATTCTTCCGGCACTAGGCCAGGCATCCGAGGGTTCGGCCTCAGGAAATTCTTCCGGCACTAGGCCAGGCATCCGAGGGTTAGGCCTCAGGAACTTCTTCCGGCGCTAAGCCGGGCATCCGAGGGTTAGGCCTCAGGAAATTCTTCCGGCACTAGGCCAGGCATCCGAGGGTTAGGCCTCAGGAAATTCTTCCGGCACTAGGCCAGGCATCCGAGGGTTAGGCCTCAGGAACTTCTTCCGGCGCTAAGCCGGGCATCCGAGGGTTAGGCCTCAGGAACTTCTTCCGGCGCTAAGCCAGGCATCCGAGGGTTAGGCCTCAGGAACTTCTTCCGGCGCTAAGCCAGGCATCCGAGGGTTAGGCCTCAGGAAATTCCGCTCGTTGGTCGGCCAAGGCTGGCGCAAGCCGAGGCGACCGGTCGGGGCTTCAGGCTAGTCTGCTCCCGGGATGATCATCGGGTTAGCCTGGCATCCGAGGGTCGAGCCTCGGGAGATTCCGCTCGTTGGTCGGCCTAGGCTGGCGCAAGCCGAGGCGACCGGTCGGGGCTTCAGGCTAGTCTGCTCCCGGGATGACCATCGGGTTAGCCTGGCATCCGAGGGCCGAGCCTCGGGAGATTCCGCTCGTTGGTCGGCCAAGGCTGGCGCAAGCCGAGGCGACCGGTCGGGGCTTCAGGCTAGTCTGCTCCCGGGATGATCATCGGGTTAGCCTGGCATCCGAGGGCCGAGCCTCGGGAAATTCCGCTCGTTGGTCGGCCAAGGCTGGCGCAAGCCGAGGCGACCGGTCGGGGCTTCAGGCTAGTCTGCTCCCGGGATGATCATCGGGTTAGCCTGGCATCTGAGGGTTGTCAGGCCTCAGGAAATTCCGCTCGTTGGTCGGCCAAGGCTGGCGCAAGCCGAGGCGACCGGTCGGGGCTTTAGGCTAGTCTGCTCCCGGGATGATCATCGGGTTAGCCTGGCATCCGAGGGCCGAGCCTCGGGAGATTCCGCTCGTTGGTCGGCCAAGGCTGGCGCAAGCCGAGGCGACCGGTCGGGGCTTCAGGCTAGTCTGCTCCCGGGATGACCATCGGGTTAGCCTGGCATCCGAGGGCCGAGCCTCGGGAAATTCCGCTCGTTGGTCGGCCAAGGCTGGCGCAAGCCGAGGCGACCGGTCGGGGCTTCAGGCTAGTCTGCTCCCGGGATGATCATCGGGTTAGCCTGGCATCTGAGGGTTGTCAGGCCTCAGGAAATTCCGCTCGTTGGTCGGCCAAGGCTGGCGCAAGCCGAGGCGACCGGTCGGGGCTTCAGGCTAGTCTGCTCCCGGGATGATCATCGGGTTAGCGTGGCATCCGAGGGCCGAGCCTCGGGAAATTCCGCTCGTTGGTCGGCCAAGGCTGGCGCAAGCCGAGGCGACCGGTCGGGGCTTCAGGCTAGTCTGCTCCCGGGATGATCATCGGGTTAGCCTGGCATCCGAGGGCCGAGCCTCGGGAAATTCCGCTCGTTGGTCGGCCAAGGCTGGCGCAAGCCGAGGCGACCGGTCGGGGCTTCAGGCTAGTCTGCTCCCGGGATGATCATCGGGTTAGCCTGGCATCCGAGGGCCGAGCCTCGGGAAATTCCGCTCGTTGGTCGGCCAAGGCTGGCGCAAGCCGAGGCGACCGGTCGGGGTTTCAGGCTAGTCTGCTCCCGGGATGATCATCGGGTTAGCCTGGCATCCGAGGGTCGAGCCTCGGGAGATTCCGCTCGTTGGTCGGCCAAGACTGGCGCAAGCCGAGGCGACCGGTCGGGGCTTCAGGCTAGTCTGCTCCCGGGATGACCATCGGGTTAGCCTGGCATCCGAGGGCCGAGCCTCGGGAGATTCCGCTCGTTGGTCGGCCAAGGCTGGCGCAAGCCGAGGCGACCGGTCGGGGCTTCAGGCTAGTCTGCTCCCGGGATGATCATCGGGTTAGCCTGGCATCCGAGGGCCGAGCCTCGGGAAATTTCGCTCGTTGGTCGGCCAAGGCTGGCGCAAGCCGAGGCGACCGGTCGGAGCTTCAGGCTAGTCTGCTCCCGGGATGATCATCGGGTTAGCCTGGCATCCGAGGGCCGAGCCTCGGGAAATTTCGCTCGTTGGTCGGCCAAGGCTGGCGCAAGCCGAGGCGACCGGTCGGGGCTTCAGGCTAGTCTGCTCCCGGGATGATCATCGGGTTAGCCTGGCATCCGAGGGCCGAGCCTCGGGAAATTCCGCTCGCTGGTCGTGCGCCTGTCGCTTGCCGCCCGACGGGATTTCTCCGTGGCCAGCTGCGATCGTGTTTCTCCTCCTCTCCATGCGTCGCCTGGGGAACACCAGATGGGCATTAAATGCTAATTGAGGGGTTACCTGGGAAATCGGATCGCCAGTTGCTGCTTGCGAGGAGTGTCAGTTAAGCGGCCGCGATACGCGCGTTCTTCGAGGCGGATGCGGCCTGGGCGCGAGCGGAGATATGTGGACCTAGGGGTACAGGCCACCCGGAGTGTCCTGCACAAAGAATGCGATTAAGGAGAATAACGCTTAGGAAATCGCGGGAAGATATGCTTCGAGAGCCGGATCGGCTCCGGATTCAATGCGCCCGCATTTATTGGAGCCACCCGCATCGGAACGACCGGGGGGCCGCAGTTTGGCTATAAATATAGGTGCAGGTGCGATGGAGCCTGCCAAGCCGGAGCTGTTCAGGTTGCCATGGATCGTGGGCCTCCTCTCCGGCGCATGGTTGAAAGACCCCTACCGAAGGAACGGGAGGCGCGCCCTTCGCGACTTCCGCCAACTAGCCGTTTCATCTGGAATCAACAAGGAGGTTCTCCCCGGCGGAACTCCGCTCTAGGCGTTTCATCCGGAATCACGTCTCCCCTCCTTGAAGTTCGGCCTCCCGATTGAGCTCCGCACCAGGCGCTTGATCCGGGACCGCGCCTCTATATGCTCTTCTCCCTTGTATTCCTTCTCTCCCCTAACACTGGGGAGGACCGGAATATCCCTTGGAGGTGGCGTTCCCCTGGAGGCAGCGGGAGCTTCGTCTGCGGCGGCTCCTCGTCTTTTTCGTGAGGCGTGGATGGCGCCTCTGGGTAGGAGCAGTGTGGACTTCTCCTTCGTCCACTTCTTCTTCATCCGCGCTGGCTCTTCGTCTTTTTCGTGAGACGTCGATGGCGCCTCCGGTTGGAAGCACCCACTTCCGGTGGGATTGCAGCCGCTTCGGATGGAGGTTTCGGGATCCCAGATCTCCAGCTCCTCGGAGTCTCCACCTCTTCTTTACTTTCTTTACACCCTAATTCCCCTCTGGGAATTCCTTGTAATCACACGAGCACGCCGTTGTAACCAGAAATTATTGAAATGAAAAGTGTTACACATTTTTGAACCGTCTTTCCGGCATTGTCGTTCTACTGGTAATACATCCGCAGGTTAGCGGAATTCCAGCTCCTTGGAATTTCTCGACCATCTAGGGCCTCCAACTGGTAGGAGCCAGGTCGGTTTACCCAGCGAACCCTATACGGGCCTTCCCAATTTGGCGCTAGCTTCCCACCTTCCGCAGGTTGAGATGCTTTAGCTCGCCTTAGCACCAGATCTCCGATTCTGAAAAGCTTCGGTCGGGACCTTGGAGTTGTAATATCGGGCCACCCTCCGCTGATACATCGCCATCCGAACCTGCGCCATTTCCCTCGCTTCTTCCAAGAGATCCAGGTTCCCTCGGAGTTGCTCCGAATTGGCCTCGGGTCAGTGCGCGGCCACCAGTGAATCCTATGAGGGGGGTGGATGTTTTGTGCAACAATTGTCTGGACAAGCTCATCTTTTGGAAGGCCTCGTAAAACAAAATATCAGCTGAGCTTCCACTATCCACAAGAACACGCCTTACATCATAGTTTGCCATAGTGAGGGAGATCACCATGGCGTCATCGTGGGGGGTCTGAACCCCCTTTACATCTTCATCACAAAAAGTGATTACATTACCGACCCTCTGCCTCTTTGCGACGGCTGCCCCTGACGCTTCAGTCGAGCCCCCTGCGTTCCTCTCGGGCCGGGGGCAGCCCCCAGTGATAGTGTGGATCACGCCCGCGACGGGTCGATTCTGCTCCCGAGGCTCCTGAGGGGCCGGGTCGGCCGGACGCGGGTCTGCGGGGGGACGTCGGTCGTTCACATATCGACCGAGACGCCCTCGGCGGATGAGAGCCTCGATCTCGTCCCGAAGCTGGAAGCAGTCTTCGGTGTCGTGGCCGTGGTCCCGGTGGTACTCACAGTACGCCCGAGAGGGCCTCCTTCCAGGAATCTTCTTCATCTGTCTCGGGACCGGGAGGTCCTCCCGCCCCTTGATTTCCATGAGGATCTGGGCCCGGGGAGTCAGGAGAGGAGTGTACCGGTTGAAACGTCGGGGCGGAGAACAAGGGCGTAGGGCGTCGTGGTTCCTCGCCGGCGACAGGCTTCTGCGCCGACGTTGAGGCGTCGGGCTCCTCCTCTGGCGTGCCTCTTTTCGCCTTTTCTTCCCGAGCTTTGGAGGGATCTCGGCGGCCTCCTTGCTCCGGTGGGCGGCCGCCTCCTCGGCGTCCGCATACTGGTTCGCCCGGGACAACAGCTCCGGGAAGCTCCGCGGCAGGCGTTTGTCCAGGGAGAAGGTGAGTCTGCCCTTTCGGAAGCCACGCTTCAGGGCTGAAAGAGCCACCTCCTGGCTCAGGTTCCGGACTTCCAGCGTAGCCTTGTTGAAGCGGGTAAGATAATCCCGCAAGCTTTCTCCCTCGTTTTGCCGGACATCAAAGAGGGAGTCGGAGACCAGTCGCCGCCGGCTACTGACGGTGAAATGGGTGATGAAGAGGCGAGTAAACTGGTCGAAGGACTGGATTGAGTTAGCCTCCAAGTCGGCGAACCACGCCCTTGCCGGGCCACGGAGGGTCGCCGGGAAGGCCTTGCAGAGGAGAGGATCTGATGCTCCGTGGAGGAGCATAAGGGTCCTGAAACTCTCGACGTGATCCCGCGGGTCCGCCGCCCCGTCATAGGGCTCGATCGCCGGCATTTTAAACCCCGGCAGATTCGGGGTCCGCAGGATCCTCGAGGCAAGCGCCGGCTGGGAGGAGATCTCCAAGTCGGCGAAGGGATCTTTGGAGTGGCCCTTCAGGACCTGGAGTTGTCGGTGGAGATCGTCCACCCGCCGGTCCAGGGAGCGCGACCGATGGGTGGGAGACAAGGTGCACCGAGAGGGGGACCGACTGGAGCGCGGGTTCCTTGAGGACTGGGGGGTCTGGGAACGCGCCCGGGCCCGCCTCTCGTACCCCGCGCAGCTCCGATGGGAAGGTCCCGGCAGAATGGACCGTGCTCGAGAATCTTCCTCGCGCCGGCGCTCCTCCCCATGGGAGAGGAAGGTGCGCGGGTTGAGGAGGACAGGTGAGCGCTCAGGGAGCAGCGGCTCCTGGGCCCGCTGCGGCGCCCGAGACATCACACCCTGCAGGTTCTGCACTGCCTCCGCGAGGGTGCGAACCTGCTGGGCTAACTGGTCGAACTGAGCGGCTTCGACCATCTGAATGGGGGGTGGAACGGTGGAGTGTTGCTGAGAATGTGTTGGAGACGCAGCGGCCTCCCGGCCGGAGGCGCGAGAGGCCCCGCGACCGGAGGCATTGGAAGCTCCACGACCACCTCGCCGTGCCATTACGATCGCTCTGAGATTCGGGCCCTCCTTCTAGCGCCAACTGTTGCTGGTGGTCCAAACCGAGAACGATTGGCACGGCGGTGTGAACGGGGTTCCGTTTGAGTTGCCTTGGTTGGTGTTGAGTGCGCTCCACCTTCCACCGGGAAATCTGCAAGCAAGCCTCGCACCACCACTGGGGTAGTGGGGGCCCTCCGACGATCAAGTCAGAGGAGATTGGAGGATAAGGAGAGATAATAGTAGCAAGTAGGAGAATGCTCTGGAAGTTCTTGCTTACCCCCCCTCCTCCCCCAGCCGCATATATACCAGGCTGGGGGGTCTTTCAGGGGGGTTCGTCATCGTGGGGCACGATGGAGCTGCCACTGACACGGCCGTTACAGGGCGTCGTGGGGCAGCGCTGGGTACGGCCATGACAGGGCGTAGTGGAGCTCCGCCTTGTACGGCTGTTACAGGGGATCGTGGAGCAGCGCCAGATACAACCGTTGCAGGGAGTAGTGGAGCAGGAGGCTGCGGCGTGCCTCTGGGGAATAGCCTGTCGTTATCGAGAGATGTCCGACTCGGGGTCGGATTGCTGGATCAAGGGGCAGCCGACTCGGGGTCGGGCTGCGGAGCCGAAGATGTCCGACTCGGGGTCGGATTGCTGGATCAAGGGGCTGCCGTAGTCTTCCTGGGCGCGCGTGCCGGTCACGTGGGGCATGGTGGCTAAGTTCCCCCGTAACAGGAGGGGTTCCTGGGTTACCTGTGATGTGACCAGGCGAATTTAATGAGTTACCGTCATGATTGGGCGTGATTATGTGAATTAATGAGTTGCCGTGGATGACTAGACGAAGTTGAGTGAGTCAGCGAGTTGCCGTGGATGGCCTGAGGTTTTGAGTAAGCTGGAGGTCCATGGAGATCATGCGCATTTAATGGTTGATAATCGTAGCAGGGTATGGTCCCTCGTTGATATGTCGTGGCGTGGCGGGCAAGCAAAGTATGGTGCGGTGAGACTGCTGCAGGGCATGGCCGCAATGTGTGGACGACGAGCTCGGCCTTCTGGGCTCGGCCTGCATGAGCTCGGCCTGCATGGGCTCGGCCTGCATGAGCTCGGCTGCATGAGCTCGGCATTCTAAGCTCGGCTTGGCCTGCATGAGCTTGGCCTGCTTGCATGAGCTCGGGCTCGCTGTCGGATTTGGGTGCTTTAATTATACTTGTGAGGTGGTCCATTTTTTTTCCAACAACATGCATATTAAAAGTCCCACATCATGAATTTAGGATATGAACGGTTGAACTGGATAGGCTGAGAAAAGAGTTTCGAATAGTTTCTGATCGGGGTAAATATGGGGAAGCCGAGAGAGATCATATCTGGTGAAAATTTGACCAGGGGTATTTTTGGAATTGATGAAAAACAAGAAAATTTAGAGAAACAAAAAAAAAAAGAGTTTTAGCGTAAAAGAAATTGATATTTCTTTATATTTGTTAATATTCGAATTTCATCTATTTTTCCATTCATTTGGGGTTATAATTATGGCCAAAACTTAGAAAGTTAGATTGCGGAAAAAAAAACCCCAATATTTTGGGAGAAAAGATATAATCGAGTGTTATATAGTAAAAAAAATTTAACAATAGAATTTTTTTTTTCACATAGAATATTATCGCGCTTATATTGTTTTTACAATTTAGGAATAAGATTGAATTAAGATAAGATAGAAGAGACCGGCGGGCGAGCTCGGCCGCCCGGGCTCGCGCAAGCAGCAACTCATCGCTCCCGCTTAATCCCTGCCCACCCAAATAAACCCTCGCTATCTCCCAAGCCCCAGGATCTCCACTTCTAGTACCTCTGCTCGATTGAAAGGACGAAGCCGCTCCAATGGCGCTCGCGAACCCTTCTCTCCTCTCAACTCGCTCGATTTGTAGATTAAATCCTCTGTCACTCTCTTCTCGCACCCTCAGATTCGGATTCACGCCTTTCCGCAGGAAGCTAAATCGACCCAGTCGGAGGTTCTTCTCAGGCAAGTGATCTCCATTTTCTTCTTGCTAATTTTTTTCTTCTTCTTCTTATTTTCTTTTTAATTGTTTCTGTTCGTTGTCTCTCTTGAGCAGTTTTGGCATCCCAGAACGACATTTTCAGCTCTCCAGATACGGCAAAATCGTTTGATTTTTCATCGGAGGAACGGATATATAACTGGTAATCTATCTCTATACAAGCACTCTTTTGCGATTTCTTTTCTGTCCTTTTTTTTGTTTGAAACAATCTCGATTGGTAAGTCAGCTTAAGAGTTTCTCTTTTCCTTTCCGTGGGAAGGGGTTTGATCAAAGCTCGGTTAGTTTAAATGATTATAAACGTTTTGGTAAAATTGCACATTATCTTGAGCGGATAAGCATTCAAAAATGAAACAGGTGATGTAAAGATTAACACCGTATCACTGTGTTGAAGCAGTGTACAAGTATAGACAACATGGTCACGCCTTACGAGTCAAAAAGAATGTGAATTCGTTAGCCCCAACCAATACTTTTATCCTGTTGCTTTTGAAAATGTACTGTCACAAATATGTCACAATTGCTCTCAGCTGAAAATCTTTTCTTTCAGAAATTTCTCACCTCCCCGTTTAACAAAAATTTCTGTGACTCTATAAGATCATTGGTTTTCAAATTTTGTTGATTATTTTCGAGACATGGGTAGCCCATTCGAGCAACTTGATCCTCCTTTTTGAACCTAATAATAGTAAATCTTTTCTCTCATTTGTTCTTCTCCCTGTTGAGGAAGTCTAATGAATTTTTTTCTTGACTCTTGAAGGAAAATCATAATCCTAGATTTACCTCCTCATATGCTGCAAAAATTATTACTGCTGCTAAGATGCATAAAATAAGGAGTTAAGTTGAAGACTCCATCCTTCTTCCACTTCCCAGATTCTAGAATTTCGGTTAGTACTGATACTTGTCTGTTCAAGCAGATAAAGTAACAATTTGAGGCAAATTTCAAATTCTTATTAGTTAAGCCCCTTCTCAGTATAGACAACCCCAAGTTTTCTTGCACTTCTGTTGGACCCAATAATTTCTTTCTTCAGTGAAAATGGAAGATGGCTTAAACCAAGTCAAAACCCACTCTGCAACTGATACAAGCCTGACCTGGAACTAATCTAAGTTCGACCTGTAGTAACTAATATCTAACCCTCAGACAACTTGACCCAAACTTAACTCTTAGGTAATTAACTATCCTTGAAGTAGCCGTAACCTCTTTAAAAACTGTTCCATTTAAGTCAATTTTACCTTTCTATTATCAAAGTGACCTCCCATAATCCTAAGCCCAACCAAGAGATCTAGGTTTAATAGCTTAAAACTATCCTCAAGCTAAAGTGCTCAATAAGCTATGAGAAGCACAATTTCTTATATAATTTTTATTTGCTTCATACCAAGATCTGCCAAATCATGCTGAACCGGTTGGTTTGGAGCATACCGAATTGGACTGGTTAGAAACTGACATAAGCATGTGCCAAATCATGCTTCAAAGCTACAGTACAACTATTTAAAAACGACATGAAATGTGATGGCAAAGGTTAATCTGCTTTTATGTGTCTAGATGTATGCGTTCTGTGCACGTAAGCATGTGCCGATTGATAGGTGGATGCCACTGTGTTTGAGAGAGAGAGAGAACAGAAAAGCTATTCAGAAAATTGACCCACTTAGAATAAAGATTGTTGATCATGAATTTTTGCTATGTCATTATTTGATGATAATGTTACATTTGTTGCTTTTTCAACAGTTACAACATAGGTTCATATTTTTAATTTCTGGCCATTGTTAATGTAAGTTTGCTCATGCATTTGCTGATCTTCAGGTTTTACATTGAATGACAGTGCTTGTGAATGCTTTTTGGATGATAATTTTTATTTCTCATGACTTAATGGGTTATTTAGGTGGGATTCTCAAGGGTATTTCAAACCTAGCTTTGATCGGGGAGGAGATCCTTTTGTGATTCCAATGCCACCTCCAAATGTTACCGGTTCACTGCATATGGGTCATGCAATGTTTGTGACTCTTGAGGTTGGAGAATATTACTGCTAAGCTAACTCTATGAACTTTAACATTTGATAATTGTTATGAGGCTGAGTTCAAGGTCATATTTTATTTGTTTAATGGTAATGTATGCTACCTAGGGTATTGGAATTAATATCATGAACATGCTATATGGGAAAAAGAACTCGGAATTGTAACATCTCTTTATTGATTATCTTTGACTAACTACCTCAATAATATTTTTATGTGGATCTATGTCATCATATGTATGTATCTTTCTTTTTCTATTTATATTGCTAATATACTTATGTTTCTGTACTCCATACCAAGATTATGCTTCTTCATTCATTTGCTTCTATGATTTAAAATTTATTACAAGCAAATATGATGTCTGTTATTTTATGTTTGGAAACTTCATTCATTGGATAATGGTATTATGGTTTCAAATCCTAGTAGGATGTCCCCAGGGACATTGGGGATGCGGTATCATCCCAAGTTTCAGGATGGGACCATCCTGCCATCATTCCAGCATCATGATTGGCACATCCTGGACATCCCCCATCCCTTCTATTGGGATAGGGTAGGTCGGTGGCATGTCCTATTCCATACGAAAATTGGAATGGCCCTGCACCACAGGATTTATAACCTTAGTTGATATAAATATTGTATCAAACATTTAGGATCTGTTTGGCTATTTCTACAGGATTGAGCTTAAAATCCTGGAGGATTCGTGGCTTGGGCTATCTATTTAAGCATGGCTCTATATCAACCAAACTCCATGCAGCTCAAATTCTATGGAAAGAAAAAAAACTTCCATAAGTCTTTTTTTTTTTTGTTGCAGCTAAAAGGCTAGAATTTGGGCTGGGTTTGAACATGTTCTTAAAAAATGAAAGCTAGATGGGCCAACAGGCCCAATTCCTACGGCTAATCCTGTAGGAATATCCAAACAGGCCCTTATCATAGTTCTTTTTGGTCCACTTACCTAAAAGTTAGTCTTAGCTATCACAATAATTTGGCTGCTAGAACTTGAAATATCATATCAGAAGATGTTCTTTGAATTAAACACAAAAATGCACATACAAAATTTCAGTTCGAATAACCAATAGGCCGATTAGAATCTTGATTCTTGTAGAGCTAGCTAGGATTTTTTCATAGGATGCACTTTGATACTTGTTTGGTACTGCATATAGCACCCTTATTTGGTCTGTTGAGGACTAAGCAATAACCTGGTTGATTTGATGGATGCTATGGGCCGAAGTGATAAATAAGATATTGTTGCCTCATGGATCATTGGAGACTATATGGTAATAAATAACAGTCAATTTGCTTCAGATCTTGATTAATCTGAAATTCTGAACAATATCCCTTCCTTCCAATATTAAGATCCGAATTGCAAAGAAATCTGATGTGGCATAGCAGAAATTCTGTCACTATATGAAGAAAATTAAAGATAGAGGAAGGGAAAAGTGGAGAGAGAAGAAAAATAGAAGAGGGAAAAAAGAGAAGCTTGCAGCTTATATTTGTCTTGAGATGATCCACATACAACTTCAATAGGTCCCTAAAAGCAGGCTATTAATCCCCAACACAATTAGGATTTCTTAAAAGAGAATAAAATAAAACCAAATCATCTAGCCAAAACCTTTCTAGAATAAGATTTATTTAATAGGAAATAATCAGCTGATAACATGTCTAAATAGAGCATGTGCAAAGTGATAGAGAGGTTTGATGTGGGTTTCCTTTATGTTATAACTATTTCTATTTGTACTAAGTACTAAGTATTAAGCACTAATTGTTAATAATTGTTAGTATCATTGATATTATTATCCAAAAAATATTATTATCATTATTGTTGTTTTTATGGTACTTAATATATCTTATTTATTTTTTTATAGTTAAAAAGTGCTAATCACATATGCACTCATACATGCAGCTTGCACACCAAGGTTTCAAATACTACTGGAATGGGACGGTGTGAATGATACCGTATCATTACGATAGGTTTCCAACACCGATACATAGTGTGTTGGTATGGGACGCCATCCCTTACTATGTTTTGGTACTTGGTATTGTACCGTTCCAGCCAAAAAAGATCTGGTACTGGTAACCTTGCTGCATACTGTATATGCACTATACAGTGCCATGATCTGCAACATACTATAGTCACTTTTTAAGGATTCATTGAAAACCAACTATTAAGGTCGGCGAAACTGTCTCGAACTATCTGGTTTGAGGCGTCCTGAGCCATACCGGCTGTGGACCGAGACGGTTCCGACGACGAAAATGAAACCTACGCCGGAGGGCGAGAAGAAGGAAAAGAGGAAGAGAGAGAGATAGCAGGTGAGGGAGGAGAAGAGAGAGAGGAAGAAAGAGGAAGGTCGAGGCCGGCTTCCGTGGCCGGCCAACGGAGGTCGGAGAGTCACCGTGCGGAGGAGGGAGCTGCGGAAGAGGGGCTCGCTCCGGTCTCCTATTTCGTTCGAAACAAGGGTTGGAGGGGCCCCTTTTATTTTTGAAGATTTTAAGTGAAAGTCGGCAAACTCATTGCCGACTCTATTTATTTTTTTTAAATAAAAAATTAAGTGAGATCGACGATTGGTTTGCCAACTTTCACTTAAAAACCTCAAAAATAAAAGGGGCTCCTCTAACCCCTGTTTCGAACAAAACAAGAGATCAAAGGGAGCCCTTCTTTGCTGCTTTTTGGCAACTCTTTGGCCTCTGCTTCCTCTGCGTGGCGGCTCTCCAGCCTCCACCTCCTCCATGCGGCGTTTCTCCGGCCCTTTGCTGGCCTCCCTCGGCCTCCCCTTTTCTCTCTTTCTTTTTCTCTCTCGTTCTTCCTCTCTCCCGTCTCTTCTACTGTGTCGGTATAGGCCTGACACGGCATAATGCGGGCCCGTACCGACTCGTCCTGCCGGGCAACCAGTACGGTGCCCGGTACTAGTTCCACCGATCCTACCAACTATTATACCTACTGATTAGGGGTTCACTAAGAGTTCTTTCTAGTTCATAAGCACGAGACTTTCACTTTTAAACAAAGTAACAGTTGTAAATATTGTGGGTGATATGTACTACGATCAAAAGTAATTCGTTTGATTCAGCGAACATGCATTTCTTAAGAGATAGCTTACATTACACTAGTAGGTTCAGATTTTAAATAATTAACCAAGGCAAAGTTTTCAATCCGAACTTATCATAGAAGCATTAATAAGAAGAGCTTATTAAGATTATGAAATTATGATCACTTTTTTGCTTTCAGCTAAGATGGATTCTATTTGTGTTTGATGTGATCAAATATTTAATAAACTTAAATCGTGATGGAATCTTGATTGCAACAAGACAAAGTTCTTTTGAAATGTTTACAGCATATAGGTTACGGAAATTAATTCAGGAATTAGTAGAACAGGTAAGTGATCATTTACAGAATATATGCTAATTATTTGAGTATACTTACACTACAGATTTCCATTCCAAAGCCTCACACCCCACTCTTCTCCTTCTTTCTAACCGGTTTTTGTTCTCTAGTTCCTTTGTTCCCTTCTCTAGATGCTAGCTCTATAGGTTGCTGAAATTTTCTGGAGTTGCAAATATGATAGGTGGGCAGTGGCCTCCTACTTATAGGTGGTTGTTTTGATGGTGCCCAGCCCCTAGGAGACAGCAGCTAGGTCTTATTCTAAGATTCAGCAGGACGGCTGATTGGTATGTTGTGGCTGTTTTTAATAATGATAACCAAGTTGTTTTAGTATCATTGCTAGCATGAGGTGGCAGAGTAAGATGTAGCAATTTACTGGGCAAGCATGATGTGGCAGCTGTATAGAGAAAGCATGAGGTAGCAGTCCCTAAACAAGCATGAAGTGTGCACTCCCTAAATAAGTGAGAGATGACAGCCAATCGACAAGCATGAGGTGTCCTACCCTGTGAATATTTTCAATCCTTGCATTGTTTCTAATTTATAGTTAGGGTTTTATTAGCAGTGTTTTTTTTTTCCTCACTATTTTCTATGTATTTCTAAGGTAACTCCACACAATTAGCCTTGCTCTTAAATAGATTATATGCGTATGCACTGCTAAATGGTTATTGTATTTAGCCCAACTATACAAAGTAGTCATAAATAGGACAAAGTCAAGATCTTACATCATCTTCTAGTGGCGTGCTCAGTGAATCCTTGTTTGCGGCTCTTTATTACGATGGAACACCTATGCTGTGAGATCTTATGCCCAGCTTTAAAATATTAGCATCAAACTTTGTTTTTCGAGTTTATTCATACATCTACATGATTAGTCTTATCTCTATTTCTTTTACATGTTTGATCACCCTAAAGTCCCATTCTCAAACTTTTTTATGTTCTATATCCATATGGCATCAAGCAGCATTCGCCAAACTGACCTAAATCGGGCGGTTTGGCCTGTACTAAACCAAATTGACGCCAAGTTGGGACGGTTCGATTTATTGGGTCAGTTCAGTTTATAAAACCATTGCCCCTTGCCCCCCTCCCCCTACTTCGATGGTTCTCTAAGGTCTTGCTTGCTTGCTCTTTCTCTTTGCTTGAATGTTCGCTTGCTTTCTCTTCCCTCTTCGATGTCATGATGCCGGCAGGTGCTGTTGCCCTCAAGATAAGCCTCCCCCTCTCTCTCCCACCCCTCGCTCCCTCCCTCGCCCCTCCCTCCCTTCCTCTCTCCCCCTCCCTCCCTCCCCTTCTCTCTCTTCCTCGCTTCCCCTCTCCCCCTCCCCATAAGCCCCTCTCTCCCCCCTCCCTCCTCTCTTGCTTCCTCTCTCCTCTCTTTCCCTCCCCATGATTTGGTACACCCTGACTCGGTATAGTACGTACTTGTATCGTACCAAACCAGTCGTCGGATGGTACGAGCCTTGGACTGGTCCGGTAGACCTTTGCATCAAATATCTCTATCTCCATTTTGTCTAAAGCACTCTATGTCCATAGCAAATATTTATCTTTCTCGAATGTGGTCCATTAGGAATTGCAACCTCTATCAAGAGGAACAAGGTGTTATGTAGTTAGTTGAGTAGTACAATACTTCCCACTTATGTCAGCATTAGTGAAGCAAGGGGCAGTATCAATGTCATATAGGAATTAATAATTGTATTAGTGGAGCTCATGCTGTATATTATTTGGAAGATATAGATGCCTATCTAGATCTTTCAAAGATGAAGAGGTCAGCAAAAGTTGATGAATGAAAGATATATTTCGAGTTCTAGGGCTATATCAAGATTTTTCTATATATTAGCACTTGATGATATATGACAAGGTATGCCAAACCGGGCTGAACTATCCGGTTTACCCTGTACCGAATTGAACCAATGGAGACCCGGATCGATTCGGCCCTAAAATTTGAAATCTTCCTGAATTGCCCTAAACCTTTCCAAACCGCTCGGTTCGCACCGGTTTGAACCGGATCAGGCCTTCCCCCTCTTTAAAAGGATTCAATCATAGTCTATTGAATTGGGGTGAACCGTCCGGTTCATCCTGTAACGAATTGGTACCGTATAGAACCTTGATATGTGATAGTTTGGAGTGATAGTTACACAAGAAGAAACTTGGGAGAATACATTGGTATGAATCAAAGTTCGCCGTACCGGTACCGGTCGGCGTACCGGTGGCCGGCCGGACCGGTACGGTACCGGCCGGTACGCGGTGGTTTCAAAAACCACAGTGCGAGGCGCTGTGGTTCTAAAAAAAAAATCGTACCGATGCGAACCGGCTGGTTCGCACCGGTACGAGGCCGGTACCGGCCGGTACGGGCTCCGAACCGGCCTGTACGCACCCGTATCGGCCGGTTCGGCTAAAAAACCGGAAAATATCAGTTTTTTAGTGGTTCCGGTACCGGTCTAGGACCGGACCGGTACGGTATTCCATGGTATGAATGCTTTATGTAAGAAAAACCAATAAAAAATTTCTGCTAATTGTCAATTGGCTACACTATTTTTAACTCTTATGCTATGCATTTCTTCTTTTGAAGCATCAATTTGCCTACTTCCCTAGTGTTGCCACCAAAACCCGATCTGGAAGGTAGAAGGTCGCTAGCGGATTCGCATAAGAAGAAGAAGATCCAATCTGCGCCGGACGATCTGCCCATGGGGAAAGAAGAGTAGCTTGAAGGTCATTGGAGCTGATCCAACTAGAGGCCCTTCGATGCTTAAGTCAGAAGACAGGGTTTGGGGAATAGCGGAGAAGAAAGGGGAGGCATGGAGCAAAGTAGCGAAAGAGTAGGGAGTTTGTATATATGTCGTGCATACTTGGTACCTTGAGCCTTTTTTTATAGATGAAGAGTTGTTATCTCACTAGGGTTGGACTCTAGAGCTCGGAGTCAAGTGTAGAGCGGATTCTCCTTTCCTTATTTGGATAAGCATAGAAATCTGAGTCCAACTAAAATAGGTTTCCTTCAGCGCCACATGTCAGTTGATGGTTGGGCGATCAGATTTGGGCCACATCACCTAGGTAGGAAGCTATATCACTAGTCCATTGGACTAGCAATAGAAATATATCTGAAGGTGATGTAGTGCGCTATTTTGAGGATCCAATATGAATTATGAGCCTTTTCTTTCCCAAAATTTATAGTGTCTATATTGAATTGTAGGGTGACCTATTGAATCCCATGTATGTTTAGGGTATCCTAGGGTTAGGAAAATCAAGGGTAGGAGGGTTTATAGGAAGGTAGGGTTAAACCTGTAGCTGTCTAGGTTTTATGTTTATATCCTATTTTTGGGTTAAGATTGAAGAAAAGTAAAAGAAACAAAAGAAAAATGTTGAACATTGAAAAGAGAGTATAATGGGAGAGTAGAAAGAAAAAGAGATAAGATAGGGCCTCATGCCCTTCCTTGCATCACATGAGGGAAACCAAAGAGAGATAATCCAGATTCACTATAGAGGGCCTCATACATGACTTGAATCATTTAAGGGAAAACTCACATGGGAAGAAACTGATTTCATCCATCAACATTGTATTACATACCTAGGATAGGGGTAGCCATTAGTTATAAATGACTTAAAGTGACTCATGACAAGAATGCCTCTCCACTTGAATCTAATTACTAGTTAGCTCTTACTTCACACCCAAGTAACCTGTTGACCAAGTAAGGTGATTCATAGACCGAGTGAATTTAAAATTCAATAAAAATTGGTTGGTACTTGGGCAAATATCTGATGGTTAAGTAAAATAACAAAAAATAAAAGAAAATAATAGAAAAATACGCCCGACTAATGATTTTATTAAATAAAGCTAATAGCCTAATAGTAATGGGACTCGGATGTCTTGATTGTCTAAGACTCGTCTTAACTAAAGCAGTCAATTAATACTTCTAGTTCTTGTTTACTGTCATTCTAAGGCTTGACTTCAGCAATTGCATCAAGATCATTAGGTCCTTACTTTCTCTTGAGCTAAATTTTTGGATTAATATGTATGTATCTGCTCATATACTTATCTTTGTGAATATCTATTCAACATATAACATAAGCACTTGTTATACTACATCCATGGATGCATGTAGAAGTGTGCTGTCATACATGACTCTAGAACAACTCCTAAACTTAGAATTTTAAATGAATTTTCTCTTTTAGTATCAAAATATTATGTGTATGTATTTATGTGCTTATGTAATATGTAGGCATGTTAAGTAGGTAAATGTGTATGGAATTTTAGCTAATCGTTACACCATCAAACCCTCCCGTTTTCTGTTCATGTACTTCATCTCCCAAAATACACCACTAACGTGAGTGACCGTGTACTACTGTTGACCATTGTGCACATGGTTGTGCATCTCCCAGTCTCCTTAATTAACTCCCAATTGGCTTCGCAGATGCACACCTTCAAATGCTTCCTCCCCCTCATCCATGTTGAAGGTCACCACCATTTCCAATACCACCAAGTTCCATTGTCATGGCCCAACATCAAAGGTGGTGAATATTTGGCCATTGATTACATTGGCAGGGGATAAGGGCTGTGGGTAGTCTTAGGGGTGGTAGCATGGTAGGAAACTAGGTGAGATGTTGGATGTAAATGTTAGATCCCATTGCACTTATCACAAATCCTTTTGATGTCATGGTGGTATAACCGAAGGCAGTGGACATAGAAGGGAATGTAGTCGGAAATGGGTAGCAAAAATACAGGTGTACTGCAGTTGGCAGTCTGCCTCTAATTTGGAGGGCTGATATGGAAGGTGAAGACAATGGTAGGAAGAGAAGTGGGGAATGGGTCGACTGAGGTGAGGGGATTCATTTTTTCTCCTCCAATTTGGTGTTCCTAGGGCATAAATAACTTGGTTAAGCCATATGCTATACTTAAAAAAGGCTAGCCGGAAAATTTTTTTAGGGTCTTTAGCCTTGCTTAAGTGCCTAAGATCTCCCCAACACTCAACTAATTGGGGACCAAATGTATGCCTGCATGGGTCCTCTCTTTCCCTATTTAAGCCCTAGCATCCTCAGTAGGCAAGGGTCCAATCAGAAAGAGAAATACTAGGACTGTCTTGTGCTACTGAAGGCCCTGTGATGCACTGTTCCCTAGTCCATTGTGGTTATTAGTTGGGTTTTCTATGTTACCATTTGTAATGACCTAACCCTCACCCAAAAATGCTAACTAGAAAGTTATTATTTGGAGTTTTTAACCCTGCTTAAGTACCCAATATCTCCCCAAAGCCATCGTATATTGTTGTATTATATTGAGGACCTGTGGAGGCGTTTGTTTAGTCCCACATTAGTTATGCATTGGAGAGATCTTGAGTACTTAAGCATGCTTAAGGACCCCAAAATAACTTCTAACTAGCCTCTTACGTGAGGTTCTAGTTTGTTATGTGGGTTGTCTGACTAGATGATCCACACTTTCATTGTGTTCTACAAGCTTTAAAAAACATGGAGGCCGAAACTAAACAGTTTCAATTTTTCTCAAATAAGAAACGTTTAATAGTTCCATACCATATTTCAAAATAAATCTTTTGTTTTATTTTTATAGTCCATTCATTCAATATTACTTGATACATAGGTAAGTCTTGGAAGTATTTGACATTTTTCTTATCAATGCTTTTGATTCTCCAGATTATGATAAATGATGCAGATCATTACTTTGGATGTCCCTCTTGTTAGTTTAATGGCATAATGTGGTTGTTTATGTGCCATAAACATGAAAGCCAACCTATCTAGACACACACAAAAATACATCTGCATGTGATACCTCTCATATCCCTAGTAATATTTGAAATTATATACAAACCTTCATCTTTCATTCTTTACATATAAATAACTAAGAAATCAACCATTTGTAGAAACCACTACTGCTTGTATATCAAGTCGTTGCCTGTCCACACATTTAACTTGTTTAGTGGTTGCAACTTGCAACTGCAACATGTCTCTTAGCTGTTATATTTTTATTTTATTTATTAATACAAAGGGTTAAGTATTGTTGCCTGTTGGCTTGCTGGTTTTAGCATTGACCAAGCACAGAATGTGCTGTTTCAAACTGGCACTTTCCACACGTTGACATGACAACATGCCAAGTAGTGGCATGCAGCTGGTACTTCATCAAATTTGCATGCTAGTAATTAATTAGCATGGTATGTATTCTGCCACACCTTGCATACAAATCGATACTTCGATCCGTGATGAATACACATTTGCATCTTGTTGATTCGTTTTTAATGCATAATAGGTGACAACTAGGAATATGTGGTTTACTAGAGTTAGCTAGTATATCTTGTTACATTAGATAAGCAGGGCTGAATCTGGGAGAGTTGTCATTTTAGTCCATTAAAGAATACAAATACATCACCCATGGGTTCAAAAACTGCCAGTATGGGATGGTATGATCAGTACCATACTGTTCCAATGTGAAACTGGCATGGATATGGGTGTAGGGATGCCGAAATCCTGTGTATCACTACGTACTAGTGATACCAATCCATAATGGCAAGTACCAAAAAAATCGTACCAATTGTATTGGTGTGCTGACAATTTGTCATTTTTTTAAGCTATAAGTTCTGATACATACTGTTGCTACTACTATCATATTGTTCCGATGGAAAAATGGTATGGTTCTAGTACGGCATTCAAAACCTTGACATCACTTGTTTGCATTTGACAGTTCTGGATATCATGAATACCACTTTCTGGGTCTTTTTTTTTTTAAATTTCCAAGATATATAACTTATTGGGGAACTTTGGAGTTCTAGTGATGCTTTAAAACTGATATGTTATTTACGTTTATCTTGATTTTTCAGAGGGCTCGGTATTCAGTTTGATTTTTCTTATAAGTAATGTATGTGGATAACAATTTATTGGTTGCTGGACCTAGGAATTTGCTATGGATTACTACTATATCTTAAAGTCTTAATAATTATATGACATGCTCTGTTGGTGGAATGAATAAAATTTGGGTCTTATTATAAGAGTTACTGCAATACTCCATGTATTTTCATCAATTATATCTTCTCTAATGTGTTTCTCTGGTGTTCTATAACTAGGATATAATGGTGAGGTACTTCCGTATGAAGGGAAGGGCTACACTTTGGCTTCCTGGCACTGATCATGCTGGTATTGCAACTCAGGTACATTTCAAGTTGTTTAATGATATAGCTTAATCACCAAACATGTTGTAACTTCTTACAGTAGCTACCTGCTTTTGGCCTGCATATACTCTTTCAACATCCATTTGAATTTTAACTAGTATTATGTTCATTCTACCATAAAAGTTTGACTTACAATAGGCACTGCTCATATGTGTTTTTCACCTTTTAGTTTAAGGTTGACTTGTGGTGGTACACCCTTTTCCACATTCTTCTTCAAAGTTCATCCTGGTAGATTTGTATAGGTTCTTTCCATAAATTATCATATATGTTAACTTATCCTACCATTGACTTGCTGCATTGTTGGCATTAGTGATAATAATGTAGAGTTGGGATTATGTTCTTTTTCTTTGATGTTATATTTCAGTTGGTGGTTGAAAAATTGCTTGCATCCGAGGGCATCAAAAGGACCGAACTAAGTAGGGAGGAGTTCGCCAGGAGAGTGTGGGAGTGGAAAGAGAAGTAAGTACTTATATGGCAGAGTTTGGGAGTGGAACCAAAATCTACACTGATATTATTTGTGTACTTGGGATGCTTCTCTCTTGGTGCCTGAGTTATATCTCTTATTATATCATTTTAATGTCAATACCTATTGTATTGCTTTTGCTTCACTTGCCCTCTTTCATTGCATCAAGAATCAATTCTCTGCACAAGATAATTGCCTTTTTTTAAAATTTTTTTGTCATAAATATTAAGCAGCTTTAGTTTCTTCTGATTTGTTTATTTGTTGGTTGGACATTAATTGTCTGGGTATGGCTGATCTTGAGGCAACTTTTACTTGTAGAAAATGTCACTAGAATGTTTACAATCAACTAATTTTTTCAACAGATCTGGTGCGTCACCAGCTGATACTCTAGGAGTGTAGTGAATCTCCTCTTCCAGAAGAAGAGTTTAAGGACCTCCTTGATTTTTATCTGTAATATACTAGTGCAGGAACTACAATGCACATGCAGAGAGTTGGGATTAAATTATATGGCAGGTCGGGAAAAATATCAATATATATATATGTTAAATTGCAACTTGTTGTTTCTATTGGTGGTGATGGTTGGTAGTACGAATTGGTCTTGAAAACATTACGAAAACTATGAATCTGAAATTCTGAATTAAGTGATTAACAAGGGATGAGTGCCCATCTAATTGAAAAAAAAATTGAAATATGACAAGGCTAGTATCAAGAAATTATGTGTAGTATGAAGAAATTAAGTATGTGAAGTAATCTGAAGGTTAAAGATTGGAATTAGAACTTTCAGATGATGAGATGTTGGGTAGGCTCAATTTATGGTTACATTGCTTAAGTGTGACATGCTTGAGTAATTTGTTTTTCATTTGTAGAATTAGAATGTGCTCGCTCTGAAACTTCTCATAATGAACAATTAGATCCTGAATATGCATAATTTTGTAGTTTTTCGCTTTAAACTTTAAAAACGTGCTTTTTTTTTTTTTTTTGAAATGGAACAACTTAAGATACTAAGGATAAACACTGAAGAGAGAATAAATAATACTTATGAATGTAAATTTCTTTACTCCCCATTTGTGGAGAATGCACTTGTCAAAATTAAGGTGTTGACTATATGAGGCTATGAACAAACTAGTTGTGGAATTGTGGAATACTATCTGAAGAATCATGAAAAGTCTTTTCCGATCATTGTGAGTGGATTTATATATATGACATCCAATGTTGAATGATCTATCAGGGTCTGTATTGCTAGTATGCATTAATGTTAACTTTTTTTGTTGCTTGGAGACGATAACGAGCATATGTGGAGAACAGACCTGTCATTCATAGTGTTAAGGTGTTAACTATACAAGATCATGTGCAAATTACTTGCGGAATGCAGCAGCTTGAAAAAGTACTTCCTAATCATCTTGAGTGGATTTGTATTTATGATTTCTGATGTTGAATGATCCATCTGGATCTGTACTGCCATGTAAAAATTTAAAGCACCTTTTCCAGCCTAAAGTTTTTAAAGTCTGGTAGCATAATCCCCTATATCTGGTAGACCTACATCATGGAAGTTTTCTATAGGTCTGATCTACGACAATTTCATTTCAGACCTGTTTCTGTGTTGTGTTTAAAAAATCTTTTACTTCTCTTTCAAGAGTATGTGAATCACTTTTTAGTTGATCACAACTGCCCTTTTCTGATGGCACCTTGGTAGACAAATAATGTATTCCCTCACAGACAATTATTATGCAAACCTACTGAACTTCATGGTTATTTAATTGTCGCTTGGAGAAAATGGCATTAAGTTTTGAGACCTATGACAACAAAGTTCACAGAACATAACTTATTTGTTTTCTGTTCTTTGTTTTAAGTGCTAACAGTGATATGGATTAGGTCTTTTGTCAGATATACCAAGTACTAAACAGACAACATTTTCAAGACTCTTCTGTTTTGGCCATAAATTAAGTTTTCTATTTGCAACATAAATTTTCTGCATTAAATGTTAAAATATCTGACTTCTGGATGAATTATATTTTACTTTCAGGTATGGTGAAACAATCACTAAGCAGATAAGGAGATTAGGTGCATCTTGTGATTGGACTAGGGAACGTTTCACCCTTGATGAGCAGCTAAGTCGTAAGACAATCATCTATTTGTCTAGTTTTGTTCAACTAGTGTTTGAGGGCACAAACTTTTCTTTCTATGTATATGTTGCGTGAAATGATGCTTTAAATAGTTTCTGCATTTAAATGATTCTTTTTTAAAGAAAAAGTGGATGCAGCACCTTATTTCCTTCTAATAATCCCACATACATAGAGTGGATTGTTTGTGCCGTAGACCCTTTATCAACTATTTTTTCCTGAAGTAATAATCTTTATGAGGCCATAAGTCTCTCCCTCCCCGCCCCCTTTCTCCCTCCCGTCAGCCCCTCCCCCTATGCATTCTCTCTTTCTAGATAATGGCACGAGTGTGAAGTAGGACAAGCTCTGGAAGAAAAGGTTTTATGGTTTATGATGGGATTGAGACATGCGGATTGCTGGAATTTTGGGTTGAGATTTGAGAGTTGATCAAAATTAAACTGAGAAAGTAGAAATTTCCATGCAAATTGGTAGTGGATGCTGTGAATAATCTAAGAGCTTGAAACTAGGGTGGAGTTAGGGAATAAGGAAGTCTGCAAGTGCTTAGGAGTGGATTTAAGGCCTTGCTGTCCATTCAAAGATCAACAAACAATCCATTTGGAACAAAGCCTGCAGCAAATTGTCTTTGTATGAAAATGTTTCTGAGAAAACTGATGGGTTCAGATCTAATAACATATCAATAGATCTGATCAGATCTGATTCTTGTTGTTGGCTTCTAAAGAGAAATACAGCAAAAGGGGAGAAAAAATATGAAATAGAAAAATAAAGAACAATTTGAAGAAAACACAGAAAGATATAAACAAAGGACTGAAGGAAATAGGAAAAGGATGATATTTCCTTAGAAGTTTATGTGATTATTTGATTCTGTTTAAAAGAAAAGTGAATGCTGCATCTTGTTGCCTTATACATAATTCCATATACATAAATGATGAATTGGTTGCATGTGCAATAGGGGGCCCTTTTATTTACTAACGCTTTTTGCAGTAATAATCATAAAGCTTGTCAAATGCACCATAAAATTATTTAAGAGGTATATATTTTCTAAGAATAATATTAAAACACGTATTTTTCTAATGCATGTCTTCTGATATGTGTGCTTTGAGGATCCAACCCTCTTTTCCTTTCTGTCCGTTTGTCCGTCTCTCCTCTCTCTTTGTTGCATGTGTGAGACTTAAGCTAGGTTCCTATTGTTAGGATTGGAGTCTTGATCCTGGCAGTGCAAATAGATCACGGGGAACCAAAATTGAGGATTTATGTCATTAATCAATAGATACAACACTTTGAATCTTGGAAGAATGAAAAATTATTTGTTTTGAAGGTCACCTACCCATGCATCAAGGGGATGCAATTTTATAGATATTACAATGTGGCTCTACCATAAGGTCCGCAGTACTGGACCTAGCACTTGTGCTGGTAGGCTGGCGGTACAGTACGGTACTGTGCTGTGCTGTGCCGTTCCGGCGCATACGAACAAAGGAGAACTAGCAAGGGAGGGGGAGAGGGAGGAGAGAGGAAAAAAGAGAGAGGGAGGGAGGGAGGGAGAGAATGGGAGAGGGCGGCGGAGAGAGAGAGGTAGAGGGAGGGGGAGAGGGTGAAGGAGAGCGAGTGGAAGAGAGAGATGGAGGGAGGGACTAAGGGAGAGGGGGGTAGAAGGGAGGGAGAGAGAGGGAGAGGGCGGTGGAGAGTGAGAGAGGTGGAGGGAGGACTTTCGAAGCCCTCTTTCAGTTGCCGACCACTTATTATTTTTTTTTTAGAAAAGGGGCTGAAGCCTCTACTTATTTTCTAAACAGGGGCTCTGCCCCTACTTTAAAGCCGGAAGGCTTCGAAAGCCCTCTCTTCCCCCTCCCTCTGTCTCTCTTGCTCTTTGCCGCCTTCTTACCTCTCTCTCCCACCTTCCTCCCCTCCCTCTCCCTTCCTCCCTCCCTTTGTCTCTCTTCATCTCTCTTGTTCTCCCTCTCCCCTTCCCTCGCCAGTTTTTTGAAAAGAGGGGCAAAACTGTGTTAGTCCGCCTCCGGTACGATTGAGTATCCCTCGAACCGGATGGTTCGGGGTGGTGCAACCTTTCATCCTCTAATATATGGTTCATGGAATGTTATACATCTTTTTGTGCCACTATAAATAGAAATCCTTGGTTTACTTTGCTAGCCCGTGGGCCACCAATTTCAAATCAGTAGAGTTTGTAGGTTAGGTTATGATTGCAGGTTGATTTTCTTACGCTTGCTAATCAATGTTTTGTACTTTTGTGTATATGTTTTGCATTTCTTACCAAGAACACTATTGCTTTCTGAATATGTTTTCAATCTATTTTTATCCTCACTCAACACTTGTACATTTGGATGGTAAAATTAGCACTCCATGAATAATCCGACCCGTGGGCCACCAATTTCACATCAGTAGAGTTTGTAGGCTAAGTAATGATTGCAGGTTGATTCTTACGCTTGCTAGTCAATGTTTTGTGGTTATGTTTTGCATTTCTTAACAAGAAACACTGTTGCTTTCTGAATATGTTTGCAGTCTATTTTTATCCTCACTCAACCCTTGTACATTTGGATGCTAAAATTAGCACTCCATGAATAATCCTGTGCCGATTTCAAGGAGACTAGCAATGCGTATCTGACTATGCCAAGAATCCTTGGCTTCTGTAGTATCTACTAGACTACTAGTTGTATCTTTTCCTACATTTCTACCATTACTACTGTACCTACAAGATGCCAAGCACATCAACTTCTGTTCATTAATCTTTGATAGTGCTGAGACCAAGGTCCATCGAACCAGTATTAGAACCCGTACAGGTCGATGGTCGGTACGGTTCGGTACCGGTTCGGTACTGGTTTGGCACCGTTTTTGGAGTTTTCAAGAATTTTTAATTGGTAATCACTTTTTTTTTACTTTTTCAATAATTTTAAGTCTAATTTGATGTTTTTTTTATTTTTTTGATGTTTTTTGATGTTTCTATGATCCCGATTTAATTGAGATGATGCATCTTATTACTTTAAAATGATACAAATCATAAAATGAACAACATAAAATATTCTCAAATCAAGTAGCGACGTGAAAATTTAAAAGTAATATAATCAATTACATATATTTAAATTCCAACATACATACCGATATCTAAAATTGGTTCAAGTGGCGATGCCTCTCGTAGATATCCTGATCTGCATAGTCAGGAGACATGCTAGCCCACTCCTTTAATCAAGCGGCGTTGTAGTCTTATACGTTTAGTCCATAAGAAACGCACGCTGGGTTATAAGCACTCTCGGATCGCTCGTCGAAGCTCTGGCTCTGGGTGTCCTCTGGCTGATAGTACGACTGTGGAGGGGCTCATCTGATTATGCCGGACGTAAAATTCGACACGTAAGATGCTCCGGGTTGCATAGGATAGTAGCCATCGGAAGATACCTCAGATGCACTATATCTATATCTGTATCCATATGGGTCATAGGCTGCCTGTGGCCACCTCATCCTGCTGCCACTGATTATCCAGACTTGCCTGCATGGATGCTTGGATCTGTGCCTCTTCGTCATCTAGAGCGGACGCTTCATTTGACTCCCTAGAGTAATAGATCGTTCTGCCGCTCGACGATTCACCTCTGCCTTCTTCTTGGTAATCCTCTCCTTTTCGCTGCTCTGAAATCAGCGAAGTGCTTGTTTATCGGCTGCCGAACCTTCTATCGGCATTTCCAACACATAGATACGTCGGGATAACCACCAGCTAAGTACTGCTTCAACCTAGTTATCCCTCCTCTCTTGAACTCTGTGTTGCACCAATTGCACTTCCAATGGTGCTGGCCTGAGAGCATTTGCTCATGATCCTAACCATTGTTATGCTCTAGGTTCTTTTTTCTTGATGGCTTCATTCCTACAGGTTTATTAAATACGTCAGTTTATCAATTATTTAAAAATAGTAAAATTAATTTACGAAAAAGATGATTTTTTTATCTTAGAAAATAAATAGGACTTATCTATTAATAACCCTATTTTTTATTATTTTATTTATTTATATATTTTTAATAATTTTTAAATTTAAAAATATGTTATATTATCATAAATTCAAAAAATATGATTTCTACCTCAGAAATTACTTCTGAATTATATAATACGTAATACTAATTTTTCGTAATTTGTGGTATTATTTATATATTTTTAGTTATTTTTTAAATTTAAAAATAATTTTTAAATATTAATATTTTAAAAAATTAATTTCAGCTCAGATCCATATAGAATCCAACAATGGATGTTACATATATTTTTCTAGGTTCTCGTGCATGGCTGAAAGGCTACTTATTTTTTTATTTTTTTTCAAATTTAGGCCTAGTCCACTATGCGCATGAACGCATCAAAACTTGAATAAATGGACATCAAATTTTTATGAAGAGTCGCTTTCATGCTTCTAAATACGTTTCTGATTTTATATTTTTTTTAATTTTTATTTATTTTAAAAAATTATTTTTTAATCCAAGAATATATTTTTTAATTTTTAAAAATTTTATATAATTTAAAAATTAAAAATTTTTATGTCAGCATGTAGATCGTCCATAGATCTACAACTTATAAAAATTCAATCCCAAATCAAAAAATTTGGTATGATGTTTTCTTATTTTGCAATTTTTGAGCTATTTTTTCAAGTCCTCTATAAAAAAAGAGCAAATGAGCTAGGGCAGAGGAAGCACACTTTATTTAGACTTGGATCTTCTTTTTGATAGCCTGAATCAATGTTATTTTTGGAGTATTTGGAAAGTGAAAGAGGTGGAGAGAGAGCCGCCGCTTTCAAAATGAGGCCTTCCTAATTAACACCTGATGCTTCCACAGTGTCAACTCGGTTCAACACTAGGTTGGCTCGGTTCGACACCAGGTTGACTCGGTTCGGGCCGGTTCGGATACTTACAGGCCTGTTCCGGTCGATAATGGACCGGTTTCGGCTAGTACGGGGCCAGAACCGAATGTATTAGGTGAACCGACGCAGTTTTGCATTAGGTCAGTTTAGCACTGCCCGAACCGGACGGTTCGGCCCGGTTCGGCAGACCCCTGCTGACTTTTGGTGAATTTTGTATATATTTGTATTTGTCTTACATCTAGGATACATGCTTTGCTTGAACAATGCATTTCTTGCTAGTGCCACCTTTATGGTTGCCAACCATGCATTTTGCAGTTTTATCAGATCTACATAGCTTAACATGAATTGCCAAGTCATTAGCATCACACCTTCTTGATAACCATTCCTCATTTACTTTGGTGCTTCCTGGCTCGTGTGCCTTTTTATGTGCAGTAGCAATTCTTGTTCTCTCAGCAGGCATTTAGAAAACTTGCTTCATAAGATTTATTATGCTATGGTCTTAGCTTGTCAAGGATGTGAATTGTTAAAGATGTGTCATGCTAAGTGTTCTACTTTATTTTATGGGGACTTTGGCCTCCTTTTGTGTAGACCTTGACCTATATTATGTTTATGGATATAACTAATAGAAGCAATATGCCTAAATTTTCCTCAAAATTCTAATTTAAAATAACATTTGGGATCTTTTTTGAAATTTACAGAAACAAGTCTATTTACATTTTTCTGATTTTTTTTTATTTTACCGTCTGCAGAAGCGGTGGTTGAGGCATTCATAAGGCTTCATGAAAATGGACTTATTTATCAAGGTAAAGACATGAGAACTGTAACTTTCTTGACTGCAAAATTGCCTTGTAATAGTTTCTTAGAAAGTTTCTATTGAACTTGCTAGTTCCAGTCCTCAAGTAGGCTTCTTTTATTATTAGATAAGGTATACTTTGTTGAGTTGGAAGAGCTAGGAACTGCAGCCTTCTTTGTTTTGTGGAATGGAAGTTTATGATGAGAGGAATCTTGATGGCAATGATATCTGATGTCTTTCTTGTTTTCCCTTTATTTATGCATAGATTTTATAGCTGTCTTGTGACTCAAGACCATTTAAGGAAATCAATGTTGTTTTGTAATAAGGAGAGCATGTGATTTTTTTACCCTGAAATTTGGGATATATTTTATAATGTTCAAGGGGGCAATTTTCTAGGAACTCAGAAGGCTGGGTTGGTAGGTCATAAAGGAATGTGTTGACAATGTCTAGGTGGACTGTGAAGGTCTTTGTGGTTGTGTCTGCATCCCAAATTTATTGGAGCTGGTATAATCCCAAATTTATAAGGGTGAGGTATCATCCACGAAAAATGGACACATTAGGACAACATAATGGAGTGGTTCCAAGAAGCATTTCGCTTGTAAAATTCTTTATTGTTGTACTCTCTCTGTTAGGGAACACTTAGTTATCCTTACATTAAGTAACTTTAGATTACTTTCTGTATTTGTTAAGTTCAAACTCTGAGTAGATTCAGTTCATGTTGATGTTTTGCTAGCAACATTTTGACATCCTAACCCAAGATGCTATTTATAAAACTGTTTCTTTTTTCATCATGTCTTACTTTTCTTTCTTTTCAACAGTTGTAGTATGACTCTTGCAATAACTAATGAACATGATTACATTTAGATCTCCAAACCTTTTTCTGGTTACCGAGGTTTATACACCTCATTTCCTTATTGTATCTTCTTTTTTTTTTTTTTTTTTTTTGCTGAATAAAAGGGTGAGGGGGGGGGGAGGCGAACCACCCCCGCGTAGCAACCCCACACTACCACCAGGACATGTCCGATTCAGGGAGAGAGCACCCCCTACCCATCATCATGACTCAGGAATAGGGGGCACCCATGTTTACTCATCCCTTCCCCACCACATTGGGCGAGTACGTCATCCTGGCGCCACCTTGGTATCAGCCGACCAGTAGCGCTCCCAGACCCCGCGTCCAGGCGTGAGGCATCCGGTCCTCAAATTTAATCGATGCCCGCGCATTTCGAACTTGGAACCGCTTGGTTGGGAGTAAGTGCCCCGTTCCAACTGAGCTACCACCTTGGTGGCTTATTGTATCTTCTTTGACATGTTATTTTTCACCTTTTGGAAATACATGTTTTTTTTTATATCTTTCCTTCCTGCCTGGTGTCTAGTGCTAGGAGGCTCCTGGCTTCTTCTCGACTGCCTATAGGCTTTTAAAACATTGCAATTAATTCTTGTGAATCCTACAGTGCAAATATAAAATCACTCAAATTAATCAGTTCTAAAGACCAGCATTTTTATGCTACCTACTAATAATTTTGCAATTTTATCAGATGGCTTTTTGTGCTTCATTAATTTTATTAATTTGTTAGCTCAAAGTCCAGCACATGGTACACACTATATAATCTTTGACTATACCCGATGCAATTCTACCAGTAAACTTTATATGAGAAAGATAAGGTTTTTTGAAATTGATCTATATGCAGCATTTTATAAAACTTAAAAATGATTTGACTTTTGATAAGTTTCCAACCTTAATAACTTTCTGTTGTAGTTTTACTTTCTAAATGATGGACCTGCTTAAGTTTCCCTTTATTCTTCTCTGCTTAGTCATGTACTCTAGGTTTTAAATTATCAATTTGATTTCTTTTGGTATATAAGAATATAAGAAGAACCTTTCCTGTTCTTTTTCCTCGTTTCTGATCTTATTATATATAATATTTCACTTGCTGACCCTGGTGATTAAGTTTTGTTTCAAA
Organism: Phoenix dactylifera; assembly: GCF_009389715.1. Classification (NCBI taxonomy): domain Eukaryota; kingdom Viridiplantae; phylum Streptophyta; class Magnoliopsida; order Arecales; family Arecaceae; genus Phoenix; species Phoenix dactylifera. The sequence continues at coordinate 26,724,347 of NC_052395.1, forward strand.
TAAGCATGAGTGAGTTAAATTATGTAATATATTGTTCAGGATCTTACATGGTCAACTGGTCCCCCAGTCTTCAGACTGCAGTTTCCGACTTGGTATGTCAACTTCTGAGTTTTGGTAAATCAGCTGTTTTCTGATACTGATGCTTCTTACTAACTGAATGCTTTTTAAGAATAGTCATTATCTTTCCAACTGGAGATAAGGTGTGTTGGAATCATACATTTAGTAGGTGGGAAAATATTAGTGATGATTCTACTGATTAACCTGAAAGATTAATTTGCTGATATGGGATACTAAATAATTTCTTCACTTTCTTTTTTATTTTAAAATGACAACTCCTGGAATGGCAATGCATGCTGTTCACATATTCTTATAACTTTTCATTTCAGTAAAGCAGTTAGTCTAATTTTTGTGCTGTTTGCTTAGGTTGTGTAAAAATTTTCTGACAAATTGCTGAGCCTTACTAAGCTTTCCTTGACCTTTCATCTAATGCTGCTCCAATGATGTGCATGAAATTTGTATCTATTGTCAACCTTGATGCTGTCCCGATACCTATGGCGGACCTGTGATTATGTCTCTATAGGTAGTGCACGTGCAATCTTTTGCAGATTTTTCCAGTGTTTTTCAGGAATACTTGTTTGATTGGTTGCAGTTTTTTCTTGTCTAAAAGTCACTAAAAGCATACCCTATTTTTTTGATAGGGTTGGTGTCTGAGATTTTATTGTTCAGTGTAGTCTTACCCACGATACGTTTTGGATATTGTTCTTTTTCAGGAAGTCGAGTATTCTGAAGAGCCTGGTACTTTGTTTTACATCAAGTATCGTGTTGCTGGTGGTTCAAGGTGATCTTCTAATATGATGCCTTTATTTGTGAATAATGGCATTTTTCAGTACTATTATGATAATTTAAACAAAATTTGAAGGTTACAATCAAGGTAGGCCAAACCGGACCGAACTGTCCGATTAGGCCCATACTGAGCCAACCTGGTGGGGAACCAGGTCGGTTTGTCCATTAAAATTGATTCCAGCGTCGAACCGGTCGGAACAGGTTTTGAATCGATCGGAATCAGCTGGAAAGGGTCGAATTGGTCGGTTCCGTTCGAACTCGGTGCGAACCATCTAGTTCGCACCGAGTCGATCCGGTTCGGAACCGGCCGCCCTCCCCCTTTCCTTCTATTAAAAGAACTTGCCCCCTCCCCCTTTCCAACACCTTCTCTGTTTCATTTAGTGTCTTAAGGCTTAAACGACTCCTCCTTTCTCCCAATTTGCGAAATCACACCGATTCAACGCGATTGAAGGAAGATCCAAGCCTAAGGTGTGCTTTCTCTCTCTTATCTCACCCTCTATTTTTTTTGGGTTTGAAAAAATAGCTCGAAATTTGCAAAATTAGGAAAGATCATGCCAAAATTTTTGATTTGGGCTTGATTTTATTATATGTCGTAGATCTATGGATAATTTATACAATTACATAATTTTTTTTGGATATTTTAAAAATTAAAAATATATTTTTTGAATCAAAAATAAAAAATATAAAAAAGTAAAATTTTTAAAAAATATGTAAAACCAAAAGCATATTTAGGGGCATGCAAGCTACTCTCCAGCAAAATTTGGTTTTTATTTATTCTAGTTTTGATGCAATCATGCGCATAGTGGCCTACTCCTAAATTTGCAAAAAAATAAGTAGCCTTTGATACATTCCCATGGGCCTAGAAAAATATATGTAGCATCCGTTGTTGGGTTCTATATAGATTTGAGTTAAAAATTAATTTTTTAAAATATTTATATTTAAAAATTATTTTTAAATTTTAAAAATAATTAAAAATATATAATTAATACCAAAATTATAAAAAGTTAGTAGCACATATTACATAGTTTAGAAGGATTTTTTGAAGTAGAAAACATATTTTTTCGAATTTATGATATTTAAACATATTTTTAAATTTAAAAATTATTAAAAATATATAAATGAATAAAAATAAGAAAAATTAGTATTATGTATTAGATAAATCAGATGTATTTTTTGAGATAAGAAAATGTTTTCATTGTAACCAAATTTTACTATTTTTAATTAATTGATAAACTGACGTACTTGATAAACTTGTAGAAATAGAACTATCAAAGAAAAAGAAGTCAGAGTACGACATTGGTGGGATCATGGGCAAATGCTTTTGGGTCGGCACCATTGAAAGTGCAATTAGTGCAACATAGATTTCAAGGGATGAGGGGTAACTAGGTTGAAGGATACTTAGCTGGTAATTATCCCGATGTATCCATATGTCGAAAATGCCCACTGGAGGTTCGCTAGCTGATCAATAAATACTTCATTGATTTCAGAGCAACGAGGAAGAAGATTCCAAGAATGTAGAGATGGACAGCCGAGCAGCTACTTTTCTATCACTACATAGAGTTAGAGGAGGCGTTCGCTCTAGATGACGGGGAGGCACATATTTAGGCTGTCATTCTGGCGAGTCTGGATAATCAGTGGCAGTAGAATGAGGTGGCTGGGTATAGGGCTTGATTTGGGTCATACTACGAGTCGAGCTTCGGTTCTGCGAGCTGCGAAGGCCGACACTAAAGGGAGCATTGTCGAGGACTTGATAACGAGGCAGAAATTCTAGTAGCGGGCCACCACGGTAGTGAAGGCTATCAAGCCATTATATGAAGTGCTTCGGGCCATGAACAGTGAGAGGTATCCTAGATGGACTTCTTATATCATATGATGAAGAGGGCAAAGATTAAGATTAAGGAGGCAGATCCGATGTATGCCTAGGAGTACATTGACATCATTGAGCGACGGTGGAACTATCAGATGGGTAGGAACTTGCATCTAGTAGGTAAGCAAGAATATTGAAAATTAGACTATTCCTGTACTTATACAATTTTACTAAGACTAACGAACTCTATCTGCATAATACTATATGAATCAGAGGTTTCCGTACACCGTAGCTGGAATTTATATGAATGAATTTTTGGCCGCTCTACGTAATATGATTTACAAGATGGAGCCTGATCTAGAAGTCGCAACCCTATGTCTAGAAGAGATAGGTTAATTTAAGTGAAATATACAAGTTAACTGGGATCTTCAATTATTAACATATTACAATACGGTTTTTTTCATAGATCAAAATATTTAGAGAGGGCACTAATAGTTTTGGAGTCTTGACAATTGTCGTAAGTAAGAAAAGTATGAATACAGGTATATTACCCATCAAGAGGAGATTTATCTAGTGTTAAATGGTTACTAATATGATACTATCCTATATATAATTTTTTTCAATATTTTTACAGCTGAATGGTGAATTCATTTTGGTTTGTCTGCGAAAAATTTTAAGCAGCTAGCTATCCGGATCCTTTTTCAGATGGTCTCCTCGAGTGGCTGTGAGCGCAACTGGTCCACCTTCGTCCTCAAACACTACAAGTAGAGGAACCATTTGACACAAAAGTGCCTCAACGACCTTGTATATGTTCACTACATCTGAGGTTGAAGCTCAAGTGCATTTAGGAAGAAGTGAAGCTAAAGTACACAAAGTCGATCCATAGTGCTTTCGTTGATGATGAGGATGATCTTATATCGGATGGCTTGTGGGCCAGCAGTAGGAGCCGAAGCTTGACGAGCGAGGATCACCTCTATGACCGGCTAGTTTCATCGCCAGCGAGGCTAGGGTTGATGTAGGGCATTGGGCAAAGAGCAATATTTCATGCTTCCTTTCAACTGATCAACCATAGGAGAGTCGGTCACGACTCTTTGTCCGAGACTTTCTTTCAGAGATACGATCGACAGATGCTTAAACGAGGCCACTATGCTCGCCGGTCGACTTGGTCAAGGAGGCGATATACATCCTCCCAATATAGCAAGGTAGAGAGACACAAAGGGTAAGCAGGCAACGAGTGGCACGAAGGGTAAAAAGACAATTGCCCAGTACACCAAAAAAAATAAAAAGCACCTGCAACTCTAATGAAGAGTGGAGAAGCCAGTTCACTCAGATTCAGAGACCAGGAGCAGCAGTTCTAGTGATCATGGATCTGCTGGCCAGCGAGAGTGGAGGATATGAAATTACCGTTTATGAGACAGCTGCAGGGTAGTCTTCGTTTCACCGGTGAGCTCCAGTTTATGGATGCTGCATAAAATAGGGATCATGGCGCACGATCTGATGGAGCTCGTGAGGATACGTTTGCATATAGAAGACGAGCTCCTCGAGTTTATTCAGGAGGACACGATGCAATTGCAGATGATCTCGCATATGAAGTAGGATCCGTAGACATATCAGATTTCGAGTCGTATATTGATCCTAATATTCGCAGCCATAGGAAGCCTATGACCTATACAAATATGGATATGGATATGGTGCATCCGAGGCATGTTCGGTGGCTACTATCATACGCAGCTCGAAGCATTATGGGTTGGATTTTGCTGCCGGATTTTTTGGATGGGCCGCTTCTCAGCCGTTTTATCAGCCATTTTATTAGCCAATGGACACCTCCTAGAGCCAGAGCTTTGGCAAAAGATCCGAGAGTGTTTATAATTCGGAGCGTGTTTCTTATTAGATGAACATATAAGACTACAAGGCCGCTTGGCTGAAGGGTTGAGCTGATGTGCCTCCTGACTATGCTAATGATTTCGATATCTATAAGAGGCATCACCACTCGACAAGATTTTAGAGATCGATATGTATTTTGTACTTTAAATATATATAATTAATTATATTATTTTATTTTTTTGCCTCATTACTTGATTTGAGGATATTTCATGTTGCTTCTTGTAGCATATAATATCTCACTAATTATTTTATGTTTTGTATTATTTTAAAACAACAAGATGTATCATTTAGGTTAAACATCAAAACACATCAAAAAACATAAAAAGAACAACAAAAAACATCAAATTAGACTTAAAATTATTGAAAAAGTTGAAAAAGATTGATTACCAATTAATTGAACTTGAAAAACTCAAAAAAAATTGACGAACCGGCACGCCTAAGCATACGGTGTATCAGTACGGTACCGAACCGGTACGGTACCGACTCGTCCGCCGACCGGTACGGGTTCCGGTACTGGTTCGGCGGACTTTGGTTATAATTCTCAGCAATTGCATTATAATTGTTATTATGCTCATATTTAACCCAAGTTGCTATCTCATGCATCAGTTATGATCTTATAATCAAGCTGTGAATTTTATAGTTTGAGATTGAAATTGGCTGCTATTCTTGTAGTTCTTTTGCACTACGGTAATAATAAAATTATAAAATTACTAAAATTTTTAACACATTTTTTTCTGTTATTAGCATTGATCAGTTGCATGTTAATTTTGACATTGTGATGGGGTTTCTTTCAAATTTAGATGCATCTAAAATCTATCATGGCTATGCTTTTTGAGTATTACTTGTAACTAGCAAATGGGCACATGTAATGCACATTAGAGAATAGATAATATTAAGTAGAAATAAAATAGAAAATATGATTTTAGATGGATTGTTATTAGAGAAAAGTTATTTAGTAAACATGGAAGATCTTTTAGATGCTCAAACAGACATGGATTTCGCTAAGTCACCTTTTTGATTGAGGATACTCTTAAGTCAGTTTTAAATTTGATTGGAGAAGGAATGGAAAGTGAGGTTCCTTTGATATATAGAAAGTAAATTTCATGTCACGGTATTACAAAAAGGAATACAATTGACATAAGAAAGGATCAATGTTTTGGGTATTTTAGAATTAGGTGGAGGACCTTTGGGGGAGAAAAAGTGACAAGCAGGATCAGAAAGGAAATATACTTCGGTTTCAAAACTCCCTTTTTGTAATATAGTATAGGTATATTTTATTTCTAAACTGATTTTGGTATTCATGTTTCTTTATTTTCTGCTGTAGGAGTGACTATTTAACAATAGCTACCACTCGTCCTGAAACATTATTTGGTGATACAGCGATTGCAGTGCATCCTGAGGTAATGTGGTTATCTTGTCTCAAGCAGTAGCCTAGTTTTGACAGGGAATTCCACTTTTTGCACGGTATGGAATTGATTGCTCACATTTGTTCCTACAGCAACCTTCCTAGAAATCATTGTATCTTGTTTTTTCATTATTGCCTTTGTCATCTGATTATCCCTAACTTATTGGTGCTTTTTGATTATTATGTTTTTCTGTATTTAAAATCCTTTGTTTTCCTATTCAAGCAAGATACTTATGTGGGCATTTTATCTTGTTTCTTATCTAATTTCATAAAAGACTCTTTAGTTTTAAAGATCATTTATTTCTCTGTATATGTTTCACGTAAATAATTTTTCACTTTGAAATTTGAACAGTCTCTTAATTATATGCTTTTCTCATTGTGTTTCAGGATGAACGTTATTCAAAGTATATAGGCAAGCTGGCCATTGTACCTTTGACATTTGGCAGGCATGTTCCTATTATCTCTGACAGAGTAAGGATGTTGTCTTATCTTTTCCTGTCTATTTCTGATTTCAACCATATAAATGCAGGTTCTACTTATAATCATGTTTTCCATCTCTCCTAGTTAAGCCAATTTCCTTCCTAACAGTATGAAATGCCATAATATCAATATTCCTCCTTTTTCCACTGGAATCTTTTCTCTGCATTCTATCCTTTGCCTTCACAAATAGAGAGGGCAAGATAAAATAGGCCGGGCTTTAGATTTTAAAAAGTAAAAGTGGACCAGGAAGATATGTGATGGAGAAGGAAAAATGTCGTTCAGTTTTCTATTTTATTGTATCTTTTCTATTTTATTTTCTAGGTAAGTCTAAAGTGGGTATATATCTAGGAAGTTTTTGATAATGGAGTTTTAGGTTACGAGATCTGTTTAAAGTTGACTTATGAACTATCTAGAGTTTTACGTTTATTGTCATTGTAGGCCAGTTAGGAATCCTTTTAAGATTACAAATTGTTCATCATTGTTTCAAAGTTGGTTAAGTATCTTTCAGAACAAAGCATGAAAAGGGAGGAAAGCAACTGCCTTCAATCATCCCGGTGGAAGCCTTGGAGGTATTTAGGAAGGTCATCTTTCTTGCCTTGGGGCCTTGGGCAATGAAGATACGTGAAACACATGGAATGCATGTGAGTTAATTAAGAAGACACAAGTTCTTTGTGGATGGCTATGATTCTATCAAAAAGATTACCATGGGGCTTGTTTTCTTAACGTAAAATTGATAAAATTCATGCTACGTTACATCTATGAAATTATTTGTTGTTGCCTCTAGTAGTTTTGAAGAGCGTTGGTCCCACGTTCACCAGGGTTCGGAGGTGCCTGCCTTGCTGCTTGGGCAGCACAATTGCTTAGGTGCCTAGCTCTTTCTAGGCCATCAGGAGAAGCAATTGCCCAAATGCCTAGGTGAGTGCCTGTAGGGACCTCCTTTGTTTCAAGCTGCCTTATTCGTTGATTTATTGAAGGAATTAATTTTTCTAACTAATATTTGTTTAAGTAAAAGAAAATATATTGTTAAAGAGAGGAAGAAATCGAGTCCATTTATGACACGTTCCTTTGGATAATAATTTGTGCTATAACATGTTATGTTTCTAAGAAGTTCTAAATATATCAATAAATAGAAAAAAAAATAAAGTAAAAATAGAATAATTAAATCAGTTATTTCATTATTGCAAGATTACTATTTTTCGCTATGATTTTCGTTGATGTGCTTTTTATGAACTATATATGACTATGGCCTTGTTTCGCATGGCTAAAAAGCATTCCTTGGAGTTTTTTAGGTGATTTTGAGACATTTGGTAAAAATTTTGAAACAGCTTCTAGCTCCTTCAAAAATTGAAAAAGGTCTCATTGGGAAAAGCTCCAATTTGTAGCTTTTGGACAAAAGCTCTACTTGAGATGTGTTGGCAAGCTATCTTTTCATAAGAGACCTGGATTCAAGTCATGCCACCAGGATTTTTTAAAAGTTAATTCAAGAATAATTTATAAGTTAACAACATTTCATAATAACAAATTTTCATGCACAATACAATATAATATAATTGTCATCAATATTATTCTACTATAATAATCATATTATATTATGTAATATTGCTATATTATAAAAAAATAACAATATTATAGTATAATACTATTATATATACCAAAATAGTATTTGTTGCTGGTGGTCCAAACCGAGAACGATTGGCACAGCGGTGTGAACGGGGTTCCGTTTGGGTTGCCTTGGTTGGTGTTGATTGCGCTCCACTTTCCACCGGAAAACCTGCAAGCAAGCCTCGCACCACCACTGGGGTAGTGGGGGCCCTCCGACGATCAAGTCAGAGGAGATTGGAGGAGAAGGAAAGATAATAGTAGCCAGTAGGAGAATGCACTGGAAGTTCTTGCTTACCTCCCCCCTTCTCCCCCCAGCAGCATATATACCAGGCTGGGGGGTCCTTCTGGGGGGTTGGTCATCGTGTGGCACGATGGAGTTGCCACTGACATGGCCGTTACAGGGCGTCGTGGGGCAGCGCTGGGTACGGCCATGACAGGGCGTAGTGGAGCTCCGCTTTGTACGGCTGTTACAGGAGATCGTGGAGCAGCGCCGGATACGACCGTTGCAGGGAGTAGTGGAGCAGAGGGTCGCGGCGTGCTTCAGGGGAACAGCCTGTCGTTGTCGAGAGATTGCCGACTCGGGGTCGGATTGCTGGATCAAGGGGCAGCCGACTCGGGGTCGGGCTGCGAAGCTGAAGATATCCGACTCGGGGTCGGACTGCTGGATCAAGGGGCAGCCGACTCGGGGTCGGGCTGCGAAGCCGAAGATATCCGACTCGGGGTCGGGTTACTGGATCAAGGGGCAGCTGACTCGGGGTCGGGCTGCGAAGCCGAAGATATCCGACTCGGGGTCGGGTTACTGGATCAAGGGGCAGCTGTAGTCTTCTTGGGCGCGCGTGCCGGTCACGTGGGGCATGGTGGCTGAGTTCCCCCGTAACAGTAGCCCCCCACTTCCGAGCCTGGAACCAGAAGGGGAACGGGTGAAGGAAGTGATGCTTCGAGATTGCCGCCATCCCTCGGAGAGGCGCGCGCGCTTCGAGCTCCCCGCCTTCTTTATGGTGTATGGCGGTTGTTGCTGACCTGGCAGTCTGAGGATTTCGGCGGACATCCTTCCTTAATGGCGTCGATTCGCCTTTGGGGCGCGAGCGACCAGAAGCTTCATTCGCGCCTGAAGGAGGCTGAGGCTGCTCGCATTGCTGCCGAGGCGAAGCACAAGGAGGCTCAGGCTGATCTGCTGAGGGTCTCCTCCGAGGCGGATGACCGGATTGTGGCGAAGGTCTTGGAGGCGAAGGCTCAGATTATGGAGCGGGCAGAGGCGGCGCTGGCCGAGAAGAGTGCGGAGATCGGGCGTCAGGCGGTACAGGCTTATCGTCAGTCCGCCGAGTTCACCCGTGATATGTCGGAGGCGGTACAGGCCTATCGTCAGTCCGACGAGTTCGTCCGTGACATGTCGGACGCGGGGTCCGACTCCTTTGTCTTAGGCTTCGAGGAAGGCCTGGCAAGGGTGTCGGCTAAGTACCCCGAAATTGACCTGAGTGGGATCTCCCTTCTCGACTCCCCTCCGGCGCCATTGCCTGCTGCTTCTCCAACCGTCTCCCTACCCCTTGCGGACGTGCCCGACGTTCCCGACCCGGGGGTTCCTCCAAGCTGACCTTCTGTATTTTTGTTCTTTTCTTTGTGTGTTGGCGTTTTGCCAAGTTGTATGGGTCTCGGCCCTGAAACAATGAAAGTTAATGCAAATAGAGTTTCTTCATGTCACTTTCGTCCTTCTTCTTTTTAACTCTTGGTAGCGTCTCGCTGACTCCCGACTCTTGAAATTCTTCTGGCGCTAGGCCAGGTATCTGAGGGTTAGGCCTCAGGAAATTCTTCCGGCACTACGCCAGGCGTCCGAGGGTTAGGCCTCAGGAAATTCTTCCGGCGCTAAACCAGGCATCCGAGGGTCAGGCCTCAGGAAATTCTTCCGGCGCTAAACCAGGCATCCGAGGGTCAGGCCTCAGGAAATTCTTCGGGCACTAAGCCAGGCATCCGAGGGTCAGGCCTCAGGAAATTCTTCCGGCGCTAAGCCAGGCATCCGAGGGTTAGGCCTCAGGAAATTCTTCCGGCGCTAAGCCAGGCATCCGAGGGTTAGGCCTCAGGAAATTTCGCTCGTTGGTCGGCCAAGGCTGGCGCAAACCGAGGCGACCGGTCGGGGCTTCAGGCTAGTCTGCTCCCGGGATGATCATCGGGTTAGCCTGGCATCCGAGGGCCGAGCCTCGGGAGATTCCGCTCGTTGGTCGGCCAAGGCTGGCGCAAGCCGAGGCGACCGGTCGGGGCTTCAGGCTAGTCTGCTCCCGGGATGATCATCGGGTTAGCCTGGCATCTGAGGGTTGTCAGGCCTCAGGAAATTCCGCTCGTTGGTCGGCCAAGGCTGGCGCAAGCCGAGGCGACCGGTCGGGGCTTCAGGCTAGTCTGCTCCCGGGATGATCATCGGGTTAGCCTGGCATCCGAGGGCCGAGCCTCGGGAAATTCCGCTCGTTGGTCGGCCAAGGCTGGCGCAAGCCGAGGCGACCGGTCGGGGCTTCAGGCTAGTCTGCTCCCGGGATGATCATCGGGTTAGCCTGGCATCCGAGGGCCGAGCCTCAGGAAATTCCGCTCGTTGGTCGGCCAAGGCTGGCGCAAGCCGAGGCGACCGGTCGGGGCTTCAGGCTAGTCTGCTCCCGGGATGATCATCGGGTTAGCCTGGCATCCGAGGGCCGAGCCTCGGGAAATTCCGCTCGCTGGTCGTGCGCCTGTCGCTTGCCGCCCGACGGGATTTCTCCATGGCCAGCTGCGATCGTGTTTCTCCTCCTCTCCAAGCGTCGCCTGGGGAACACCAGATGGGCATTAAATGCTAATTAAGGGGTTACCTGGGAAATCGGATCGCCAGTTGCTGCTTGCGAGGAGTGTCAGTTAAGCGGCCGCGATACGCGCATTCTTCGAGGCGGATGCGGCCTGGGGCGCGAGCGGAGATACGTGGTCCTAGGGGTACAGGCCACCCGGAGTGTCCTGCACAAAGAATGCGATTAAGGAGAATGACGCTTAGAAAATCGCGGGAAGATACGCCTCGAGAGCCGGATCGGCTCCGGATTCAATGCGCCCGCATTTATTGGAGCCACCCGCATCGGAACGACCGGGGGGCCGCAGTTTGGCTATAAATATAGGTGCAGGTGCGATGGAGCCTGTCAGCCTGCCAAGCCGGAGCTGTTCAGGTTGCCATGGATCGTGGGCCTCCTCTCCGGCGCATGGTTGAGAGACCCCTACCGAAGGAACGGGAGGCGCGCCCTTCGCGACTTCCGCCAACTAGCCGTTTCATCTGGGATCAACAAGGACGTTCTCCCCGGCGGAACTCCGCTCTAGGCGTTTCATCCGGGATCACGTCTCCCCTCCTTGAAGTTCGGCCTCCCGATTGAGCTCCGCACCAGGTGCTTGATCCGGGACCGCGCCTCCATATGCTCTTCCCCCTTGTATTCCTTCTCTCCCCTAACACTGGGGAGGACCGGAATATCCCTTGGAGGTGGCGTTCCCCTGGAGGCAGCGGGAGCTTCGTCTGCGGCGGCTCCTCGTCTTTTTCGTGAGGCGTGGATGGCGCCTCTGGGTAGGAGCAGTGTGGACTTCTCCTTCGTCCACTTCTTCTTCATCCGCGCCGGCTCTTCGTCTTCTTCGTGAGACGCCGATGCGCCTCCTGTTGGAAGCACCCACTTCCGGCGGGATTGCAGCCGCTTCGGATGGAGGTTTCGGGATCCCAGATCTTCAGCTCCTCGGAGTCTCCGCCTCTTCTTTACTTTCTTTACACCCTAATTCCCCTCTGGGAATTCCTTGTAATCACACGAGCACGCCATTGTAACCAGAAATTATTGAAATGAAAAGTGTTATACATTTTTGAACTGTCTTTCTGGCATTGTCGTTCTACTAGTAATACATCCGCAGGTTAGCGGAATTCCAGCTCCTTGGAATTTCTCGACCATCTAGGGCCTCCAACTGGTAGGAGCCAGGTCGGTTTACCCAGCGAACCCTATACGGGCCTTCCCAATTTGGCGCTAGCTTCCCACTTTCCGCAGGTTGAGATGCTTTAGCTCGCCTTAGCACCAGATCTCCAACTCTGAAAAGCTTCGGTCGGACCTTGGAGTTGTAATATCGGGCCACCCTCCGCTGATACATCGCCATCCGAACCTGCGCCATTTCCCTCGCTTCTTCCAAGAGATCTAGGTTCCCTCGGAGTTGCTCCGAATTGGCCTCGGGTCGGTGCGCGGCCACCCGAGGTGAGGGGAGTCCGAGCTCCACGGGGACAACGGCTTCCGTGCCATAGGTTAGGCTGAAAGGCGTCTCCCCGGTAGGGGTCCGATGCGTGGTCCGATACGCCCAAAGGACATTCTCGAGTTCTTCGACCCAAGCTTGCCCCGTCCGACCGATTCGCGCTTTGATTCCTTGGAGGATTGTCCGATTTGTGACCTCGGCCTCGCCGTTGGTTTGGGGATGCGACACAGATGTGAACCGATGCTCGATCCCGAACTCCTCGCAGAAGTCACGGAAATGCTTGTTGTCGAACTGTCGGCCATTATCCGAGATGAGGACCCGAGGTACCCCAAATCGGACAATGATGTTCTTCTTCACGAACTTCCGGACTTGCGCCTCCGTGATAGTGGCCAGCGGCTCTGCCTCCACCCACTTGGTGAAGTAGTCGATTGCAACAATCAAAAATTTCCGCTGAGCTGAAGCGACGGGGAATGGTCCGAGGATATCCATTCCCCACTGGGCGAAGGGCCAGGGTGCAGTGATTGGTGCCAAGGGGACAGAAGGGACTCTCTGGACGTTGGCGTGGCGCTGGCAGGCGTCGCATTTCCGTACATGATCCTTTGAGTCCTCCAACAAGGTAGGCCAATAATAGCCTTGCCTCATGATCTTGTGCGCCAAGGACCTAGCCCCCAAGTGTGATCCGCAAACGCCTTCGTGGACTTCGCCGAGGACGTAGGCCGCTTCCGAGGTGCGGAGGCACTTTAAGAGGGGGGCGGTGAACGAGGTCCGATACAGCCTCCCTTCATAGAGTACGTAGTGGGCGGACTTCATAACAAGTCGCCGAGCTTGATCTTCGTCTTCAGGGAGGATCCCTTCGGTGAGGTAGGCGACAAGCGGGTCCATCCAAGACGGCTCCGGATCAATCGCCATCACCGCTCCAGCCTCGCCGATGCTCGGGGCATCCAGGGTCTCCAGGTAGATCGCCCTCGACAAGTTGTGCGCGTCTGCGCTCACTAAGCGGGACAACCTGTCGGCCCTGGCATTTTCACTTCTTGGGACCTGCTGGATGTCGACACTGCCGAGGTCGGGAATGAGTGCTTGCACCTTCCGGACGTAATTCTGCATGGTCGGGTTCCGGGCTTCGAACTCCCCATGGACCTGCCCGACCACCAGCTGGGAGTCGGTGAAGACCTTCAGGCGCCGGATGCCGAGCTCCTTGGTGAGTTTGAGTCCCGTGACTAGGGCCTCGTACTCCGCCTCGTTGTTGGTCACTGGAAATCCGAACCTCAAGGCATACTCGGCTATCACTCCATCAGGGCTGGTGAGGACCAGCCCGGCCCCTCCACCTTCGGGGTTCGACGACCCATCGATGTGAAGCGTCCAAATCGGGAGGTCGAGGCTGGGTATTTCCGGCGACCTAGGTTCCGCCTCCTGCACCGTGCACTCAGCGAGGAAATCCGCGAGCGCCTGGGCCTTGATGGCGGGTCGGGGCTGGTAGCGGATGTCGAACTCACCAAGTTCTACTGCCCACTTCACCAGCCGTCCCGCATTCTCAGGATTGCTGAGGATCTGCCGCAGCGGTTGATCGGTCAAGAGGGTGACAGAATGGGCCTGGAAATAGGGGCGAAGCCTCCTGGTCGCGGTCAGCAGCGCGAAGGCGATCTTTTCAGCCTTCGTATACCGCGTCTCGGCATCCCGTAGGACCCGGCTGATGTAGTACACAGGCTTCTGGAGCTTTGCCTCTTTCCGAACCAGTACCGCACTGACTGCGGTTGGGGAGACCGCCAGATAGAGGTAGAGCATCTCCCCTTCTTGCGGCTTGGACAGCAGGGGAGGAGACGCCAAGTATTCCTTGAGCTGGTCGAATGCTGCTTGACATTCGGCCGTCCAGAGGAAGTTTTTCGGGCGTTTCAACACCTTGAAGAAAGGTTGGCAGCGTTCGGCCGATTTTGCCACAAATCGTCCGAGCGCGGCGACCCTCCCAGCGAGCTCCTGAACCTCCTTCACTTTGGTCGGAGGGGACATATCTTGGATGGCCTTGATTTTGTCCGGGTTGGCTTCGATCCCCCGCTGGTTGACGATGAAACCGAGGAATCTCCCGGCCGAAGCGCCAAAGGCGCACTTCGCTGGGTTCAGCTTCATGCAAAACTTCCGCAAGGTGGCGAAAGTCTCCTCCAGATCCGCGATGTGCTGGTCTGCATGGCGGCTCTTCACCAGCATATCGTCCACGTACACCTCCATGTTCCGGCCGATTGCTCTTTGAAGATTTTGTTGACGAGGCGCTGGTAAGTGGCGCCAGCATTCTTCAGACCGAAGGGCATTACCTTGTAACAGTACAGCCCCCGGTCTGTTATAAAGGCAGTTTTCTCCTCGTCCTGTGGAGCCATCATTATCTGGTTGTAGCCGGAGAAGGCGTCCATGAAAGACAGCAGCTGATATCCGGAAGTCGCGTCGACCAGTTGGTCTATCCGCGGAAGCGGAAAGCTATCCTTGGGGCATGCCTTGTTCAGGTCGGTGTAGTCGACGCACATCCTCCACTTTCCGCTCGCCTTCCGGACAAGTACGACATTTGCCAGCCATTCGGGGTAGCTGACCTCCCTTATGAATCCTGCCTCCAAGAGCTTGTCTACCTCCTGGTCGACCACTCGGATCCGATCCGGGGCACAGTGTCTCTTCTTCTGCTTTACTGGTCGGTGGGTTGGGTCGACGTTGAGGGCGTGAGAAATGACCTCCGGGTCGATCCCAGGTACATCGGCCGCCGACCAGGCAAATACATCGGCGTTGGCTCGGAGGAATTCCACCAACCGAGCCCGAGCTCCCGGGTCGAGATTGGTGCCGACCCGGACCGTCCGGTCCAGGCGACCTTCCTCGAGGGGAACTTCGATCACACCTTCGGCCGGCTCCCCGTGCCGCAAGGCCACCTCGTCTCTGGCGTCGAGGGACTCGACGCTTAAGGCTTCTACGGGCTTCTTCCCTTTGAGAGTTGCTAGGAAACATTGCCTTGCGGTCGGTTGGTCACCTCGGACCTCTCCAATCCCGGCCGCCGTGGGGAACCGCATGAGCAAGTGGTACGTAGAGACCACCGCGCGAAGGGCGTTCAGTCCGGGTCGTCCGAGGATAGCGTTGTAGGCCGAGGGAATACGGACGACCAAGAACCCGAGCCGCACCGTGGCTTCTGCGGGTGCAACGCCCGCAGTCACAGGCAGCTCAACGACACCTTCGGCCGAGACAGCGTCACCAGTGAATCCTATGAGGGGGGTGGATGTTTTGTGCAACAATTGTCTGGACAAGCTCATCTTTTGGAAGGCCTCGTAAAACAAAATATCAGCTGAGCTTCCACTATCCACAAGAACACGCCTTACATCATAGTTTGCCATAGTGAGGGAGATCACCATGGCGTCATCGTGGGGGGTCTGAACCCCCTTTACATCTTCATCACAAAAAGTGATTACATTACCGACCCTCTGCCTCTTTGCGACGGCTGTCCCTGATGCTTCAGTCGAGCCCCCTGCGTTCCTCTCGGGCCGGGGGCAGCCCCCAGTGATAGTATGGATCACGCCCGCGACGGGTCGATTCTGCTCCCGAGGCTCCGGAGGGGCCGGGTCGGCCGGACGCGAGTCTGCGGGGGGACGTCGGTCGTTCACATATCGACCGAGACGCCCTCGGCGGATGAGAGCCTCGATCTCGTCCCGAAGCTGGAAGCAGTCTTCGGTGTCGTGGCCGTGGTCCCGGTGGTACTCACAGTACGCCCGAGAGGGCCTCCTCCCAGGGATCTTCTTCATCTGTCTCGGGACCGGGAGGTCCTCCCGCCCCTTGATTTCCATGAGGATCTGGGCCCGGGGAGTCAGGAGAGGAGTGTACCGGTTGAAACGTCGGGGCGGAGAACGAGGGCGTAGGGCGCCGTGGTTCCTCGCCGGCGACAGGCTTCTGCGCCGACGTTGAGGCGTCGGGCTCCTCCTCTGGCGTGCCTCTTTTCGCCTTTTCTTCCCGAGCTTTGGAGGGATCTCGGCGGCCTCCTTGCTCCGGTGGGCGGCCGCCTCCTCGGCGTCCGCATACTGGTTCGCCCGGGACAACAGCTCCGGGAAGCTCCGCGGCAGGCGTTTGTCCAGGGAGAAGGTGAGTCTGCCCTTTCGGAAGCCACGCTTCAGGGCTGAAAGAGCCACTTCCTGGCTCAGGTTCCGGACTTCCAGCGTAGCCTTGTTGAAGCGGGTAAGATAATCCCGCAAGCTTTCTCCCTCGTTTTGCCGGACATCAAAGAGGGAGTCGGAGACCAGTCGCCGCCGGCTACTGACGGCGAAATGGGTGATGAAGAGGCGAGTAAACTGGTCGAAGGACTGGATTGAGTTAGCCTCCAAGCCGGCGAACCACGCCCTTGCCGGGCCACGGAGGGTCGCCGGGAAGGCCTTGCAGAGGAGAGGATCTGATGCTCCGTGGAGGAGCATAAGGGTCCTGAAACTCTCGACGTGATCCCGCGGGTCCGCCGCCCGTCATAGGGCTCGATCGCCGGCATTTTAAACCCCGGCGGATTCGGGGTCCGCAGGATCCTCGAGGCAAGCGCCGGCTGGGAGGAGATCTCCAAGTCGGCGAAGGGATCTTTGGAGTGGCCCTTCAGGACCTGGAGTTGTCGGTGGAGATCGTCCACCCGCCGGTCTAGGGAGCGCGACCGATGGGTGGGAGACAAGGAGCACCGAGAGGGGGACCGACTGGAGCGCGGGTTCCTTGAGGACTGGGGGGTCTGGGAACGCGCCCGGGCCCGCCTCTCGTACCCCGCGCAGCTCCGATGGGAAGGTCCCGGCAGAATGGACCGTGCTCGAGAATCTTCCTCGCGCCGGTGCTCCTCCCCATGGGAGAGGAAGGAACGCGGATTGAGGAGGACAGGTGAGCGCTCAGGGAGCAGCGGCTCCTGGGCCCGCTGCGGCGCCCGAGACATCACACCCTGCAGGTTCTGCACTGCCTCCGCGAGGGTGCGAACCTGCTGGGCTAACTGGTCGAACTGAGCGGCTTCGACCATCTGAATGGGGGGTGGAACGGTGGAGTGTTGCTGAGAATGTGTTGGAGACGCAGCGGCCTCCCGGCCGGAGGCGCGAGAGGCCCCGCGACCGGAGGCATTGGAAGCTCCACGACCACCTCGCCGTGCCATTACGATCGCTCTGAGATTCGGGCCCTCCTTCTAGCGCCAACTGTTGCTGGTGGTCCAAACCGAGAACGATTGGCACAGCGGTGTGAACGGGGTTCCGTTTGGGTTGCCTTGGTTGGTGTTGATTGCGCTCCACTTTCCACCGGAAAACCTGCAAGCAAGCCTCGCACCACCACTGGGGTAGTGGGGGCCCTCCGACGATCAAGTCAGAGGAGATTGGAGGAGAAGGAAAGATAATAGTAGCCAGTAGGAGAATGCACTGGAAGTTCTTGCTTACCTCCCCCCTTCTCCCCCCAGCAGCATATATACCAGGCTGGGGGGTCCTTCTGGGGGGTTGGTCATCGTGTGGCACGATGGAGTTGCCACTGACATGGCCGTTACAGGGCGTCGTGGGGCAGCGCTGGGTACGGCCATGACAGGGCGTAGTGGAGCTCCGCTTTGTACGGCTGTTACAGGAGATCGTGGAGCAGCGCCGGATACGACCGTTGCAGGGAGTAGTGGAGCAGAGGGTCGCGGCGTGCTTCAGGGGAACAGCCTGTCGTTGTCGAGAGATTGCCGACTCGGGGTCGGATTGCTGGATCAAGGGGCAGCCGACTCGGGGTCGGGCTGCGAAGCCGAAGATATCCGACTCGGGGTCGGACTGCTGGATCAAGGGGCAGCCGACTCGGGGTCGGGCTGCGAAGCCGAAGATATCCGACTCGGGGTCGGGTTACTGGATCAAGGGGCAGCTGACTCGGGGTCGGGCTGCGAAGCCGAAGATATCCGACTCGGGGTCGGGTTACTGGATCAAGGGGCAGCTGTAGTCTTCTTGGGCGCGCGTGCCGGTCACGTGGGGCATGGTGGCTGAGTTCCCCCGTAACAGTATTATCATTTTATTATGTTATTATTATATTATTAAAATGTAATCATATGATAAAATATTGCTATATTTTATAATAAATTTAAAGCTTATTATTTTAAATATAAAAAAATAATTTATAAATTAAGAATATTTTATAATAACAGTTTTGCTAGTACGAATAATCAAGGATCGCCCAACCGGTACCGTATCGAATACTGGTCGGACCGGTTCCAAACTGGCCAAAAAGGGTACAACGCGCGCGGCACGCTGTGGCAGATCGAACTGGACTCGGTGCCGGTTCGCACCGAGTCCTGGCCGAACCCGACGGAACCGGTCCGGTTTCGTCCGATTTGCTCTTGTATCGGCCAGTTCCAGCCCGGGGCCGGAACCATTTTGTGTGCCCGTACCGACCCGGTCAGCGACCCAGTCGGCGCAAATCGGCTTGAACCGCGCGGTACGGCCGGTTCAACATTCCTTGCAAATAATTAGACAATTGAAAGCATTATATAATATCTTTTGTCATTATTTTCTGATGCTTATAGCACTTTGTCAGATTGGTTACCAATTAAATGTTACAAGTTCCATAGCACTTCAAAAATATAGTTACCAAATAATAAATATTTTTTATTAAAATTTCTACTACCGAAAGCTCTACAGACAAAAATTCTACTACCTATAGCAATGCCAAACTAGGCCTATATTTATGAAACATACGATTTTATTATTTTTTATGAATTTTATTTACTTGGGTGCTCTCCTCGTTGCTAGATGTTCCACATAGTCCTGTAAAAGGGTCAATGCCTAGGACCAGCTAGGTGATTTGACAATCTTGGTTAGGGTTATTTTGGGGAGGGTTACTGCTTCTTATTTTTCCTATTTCATTAGGGCTTCTTTCTATCATGAAAACAAAAAAGAAAAAGAAAACTCTAAAAGAGGAGTCTCAAGAAGGGTGTTTTTATTGAAGACGAATGTGAAGAGGTGAGAATGACTTCAAATGCAAACATTCAGCTTTTGCTTGGGGCATTTAGGTAATATATAGAGAAGCTGTTGATTCTGTGGAGATGTTATTGAGTCGATCATCATTAGCATTTATTATTTTGTGCTAGGATCACAATCTTTAATGTTCCTTGTACAGTTTCTTGATTCTTATACTATAGCATTATAGCACTTCTTTTTTTTTATTTAATATATTTGTATATATTTACTTATACCTGGTGTTCTGTTGACCTTTTAGCTCCTTTTTTTAACTGAAAAAATGCAGTATGTTGATAAAGAATTTGGAACTGGAGTTTTGAAGATAAGCCCAGGGCATGATCACAATGATTATCATCTCGCTAGAAAGCTTGGTCTGCCCATACTTAATGTTATAAATAAAGATGGGACTCTAAATGAAGTTGCTGGGATGTATTGGTAAGTATTCAGTTTAAAGCGCTGTAGATTATTGAGCATATTGTGTAACAACTTTACCTTCTAATTGTTGATGATCATAATTTCAGTGGGCTAGATCGATTTGAGGCTCGAAAGAAAATATGGGCTGATCTTGAAGAGACAAGTCTTGCAGTAAAAAAGGAATCTTATACATTACGAGTTCCCAGATCCCAGCGTGGCGGTGAAGTAAGACATATTTTCTATATTTTTAATCGGTCTGTGGGGAATTATTCTGCCCCCTTCTTTTTTACCTTTTCTGTTTCCTTTTTTTAAATTATGGGTTTGGCCGAGTTGTTCATGAACATTGATTTACTTTTTTAATTAAGGTAATAGAGCCTCTAGTCAGTAAACAGTGGTTTGTTTCCATGGAGCCTTTAGCTGAGAAGGCCCTTCATGCAGTTGAAAAGGGACAATTAACTATTCTTCCTGAGAGGTTTGAAAAGGTACTCGCTTCTTTTGCTAATATAATTGGTCATAAAACTGATACTCCATTCAGTTAATAGAAACTGTACATTTCTCTTAGCATGCCTTTTCTGGTGGTTTGTTTTAATAGCAGAACAAATTAAATTTTCTGTTTCCTATATGCTTGCCCAGTGAGCATATTGTAATGCTATGGAAACAATTTACTTTATTACGAAAATATTCTGCTTTAAATTATTACTGATGATGTATCTAGAAAGCTTATTGTATTGCAATGAAGACCAATTTTCTTTTCTGACTTGTTAATCTTCTATGTTGTTTGTTGACTCTAGACATATAAGCACTGGTTGACAAATATTAAGGATTGGTGTATAAGTAGACAGTTGTGGTGGGGTCACAGAATCCCAGTTTGGTATATTGTGGGTAAGGTTTGTGAAGAAGAGTACATTGTTGCAAGGAGTGAAGAAGAAGCACTTGTAAAAGCTCGTGAACAATATGGAAAATCTGTTGAAATATATCAAGATCCCGATGTTTTGGACACTTGGTTTTCAAGGTTTGTTCTTGTGCTGTAACAAATTACCGACAAGTCTTGCTTTTAATTATATGATATATGTATGTATGTAAAGAAAATTCTTTACAACATTTCCTGCCAATATGCTTTTAGTTGTCATTGTTTTGTCCACTCTTATGTTTCAAAGTTGATTAGTTTTTTGTGGTCATCTGTTATCTAAATACTGGATATTGGTGTAACTGACATGTGATTTGTCTCTTAATTTCTACATTTTCATGCTTGCATATGACCTTCATGAACTCAAGAAGATCTCCAGATAGCACACTGTAGCTTCAAACATGTAACATGGATCTTGCAATTACCCATGTTCGGCTAATGCTAATCTTTTTGTCCCAATGCTATCAGGTTTTGAGTAGTTCTAGTTTTAGCATTCATCTAGGAGTTAAGGTATATTGAGATTAGCACATGAAAAGTGAACTTATTTAGATAATTAGGAGTATAGAGTTCACTCCAACTTGGTATATGTCTCACTAGCCTCATTTTACACCTAATATACATAGATCACCCTTCTAGTTGGCATATCTTCACAATACTGTTGTCTTTTGGCATCATATAATTGTTGCTCGATATGTGAAGTCACTTTTATTCATCCTCTGTTGCTAGTCTAGTACATAAGTGATAAATTCTTGGTGGACAGAAGCATAGTAAAAATGTGTTATTAAAACTTATTTAAGTGTGAATTTCTTTGTTTTTTTCATTTCAATTTTACCTGTGGACTGACAATTCATCATGTTTCCAAAAGCCAATTTCTTGTTAAAATCCCTTGACGACTTTATCATAGTCTGGTTAGCCAGTTGGTATATTTAAGATTAGAGCCCACATGTTGATTGTTAATGGCGGAACTTTAGGTGCAAGAAATGTTAATCCTTGAGTTGGTTTTCTGTATTTTCAGTTTAATTTGCTGCCTTTTCAGTTTTTGGGGTTGTACATTCGAGTTTAGGAGTTTAGAAGAGCTATTATTATGATATTAGGTATTTGATTGATAGATGGTCGAAATCGGATCTTATCATACTCCGTTACATAAATGCTACCTCCCTGCACTGGAGGCCCACCAAGTGACCTGTTGGCCGGATCAATGATTTTACACAAAATCTAAGTGGTTGAGGATAGTTCTTCTTCCTCGGTCTTTCCCTTTCTGTTAGGCCAGCCATGGACATCAGAACATGGAACCCCTAGCACTCTGGCTAGATCTTCTTTTATTATGGATTATGTGGTCAGATTTATCTTCTACGTTATGCTTCACCTGTACAGCAGGTAGGGTGGTCATAGGTTATACTTCACCTGTCAAACCAGCTTCACTTATTTTCTTGAGCCTAGGATTGCCAGGCTTGGCTCATTCTTAAGCCAAGCCTCAATGGGGCTTGAGCTTAGTTTTTTGCCAGATAGATGAGTCTAAAATGAGATTGTGATACAACCAAATCTAGCTATTCATGATTCACTTGGTTCATTTGTCATGCCCCTGATCTGATGACATGAGCTAAGGGACATGGCAACTGCCCACATGCATAAGGTTCGCCCTCCTGAGCATGCAAGGTGACAACCTTCTAAACAACAATTACAAACCAATTCTGATAACCATCCAACATACAGAGGCTGTGGTAAAGTTTCAAAACTGTCTATTCTAGATATTGCCACGTGCTATGGAAAAGAAGAAAAAAAAAATTGGTTAACAGTACCACAAGGTAATGATCTAAAATAAATCCTCAAATTACTCTATGGTTCCACACAACAACATTTACAGGTGTCCAAAGGCAAAAACGAAAGCAACAAGGTCAGATCTAGACTAGGTCGACGGGCCTTGCTCTAAGCTCACGCCCATAACACTACCTGCTAGCTCTGAAGCCTCAGTCACGGAACAAGATAAATAGAGAAACAGTTAGCTCAAAGCCCAATAACCAAAACCAACTAGTGGGATCAAGCAAGCATCTGATTGATGTTTCTGACATTGTTTGTGAGCTTTGCTCAAAGTAATTGTGGCAGCTCAAAAATTTCCTTGTAGATGGTTATCCATCGCAGCTTCTTCAACTTTTAAATGTATGTAACCGATTTTTCGAATCATGCCATACATAATATTCCTTGCAAGTGTTAAAATCTTTGGACTGGATTAATGAATGAACTATGAGGTGCCATATTTTGGAATCTGGACTCTTTTTGCTCAATTGGGTGTCAACATGACCTGAAGCTTCGACTTTTTCATGCGAGTCCAGCACAAGTAGAGGTCGAGTCCACAAAATCAAGCAAATCCAATATTGTTTTAGTTTTTACTAGTCCTTATAATTACAATCAAATTGATAAAAATATCATAATTTTCAAAGCATAGCAGGCAAACAGGATTTGCTCCTATTTATTTTTAACAGTATCTAGAAATTATGTGTTCATCTTGTGCTTCTTGTTTAAATTTCTAGGTATCATTATTATACAATAAGAATTCATCTGACCCTTAGATACTATTATTCAATAAACTGCTCCGGCTGTCTTGAGTGATAACTATTGAAGGTTGACTATGCTCTGTTCATGACATTTATATTTTTGTTTCAGTGCATTATGGCCTTTTAGCACCCTTGGCTGGCCAGATGTATCTACTGAGGATTTCAGGCAGTTTTATCCAACAACAGTCCTCGAGACAGGGTCTGTACTTTTATGCTAGATTTTGTGCATTATTTTGGGTGCAACAATTTCTCCAAATCTGTATCTAGAAGATTTTATAACTTTATTTTAAAACTGTTGTCCATGAATTAATGCTTTATTTTTATGTCAAGCATTTTCCATGCTTATTATTATGAAAAGTTGCTTCTCCATATCATTTGCTTTGGCAGCATTGTTGGCTGGTTGAAAATCTGTTAACTAAAAGCTTTTAAAAGAATTTTCTTGACTAGGATTGCCATAAGTTATAAAACTTTCATGCCTAGAGCCTCTTTAAAGAAAGTAAATTTTATGGGACTTTATCTTTTTTTCTTTTATTGCATATGATTGTAATGCAGTTCATTTTGTATATTCATGCAAGACATATTATGAAGTAATTTCCATCTAAACTGGAATTATAAATTGCGAATGATCAGGGGTTGAGAATGCTCACTGATTTTAGTGAATTTTTTTAATTTTAGTGGATTGGGTAAAATAGTTAAGGAACCATAACAAGAAAATTTGGTTCTAGTTATATCCCTTCCTGACCAGCACCTTTATTTTAAATGTATGAAGGCGCTTGGTAGATTCACTCTAATCTTACGACATGCAAGATCCTTAGCTTCTAAATTTGGTATGTTGATCACTATAAGTTGATCTAACTTTATGCTGTGTTTCGACAGACATGACATTTTATTCTTTTGGGTAGCTCGAATGATCATGATGGGGATTGAGTTTACAGGAAGTGTTCCCTTTTCCTATGTTTATCTGCATGGGCTTATTCGAGACTCTCAAGTGAGTATGGACATATAAGTTGTATGGATATATAATGTTGAACTTTCTTGTTTCCATTCTATATATACTTCAGAAATGCATCTTTAGAAAAGTGAGTTTAAACTGGCCAGCACATACTGAGTCTTTTGTTTCCATTATTAGCGTTCTTGCTTCAATGTGCTTTAGAGTATGATGGACTTTAGTATATTTTTAATTATTGAACACTATTCATCAGATACTGAGTACTTTTCTGTACTCTAATATTTCAGACTCAAGACTCGTGCTTAAGATTGGTCTCTTTCTAATTGTTACAGTTTCATGAATTTGCGATATTTATTTTTTTTGGCCACAGATGTTCTCAACTTTCATCACATTCCTGAAGATTTTATGGGTTTTCCACTGTTTTTCTTCAATAAAGTTGTCTTGTGGTTTGTATGCTTGTTAATTTGATATTTATATGTTTGTAAGATTTTATGAGCTTACAAAGAACTGTTGAAACTCTATTTCTATGAAGGCAGCCAAAACCTTTTTTTCCTTGGGGGGCATGCATGCATGAGGGGGAACAAATGTCTTGAAGCAAGCATTGAAATTTCTTGATGACAAAAAGATGATACAACCAAATTGCAGTCTTTTTTTCAAGGGGGTTTGGGGAAGAGGGGGCATTGTTTGAGTTTGAGAAAAAAGTGTAAAATGGGGTGGGTGATGTTAACACAAATTTTTAGCTCTTCAGGATATTATGTACACATATCATTGTTGTTTGCTTTTAGGAATACTTGGGACTTTAGCTGCTGCCTATAGCAAGTTTTTGTTTTGGTGATTAGTCTATATATTATGTCTCAGATCTTACAAGAACTCATAAAGAAAACAAAAGCCTGAGCCTGTATATTATGTCTAAGATCTGTTATCTTGGATTTTGTAAGTTTACCTGGTTGCTTGCTGCAATTATAGCTATATCTAGCTTTTTCCCTATTGGCAGTCATAAATATTCAATTTGCTCGTGTAAGACCATATTGTCTATGTACTCAGATGTTATCATTCTTTGATTTAAAAAAAATATTTATGATATTTTGTTCAGGGGCGAAAAATGTCTAAAACATTGGGAAATGTCATAGATCCTATAGATACTATCAAAGAATATGGTACAGATGCACTGCGTTTCACACTTTCTTTGGGGACAGCTGGCCAGGTTTGTTTTGAATTTGGAGTTGCTGTATGTTGCCTGGTGATATTTGTGATTTATGTTTGTGGGGCTGTATCCTTTTGCTATAAATTTACTTGCATTCTTTTAGGACCTCAATCTGTCCACTGAGAGACTGACTTCCAACAAGGCTTTCACGAACAAATTATGGAACGCTGGCAAGTTTGTCTTACAGAATTTGCCTGGTAAAAGTGATGTCTCTGCATGGGAACACTTGTTGGCATATAAGGTACTTCCCCTCCTATGCATTTGTTTTGTACTTGCATATACTAACATCCTGAGGATTCATTAGTGGAATGGACTCAACCCACACTCTGAGACTTCAATTTGTGTGATTGATGTTTTTTGAGAACTAATCTGTATCATTGATGTTGAAAGTCTTAAATATTTTGTCACAATAGATTGGTGTATTTTGAGATAATGGACCGTACATATGATGCAAGAAAAGGATTGTCTCTAGAACGCTTTCTTTGAAGATCGTTGTGGAAGATTAGTTATCTTGGTGTTATGGCTTGAGGAATTAAAACTTTTTAATTAAATCACTTTTACATGTAAATGAGAAGGCCAAGGTTTTCCTGTGAAGGATTTTAACAATTCTTTTGTTTACTGGGTGAGGATGGAATCTATTTCTGCAACCCATACCAGATTCTACGAAATAAAGGTGAATCTGTAACCAAGGGTTCTACTAAATAGTGGAAGATGATGTTTGATCATAAATAAAGGATACTACCTTATGAAAAGAAGATCATGGAGAGGATGAAACCCCATTGGGATCTTCACAAAGTTTATTCCTTTCTTCCTCTCCATTACTTTTCAGGTTACTTTTTTGTTTTCTTAAGTTTTCCTTTTAGATTGTATGAAGAAGCTTTGAAACTGGAAGAAAGGTATAAGTTCAGATCATCAGTGAATGAAAGGAATTAAAGAATTTATTCTCTTTGCAGCGAGATCCCATGGACCTAGGTTTAGGAACGCCCCTTATTCCTAGTTAGTTGTCTATATTCTTATTCCTTTCTGTCACCGACATAAACATTAAGTTCTGGAATTTTAAATCTCTGTTAGATTCATCTCTTTTACTTATTTTATTCTTTGCTTCTATCCATTTGATCAGCCCTCAAATTCCTTTTTTCTTTAGTTCAAGCTTCACATCCCTGACATACTTAGATGCATAAATCTTAGGTTAACTATTAACCTCTCATTCCGTAGTTTTCTTAGAAAATTAACCTTGTTACTTCATTGTTAAGGAAATTTTAGCTCTGGAAATTGGGACATTGATATCTACTTATTGCAGCCCTAAGCCTCATCTATCATTGTAACACAATACGTCTTTCTTACATTGTCAGTGTTGGTTACCTCTAACCGCTGGAAACATGACACAGTATATGCTGTCTATTACTTATTTAGGGCTTTAATTTATTTAGTTTAGTTGTTTGAGCTGGCTCCCTGATTCTGATTTTGGTAAGAAAGATTTAGCTCTAGACACATTGTTGTTGTTGTTGTTGTTTATTACTATTAAATTATGCATATTATCAGGTTAAGGTTTAAAGTTGACAGTGCTATTTGTGAACCTCGAGTTTTTCTTGAATGAACTTAGATGTCTTTATCATTTATCGGACTTCAGGCAAAAGCTTTCCAAATCTATGCTTTCTTCTATTTAATCACTTCTTTCCAAATGTATCTTTGTCCTTGAGATATAATGCCTATCCATCCCTCTTATATGGTGTAAGCGCTGGGTTGTTGTGTGATCTATCAAAGTCTGAAAATTTTCTCTGAGTAGCTCTGGACCTGGAATCAGTTGTTAAATTTATGCTGGATTCCTGGGCTGGTAACAGAGTGTAGAAATCTATAAGGTGACCAGAGAATTTCTTGCGTAGCTTAAGCTCATAACAGGGATTTAAAAGTCAAGGTACATATACATACAGGTCACCTGAGAGTTCAATGCATACCTTGGTACAGGTTTGATATGTGGTGGTCCAGAGCAGTATCTATTGGTTCAAAAGAGCGAAAGGGATAAAAAAGTTGTATTAGCAGCATGGATTTGATGTGCCTTAGTACAGGCCGGTACTAATTGATATGCCTCAGGACAGCACGATATGGGATGGTTCAGGCCTGGTTCTCTAAAATCAGGGCATATCAGAGGTCTTGTACTGGTCCCTGGGCAGTACTCCAATCTTTGGTTCATATAAGCAAAGTGCAATCCTTTTAGATTTCACTAGACTCAAAAAAGTTACAGATGAAGAAAAAGAACTAGTTTAATACATTTGTAAGTCAAAAATTTATATAGCAAAGAGTATATTGAAACATAACCCAATATGTTCCCGATAATTGGCCATGTGCTTTTAATATCTATCTATCTATCTATCTATCTATCTATCTATCTATATATATATATATATATATATATTGAATTTCTTGCATTCAGTTTGGGTTCCTCTATTAATCCCAAGTTCTGTGTTTCATCCAGTTTGATACAGAGGAATCACTTCTTAAATTAGCAATACCAGAATGCTGGGTGGTAAGTTCGTTGTTATGTGTTTCTTTTTATTTCCCAGTTCTCTTATGATCTATTAAAAAGCATGCTAAACTCTAGGTCTCAAAACTTCATGAGCTCATTGATATTGTCACCACAAGCTACGACAAGTTTTTCTTTGGAGATGCTGGTAGAGAAATCTATGACTTCTTCTGGGGTGATTTTGCTGACTGGTAAGATTATTCGTTCTGTACAAGAATAGTTAATTTTATGGGAGTCATATTGCTTCCCTCTGACAGTGTTGATTATGTCTGCATTTCTTTTGGTCACTGATAACGTTATAGATTTCTTCTGATTTGATTGCATCATGTT
This sequence comes from Phoenix dactylifera, assembly GCF_009389715.1. Lineage (NCBI taxonomy): Eukaryota > Viridiplantae > Streptophyta > Magnoliopsida > Arecales > Arecaceae > Phoenix > Phoenix dactylifera. The sequence goes on from NC_052395.1 coordinate 26,752,389, forward strand.
TCATTAACCCACACATTTGATTATAGTAAAGAGATTAACAGAAATAAAATGGTATATTTCAAACTTGTAACTGATTAGGAATATGCTGCTGCATGGCGGACATTTAAGAATGCTATAATGGTTGTATTGTTTTGTGTGAAACGCCTCTGGAACTTTCATCCTTACACCAAATGAATACTGTTCTTATTAGAAGCTTCACCATAACTTCTTAATTTTCTTAAAGCTTTTTGATAATTTTACCTGGTGGCATTTGAGAACTTTTGTGAAATTAGTGTTAATATTCTGTGGTAAAATTGGTGTCATTTGAATTATGGATAAGGATATGAGTGGACCTTTAGTCAGCTGGTAGTGCAGCTTGAGTATGCGAGTGGCCTCATTCATTTTAATGATGAGGATATAAGTGGCATCATTTAAATTTTCGTTGAGGATATGAGCGACCTCATCTAATTAAGGCTTTCAGCAATGAGGAACTTCTGAAGAATATGTTATCTTATTTCTGTTTGAACTCTTTTCAAAGTTGTGTTTTGATCATGTTAGAGCATCCAATTCCTTGTTGAAAATTTTGATTTTGGTTTTCACTCTGAAATGGTTTCAATGAAACTACAGATGAACTTTCCAATGGTAATTTGATTTATATATCACATTTTAAACACCATTTGTTTTGAGTGGAAATTTGAACTTTTTGGTGAGGGTAGAAGTATTAAGCTGTGTAGCTCACTTCATCTATTAGACAATCCTTTCAGAGTGGCTGGTGAGGAGTATAGTAGATCTTTTCAAGGAAAGAAAACTTTGGTGTTTTGCAGTTGCTTTTGAATCTAGTAATTTTTTTAAGAAATATTCATGTTTTCTTTGTATTTCTGAAGTTATAGTATTATGTATAATATGCTAGGTTCAAAGTTCTGTAACAGACATTTAACTAAGATTAATGATTTATAATACATTTTTAGCTATGCTCTATTTGATCATATGGTTTCTTTTAAGGATGATGCACTATCAGTGATACTAATGATCAACCACATTTACAATAGATACACTCGGGATTTCAAATAAGTTTGCATCCTAGGTTATGAAAAATAGGGCTCATTAAGATCTAATTAACAGGCAGATTAAGGATTGTTTTCACTTTGCAGATTTCTTGATTTGTAAAAATTGTCTCATGGATCCCACTCTGTTAATCCTTCCTTGCATCCGGTACTTTCCCTTGATTTTGTCAGCATCTTTATCTTGTTGCTAGCCTGTTAAGCATCTATTTTACATTTATGGAGGTCAAGTTTTGAGGATCACTCTCCTCTTTGTATCTTAGGTCTTCACCGATTGCTGGACATACTTTTACATGTTCAAGATCATTCAGCTTGCTTATTGACTTATCATCAGCATCTCATTGCTGTAGATGTTGTTTATCAGTTGCCTTGGTACTTCATAGTGCTTTAACTTGTATTCTTAAGCATCATCTCTGCTTATCTTTGACTTATCAGATTTGCCATCTTTTATGCAGCTTCTTCCACTTGCTCCTCTTTTTCCTATTTTACGTTCTTCATTTTCCACTGAGAGAGTTGTATTTACCTCATGGTCTTTCTTTCTCTTGGCAGCCTTGTTTATTTTTAACCTTTGTATGCATATTATAGCACATAAATGTCTAATATACTATGTTTTTTTTTTTTGGCTTATTTTACTCAACCATATGTGTAGTTTATGTTTATAGAGCTTGAACATCTGTTCATGCAAGCCATGATATGTTGTCTTAATAGGATGCGGCCCTCTAAAATGATTATATTTTGCTCTATACTCCTTGCTAGGCTTTACAAATTTCAATTTCTGTTGGTAACTCTAGATTACTAGTATGTTTCTTCACTATTAAATTATGCACATTTTGTAGTGTTTATTTTCAGTATGCACATTTACAGACGTCGATATTGATTCATCTTTAACTTGGTAATATTAACTAACCACTTGACCTCAATGTTTAAGAAATTAGGGAATGGTTCAACCATGTTAGGCTTGACACCTCTCATGCACAGACTGAACTGTGCACATAGAAGGATAAATAAGCCTAGGCATGCAACAAATCAAGATGACAACTAGGTTAGTTAAATAAATAATTGACTTTAAATTGATGATTTTGCTTCATACTCATAGGCTTGAACATACTTTCATGCAAGCTTGCCATACTGATAGGATTCAGCCCTCTAAAATGATTATTTTTTGCTCTATACTCGGTTTTACAAATTTCAATTTCTATCGATAGCTCTAGATTAATTGTATGTTTCTTCACTATTAAGTCATGTAAATTTTGATGTATTTATTTTCGGTATGCACACATTACAAACATTAATTTTAGTTCATCTTTTACTTGGTAATGTTAACTAACCACTTGACCACAAAAGTTTAAGAACTTAGAGAATGGTTCAATAATGCATATTAGGCTTGACACCTTCTCTCATGTGCAGCATGAACCATGCACATGGAAGGATAAATTAGCCTAGACATGAGATAAGTCAAGATGAGAACTGTGTTAATTTAAACAAATAATTGACTAGGAGGGGATTTGAAATCAGATCCTCCAGCGACCTTTCCATCATCACATTAACTAGTCACTTGACCCAGATCTTAAGATGTTCGGGAATGGGTCAGTTTTAACAAGTAATGTAGTTTTGTTCGTTCCATTGTGGCTTCTAGCCTCTCAATTAAGCTGTTAATCGTTCTTGTTATTTTTCATCTTACTCTACATTTTTTTTGACTTATTTCATACTGTCCAATTTTTTCCTGCTTTATGCTGAGTAGTTTTACTTCTTCTGTTTACTAGGTATATTGAGGCTAGCAAAACTCGCCTCTATCACTCTGGGAGCCATGCAGTTGCTTCTATAGCACGAGGTGTTCTTTTGTATGTTTTTGAAAACATACTGAAGTTGCTACATCCTTTCATGCCATTTGTCACTGAAGAATTATGGCAGGTAGAGCTCGATGTAATAAACAGATGAGACGGACTAGTTGGTCAATATTTGAAGCATATACAATGAAATTGGTTATCCAGATCTGTGGAATTGAATGCTTGTTTACGTTCTGCAGCCCTCAAATATTGGTTTAATCTTTCTTCCTGCTGTTTTATTAGAATCTCATGCATCTTATCTCAATTCTCAAACCTGAAACTTTATCAGCTACCATGCCAAAGCTCATTGCATGCTTAGATCCTTGGAACAAGGAATCATGAAAAAAACTTACCTGGTGCTATGCTAATCATCCATATTTTTGATTGGACTGTACTTTTATTTTTCAATTTCTATTTATTTATTAAGAATGATTTGTTGGATAGGCAAAACTATCATATTGTTATGGATCGGATGCATGAGAGGATGTTTGTCATATATGCTGAATCTTCATATGTGTGTTTATGGGCATGTGCCCTTGCATCTGTGTCATAGCGGGGCATTTGTTGATGGTATCTGATGGATGTTGTAGACCTAAAATCTGAGAGAAAGCTATGTTATATGCACTCTATTAGCCTAAACATATGATGTTGCACCATATGCTATTGCACTTAGTTTTAACATAGGTCTTTACTGATTTATGCATAACAAGAATGTGGTTCTTATGCATTCATTCTGAGTGCATAAAATGTTACTTCAGTGGTCCAAGTTTGTCTATGCTAGCGGTTAGAAGGATGTCTCTGTTTCTAGTTCTAAATTTTTGGCACCTTATTTTTTTTCGTATTCTTGAAAATGATGCTGTTTTCCATGACAGAATCACCAGTCATGATGTTTTAGATCATTAGGCCTAATCTCTACATCTGCCTTCAGTATATCTTGACACCGCCATCTGATTTATGTGCAGGCATTGCCATATCGAAAGCAAGCTCTTATAGTATCTCACTGGCCTGAATCATCACTTCCAAGGGATACCAAATCAATCAAAAGATTTGAGAATTTACAATCCTTGGTAAGTTCCCCAAATCTTAAGTCTAAACCTTGAAGGTTGTATGTCTTTCCTTTGAATTAGTTTTTCCATTTTTCTATCGGTGACTTGTTTTTTTTACCTTTACGTGGTGCCCTAGACTAGAGCTATCAGGAATGCACGAGCTGAATATTCTGTTGAGCCGGCTAAACGTATATCTGCTTCTATTGTTGCAAATGCTGATGTCCTTGATTATATCTCAGTAAGTGTTGGCTTGCTTTCAACATCTTTAGTGCTTGCTATGTGAGATAAACAATTGCACTTGATCTGAGCAAAATATTTTAATTGAGGCAGCAGAAGCATTTGTAGAAATCTCTTTCATGTTGCAGGCATGGCAATTATGCGGTTGTCATCTGGCCCTACATATATCTTTGTTCATTTATTCCAGAATGTCTGCATCTGGATATACATGTCTCCATATAGCTGACTTGTGTTAAAGGCATTTCTATAAATTAAGTTCGCTAAACCGGTATCGGAGGTTGTACCGGCCAGCCACTGGTTCAATATGGTACTGGTCCGTATCGTGCCATTCTGGGGTGTACTAAAAACAGGGAGTGAGAGGGGGAGAGGGGGAAGGAGGGAGAGAAAGAGAGAGAGGGAGGGAGGGAAGGAGAGAGCAAGGCGAGAGAGAGGGAGGGAGGGAGAGAGAGGAAGGGCTAGAAATCCAGGGTGGAGGGCCACTGTGGATGCGAGGGAGAAGATGGGGAGAAAAATCCTCTGTTTCGAACCCTATCTCTCCCTGGCGGCGAAGAAGTGGCAGCAGTGGAGGGAGCCACCATGGATAGGGGGAGAGAGATGGGGAGAATCATCACTTGTTTCTCAAACCCTAGCTCTTTGAAGCATCAAAGAAGCAGCTGAGGAGAGAGCCGTTGTAGATGCAAGGGAGTTGGGGGGGGGGGGGAGGAGAGACAGAGAAGGCGGGAGGCTTACCGGTGAAGCGAACGACAATCCAGCGGCAAAGGGGACACTCAAAGCATCGAAGATGAACAAGATAGCCCTTTCGTTCCATCAAACGGGGTGAGGGGGGATGAATGTATTGTCGAACCGACCTGACCTGCTGAACTGTTCCAGGTTAATCTCAGTTCGGTAGGGCCCAAACATCCGATTCAGATTCGGTTCGGCAATAATTGTTGTAAATATATATGTTATTTCACTATTGACTTTTTTTAATAAAAAATCTGTTTCTAGTGTTTTTCATGGATTTTGAAACTTGAATGTTGATCTTTTCATATCTGTCTGTTTTGGTGTGCCAGAATACTTTATATGATTGTATCTCTGCAAGTAGGCATGCACACGTATCGACTTATCATTACCTTCAAGCTTTGGATGTCCATTTTCTGCATGTGCCCATGTATGTAGATTGCCAACCCCAGATAGTTGAGAAAAGGCTACATGGTTATGGTTATGCTCATGTACATAGATAAGTATGCCTGAATATGTTTGGATAACTGAAGATATCATCTGTTTCTCTGAATGGTTGCTGTATAAAAATGTATACACCTTTTCTATGGACCTGCATGTTCATGGAGATTATATGTTTTCCATTTGTCTCTCTTTATAGATGTGCTATGTATGTAGTGGCAAAGGCATCATTTGTATTTGTACCGTGTTCATAGCACGCATGCACTCGCATGAATCTAAACCATTTATATGCTTTATGGATAATTATGATATCTGTATATTTGCTCCTAACAGAGTGAAAAGCAAGTCTTGGCTCTACTATCTAGGCTTGATGTACACAATATTAATTTCACAGAATCTCCTCCAGGTATGTTTGAATGTTTCTCCTCCTAGCTCGTTTTCTTTCAAGAGCTGATTCCTTTAGGGTGCTGAAACATCTGCACCTTTTCTGCTGCAAACCTTATCAGATGATGCAAAACGATCGGTTCACATTGTGGCTGGTGAAGGTTTGGAGGCTTATCTCCCTCTTGCAGATATGGTGGATATATCAGCTGAAGTCCAGCGGCTCTCTAAGCGCCTTTCGAAGATGCAATCAGAATATGATGCTCTTGTTGCTCGCCTCAATTCCCCTAAGGTATATAACTCTGTCGTTTTGTTTTTCAGTTTGTTAATCCAGAAATGCATTATTAAACCTTCTTTCTAGTCATTTAATTACAATTAAAGCAAAACATTTTTGTTTTGTGAACTCATGGAAGCATGCTGTTCTACCTATGTGAGTACATCCATTTCTCCTTGGAAGTCATCAAAGATGAGTTTTTAAGTCTGTTCTTGTATGCATGCCTAAATGCATGTAAATGAGTATATGCACTTTTATGAAGCATGCCTTCATATGTTGCGTACCCACATGTGCTCATTACATGAGTATACATTATGCTGCAGTTTGTAGAGAAGGCACCTGAGGAGGTTGTCCGTGGGGTAAGAGAGAAGGTAAGTGATGCAGAGGAGAAATTAATGCTCACCAAGAACCGTCTTGCATTTCTCCAATCAACAGTTCCTGTATCGGGATAGTTTATGCCGTCAAACTCGATATAATCCTTATTCACTGAAGGAAGCTGTTGATTCTATGCTTCTATAGTTTGATTGCTGATTGCCTTCCCATGTGGGTTTGTAATTGGGATACATCAGAAAGTGAAGCAGCTACTTTGTATCCAGAAGAATGGGAGTCGTCAGGAGGATCCATGTTATTCCATTTCTTGCTTCCATGGAAGGCCCTCTTCAGTTTTGAAGGTGTAGTTCAAAAAATTTTGCATTGTGACAGTTCGGTACAGTTACAAGTACTATTGTTTCAAATATCTATCATCATTTTTTTTAAGAAAGCACCAAAAGTGCTTGTAAACTTGCAAAAATAAAATTGCAAGAATTTGTCATTTACTGATTATTGTGAACAATAATAGAGAATGAACAGAAAGCCATCTATCTATATGTATAATTGTAGTAGGGAAATGTTTATGCAGGGGGAAAAAGAACAAAGTCTGTAGACATAAGGAATTTTATAGATATGGAAAGGTTGTATTACTTCATTTTGTTGATGCTGAAGCTCAGGATTGTTCCATAAGGCTGCATTTGGTTTAGGAATAAAAAAATGGGAATAGTCAAATTTATGCTTATGGAATTTTTTTTTTCTTTTGTTTTTTTTTTCCAAAAAGAGAGAAAGGGAGGGTGACCTGCCTGTGCTATAAGTACCCAATTTTGAATTCTTGGGGATGCACCATCTAGGCCCGGACTTGAAATGTTTGCTTTTTCATGCAAAGGGATGCTTCCAGGAACAGTTATTCCATGAGGCATCTTCTTGGAATAACTTTTGAATAATATTTTGTTTTTTGCCTATAAAAGTTAAAAGCATATGTAAAGATGCCCATGTGCCAATAATTAGCTTATGATGGCTTTCTCTCAGATTAGTTATGCTTGTCATAGGCAAATTGAATGACAGTTATTCCTTGGTTATGACTCATGCTGGTAGTCAAATGGCAAAAGGCTTTTTTTTTTTTTTTTTTTTTGGTACATCGGCGGCTCACACCTGACGAGTGTGAAGATGGCCAACGAAATCAGAAAATAAAATGCTATGCAAAGGCATAGGCACAACCCCGTGGTCTATTCAGAAAAAGCCTTCCGAGTGATGAGCTGCGAAGGAAGCAACCCAATCTGCAGCACCGTTCGCCTTTCGATATACATGCATGATCTGGTAGGAGTCAGCCTCCTCCAAAGCCCTGCGGATATCGTGGAGCAGCGGTCGGTCCTCAACTGAGCACTCTTCTTTTCGGATCCACTCGATCACCGTGGTCGAGTCCCTCTCGAGAAGGATGCGACCCGCACCTAGTACCCGCCTCGCATAGGAGACACCCTCTCAGGTCGTCCGAAGCTCCGCGGTCACCACTGAGGAATCAAAAATCCTCCGCCTATCTGCCGCCACATGTCTGGCGTTATGATCTCTAATGATAAATCCCACACCTTCATAGCTTTTGTTCGCTGCTATGCTGCCATCGAAGTTCATCTTGAGAAAGCCAGGAGGTAGGGACACCCAGAATACCAATATCATCCTGGACGTTGCAAGAGCAGAATGGGGGCTCCAGATGTCCCTGATCAACCCAGTAGGTGAAGCCTCAATAGTGCCGGTAATCTTCGCCGCATGTCGTAGAGCTCGGTCCACCACCACCCTCGAATGGAGGCTATCGCCGTCGAAAACCCGTGTATTCCTCTCCATCCACCAGCGATAGGCCAAGTAGGCATCACGAGTCCCCATCTTCTCTTGTACAGACCCCCGGACCGAGGCCTCCAAATGTCTTAGGAACTCCTCAGTGGACGTTCACATCTGCCTCTAGTCAGGCTGAGCTGAAGCATATCTCCATGTCTGACTGGCTCTTGGGCACCCAAAAAGACCATGGTAGATGGTCTCCTCCATTGCCTGACAAGCTCCACATCCGGCAGGGACCCTCACTCCTCGCCTCACCAAAACTCCATTGGTAGGTAGACACCCCCAAGCCACCTTCCACAGGAACAAGGCCACTCGGAGGTGAATGTGCATCCTCCAAATCCAGCCGCAGTCCATCTGTCACACTGAGGACCCTCTGCCTATCCACGAGAGGTTTCGAGCACTCACAGTCGTCTTCCCTGTCCTGCTCCACACTCTCCTATCTACTGCCTCCCCCTCTGGGGTTGGTAGAGCGAGGACACGCTTAGCAAGGTGCTCCCCGAATACCTGCCGAACAAGACACTCGTCCCACCTCCACTCCCCCAGGGCAAATAAGGCACATACTCTGCGTCCCTCCATCCAGCCATGGTCAATCTCGGTGGGCCAACTCTACAGTGCTACCTCAGCCAGCCATTTGTCCTCCAGAATGCTGATCGTCCGCCCATCCCCAATCTCCCACCTGATCTCCGGTATCACTCCCAGGGCACGGGCGCAGATCTTTCTCCAGACAAAGAAAGCTACTCGGCTTGCACATAGGGCGAAGTGGAGGGCAGGATCCCCGTACTTCGCCCTCAACAATGAGCCCCAAAGGCTCTCAGGCTCTAGAAGAAACCGGGCTGCCATCCTGATCACCAGTAACTCCCTGCGCTCAATTAAAGAATGGATACCAAGTCCTCCTTTGCTGGTCGGCTGGCAAATAGTCTCCCATGCCACCAGATGGACGCCGTCTCTACCTCTCTACCATCCCCAAATGAAGGTGTGAAACATCCTCTCCAATCTCCGAATCGCTGCAAGAGGGACCAGGATATTGGAAAGCAAGTAAGTGGGGATAGAGCTCAATACTGACCGTACCAGAATGACTCGGCCCATCATCGACAGTGCACCCACCTGCCAGCTCTCTAATCGGCAGGTGATGCCCAGCTCCATGGATGTACACTCCTCCTGGCGTAGGCGACGTCTCGTAATAGATACCCCGAGATATGTAAAGATTCCTTCCTGCTCTCCAATCCCTAGAAGGCTCATGGTAGAATGCTTCCCCTCCTGCAAAAGGGTTTTTTCAAGCTTTATGCCTAATTTATGACTGAATCAAATGTATAGAAGTTTAACATGTTGAGCAAACCAAATGTCTATCATGCTATATATCTCAGTTAATCATGCAAAAGTAGAAAATAATCTTTACAAGTATAGTGAGTTTTGCGTACCGGTGGGATGTATTTTATTGACGCACTTTCAGCCGATGTCTGGACAAGATATTTAACCTTTCATACCGTGCTGTGCTCGAATTTCTCTAAACTTTCATGAAGTCAAGAAACTTGGGAGAGAATTTGATAGAACTCGAGATGAATTGTACCACTTCCTTGCTCCCCCACTACCTTCTACCTGGTGTGGTGCCCCTTCTAAGGGGTTCTCTTCCATACCGTCAATGTATTTAAAATTAATTCTAAAAAATATGATTTGCTATACCGATCCAAAATATGCCACGTATCGGTTTGGTATTGGTATTCGAAATGAAAGGTTTACCGACATAAAATATGCCGTAAAAAAATCATACTATGCCGTATCAATACAGTATTAGTATGGCACTAGTACTCTGATATCGAGATGGTGAATTTTATTAAAAAATATATATTTGTTAAGCTTCTAAATGTCAATTTAATAGAAAACATATGGCAAGCATTTATAAGATGCTGAATTGCCTTTCTTGTCTTGGCCCACTTAGTGCTCCTCTCCCACCTAAGGCGGTGCTCCTCTAAGAAGTTCTCTTTTATATAATAAATATATGAAAAAATGGAATCCAAAGAAGTGTATATTTGTTAAGCTTTCGGGATGTCATTTTAAAAGAAAAATTATGACAAGTATCTACAATAGATTCTGAAGATCCTGACTATGATCAAATCTGTAAGTTCCAGAACAAAATGGGAACCACAGTGCGTTCATTAGAACTTTTTTTAAAAATTATATTCATTTACCTCTAAAATTTTAAATTTCAGGTTTCATAGAACAGTAATACAAACTTGTTGTTGGAATACCAAAATAAAAAGAAAAATACTCTAAAATAAACTACTTTATCTAATTAATGAAAACTTAAAAACATTAAAATAAAAATCTAAACTAAATCTGATACTAAAATAATGAGCTTCATTAATAAATTAAATGTATAGCTATTACAGTGTCCTGGGAAAAGAGTAAATTCAGTGGACTCTACGACTTGCAATTAACCGAATCAAACGAAATATGAAATGCCATTTGATGCCAAAAAAAAAAAAAATAAAAAAAAACAATAAATATGATGGTTCCTCTGCTGCCCTGCGATCCTTCCTTTTCCCCCATCCTTTCTCGCCAAAAATTAAGGGGGAGAAAGTAAAGTTTCCTTCCGCTCTTTCCTATCCCTAGTTAAGATCTCCTGTGGTTTATTCTATCATGTCGCCACCATCATTTTATCCTCTGAGTCCTGCTCATCATCTCATCTTCCATGCATGTTTACAATTCTTTTTTTTTTGTTTTGATTGTGAAGGGAGGTATTACCACCCAGATTTTTATTAATGAGTGTATATGTACTTATGGTTAAGTTTATGGTACAAGTGGGCTGGCTCCTTCAGGTATCCCTGATCGGCCAGGATACAATTGGATGAACAAAAAGCATATGGGGCGGGCACTGTAGAATATCTTACCGGGAGAGACTCTTGTTTTGTCGAATTTTCTCTAGTGCCCATCTTAAAGAAAAAACCGAAAAGTCAAAAATAAGAATAAGACTCCTGCTACTAACCGAGTTTGTCAATCTTATAACTTAATATATATATATATATATATATATATATATATATATATATATATATATATGAGATGATTATTTGCCGGGTATATATTACCTAGCCATGCAGTATATACTAATAAAAAATGTATTATGAAAATTGTGTATCAATTTACTTGAAAATTGATCATTACTAGGTGTATATCATCGGTGATGTAGTGTATATTGGTGAATATGATATTCTGAAAACTATATATTAATTTACTTGGAAGTGTGTATTGGATTGCTGGACGACCAATTTGCTAAATATGTATCATCTGACCGTGTACTGTGTACTGGTGAACACCATATTCTAAAAATTGTAAAATAAATAAACCCTTTTGGTCACCATGTTTAATTTGGTTAAGTACAAACTATTGTCTAATTAGTCTAACGTGTGTAACTGAAAAATTATGCCTGCATTTTAGTCGACACTCAATCTAGTCATACACACACCTAATCTTCTTAAGAAACAGATCAAAACAAGTATTTAATCAAAATTTAACTTATAATTTTGGCATCATTACGCTCTCGCCAATTACAACCTCGATTTATTGACGCAGGAGGCCATAGGTATTATTTCTATAAAACAATCCTATTTAATACTTAATATTTTATTTGGGGTTTTCTAGCTGTGTATCATTTACACTTTGATTCCTCATACCAAAATAGGCATAAATATGATTTTCTTAGATATCAAATAATTTCTCACTATTTCAGTGGAAACTATAATATAGATGCATGTAAAATAGTTATCTCATGGCATGTCAATTACTAAAATTATTAAGAAAATTCTAAATATGTTTTTTATAACTTTAAAATTTGAAATAATCTGATTATTTTATGACATACTATTACATGTTAATTCATTGTTTGGACAATCAAAACTGATAAATATAAGTCATAAAGGTGCAATAATGATCAGCAAAATTTGCTATAATAAAAACTACAACTACCATCTCGTGCCCCTTAATGCAATCCATGATGTACAATAAAATATTCAAATCAAAACATCCTTACAAAGGTATTGTGGCATCTCATGCCGCTTTCTCCTAGGATTTTTTTGTATTATTAGATTACTCACACAAAGTTCTGATTTATAAGATAAGACAAAATCCCAAAAGGTGAACCTGTGCGTGGGATCCATAGAGATCTCTCTGTAATCGAATCCAGGTCCTCTGGTTGTATGGCAACGCTTTGGAAATGGCTACGTGAAAAGGTCGGAAAAGGGGGGGTGGGTGGGGAGGGAGCTGCCTTTGGAACGGGCTATTTAGGAACGAAAGTTCGACTGTACACCGTACACAAAGGATACTTAGACTAGAGTGAGAGCCCTTAGAGACTAGGCTGCCAAGAATGCTAGCTATGGAGTATGTAATTTCTTAGGTACCTATTTAAGACCTAGGCCTAACACATCTCTAAAAGTTGGCTTCTTTTGCTATATTGGTTAGGGTTGTAACATGTATGCATATGTATATGCACACATATATACAGAAACACATACATATATACATGAATACAGAGATATAATATGGCTAATAAATTTATAAATTAATGTTGAGTAAACTTGCGATTTCTAGAGCTTTTTAAATATTTGTCAGCAGACTTGGTCTTGTATTGTGTCACACTAATAAAGGCTTACACAAAGATACGTACCCATACCACAGTATATTAGAATTATATACTACAATATTGGTTAATATGAGTTGGCCCATGGTTATATTACACATAAAATCCGGTCCACCCAAAATTGGTTATTCATTTGTTTTGGTTTCTATGTCTCTTAACTCTACCAAACCATTTTGCAAATCAACATGCAGAAGTTTTCAGATTTTTATGGAACTAGATTTTGTAATAGAAGGATCTAATTGATTGGTTAAATGCATAAGAATCAGAAATTTTAAACTAATCCAACATAGAATGATCAATTGGATTTTCTTTTGTATGTTGCAACGTTCTTCTTTTAAGATGTCATGGCACCACATTCAGAGCACATTTTAGCTTTTGGACTAAGGGGCTGTTTAATTGCCTGCATCAAGCCTCAAATTGTGCAACTTAGTTGCAGGCAGACAGTGTTAGGTTGCCTATAATTGGGTTAGATGCAGGCAACTAAATTGCCAACTTATATCATATCACGGGCCGGGCCTAGGGCCTAAATTCTATTCATTTTTATTCGGACTTCGGGCCAGGCCTATTTAAATTTGATCTTTTGTGTGCCCAAGTCCGGCCGATAATCAACTCTAATCTTAATTTATCCTCTATTTACATGTTACAAATAAGGTATTTTTATAATGTTCCATAATTTTCACAAAGAACATCTACTTACATCTAACATATAAGGTGTTTTTATAATGTTCAATCATTTTCACAATAAAACTTCAATTTCTCATCTTTTTAAATTGATCCATCTAGATACTCCTTTTAGGGTGATATCTATGAAGAAATTTGCAGATTATATGGAAAAAAAACTTGTTCCTCAAAACAACATGTGCTTTGTATGACTTAAGAAATTGTTCGAATCTTCCAATCAATCTTTGTTGACCGGTACCGCCGGGGGTTGGCAGGGGGAAGTTGTGCAAAGTGGATTCAAGTAAGGCTATGAACAAATAGACTAGAAGATATTTTTGGGTGGGAGATAGCATCTTATGAGCATCTAATAAAATAGCAGAATATATGTCTCATTATTACATTTAATATAAAAATATGCATAAGGATTTAAAAAAATAATACTATTTTAATACTACAATTGTATTAAGCTTAAGTTGTGTAGCAAAAAAAAAAAATTAACATATAAAAGAAAACTTCCAACTAGAGTTTGGCACCTTATACACAATTTCTAGCTATTAAAGGAACGATATAAGCATGATTTGTGATATCTAAATCTTTTGTTCAAACTTAATTCTCATGCAGTAAGACACCAGGGTATATCAAAATCCAAATCCGTATTCTAACTAGAGTGGTGCATGGTACATGAAAGTTTCTAGCTATCAAGTGTATGATGTAAGCCTGACTCATGATTTGTAAATGCTTGATTTAAGTTCTGTTATCCTACAATCATATGCAACAAAGTATTTAAAAAACGTTAATTGAATGGTATTCACTAAAAGATAAAACAATCTTCTTAATCGAACAATCGTTATAACCCAAGTCAAGATAGGTTATATGTAGGCTAGAAATTATGGAATTAGGATAGGTTTGGGTTGGCTTGTCATGTTTTAAAGATGGATTGGATAGGGGTAGATTAGGTACTACACAATATTTGTAGTCCTTAACTATACCTGATATGCCTAGGTTAAAAGCTTAAAACAAATTGAATCAAACTTGAGCTAAAATTGAGACCAAAACCAATCATGTCTAGGTCTAAATTTTGGATTAGAAGGTAGCTTATTCTAACCCTAAATGCTACGCAACTTATATAGACATTCAAGCCAACACAAACTGGTAATTTTGGAAAATTAAGATATAAAACTTTAGCCATTTACATTAAAAAAAAATACACATTAACATATATGGCCTCTTGATGTTTCCTAAGCTACCCATTCCAACACGCTACGCCCTAAGTGGATAAACACTCAGATGAAAGCAAGAACATTCCTATAGTCAAGGTGAAGGATTTTATAGAATTCCAGCATCTACAATAGCGACAACAATGAAACATACCAATGGAAACTTACATAATGAAGTTTGGGAGAAGGGATCGATCATTTATAGAAAAGCAACAAATGAATGACAAACAACATTTTAAAGGCATATAGGCTGTATGTCGTAACCGTCATACTTTTATATGTCATAACATGCATGTCATGGCAATAAGTTCAGTAATGCATAAACAATATATATTAAATTCATGTCACAGGTTCTAGAATAATTGTCACCAGTTGTAGTATTTTTGTAAAGTGATGAGCATCCTAAATATGCAAGTCAAGATAGCTTGCCACAACAAATTTAGTAACATACTCAGGGTGTGGACAATAGAGTTTCTTGTGGAGCTAAAAGATTCAAGATAGGTATAAAATAATCTTTGCTTTCTGAAATATCAAACAACTTCTTCAATTAGAGAAGCATTCAAGATTAAATTATTCCCAAAGACAAGTAAATCATTTGAAAGAAATCCCAAGAGCAATGGTAGTAAGAGCCTCTAGCGAAACGCCTGGCATTGAGAGAAGGAAACTTGGGAGGTCACCTCCTTTATTATTTCATAAAGGTGAACTTGTGGGTGGGATCTTTAGAGGTCTCTCTCTACATTTGCAGGATCCGTCCTTTGGTTGTATAACAACCCTTTGAATTTCAAAAAATATTTTTCTTTAGGATTCTATACATGCATATCCTGCTAAATATTAAAATTAGCATGTATATTTGTTTTGTGTGTATACCCTTCATTTTTTTTTTTTTTGCATGCACGTCCACACCATTTAATGCTATTAAGAAATTAGTGGTTTAAAATTAAAAATGACTGAAATATTCTTAATAGATGGATATGCAAAAAGAAACATTTATAAGGGTATATATACAAATAACACTTTGCGAGAATATTCATGCAATTTCATATATTTAGGAGGGTTTACATGCAAAAAATTTTAATTTTATTTTTTTCAATTTCAACCTATTTTAACACTCAGATTTGTTTAGTGCTTGCTTTTTAATATTTTCCGTAAAATTATTGCTTAAGAAAAAGATTGATTCAATAATTAGATAACAAAAAGAGTTATGAAAGTTCTTTCACTAATCATGAGATTATTGTACTTTATTCTTCTTCATTTATGACAACCGCTATATCATATTTCATCAAAACATAACTTATAATATTTATTGCTATAGATGCGTATACTATATGAGGGTATGTATTAGAAAATAAAAAAAATTAGAATATTTTGAAGTCACACGATAGATTACAATGTTCAAGCTTTCTTACTACTGCTATGCTCATGGGTGGAAGAACGACATCAATTATCCCCAAACAAAATCATGGAAGGACTTCTAACTCTTTAGACTTATTAACAACCTCCGCGGCTATGTGGTAGAAGGCCATCCCTTATGTTGTGTACCTTAAGCCACTTTTTTTTGAGCTTCAATTTTCTAGAAAAAGAAAAGATTTGATGTATAGGCCCATATTGTCATAGTAATTATAAATCAGTTACTAGCCTGCACATGAGAAAATTTTCAATTATAGAAAATAAATATTGCAAATCTCATACACTAAAAGGTAAATATTACAAATCTCTCACAACACTTTTTTTTAAAAATAATTTATAAAGCTAATAGCAGGACCTGACCATCTTCATGGTAAAAAAGATACAATGAAGGGTTGTCTATGATGAAGAAGGAAGTCGAGAGAATAGTTTTGATTCTGGATAGAGAAGCGAAAGAGAGGGTCGAGAGAGATCAAAAAAATTCTCGAAAGAGGTAAAGATATTTTTTTCCAATAAGATCTGTTAACTTGTTACTCACTTCAGGAATAAAAAGATACTTTCATCATTTTAATTAATTTTTAATTTAAATAATATAATTTTGACTAATTACGTTAGCTGAATTGCTACGTCAAAGATTTTCAAACAAAAATAATATTTTGTGAGGGCATGTACGTAAATATTAATTTAGGGAGCATTCATGCAAATTCTAATATTGCAAAACAAAAAAAAATTTATATATACCCTTCTAAATATATGAAATTGTATGAATACTCTCCAAAATTGCTATTTGCTTGCATACCCTTATAAACTTTTCCTTTTGCATGTAAAGTATATTTTCATTATTTTAATTTAAACCACTAATTTCTTAATAACGTTAGATAGCATGGGTACATATGCAAAAAAAAAAAAGGCTATACATACAAAATAAATGTTTGATGAGGGTATACATACAAATATCAATTTTGGGATGGCATTCATGCAAATTTCTATATTTAGGAGGGTATGTATGCAAAAAATCCTTTCTTTTATTCCATTTTCCATATGAATTTAGTAGACTTTAGAACTTCCACAAATTATATCAATATCCATCAATACATTAGAATTGACCTTGTAGAGATGAGAATTTATTTGAGGTCCCTTTCATTATAGTCCATACTAACTAGTCCTTCCACCATACCATATTCCTTATGAGCTATAAGGGATGGAATAAAGTCAATGTCAAATCCCTATCTTAATATAATCTCATTATAATGATTTTCATTTGTACTCCAAACAATTTTGAAAATTTCTTTTACACATTTGTGCATATATAATACTAAAACAGTTTTCTAAATTTTCAAAATGTATCAGCTGGATATCCTTGAGTCCATGCATTCATATGAAAATTGCTTGAATATCCTTTTTTATTAACAGAATGATGGATCCTTTATTGAGCATCTAATAGAATTTATTCAACACATATATAACTCAAGTGCTCGTATATAGCCTTTAAATATTTCAGTATCACCGTTTCGCAACATCAAAGTCATATAAATGTTATATAAATATATATTGATCTCTCAAGTCATAGGACAATTAGTAAATTGTAAGTGAACTACCCTTTGATACTAAACTGACAATTCTATAGGGTGTTCTAACCGGATCCCATTCAATGTATGCACTTCTTACATTGCATCGACTTGCCTACTTAAGGTTACTACCTCAATGATGGAGCCAAGTCGTTCTATATTTGATAGAGGCATAACAAATATGGGCTGTAGTAGCGTGATGTCTGGTCAAACCCATAGCTTAGAACTATTTTGGGTCTACAAGGAACTAGAGAAAAACTCAAACTCCATGTTCTTGGTTCATTAACCATTAACATTGTTCTTGCACCCAAAAAAAAAAAAAAAGCATTAAAATAGTTCTCCTACAATATTGCCCGAGGAACCTTATGATCACACATATAAAATAAAAAACTTGTTAATAATATTGTATGTGACATAAAAGCAGCAATAATAATAAATTCAAAATTAGTTTCTGAGGGCATGTTTCCAACAACAGGAGCAACAAAGCAGAGCCGGCATAAACAGAAACAAAAAGCAACATTTGAATGGCATGAAAGCATTTCCAAATAAGGAAAAACTGTGCATTTCTGACGCATCCAATCCCTATCATGTACCAAGACAGGCTTCTGTGCATCCACAGACTTAGTTTTGAGATTTAAAAAATATCCCTTTGGGAAATCACTTATGTGCGATCACTGTACATTTAATCAAACATCATCTAAGCCTGTGAAGAACATTTGGGTGTCAAAGCATTTTCAAGCATTACCATAAACTTGTTTCCAACATTTAGCCGAGGCTGACCTCAACACAAATTGGAATGCACCGATGTTTCTGAGGATGATTTCTTCCACTAGCAAAATAAATGTTCATAATTTCCATTAGGTCGGGCAATCTATTTGATGTACATTGTCGTCTGCTAGTTCTTGTGGATAATAGAAAGGAGGAAAAAATTAAATGCAATCTTTCTGTGCATGCAGGAAAGTTCCTAGAAGAACAATTGAGTTCTGGTTTTGGATCCTCAGATCTGATCAGCGCACCATTTGCCAAGGCCTTCAACCTTGGACTAACTGAAGATCATTCAGTTCCAAATTGAATAGTGAAATGACCTTTTTTGAATCTCCCCTTGCCAACCGAAGAGGATAGCCAACACATGAACAGATACATTGATGTCCCATGCAAAGTCCAGTCCAGGAAACATCACCCAATTTGAAGAAGGCAGAGTGGCTGTTCGAAGAGCACCCAGTGATCAGTCATTCACCATCAGCAAAAGGGAAGAAAAATGATCAAATAAATTTCTACAGATTTAGAAAATTACGGATATAATAATTGTTCGCAAAGCATTTCATATGCAGCATCTTTAGAATGAGAAGATATACATAATGGCCTAGCTAATTCATATAGTTCAACGAAAAGAATTTCATAAGAAGGTTATATAACAAACTGGAATTATTGTATAGCTTAGACAGCGTTTACTAATGAACAAAACAAAGGAGACATCGGACTATGTGATGAAAGTGTAATTTTAAGCCCACATTTGGCAAAGTTCAAGAAGTCAAATTGATTATCGGTTGTCAGAATAGTGAAAAAAAAGTAAACAGCCAAAATAGACTCAGATTATTCATCTATCAAGCAGGAGTTGAGCCTTAACCTCTTTTTAAACAACCTTACAGCTCTTAATATTGCATAATAATTTCAAATTGCATGTCTCTTGCACACCTTGTTCATCCTTATAAGGTATTGCCAATCAATCAAAATCTTACACAGTTTTAAAGAGTTTGAACCATTGCTTCCAGAGTGTTCAACAGTAATGCACAACACTATCTTGCCTTTCTTTCTTTTACAAGTAGAGTCACCAATATCGACTAAAACATAAACATTATACAGAAAGGACCAAGTAATATTCATTCATTCCCTCTCTAGATGAGCAGGTCAACCAAATCAAAAAAGATGTCAGCCAGAAAGGATAAAAGAAATCAAACAAGTGAAGGAATGAGCAATTTTGTGGATTTGAAAACTGAATAACCGGTATAGAAAATTCCACATATGAAAGCCTAAGAGTTCATTCCTCATGGATGAGGCTGCAAAAGAAGGAAAATGCAAATCTAATGCTAATGCATTTTTGGTGCATTGATAAAGATCATAATATTTGGTAGTAGAGCCAGCCACAAGTTGGGAGGTCCAGACATATGAACGCTACCTGAAAAGATTGGGGAAGGGGTTGGGGTGGGCGAAAAGGCTACTTAGTAATGAAAGTGCGACTGCCATACATAAAAGGCTATTTAGACTAGCGAGTGAGAGCCATCAAAGAGTGGGCGACCGAGAATGTCAGCTGTGGAGTATGTAATTTCTTAGGTACCAAGTCCTATGCCTGACACATCTCTGAAGGCAGGCTTCTTTTGGATATATTGGTTAGGATATATATATATATAACATATACATACATAGATATAGTATGGCTAATAAATTGACAAATTAATGATGAGTAAACTTGCCAATTAATTTTAGAGCTTTTTTAAGTGTTTGCCAGCAGACTTGGCGTTGTACCATACCACTCTAAAAAATACTTCTCATATGTGCCCATACCATACTAGAGGATACTTTGGGGTAGTAAAAAGCATCTTATGATCATTTGATGAAATAGAAGATACCTGTCTCATTGTTTCATTTTTATAAAAATATGCCATAGGATTTAGGAAAATTATTAGAATTAAATTGATTTTAGATAACTAGTGACAGCAATAAAAAGTATCAATTTAAGATAGTTCATAGCATTAGGAAAAACTATCTGCATGAGAGAAAGCAACATTCTAACTAGAGTTTGGCACCTCATATACAAGTTGCAGTTCCAACATTTTAACTAGACTGTGGCATAGTATGTGCAAGTTTCTATATATCAAGGGCATGATGTAAGCATGACTAATGATATGTAGATCCCTGCTTAGGGCTGAAAACAGATTGGATATTGATATATCCATATTTTTTAATAAATACGGATACTGATGCGGATATTAAATGAATATCAAAATTAGTATTCATATTTGTTTTAAAGAGATATGGATATGAATCAGATATTATACATATCCATATTTGTTATAAACAGATCGGATATTAAACATATCCATATTTTCTTACCTAAATATGGATATAAATCGGATACTTTTTAAGATATTAATCAAATTTGAGCAAAATTTAATGATGAAAACTAGCAATAAAACCATGATCATAAAGAAAGATTCAATTAAAAAAATAATTTTAAAAAATATTTATCAATAATAAAAACTAACAATTTCATAAAGAAAATACCGCTCAAGGTTGTTCATCACCAAAGTAGACGGGATCTATGGTGCCTACAAGGCATCTCACGGTTGTCACCAAGTGGAAACTAGAAAATAAACAGGACTTTCGAATCTCTAATTGCTTGAAGACGATGAAGAGAAAAGACGGACGAAATAGATGAACGATAGGTTTAAGTCTTTCAGGCGTGCAAGGTGATTCGAAGAATTTTATTCGAATTAGGTATTCCATATTTGGGTTACTATCTTAAGTGAAGGTCATCCGATATCTGGGTTCTTTTTAGTTTAGGTTTGGTCAATTACTTAATTGATTTGCTGATTTAACTTAACTTAAACTTCTTCCTTTCACTTATCATTGTTATATGGATATCCGGACATGAATTAGAATCTGAAAAAATCAGGTATATCTGTATCCGTAATTGACTATACAAATCCATATTTGAATCCTCGGACCAAAAAATCAACATCCGAATCTGATCCGAATCGAATATAGAAATGGATACAGTCGAATATAATCCGACCCACTTTCAGCCCTATCCTTGATTTAAGCTCTATTATCGTCCAATCACATGCAATAAAATATGGAAAAAGGATTTCAATTGAATGATACTTACTAAAAGAGAAAACAATCTTCTTGATCAAACAATTGTTATAACCCAAGTCAAGACAAGTTATGTTTAGGTTGGAAATTATGGAGTTGGGGCAGGTTTGGATTTGCTTGTCGTGTTTTTAAGTTGGATTACTTTGAGGTAGGTTAGGTACTACACAAATCAATGGGTTTGTGTACCCCTAAACCATACTGATACACCGAAGTTAAAAGCATAAAACAAATTGAATCAAACTTGAGCTTAAATTGAGACCAAAACCAACCAAACCATCAAATAAATTGTATAAGATCCAGGTCTAAATTTTGGACTAGAAGCTAGCTTTAGTCCAACCATAGATGTTACTCAACTTGTATAAACATTCAATCCAACACAAACTAGTAATTTGGGAATAGTAGGATATAAAACTTTAGACATTTATATTAAAAATAAAAACATCTATATTAACATACCTGGCCTCTTGATGTTTCCTAAGCTACCCATTCCAATAGTTTGTGCTCTAAATGGATAAAAGATTGGTGAAAGCAGGAACATTCCTGTAAAGGTGAAAAATTTCACAAAATTATAGCATCTACAACAATGGCTACAACAACGAAACATACTAGTGGAAACATGCATGATGAAGTTTGGAAGAAGGAGCTTGTTTTATAGAAAAGCAATATAAGAATGACAAAAAACATTTACAGCATATAGGCTGTATCATAACTGTCATACTTTTATTTCTCATAGCATGTCATAGAAATAAGTTTAGTTACGCAAAAACAATATATACTAAATGCCTGTTATGGATTCCAGAATAATCTTGTCACCAGTCACATTATTTTTGTTAAGTCACAAAAATACTAAATATGCAAGTCAGAGCTTGCTGTAACAAATTTAGTAACATATTCAGAGTGTGTATAATAGAGCTGCCAACGATACTAAAAGATTTAAGCTAGGTGTCAACCCATCCTTGTTTGCCAAACATCAAACCATTGTTTCAATTAGAGAAACATTGAAAATCAAAGCATTCCTGAAGGCAAAAGCATTGGAAAGAAATCCCAAGAGCGTGGATATTAAAAGCCTCTAGACACCTATGCTGAGTTTGGAGTAGACAATCGAATAAAGTAAATGGGTAATAAAGTTCAAAAAGATGGTAGCATGGGCACATGGAAGAAGTTTGAGAGTTGCACTAGTAGAGTATAATGTGATGAAATACTGGCCTCTGTGCGCCACAAAGTTAAGAGGAGGACCTGATAGGTAGTGGGTTGGATTTATGAGTAGGATTCAGATAAGTTGCAAAATCTAAACCTTGATGTTATTTGTGAGAGAATATCAAAGAAAAGCTTTCACAAAATAGGTTTCTGCCAATGCTACGAATATGCATAGATAAGGTTAAAGGCTGCAGTTTGTTAATGCTAATTGTATGATTCTGTAAGTTAACGTAGTTGAATCAATATCACTCTGAACATAATAATCACCTCCATCAAGAAGAAAAGGAGGACAAGAAAAAGATATGCATGATATTTGAAACAATATAAGCTTCATAAAATAAAGAGGGTTTGCTATTGAAATTACGTCATATTCTCCCAAAGATGTACACTGAACTACTGAAGTGCCACTATATTCTTGAGATGTTGAAATATTCTAGTTTCTACGATAGTAAACATGAATACAATGGCAAACTTTATGTCATTTGATAGTAAAGTAATATGTTTTTCTTCAATTACTAAAGCATACATGAAGACTGAATTTAGGTATGAAGCATGACTATGATGTAACAAGTTCTTATGGCCAATGCTTTACACACGATTGGCATCACTAGCACTTGGAGACATTAACAGACTTTCTGTTAGCAGTTAGCACAGACATATACCAAGACCATTAATGCAACACAATCATATTAAAAGAACGAATGCATAAGAATCATGTGCATTTAATAACCAAAACAGGAGAGGAATAATTAACCAAGGCCAATGTAATACAATGCAAGCACACCATTCATTTCAGGCCTATGCATAGCATAGTCTTAATATTTATATCAAGTGCATGTCATCTGATGGATACAATCAACCCCCATGCACCATTAGTTCCACTTAAAACATATGAAGGCTAGGTCAGGTAATACAACATATATGATGGATCATCCTCTTATACATCCAGTTCATACCAGTATGATGATGTATCTTGCCTAATTGTTGTGGATGTGGCATAATCAATACAAAGCATGGCCCATATATAAAGATATGAATTCGTAAGTCATCCAAAAAAAGAAAAATCACTTATGATGCCTAGTTTTGAAGGTCTATCTATCTAAGCATATGATGGGTTGACATTATAACTCAAAAACAGAATACTACTTCCAGATAACTATATCACCTTGAAATTACCTAAATGAGATTTTCCCACCTCTTCTCTAGAAGGGGAGGATAAACGATAATTTATTTAATCAAGTAGATAATTACAGGTAGGTGACGGCAAAAAAGATCAGCCTCAAAAGCTATATCTAGACTCAGTCAAGTGAAACAGCTTAAAACAACATAATCCACACAAGGAAGAAGGGAACCAAATTCATGGGAAATATGCTGTGTTGAATTCAAACACATTTTGCAATGAAGGCTGCAAAAGGAAAAGACGAGGCTGGGTTCTGGGAAGACGGGTATTATAACATTAACTTCAATTGAACAGGGCATCAGGTGCTAAGATAGCATCATTGCTGTGCACCGAGTTCTCAGCTCATTCAGTCTTTCTAATTGACCGAGCGTGAAGAATTTTTATTCTCTGAAGAAAGAAATAAAAGAGACATGATATTGGATTTGGGAAATTCATTTGAGAAATTGGCCAAAGGATCAGGAGCCTGCTAGTGTTGTATCAGTTCCCTATTAGTGGTCTTCGAACATAATTATATATTATAGTTCTTCAAATAGAATTTTGGTGTGCTGGAATTCTTTTTCTCTTAACATTGTGAGTTAGAACTTTAGTATGCACAAGTGACTACTGCACTTGCTACTACTACCGCTACCAAGGACGCGGTTCGGAGAGTACCGAGCTATACCGAGGGCTGACCAGTGCGGTTCCAGCCCTTGGTTCGAGAAATCGGCGGGGGAAGGGAAAAGAGAGAAGTAAAGAGAGAAAAAGAGAGAGAGAGAGAGAGAGGGGAGGGAGGGAGGCAGAGGGGGCTTGGAAGACCTCCTCCACTCACCCGCAGGGGGCGCTAGGCGGAGCCCCTATTTCTGCCCCGGTTCTTAAATTTTTTCATTTCTTTAAGTGAAGTTGGCAAACTCTGTGCCGACTTTACTTTAAAAAATTAAAAAAAGTAAAAATCAGGGTCGAGCCCTTGTTTCGTTCGAAACAAAGGCTCCTCCCCGCGCCCTTTGCAGACAAGTGGAGGAGGAGATGAGGGATTCCGAGACCCCTCTCTCACCCTCTCCTGGCATCTCTCATGCTCCCCCTCCCTTTTCCTTCCTCTCCCTCCTTCCCTCTCTCTCTCCTTCTTGACCCTGAGCCCTCGTTTCGAACGAAACAAGGGCTCCGCCCAACGGCCCAAGCAAAGGAGGAAAGGAGGGCTTCTAAACCCCTTCTCTCTCCCTCTCCCAACATCTCTCTCCCCCCTCCCTCTCTCTCTCTCGTCCTCTCTCTCCTCCCTCTCCCCCTCCCTCTCCGATTTTTCTTCATCAGTACATGCTAGAACAGCATGGCATGGTATCATATCGTACCATACCATCGGCCTATCAGCATGGCTGCCGGTTTCGGTACTGCAGATCTTAACCGCTATTTAGACCCTAGATTAGCTCTCCTTTTATTTTTACCACCCCTTGACCTAAATTTTCTCTTAGATGGGTGCTTGTGCATATTGCATTTTTGGAGCTTTAATTTGTTCATTGACTTTCTGGAGCTATTGCAGCAACTATGCAAGGGCCAATGTCTTCTTATTTAGAGTACAATTAAGTGTGAAATTTTTGTAAAACTTAAGTACCATTTGCAATATGGTGTCAATTTGGATGTCAACATCCATCATTGATCCAAAAAGCTCTAACTCTTGAATGTAGCCAATCAACGCAACTATAGGATCAGGTCCACCTTTTGGCAGCTTGGCATGTTAATCAACACCCTAAGAGTCTTAAGGCGTGCTAGCCTTTGCTATCTACAAATCATTTCTTGAACATTGTGAATAATATCGGAAGTAGCCTGTATCTTTTCATTCTAAGACAACAGAATATCTAACATGCTAGCCAGAATATGACATTTTCTCGTTTATTGGTGTAATCAAGGTTTTAAATCTCGTGGGATGAGGTTGTCCTTATTTTTTCATGAAACAGGGCATGCCATTATCCCACCCATCCCAACATTTGGGATAGGAAATATCCCAAAATGTGCCAATCGAGATGCTGGATTAATGGCAGGATTGTCTTGTCCCAACACTCAGGATGGTACCCCATCCAGGTGTCCCATGGGATGTCCCACTGGAACTTGAGCTCTTGGGTGCGGTCCTAATTTTCCAATGCTTCCTTCGACTAATGTATAATATCAACACCATCATGATATGTTAGTCTACCCTCTGTCAACACCCAGCTGAGGCTATCAGTAGATAATATCAAATTCGACTAATGTCTCCAAGATGCAGTAAGGTCCAACCAACTTGTCTTCTCTCAAAATTTTCATCAAAGGATTAAAATTGCCCATACTCATTTCTATCGAGAACCTCAAAGGAATTAAAACTAACCATATTCATTTCTATCAAAAACCTCAATCCATAGTTACCCAAACTCATGCATGCATTGCAAAAGGGGATGAACTTTAAGGTGGATAGCAACTATCCTACCCATTCTAAGTAATCAGCAACATCCCAGATATCACCATTGATGTGATGGACCTCGATTTTGGACTCTCGACTTCGCCTGATATCTTAGGATCACTATCGTACCCATCAGTTAAGCATGATCCATCATCTCAATCAAGAGTCAAAATATAATGGTGAGCTTTGCATAGGCATGTACTCTTATTCGATGTGCTCCTTCCCAACTCACGTACAACTACAAGCCTACTAACAAAAATCGAGTTAGCTTCTGCATGGACATGCGGTTACCAACTGTATGCTAGCACCTTATAGAGCGGACAATGGATAGCCATGGTGACTCATACATGTACCTACCCTCATATATGCTTATGATTAAATGCCGTTGAGGGATTTAGTGAGCTTCAATGATCTAATCACCAAGATAGCACCAATAAAGATATACATATATATACATTCATATATGTACATATATAGATACACACACACATATATATATATATATATATGGCATACATGAAATAACAGACGTCATATCGTATATGAAATGCATGACATCTATATGGCCAAAACCGTAGGTAATCAGACCAATAAGCAATTTTAAAGTAGTAAATCAAATCCACATATGGCAACGACGGTGCCATAGATTCATTTAATTTCAAGGTTCGCCGTACCGGTACCGGACCCCGTACCGATGCCGCAATAGATAGGCATACCGAGTGACGGTACGGTACGGTATATGGTACACCAGATGTACCGGTATCGGTACCCACCGATACTGATACGGTACGTCCGGTACCGACCGGTACAGCATACCATCATTCAACTATAGAAATCTAATTTATGCATTAGTTGATCCATGCCACTATGCCACCTTAACGCATCCCAATTATACATAAAAAGGATGGCCTATTGGTAAAAAAGCAAGTGCCAATACCTTTACAATGGCCTTATAAAGCATCTAGAAATTGAAAATTCAAACCATCAACAATAAAAAAAATTATATACATTCACATTACATTCCATCACCATATTCACATACAAATTTAATGTATATCATGTACAATAACATGCAATCATAGCCCAACTTTAATGTCAAAATTGATAAATCAAGGATTTTAAAGAGAATTGAAATGAGATCGACCCCCTTGAACAGAATTATACTGCATTGCAATTATTCCTAAATTAGTCCCACCAATCCAATAAAAAAATTTAAATCATCATCCCATGATGCTAATCATAATATGTTTTGTTATCAACATCATCCCATGAATTTAAAACTGTGTAGTTCATGAATTACTTGAACAAAGACCTAAGGTTTAAAATAAATTTTATCCCTTTAATTCGAATATAAAATAATTAGACTATCATGGAACATAAGTGGCAAAACTCAGCTAATTTTCCAACCAAGTAAATATGCCATGGAACCAGTCTGGGTAGCAACTTTCGCCATTTCGGTATTGGACCCTGTTGGCACGGTATGGTACAGAGTCTTTTCGATATACCGAGTATCAGTACGCCTCCTGTACGGAATACCAGTTCACTCGGTATCCTCCTATACCGGGTACCGGTATCGAACCAGTATGGTACGGTACGCCCCGTTATGCTAAGTTCAAGCCGGTGTGGCGAGCCGTGCTAGGTAGTCTTGTAATTTTCAATCAATCCAATCATCTGATCTATAATAAAATTAAAGAAAAATATCCAAATTAATTTCTTTTAGTCTAAGACTAATCTAACCCATAATTGCTAAAATAGCCTATATAATCAGCTCTAATCTTATGATAAGTTTCTGGGTAAACCGGTCATCATATGACCTAATTGGGTTGTATTGGGTGACTTGTTTATGATAAATGACATGCTGAAATTTAAACCTGATAAACTCTGGTATAAACCCTCATAAATTCAGTGATCTAGAGGTCCTACTAACTAATATAAGAAAATTTAATTTTGACTTCCCATAACTGGCCTTACTCAAACTTGCGACTTGATTAGAGTACCTGCGATATGCTTTACACGTTCGCTTCCAGGACGTCACGCCCGCGCGTCTCATGACTGTAATGGTTGGGGTTGGCTCTGCTCGCCGGTTGTGCTGCGTGAGCCTCCAGATGCCTCCAAGCAAACGAAGGTTTTCGGGGTGATCGCCGCGCATCCTTCCCATGCTCCGTGACAATGGCGGTGCCCCGAAACAAAGGGGCCACCCAGTCGCGGTCGCTAGGGCAGGGCCGTATCCCGGCATCCCCGCCGGGATACGGGCCGTTTTCCCGCGGCAAGTCATCACCAAAAAGAGGGGCCGGTCTTCGTGCCAGGGTATCCCGATCCGAATGCCACGAAAATTTAGGGAAGCCTTTTTCTTAAAAGAGTTTCTGCGACCGGTGAGCGTGACGTTTGGGAAGCATGAGCAACCCATGAGCCCCGTACCGACCCATTGGGATCCTAGGCATACAGACCTAAAGGATGATTGTCATACCGTCCACTGTCGTCACTTCCCCAGCATAATTAGATTAAAAGCAAGTGAAAATACCAGCCATTAATACAAAAATGTTGCTATATGCAGTAGGTCAATCCTCTTTGAATTTACATCTCTTCCTTTTTCGATTCCAATTCAACTTGAACTATACCAAGATCAAGGATTAACAATATTAGAAAAGTTCGAGATCTTGGAAGAAAACATACAACTAAAAATTGTTGCAAAAAACTGCTATCAACCAAGATGAAAAATAGGGCTGCACTCATACTTCGCTATTTCCAGGTATCATGCACAATAGATGCATTTGCCATCCATATTTATTTACTATTATGTAAAATTAACCCCTTAGGCATCCCCCTATGGTCACGATAGTACATGAGAAAAAGACAAACCATTCAGCCTGATTAGCCCCATCAGTGGAGAGCCAATAGATAATAAAAAATATGTCAAGACTTTTATAGAAGTTCGAATAAAAATTCTCTGGTGCACGCACAAGAGATCACCTAGGAACCTCTTCTATTTTTGCCCTGTAACCCCTAGCATGGATCTTAAAGGGGCAACTAAAGAGGCAAGATGGAAGGGGACTTCTACTAACAGAGTCCCTCCTGTCTTCATTATTTCCAAAAAAAATGAGTTCCTTCATCCGTCTCATAGCTCCCATATCTCTCTTCTTTCTCCTCCCGAATCCCTCTCGGTCTCTTTCCTTTCCCATCTCCAGGCGATCTCCTAGATGATCTATCCAGGTGATCCAATACATATCTCTAAGCAAATTGAAATACGGTTCCCAAAATATGGTATTCACCAATACATAATTTATGGCCAGCTAATACACCTAGCAATAGTTTCTAGAATACGGTGTTTACTAATACACAGTACATGACGAGCTATACATACCTGAAAAAATAATCATCCAACGACTCAATACACACCTGCAGTGGTAACGATACACAATTTTAGGAACAGTGTGTTCACTAGTTTACACTCTATGGCCGGTTGATGCACACCTGGATAGATTGCCTAGGGAGAGATCACTTGGGGATGGGTAAGGGAAGAGATCGAGAGGGATTTGGAAGGAGGAGAAAGAAGAGGGATCTAGGGACAGACGGATGGACTCACAGTTTATTTATTTATTTATTGGAAATGATGGAGACAGGAGGGACCCTGTTAGTATGAGTCCCCTTCCGTCTGGTCTCTTTAGTTGTCACTTCAAGACCCATGCTAGGAGTTACATGGCAAAAAAAATAAGAGGTCTCCAAGCAAACTTCTTTGGTGCATGCACCAGAGCATTTTTGTTCTAGAAATTGGACCTAGAAGGAAGAACGTCTCATAGCTATTGAGTGAGTGTGTGTGCAAGCGCTTGTGCATGTGTGTGCATGCATGTGCGTGCACGTGTGGGCATGATGGAGGGAGCTTAGATCTCACAAAGCCAAATATGAAGTGTGTATATTTAATAAAAGAATTGCTTTATTTCACATTTTCTTTTGTAGATGTTGAAATAATGTTAGAAAGAATGAGAGAGCTACAAACACAAATTATGGGCCCAAGAGGGTTCAAACAATTCCAAGATACAAGGCATTCCGTGAAGGAATGCACATTTGATCAGATCCCCTTTGCCGTGGAGTCCAATCTGTTATCACTATTCAAAGTATACTTTGAGGGCACCTGCCCTTTCTAAGAATGCCATCAATTTTGAAGAAGAAAATTCCACTTGTTACATAAAGTCAGACCTTTTTTCCCAACTCTCGGAGCTATATCTTCTTATCATTCAACCTTTTCAAGGGGTCATGCTGGTAAAAGCTTCTTCTAAATCCTTTGACTCAAGATCACCAGTAATCTCCACAAGAGCATTCCCCATCTCTGAAATGATGAAAACGGCTAACATCTCTGACTATAATCTCCCGGTCCACAATCTTAGATATAAACTTAATAGCCACATGGCAATCATCACAAACTCGTAAGTTCTTCATGACTCGAATTGGAACTCCTTCAGGCATGCTCAGAATAGCAAATGCAATAGCCAGCTTCTCACTGTGATGAGCCAAACTGCACTCTTTCTCTTCATCATCCATGTCATGCAGAACTGTGCTGGTGTCTGGCACATACCCATACTGCCTCATCTTTCCTATCAGCTGGTTCAAGCACACTTCGATCTCTCCCTGCATAGGATGCAACCTGTCCCCCGTGGAGAACTGGTGCACCTGGCCCCTGAGCTCCACCCAGCTGATCCCAGGCTCCTTTCTCACCCTTCTCTCCCTCATAGCTCTTCGAATCTCAGATACCTCACCCCACCTTTTGGACGTAGCCCGAATGTTTGAGAGCAACACATAAGAAGCAGAATCCTGCGGCTCCAACCTCAGCACATGCTCTGCTACCTGCTCTGCCATCTCCGCATTCCTGTGGGTCTTACAGGCAGATAACAGCGTCTTCCAAATGACTCCATCAGCACTTACAGGCATCGATTTGATCAGAGCTTCAGCCTCATCCAGACATCCCGAGCGCCCAAGCAGATCGACGATGCACGTATAGTGCTTCAAAGTAGGCTTTAGTCTGTACTTCTGTGTCATAAGCTCAAAATATTCCATTCCCTTGTCCTTCAAACCACTGTGACTGCAAGCATATAGCAAGCTCAAGAACGTGACCTCATTCGGTTCAGTCCCTTCTTCCACCATCTCCTCAAACAGCTTGATTGCCTTCTGCCCATGTCCATGGAACCCATAAGCTGCAATCATCGAGCTCCACAAAACAAGATCTGATCCATTTGATTCAGAAAATACTTTAGCAGAGTCATCCAAGCATCCGCATTTTGAATACATGCTCACAAGCGAACTTCTCACTGCCACCACCTGATCAACTCCGGCTTTAGTGGCCTGCGAATGAATCTGCTGGCCCTGCCCAAGAGCCGCCAAATCCGAGCACGAGCTCATAACACTCACAAAGGTGACCTGATCTGGCGCCAGTCCAGCAGCCTTCATCAGACTAAAATAGTCAAGAGCTCCCTCGGGGTCTCCATTCTGCACCCTTCCCGCGATTATGGTGTTGCAGGAGACAATGTTAAGTGCCGGCAATCCTTTTAACACCCTCTCGCCCTCCTCAAGGCATCCGTTTCTCATGTACATGTGAGCCAGCGAGCTGCCGACGCACATATCACATTCGAAACCAGAGTATATCACACAGGAATGAATCTGCCGGCCCGAACTGACATCTTTTATCCCAGCACAGCACCGCAGGACGCTGCCCAAACTGAACTCGTCCGGTCGCAGCCCCTGCCTCCGCATCTCGGCGAACAGCTCCAATCCTTGCTCGTCGAGCCCGAAGTGAGTCAGCCCTGTTACCATGGCATTCCAGGTGGCGAGGTTCCTCTCGGGCATGTCGTCGAATAACTCGCGGGCATCCCGGAGGTCCCCGTTCTGGAGGAGGCCGCCGAGGAGGATATTGTAGGACATGACGTTCCTCCTCGGCATTGCGCCGAACAGGGAGAGGGCGGTCTGGAGCAGGCCGATTTTGGAGTACATGTGGAGGAGGTGGTTGGCAGTGAAGCGGTCGTTGGAGGCGCCGGAGGTGATGATGAGGGCGTGGATCTGCTGGCCATGGCGGAGAGGGAGGAGGCAGCAGGCTTGGAGGAGGTGGGAGAAGAGGTTAGGATCCGCAAATAGCTCGGGGAGGAAGCCTTGCAAGGCTTCTCTGAGAGAGCCTTTGGAGCAGAGGTGGATGAATGCTTGTTTAGATTTAACGGAAGATTGGCTTCTGGGTTGGCATGGGCTGCAGCAGAAAGTTTTGGAGAGGAGTTTGGTGAGCTTTAGAGCGGGCAGGAGAAGGTGTTTGAGTGGAGGCTTGGCCATATGACCCTGGCCAAGGCCGTCTCATTCGTTCATTTCGTTGTTCTTTTATGGCCAAGGCCGCTTTTTTGCCAAAAAAAAGAAGAAAAAAAAGTCACCCCCCACCCCGCCTTTTATATGTACATATATTTGTGTGTGCGTGTGGAAAGGCCTAGGCCATTTCCATGCCCTCAACATACATTGGCAGTAAGTCGATATACATCTTGATGAAACAAAATATCATTGTCATAGAATCATACAACTAAGGTCTTATGTGGAACACAGTGATCTATATCACTATTTACGCCATATCTTGATGGATGTTTAGAGTTCTAAGATGTATTGTAAAAATGACAGATGGCAACATCGCAGATCATTCCAAAACAACTATGTAAGTGCCATGTGGCGTTATCAAAGATAGGTCGGTTGACTTAGACAACGAAGGGTATCAACCATGAACAAATTCCAGCCGAGTAGTCCGAAAATATAGAAAGCTAGCCGATTGAACAAAATAAGCCGTAAGTGCACGCTAGAAGGGCCAACTACGCACTTAGGCAAACTTACTTGCTATTACGCTATTGGCTGAGTATGGACCTCTAAGTGTTAAGCAATGATGATGAAAAATGTCGGCCTAGTCAGTTTAAAAATGGTTATCAAATAATATAATGTGAAAGCTGAAGGAAAGATTCAAAATTTAAAGCTAATCTGATAATTGACGTAGAAGAAAATGAAAATAGTGGCAGTAATCAACCAGGACATACGTCCAAATGAAAGAGATTACACTTATCTAAGCGACTGGTATATAGAACGTGGTGATCAGGGGCATATAAATGTGAGATCGAAAAGGGAAAAACAAGATCCATCAACCTAATCATTAACCAATTTTATGTTCCCTTCTATCTTATTATTTTTTAATCAATTTTCTTTTCTATCTTTAGTTCTCGGACCAAATGGGCAACATTCTAATAGTTGAACTTTAACCCTTAAAGTTCAAGGCAATTGGACCCATCTGCTCCTCTCTATTATTCTGTAGATGATTTGTGGCGTACTCTTGCTGTTATCTAACCCGACCATTGACCTATTCTTCTACCCATCTCATCTCGAGAGGGAAATAAGATTTTTGGTGTACCAGATGGAACCTTGACAACTAATCAGAATGCCGCCAAAGAAGAGGAGTGATATATAACCATGTAGTTTGGCTCAAGCTGAAAAGCCCTATTAATAATGCACACCAAGCAAAACTGTTGGAGCGCAATCCACAAGCATGCTGACAAATAGCTAGGTGTGGTGCATTACCCAGTTCAAACTCATGAAGGGACCATGGTCTTGAAGGTTAGGCTCCACCTACTGGGTTGGCCAGGGATATCTGGGGCACCCATTCTGCTCTTGCAGCGTCCAGAACGATATTGATATCCTGGATGCCCCCATCTCCTAGCTTTCTCAAGGTGAACTTCGATAGCAGCATAGCAGCGGATAGGAGCTGCGGAGGAGTAGAATTTATTATCAGGGATCATGACGCCAGACTCGTGGCGGCAGGTGGGCGGAGGATTTTTGATTCATCAGTAGTGACCGCGGAGCTTAGAACGGCATGGAAGGGTATCTTCTATGCGAGGCGGGTACTAGATGCGGATCGCATCCTTCTCGAGGGGACCCGACCACGGTGATCGAGTGGATCCAGAAGGAGGTGTGCTCAGTTGAGGACCGGCCGCTACTCCACGATATCCACAGGGCTTTGGGAGAGGCTGTCTCCTACCAGGCTACGCACGTATATTGGGAGACGAACGGTGCTGCAGATTGGGTTGCCTCCTTCGCGGCTCATAACTCGGGAGGCTTTTTCTGTATTGACCACAGGGTTGTGACTATGTCTTTGCGCAGCATTTTGTTTTCTGATTTTGTTGGCCACCTTCACACTCATCAGGTGTGAACCGCCGATGTACCAAAAAAAAAAAAAAGAGGTTAGGCTCCACATGTGGAATCCTTCCAATGAATGGCAAGGCAACTCTATGATGTCACCACACAATTTAGATTTCCTTTAAATGAAAGTCAGAGAGACCTCTTGGAGGCAGTGACTAGCCGGGTTATTACGATAATGAGACCATTTGTTGACCAAGAAGAAACCTCATCGAGTGCAATCCCCAAGAAGGTTGAAAGGTGGACACCAATCCCACTCATCACAATACTCTCTCACGAGTCTCCAGTTATACAAATACCTAATAGCAACTCAAATATAACCAGCAAGTCAATACACCCAAATTTACATTATGGGAGTGCGAAGATTCTAGAGAAGGCTGATCTCCAGAGGCTCATGTCATATGACAAGGGAATGCTGATTTTGGGATAGGCTGCCGGAGAGGCCGATAAGGGTTCGACTAATTAATGGATTCAAATGTAAGTTATAGCCCCCATTATCAAATTCATGAGAACTATTAAAACTCGAGTGGGACTCAAATAACTTTTAGAGATTATAACTTAAGAGCGATTTGGATGCTAAAATCCAACCGACAGTAACTTATTTACAATCTGTTACTATCAGACAATATGCTAATTGTCATCCAATGAATTACAAGTTGATTCGAACATGAAAATTAACTACCGGGAGGGTTTCTGCCATTAAAATTGGGGCAATGGTGATCTCATCACAAGTAATTGCTTTCAAATAGCAAGTTCTGTTCGCAACCTTGGACTATACTAATATAAGTTTGATTTTCTTGACATAACTTTGTCATCCAACTTTCGATTAATGCGTTTCAATTTAATTCAAAAGTTTACTTGACAACAAATGTGCTTGTTACATGCCAAAATTTTATTTATGCTATTTTTGGTGAATTTTCAAAGTTGCTACTGCTTGCAACACCTTGAAATATTCATGGTTATCGATCATGTTAGGCTTCTCCAAGGTCACCACGATGCTTTAGTGCTGTTTGCTTGGCCTTGGCACAATTTCTAAAGCAAGGATTTTTTTAGCATGCATCATATGTCAACTTCTCAAATGGCCATATTTCTCTACTTGGGAGAATAGCTGAAAAGAGCATTCTTCTATTTTTGATGGGAAACTAATTGAACTACAATTCTCTCTTTTCCCCTCTTTATCTTTTTGTATCATCTCCACACCAGTTGTTCTACTCATCAATTGTAAATGGAGAGAAAATAGAGACCACAATACCACCACCCTCCCCAAACCACCACCTCAAATCCATTGGCCGCGCAAGCCCTTAGAATCCCACTCCTCCCACTAAACCATAGTCATTCCAAGTTCCAACCCTGGCACCCACTGCCAACCACCACTCCTTCCCACACCCCCTCAACCAACCTTCATGCCAAACTACCAGAGAAACACTCCTCATTTCCTGAAACCACCCCGAGCCTCTAGAGTAGGAAAGTGGATCAAGGTCATCCCTAAACATGCAGACATCGACATAAGGTCCCACTTACTCACATTCTGAAAGAATAGCCACCTCCATGAGTGCAACAGATCAAAACAGCACAAAACGTGCACTACTACATTGTTGTTGCCCATATATGCAGCGTAAAAAAAAAGGGAAAAAGAATAAAACTTTTCAAAAACTTTTAACTAAATGTAACAAAATTAAAAACTTGATAGATGAATATAAATTTTAGTAGCAAACTAATAAATATACTAAAGATAAATGAAAGTAAAAAAAACAATATAAGCATACGAAATTTATAGTCGTTCGGTGCCAACCTTACACCTACGTCCACTCTCCAAGACTTTATTCTTAAGAATTTCACTATAATCTTTCTGAGATTATAGTCTGATTGTTTTACACGGGATTGTAATCAACCCAATTGATTTTTTTAGAAAATCAACTAAAACCTACACTAATTGTTTTACTCGGGCTCACAATCAATCCTGTTGATTTTTTCACAAAATCAACCAAAATCTTTACAATCCAATTTAAGGTTTGGTGGGATTTTTTCCCTAAGTTTTAATCTCTGAAATTTGTTACAGCAAAATATAAAAAGAATTAAGCACAGAGACAATAAAGTATAGCTCCTAAACAATAAATATAAAATAGTAGATGGACCTTGACTCGGTTGGTTGGCTTGATTAAACTTCAATGCACTTCACCAACTCTCAACTCGAAAAGATGTGATCGTTGAGCTTGTTAGAACCCGCCCGTGCCGCAGAAAATTAAAAAAATTCAGATGGCAGCGGAAGAGGCATGCGCGAGATCAACCGTTCATCACATGAACGTTGTTCAAAAACCGTTCATAGTTAGATAAGGATTAAAAACTTTTAAACTAATTGGAAGATCAGATCTTCACCTTGTGCGGGTAGATGATCACCGCAAACTGGAGTTCGTGGTTTTAGGATGAAGGTTCGCTTGAAGCCGCACAAGCGTCCGGCCTCTACGGATATCCACACGAAGTAGAGGACCGATCAAGATTTTCTTGTCTTTCCGGGGTGCTAGCTCCCTTGCAGAGACTTCTTTTGATGGCTGATCACCTCCCTTTCAATCAACTCTTGATGCCAGAGGGAGGAGGAAGAGGAAGAAGGGATCAAGAAGAAGATCCAAGAACCTGACTGCAGCCCCTTTTAATTTCCCTTGCGTTGGAAGAAGGAAGGGAGGAGAGGAGTGCCGCCAAGCCTTCTTTCTTTTCTTCTTTGCTTGCGGCTGAAGACCAAGGAGAGGGAGGAGGCCACGGCACAAAAGAAGAGGGAGTCCTATCCCTAGTGTGCCGCCTCATGTCCCTTTACATAAGCATGTGGAGCTCCTAACTTTTAGGAGCTCCAGATGATTTTCCTTAAGAGGGGCGCTGGCCCCTCTCTTCATGCCGCACCAAGGAGAAAAAGGGGGAGGGGCATGCGCCCCTCCCTCATGGTTAACCCTAATCCTTATTAAGTAAGCATTGGATGCCCTAATGTGGCTAAGCCCTAATCTAATTAGGCTTAGTCCAAGGGTGAACCATTTGGGTTTAATCTAGGTAAGTCCTAATCCAATTAGAACTTAATGAACCATGACTCAATTGAACCCTTCAATCCTAATCTAATTAGGAGTCATCTTGATTTATTAGATTAATAATTAATTGGAACTTAAGAAGTCCTAATCCAATTAGAATTTATCCAATTTTAGTCCTAATCCAATTAGGACTCTAATTTGAATCCGAAGTCCTAATCCAATTAGAATTTCTAGGAATCCTATTCTAAGTAGGAATCCAAAATGAATTCAAAATCCTAACCTAATTAGGATTGTAGGAATCCTACTCCAAGTAGGAATCCCAGTCCTACTCTAAATAGGATTCCCAGTCCTAATCCAATTAGGACTCTAGGAATCCTACTCGAAGTAGGATTTGTGTTTAAGTCCAATTAATTAATTCCATTGTTCCTTCTTCAACTGATTATCAATCGAATTGATTACTCGTGATTCATAATCACATTTCAACCATCGGATCGGTCAATACTTCTAGTGTGTGTGACCCCATAGGTTCTATTCTGATTGGTAGTGAGATATATTGCGATCTTTATCTCAATATCATTGAAAACTCCTTTCAATGAGTTGGAACGATTCCAACTCAATTCATTAGGGTTTATCGATCATCGAGATATTCCCTGTGAGTCTCACCATCCACCAGTAATCCCTAGCAGCATGTAGTAGCTACCCAGCAGAATAGAATGATGAACCTCTAGGTGCAGTTGTCGTGTGATACAGTCCTCCTATCGTGGATCCCTACAGGACGGAGGTCATGGATAACTCGTCAAACCCCATTGTCTGTCGTATGTGAAGATTTATTCGACTTAAGTACGAAAGTGGAAAACTCTTTCTCCACTATACAATCTGCCTCGGCCGAGGTCTTACGAACTCCGTCTTATAAATTACATAGGATCTCTCCTTATCTATCAAGGTCGATAGATTCCTTATAGGTGCATACCCTACTCCTACAATGAACCTACTGCAACCAATCTACACTGCATGGACCCATATGGCTAGAGACCATGTATATGTGCAGTCAAACTACAATAACCTCACTGTGAGTAGCCGAAGCATCGCAGGTCAAAGGACCAGTCACACTACTGCAACATCAAGCAAGTCACTGACGAGTGGATAGACATCCAAGTGACTTCTTATTTTGGTCACGCTCCGTACCCTTATTCTCTAACAAGCACCTGCACTATTACTTTAGTGTCCCTACACCGTGGACTTGAGTCTCGTCCATCCACAGGAAAAGTAATGTGTGCACTGATCTCGTCAGATCGATCACCGTCCTCGTAATAATCCATCGATCAGGAGCGTTTAGAAATTAATCACTAATGATACATGGCTCAAATTCTCAACTCTTGAGAATATGCATCGTTGTGGAGTGATTGATTATAACCCTATTTGATTTTGATGAGCTCAAAGCATTTGAGTATATCTTATGTTATACCTATGAATTTAATCTAGTGTTTCAGTCAAATATTTGTGAATTTATGTTTAAGTGTCTCTAGCTTTGGTTCAATACACTTTGGCTAAGTATGGAAATCAACTTAAACCAAAGTCTGAATCTCGAGTCGACTCCGGAATAGTACGAGTCGACTCCAAGCGTATCAGAAGCACTGGCACAAGCTCGAGTCGACTCCGGCACATTACGAGTCGACTCTGATTGAGAACAGACAGCCGGACAGAAAGATACATCTCAGAACATGTCACCGAGTCGACTCCTGAAGAATTAGAGTCGACTCTGATGCTTGCCGAGTCGACTCCAGCATAGTACGAGTCGACTCCATGGAGTAACAGACAGAAAGACAGAGAAGCCATTTTGGACTCTGAGAGCCGAGTCGACTCCCGAAGAACTCGAGTCGACTCCGAAGGTTGGCAGGTCGACTCCTAAGGAAGCAAGAGTCGACTCTCAGAGAAATGCAAGGCTAAAAGTCAGAGAGCCAACTTTGGTGTCTGAGAGCCGAGTCGACTCCCGCAAAGTCCGAGTCGACTCCAAGGCAGTTCAACTCCAAAGACAGAAGACCGGTACTTCGGTGTCTGAGAGCCGAGTCGACTCCCACAAAGTCCGAGTCGACTCCCGCAAAGTCCGAGTCGACTCCGAGGCAGTTCAACTCCAAAGACAGAAGATCGGTATTTCCTGTCTGAGAGCCGAGTCGACTCCCGCAAAGTCCAAGTCGACTCCGAGACAAATCAAGTTCAAAGACAGAAGACCTGTCTTTTAGGCTCTGAGAGTCGAGTCGACTCTAAGGAAATCCGAGTCGACTCGAGGAAGTAAAACTGAGAGGATGAGTTTTGAAACCCTGAAGATCGAGTCGTCTCTAGAAGGGAAAGTCATCTCCGGACAATTGGCGAGTCGACTCCAGGTTCAGCCGAGTCGACTCCAGAACGGGACGACACTTTATTTCGAATTTTGAATAGTGGCCGAGTCGTCTCCAGTAAAGCATGAGTCGACTCCAGCAACACTCGAGTCGACTCCTGATCGAGCGAGTCGACTCCGATCCCAACGGATATTTTGTCAGGAGTTGCAGAATATGCAGAACGGCCTTCAATCTATTTCTAACGGCTATTTTTCTTTGGAAATAGCTTAAATAGCCTGAGTGAACAGTAATAGAAAAAAGAAAGAGAGACTCCATTCAAAGCTAAAGGGATTTCCACCAACCAAAGGCTCTCTAGAGTGATTACAAGAAAAAGAAGGAAGAAGTGCATTGAAGTCAACTCTCCAACCGTCTTCCTCACATTCAAGGCTCACCTCCTGACAGCAATTCAACATCACATTCACGAGGAGTCAAAGAGTTTGAAAAGCCCCTTTCTCAACCTCCAAAATCTGTTTGAGGGCTTCTAACTCTTCTTTGCTTATATTGTTTAAATATGCTTTTTGAGAAGCTTCCTTTTGTTCTTGTTTCAAACTATTTGTTTCTTACTTGATTCAATTAGGGGATTGAATCAAGGGTGTCAAGGTTTGTTGGTGAGCCGAGGTTAAAACCAACGGTGTAAGGGTTTGATTGTGATCTCAGAAAAACAATCGGATGGTTCTAGTCGGTGAGCCTGTGAAAACCGACCGAGTTCGTTGTGATCTCGTAAAACAACAAGTTGGGTTGTGAACTTGTAAAACAACCGGCTGTAATCCGAGGGATTATAGTGAACTCCCAAGTGAGGCTTGGGGAGTGGACGTAGGAGCAAGGGTTAGCTCCGAACCACTATAAAATCGCTTGTATTTGTGATTGTTTCATGGTCTCTTCCTTTCCCTTCATCCACTGCATATAGCAACTAATTAAACCACTTGCAATAAGTTTTAATTAGTTACTCATAAAGTTTTTAATTGCAATAATTACTTTAAAACCCAATTCACCCCCCCCTCTTGGGTTGTCTTTTTGGGCAACAAGTGGTATCAGAGCCGGAACTCTTCTACCAAAAGAGTAAAAGATCAAAATGACAACCCCATTTGGATCTTCTCATATTGAGGGCCAGTCCATCCATAGACCTCCATTCTTCAATAGAACCGACTACTCATATTGGAAGGCTAGGATGAGAATATTTATCCAAGCACAAGACTATGA
This sequence comes from Phoenix dactylifera, assembly GCF_009389715.1. Taxonomy (NCBI): domain Eukaryota; kingdom Viridiplantae; phylum Streptophyta; class Magnoliopsida; order Arecales; family Arecaceae; genus Phoenix; species Phoenix dactylifera. The sequence continues at coordinate 26,793,402 of NC_052395.1, forward strand.
GATGTGGACCACCATACTTAATGAACCATACATCCCATCAATTTTTGTTGAGGGTGTTACTATACCCAAACTTGAAAAGGATTGGAATGACAATGATATAAGGAAGGCACAACTAAATGCCAAAACAATGAATGTGCTTTATTGTGCTTTAGACCGAAATGAATTCAATAGAGTCTCGACTTGCAATTCTGCAAAAGAGATATGGGATAGACTTGAAGTGACCCACGAGGGCACAAATCAAGTAAAAGAATCCAAAATAAATATACTAGTTCAAAATTAAGAATATAACCTGTTTTTGCTGTGGAAAAATAGGACATAAAGCTAATGTGTGTGATCATAGAAAAGAAAAAGCTAGAAGAAAAATTAAAAAGGTTTGGGTTCCAAAAGGAACCAACATTACTAACCATGAAGGACCCAAGAAAACTTGGGTACCTAAAATTGTATGATTTTCTTGTGTAGGCGTGTCTTGCAGCCAAGGTCGACAAAAACTGTTGGTACTTGGATAGTGGCTGCTCAAGACACATGACGGGTGACAAAGACCAATTCTTCACCCTTGAGTATAAAAAGGGAGGTGCAGTGATATTTGGAGACAATAACCAAGGTCACATCGTTGGTATAGGTAAAGTACAAATCACCTCCTCAACCTTTGTTGATAATGTACGATTAGTAGATGGTCTCAAACATAACTTACTTAGCATAAGTCAATTATGTGATAAGGGTTTTGATATTCTGTTTAAACCATCCTTATGCATCATAACCAACTCAATTGATAATAGCTTAGTATTCAAAGGAATAAGACGTGGAAATGTCTATGTAGTAGATCTAGATGATCTTGCTAAAAACAGTCCTTACTTAGTTGCTAGTGATACTAAGGTTAATGATGCAAGTTGGTTATGGCACCATAAATTAGGACATGCAAGTATGGATACAATATCTAAGTTAGTTAAAAGAGATTCTGTAATAGGTTTGCCAAAACTAAAATTTGAGAAAAATAAAATCTGTGAAGCTTGTCAATATGGCAAACAATCAAGGAACTCCTTTAAATCCATAAATTGTGTTTCTACCTCTAGACCTCTTGAACTACTACACATGGATCTATTTGGACCAACTAGAACCACAAGTCTAGGTGGAAACAAATATGGTCTTGTTATTGTAGATGATTTTTTTAGATATACTTGGGTCATGTTCTTAGCTCATAAATATCAAGCGTTTTCTGTATTTAAAAAATTTCATAAGGAAGTAACTAATGCGAGAGATGCTTCAGTCATAGCTATTAGAAGTGACCATGGAACGGAATTTGAAAATAATCTATTTGATGAATTTTGTAGTAAAAAGGGGATAACTCATAATTTCTCTGCACCTAGGACACCACAACAAAATGGAGTTGTAGAAAGAAAGAATAGAACCCTAGAGGAAATGGCCAGAACCATGTTATGTGAAAGTAACCTCCCTAAGTATTTTTGGGGAGAAGCCATTAATACATCATGTCATATTGTAAATAGAGTTCTATTGAGACCCATTATAAAGAAAACACCTTATGAACTTTGGAAAAATAGAAAGCCCAAAGTAAACTATTTTCATATTTTTGGATGTAGGTGTTTCATTCATAATAATGGCAAGGATAACTTAGGTAAATTTGATTCTAAATCTGATGAAGGTATCTTTTTGGGATATTCTACATCAAGTAAAGTATATAGAGTATTTAACAAAAGAAACCTTGTTATTGAAGAATCTATACATGTTGTTTTTGATGATACTAATGATATCTCGTCTAGCAAGAGAGATGTTCCTGATGATGATGCAGAAATTCTTGAAGAAAAGATTGATGAGATGACATTACAAGAAGATGAACAAAAACTAATTGGAAATGCATCATCAAGCCAAGAGGCAATTGTGGATCATGGGCTGACTAAGGCTTGGAGGTATGCTCATGGGTATCCTAAGGAATTAATTTTAGATGATCCATCTCAACCTGTTAGGACTAGAGCATCTCTTAGGAACTTAAATAATCATCTAGCATTTGTCTCACACTTTGAACCTAAACACATAAAAGAAGCTGAAAAGGATGGAAATTGGATTAATGCAATGCAAGAAGAACTAAACCAATTCACTAGAAACAAGGTATGGAACCTAGTTGAACGACCCTCTGAATATTCAATAATAGGAACCAAATGGATATATAAAAATAAACTTGATGAAAATGGAATCGTGATTAGGAACAAGGCTAGACTAGTAGCAAAGGGGTATACTCAAGAAGAAGGTATAGATTTTGATGAAACCTTTGCTCCTGTAGCTAGACTTGAGGCAATTAGATTGTTACTAGCATTTGTATGCTCTAAAGATTTCAAATTATTTCAAATGGATGTAAAAAGTACCTTTTTGAATGGGTATATTAATGAGGAGGTGTATGTAGAACAACCTCCTAGTTTTGAAAATCATCAATATCCCAATCATGTGTATAAATTAAACAAAGCACTTTATGGTTTGAAACAAGCACCTAGAACATGGTATGAAAGACTTAGCAAATTTCTGTTAGATCATGAATTCTCTAGAGGGAACGTTAATACAATATTATTTTTGAAAAATAAAAATAAAGATATGTTAGTAGTTCAGATTTATGTAGATGATATTATCTTCGGTGCTACTAACAATCGCCTCTGCGAAGAATTTTCTGACCTAATGCAGAGTGAATTTGAAATGAGCATGATGGGAGAGCTGAACTATTTCCTCGGGCTCCAAATCAAACAATCTGAAGAAGGGATCTTCATCAATCAAGCCAAATACATCAAGGAGATGCTTAAGAAGTTTGATATGGAAGGAAACAAGTCAATCAGCACACCCATGAGTTCATCATGCAAACTAGACCAAGATGAATCAAGTAAATCAGTAGATCAAAAGATGTATAGAGGTATGATAGGATCTTTATTATATCTCACTGCAAGTAGACCTGATATCATGTTTAGTGTATGCATGTGTGCTAGATATCAATCTAATCCTAAGAAATCACATTTAATTGCAGTCAAGAGAATCTTTAAATACCTAATAGGAACGAAAAAATATAGGTTTATAGTACTCTAAAGAATCTAGCATAAACTTAATAGGGTATACAGATTCAGATTTTGCTGGTTGTAAACTTGATAGAAAAAGCACCAGCGGGTCATGTCAATTCTTAGGAGAAAATTTAATCTCTTGGTTTAGCAAGAAACAAAACTCGGTTGCATTATCTACGGCGGAAGCCGAATATGTTGCTGCCGGGAGTTGTTGTGCTCAAATCTTGTGGATTAAACAATAACTTGAAGATTATGGCATTAAACAAGATAAAATTCTCATTAACTGTGATAATACAAGTGCCATTAATCTAACTAAAAATCCAATTCAGCACTCAAGAACTAAACATATTGAGATAAGACATCACTTCATAAGAGATCATGTACTGAATGATGATGTGACACTTCAATTTGTGTGTACTGATGATCAACTTGCTGATATCTTCACAAAACTCCTGAGTGAGGATCGCTTTTGTATACTTAGAAGAGGGTTAGGAGTGATTGATCCATTCTCGTGATACTCTCCTCTAGTTCATAGATTTTGAGGATTAGTCTATGGTAAACATAGGATTTCTTATCTATGATCATCAATTCAGCTCCTAAATCTTGGATAAGTCTATAACTATCTCTTGTGGCACGAAAATAACATGATTTTTGGGTGCGTGCCAGAGTTCGAGTCGACTCGGATACATTTTAGAGTCGGCTCATGGGGGAGTCGACTCGCGCATATTTCGGAGTCGACTCGAGGTCGATGGCATCATGGGGGAGTCGACTCGCGCATATTTTGGAGTCGACTCAAGGTCGAGTCGACTCGCGACTTACTGGAGTCGACTCGAGGTCGGAAATCCGATGTTTTAACCCTAATCGAAACGTTCAATCGACACTTCTATTCACAGCCGACACTGTTCCAAAACCCTAGAGCCGTCTCCGACCTCGTCTCCAACCCATTCTAGGTCTTCTCCATCGAGTTTTCGTCCATTTCTCCTAGTTCCTCTCCCGTGTCTAGGTCAAAAATGCCTAGGAAAGCAGTTGTACCGAGCCGGAAGAGACCCATCTCTGCGAGCGGGGCCGAGCGACGGTCAAAGGCTCGGAATGAACCCGTGAGGCCACCACCTCCGGTTTCTTCCCCGCCTAGGCCGGTTCCCTCGCGTCCGTGCGCCGGGAAGGCGGTCTCCACCGGGAGGAAAGTCGACTTTGACTTCCTCTCCCGGGAAGGCTTCACCCTAGGGCATCGTCTTAGGGCACAAGGGCTAGAGTTTTTCTGTTCCTTAGACCTTCCAACTTACCCGGGGTTAGTTAGGAAGTTTTATGGGACTGTAGCCCGGGGTAGTGGTGGTATCTAGGAAACCGTACAGGTGTCCCTATATTCATCTCGGAGGACTTCATTTCTCAAGTCCTCCATCTTTCCCAAGAAGGGATCTCTCCCACTCACCCTCTAGATAGGACTGAGGCCATTACAGCAGTCTTAGGGAGTCCTCCACAGTCCCCCATAGAGGAGGTGTTCGCAAATCAGCTGTCGGCTGAAATGCGGCTTCTCCTTAGTGTCATTTCTAGGACTCTCTTCCCAAAGACTGGGAGGTTTGACTTTATCTCAGAGAGGGACCTAGCCCTGATGTACCATATACTCCAGGACACTCCTATCAACGTCCCCAAACTTATCTACAAGTACCTCTGTAAGCCTCTAGATAAACCTAGGCTCAGTCTTCCCTATGGCATGCTGTTCACCTTGATATTTAGGGAGTTAGAGGTCCCTATTCCTGAGGGGGAACCCTCTCGCTCACTGCGTCACACAGATCGCATGGGTGAGGGGACTCTTCATAGGATGGGATTTCATAGAGTAGAGGGAGTCTGGGTATGGAGACCATCCACTTCTTCTGACCCTACCACTCATCACTCTCCTACCTCTGATCATGACCAGGACCACCATCCTTCTACCTCTGGTCCTGCACATATAGAGCCCTCCACCTCCACTGCCCCATTCACTCAGCAGCAGCCACTGGAGGTCCGCATATCTTCTGAGCAGCTCCGAGAGTTGCAGCAGGAGATCGTGAGGGATCTGCGAGATGATCTGCTGAGGGAGCTCCGAGGTCCTCAGAGTACTCCCTCCACCAAGCTAGTACCCTCCTTAGCAGCCGTGACAGAGATGGTTGCAAATCTGAAGGAGGAGATCTTCAACATTCGAAGCCTAGTTCAAGGTCAATACTGGAACATAAGTGACGTCAAGGACGACACAAGGGAGATGCGAGATAGCATCAAACATAAACTAGGCAACCAGAGCCAGGGTGCTGAGAGACTAGCCAATGCACTGATCTTCAAACTCGACACCCTCCAAGAAAGTGTGAACAACATATCGAGGATTCAGTCTAGAGCCACCTCGGAGATTCTTAAACAACTGGAAAACATCAATGAGGGGTTAAGCATGGTCATCAAACACACTAGACTGAGCAAGGGCTAGAGTTGTATGTTCTTTTTTACTTTATGTTGTACAGTCCCTTGAGGACTCACTTGATATGTAATCACACTTGTACTCAATTTTGGATAAATACAATGAGTAGAAATACTTTGCAAAAATTGTGCATTCTTGAGTTCTTGTATTTTACTGTGCTTTCTGCCTTTTTGCTATGATGACAAAAAGGGGGAGAAAATATATTGAATTGAAATGTAAAGGGAATCAATAAAAGAAAAACTTTTAAAGCACAAAGTAATTTATTCTAAGTGGATTTGATACCTCGAGGCTCATTATCTCTCTATTGGGGCTCCTAAAGGAGTAATCTCCAGAATCTATTCAAGAGATATTGGGAGATTAGTTGAATCATACTCAAGAACAAATTGGCAGATTTTCCCTCTAAAACCAAAAATATAAGCTCAAAAGCTTCAACACACTAAAAGAAAATTCAAAGAATCTAAACAAAGTTGAATGCATGTGTTGAGGGGGAGAATCTGAAATCTTAAGAAAGCAAAATCATTAAATATATATAAGCCAAACAATTGATTGCATGACATGAAGGCTTATATAATTCCAAATGAAAGGGGGAGCTTTAACTTCAGAATTTACTGTTTCACACCTTTCAATTTTGGATAAATTAAATGACTAGACACTTGAATTCATTTCAAAACTTTATTATAAATCTTCTTTTGGTTGAGCAATTCACTTTACAAATACTCAATGTTTTGTCATCATCAAAAAGGGGGAGATTGTGGAGTGATTGATTATAACCCTATTTGATTTTGATGAGCTTAAAGCATTTGAGTATATCTTATGTTATACCTATGAATTCAATCTAGTGTTTCAGTCAAATATTTGTGAATTTATGTTTAAGTGTCTCTAGCTTTGGTTCAATACACTTTGGCTAAGTATGAAAATCAATTTAAACCAAAGTCTGAATCTCGAGTCGACTCCGGAATAGTACGAGTCGACTCCAAGCGTATCAGAAGCACTGGCACAAGCTCGAGTCGACTTCGGCACATTACGAGTCGACTCCGACTGAGAACAGACAGCCGGACAGAAAGATACATCTCAGAACCTGTCACCGAGTCGACTCCTGAAGAATTAGAGTCGACTCCGATGCTTGCCGAGTCGACTCCAGCATAGTACGAGTCGACTCCATGGAGTAACAGACAGAAAAACAGAAAAGCCATTTTAGACTCTGAGAGCCGAGTCGACTTCCGAAGAACTCGAGTCGACTCCGAAGATTGGCAGGTCGACTCCTAAGGAAGTAAGAGTCGACTCTCAGAGAAATGCAAGGCTAAAAGTCAGAGAGCCAACTTTGGTGTCTGAGAGCCGAGTCGACTCCCGCAAAGTCCGAGTCGACTCCAAGGCAGTTCAACTCCAAAGATAGAAGACCGGTACTTCGGTGTCTGAGAGCCAAGTCGACTCCCGCAAAGTCCGAGTCGACTCCGAGGCAGTTCAACTCCAAAGACAGAAGATCGGTATTTCCTGTCTAAGAGCCGAGTCGACTCCCGCAAAGTCCGAGTCGACTCCGAGACAGATCAAGTTCAAAGACAGAAGACCTGTCTTTCAGGCTCTGAGAGTCGAGTCGACTCCAAGGAAATTCGAGTCGACTCGAGGAAGCAAAACCGAGAGGATGAGTTTTGAAACCCTGAAGATCGAGTCGTCTCCAAAAGGGAAAGTCATCTCCGGACAATTGGCGAGTCGACTCCAGGTTCAGCTGAGTCGACTCCAGAACGGGACGGCACTTTATTTCGAATTTTGAATAGTGGCCGAGTCGTCTCCAGTAAAGCATGAGTCGACTCCAGCAACACTCGAGTCGACTCCTGATCGAGCGAGTCGACTCCGATCCCAACGGACATTTTGTCAGGAGTTGCAGAATATGCAGAACGGCCTTCAATCTGTGTTTAACGGCTATTTTTCTTTGGGAATGGCTTAAATAGCCTGAGTGAACAGTAATAGAAAAAAGAAAGAGAGACTCCATTCAAAGCTAAAGGGATTTCCACCAACCAAAGGCTCTCTAGAGTGATTACAAGAAAAAGAATGAAGAAGTGCATTGAAGTCAACTCTCCAACCGTCTTCCTCACATTCAAGGCTCACCTCCTGACAGCAATTCAACATCACATTCACGAGAAGTCAAAGAGTTTGAAAAGCCCCTTACTCAACCTCCAAAATCTGTTTGAGGGCTTCTAACTCTTCTTTGCTTATATTGTTTAAATACGCTTTTTGAGAAGCTTCCTTTTGTTCTTGTTTCAAACTATTTGTTTCTTACTTGATTCAACCAGGGGATTGAATCAAAGGTATCAAGGTTTGTTGGTGAGCCGAGGTTAAAACCAACGGTGTAAGGGTTTGATTGTGATCTCGAAAAAACAATCGGGTGGTTCTAGTCGGTGAGCCTGTGAAAACCGACCGAGTTCGTTGTGATCTCGTAAAACAACAAGTTGGGTTGTGAACTTGTAAAACAACCGGCTGTAATCCGAGGGATTATAGTGAACTCCCAAGTGAGGCTTGGGGAGTGGACGTAGGAGCAAGGGTTAGCTCCGAACCACTATAAAATCGCTTGTGTTTGTGATTGTTTCATTGTCTCTTCCTTTTCCTTCATCCACTGCATATAGCAACTAATTAAACCACTTGCAATAAGTTTTAATTAGTTACTCACAAAGTTTTTAATTGCAATAATTACTTTAAAACCCAATTCACCCCCCCCCCCCTCTTGGGTTGTCTTTTTGGGCAACAATCGTCATCTTATTAATTCTTTGGACGATTCATAGACACAATAACAATATAAATGAAAAAGATGCCTTTCATTTATTCAATAATAATAAATTCAAGTACAAATTATGTCCCAGAATTAATAATGTGTCAGCCAAAATTGGCTTCTAGGGTATACATCTAACAATCTCCCACTTGCACTAAAGCCAATCAGTCATATATCTTAGTCTCATCTTCTCAAGGTGGGCTTCAGTCTTTTGTTGACTTAGCTGCTTAGTGAACGGATCTGCCACGTTGTCCGCGGAGTCTACTCTCTGCACCTCGACATACTTCTTCTCAACATAGTCGCGTATGAGGTGGAAGCGCCGCTCTATATGCTTGGACTTCTGATGAGACCTTGGTTCCTTAGCAAGAGCTATGGCGCCATTATTATCGCAGTAGAGTGTTATGGCATCTGATGTCATCACATCCAATTCTGCAATGAATTTCTTGTACCAGAAGCCTTCCTTAGTAGCTTCAGATGTGGCGACGTATTCAGCTTCCATAGTAGAGTCAGCAATGATCGGTTGTTTAGAACTCTTCCAATTCACCGTACCACCATTGCACAAGAACACATATCCAGATGTTGACTTCCTATCATCGACATCAGTCATGAAGTCTGAATCTGTGTACCCTTCTATCTTCAGCTCTGATGATCCTCCAAAAATCAAGAATAAATCTTTAGTTCTTCTCAAGTACTTAAGAATATTCTTCATAGCTGTCCAGTATTCTTCACCTGGATTCGACTGATATCTGCTTGTGACACTCACAGCAAGGGCTATATCAGGTCGTGTACATAGCATAGCATACATGAGGCTCCCTATTGCTGATGCATAGGGGATCTTGCTCATGCGTTGAATCTCTTCAGATGTGTTGGGGCACATCTTCTTGGAGAGATGAATTCCATGCCTTAGGGGTAAGAGACCCCTTTTAGAGTTTTTCATGCTGAACCTTTTCAGCACTTTCTCTATGTACATCTTCTGTGATAGGCCAAGCATCCTTTTAGATCTATCTCTATAGACCTTTATTCCCAAAATATAGGATGCTTCCCCAAGGTCTTTCATGGAGAACTCTTTTGACAACCAGATCTTGACCGAGGTTAGCATAGGAATATCATTCCCTATCAGGAGGATGTTGTCCACGTACAGTACGAGAAACACGACAGCACTCCTACTAACCTTTTTTGTAAACACACGGTTCCTCTTCGTTTTTGATGAAATCAAACGTTTTGATTGCGACATCGAAACGAGTGTTCCAACTCCGAGATGCTTGCTTTAGTCCATAGATGGACCTTTGCAGCTTGCAGACCTTGTGATCTCCATCATTGGAAGTGAAACCCAAAGGCTGTTCCATATAGATATCTTCATCAAGATATCCATTTAGGAAAACAGTTTTCACATCCATCTGCCAGATTTCATAATCATGAAATGCTGCAATGGCAAGCAATGTTTGGATGGATTTTAGCATGGCTACAGGTGAAAAGGTCTCCTGATAGTCAATGCCTTCGCGTTGGCTATACCCTTTCGCCACTAGCCTTGCTTTATAGGTCTCTACCTTTCTATCCGAACCTATCTTCCTTTTGTAGATCCATTTGCATCCAATAGGTACAATACCTTCTGGTGGATCTACTAAGGTCCAGACTTGGTTGGAATGCATGGAGTCTAACTCTGACTTCATAGCTTCCAACCATTTCTCGGAATCGATATCAGATATCGCCTCGTCGTAGGTTATGGGATCCTGTATGTGATCCCTATCTCCCACTAGGAACATTTTCTCGGTATCCTCTTCTAGTATACCTAAGTATCTATCGGGAGGATGGAAGACCCTACTAGATCTGCGAGGTAGTTGAGGGACATCGTGTACTGGCTCTGTATGAATGGGTTCGATAGGATCCATGACTCGTTGCTTTTCAGAGACTTTCTCTTCAAGCTCAATTTTCCTCCCACTGCCTCTATCAAGGATAAACTGATTTTCCAAGAAGATGGCATGACGGCTCACAAACATATTGTGATCCTCTGAGATGTAAAAATTGTATCCTAATGACTCTTTAGGATATCCTATAAAACGAGCACTTATGGTCCTAGCCTCTAGTTTGTCCGTCTGTAGTCTTTTGACGTGGGCCGGACATCCCCAAATCTTGAGATGACCAAGATTTGGTTTCTTACCATGTCATATCTCATACGGTGTGGTAGGAACGGATTTAGAGGAAACTCTATTCAGTAGATATACTGTGGTAAGTAAGGCATCTCCCCAAAAAAATATCGGTAGATCAGTGAAGCTCATCATGGACCAGACCATATCCAATAGAGTCCGATTTTTTCTCTATGACACCCCGTTGAGTTGAGGTATACCCGAAGGAGTCCATTGTGAGACTATGCCATTGTCCTTGAGATAGTTCCGAAATTCTCCACTAAGGTATTCTCCTCCTTGATCTGATTGAAGAGCCTTAAGGAATTTTCCAGTTTGTTTTTCTACTTCATTTCTGAACTCTTTGAACTTTTCAAAAGATTCAGATTTGTGTCTTATAAGATACACATACCCATACCGTGAATAATCATCGGTAAAGGTAATGAAGTACGAATAACGTTTTCTGGCTTGCACATCGAATGGGCCACACACATCTGTGTGTACCAGGGTAAGTATTTCAGTGGTCCTCTCCCCATGTCCTATAAAGGGCAATCTAGCCATTTTTTCTTGAAGACACGACTCGCAAACTGGATATGACTCGAAAGTCAATGAGCCGAGAAGCCCATCTTTGTCCATTTTGTTCATTCTGTCCTCTCCAATATGGCCAAGCCTGAGGTGCCACAAATATTTTTGGTTTATCTCATCCCTAGATCTTTTGGATCCTTTGGCATTCACTTCTTGCTCAGACACATTTATAGATACATCCATATGCAAATGATAGAGACTGTCAATCATAAAATCACGTGCGACTATTTTATTTCTGAAATAAATAGAACAGCAGTCTTTGTCAAATATAAAAACATGACCTTCCTGTGCTAGACATGTGTGGAGTGATTGATCATAACCCTATTTGATTTTGATGAGCTCAAAGCATCTGAGTATATCTCTTGTTTACTAATGAATTCAATTGAGTGTTTCAGTGAAAATCTTGTCTAAAGTGTTTCTAGACTTGGTTCATAATATTTTAGATAAGTTAAGAAGTCAGTTTGAACCAAAGTCTGAGACTCGAGTCGACTCGAGAGTATTACGAGTCGACTCCAAGCGTATCAGAATCACTGGCACGGGCTCGAGTCGACTCCGGATCATTACGAGTCGACTCCAACTGAGAACAGACAGACAAGCAGAAAGCATCAACTCAAAACCTGTCAGCGAGTCGACTCCTGAAGTGCGCGAGTCGACTCCGGAGTAGTATGAGTCGACTCCAAGGAGTTACAGACAGAAAAGTCAGAGAGCGAATTTCGACCCTGAGATTCGAGTCGACTCCTGTGGAACGCGAGTCGACGCCGATGGTTGGCAGGTCGACTCCAAAGAAAGCGAGAGTCGACTCTCAGTGGTACACAAGGCAAAAGTCAGAGAGGAGTTTTCGGACTCTGAGATTCGAGTCGACTCCCGCAATACGCGAGTCGACTCCGAGACAGCGCGACCCCAAAAAGACAGAAGACCGATTTACTGTCTCTGAGAGCCGAGTCGACTCCCAGACAGCTCGAGTCGACTCCAAGGTAGCGCTACACCAAAAAGGCAGAAGGCTATGTTTCGGAAACTGAGAGCCGAGTCGACTCCGGGGAAGTTCGAGTCGACTCCAAGACTGGACGAGCCCAAAGACAGAAGATCGGGAGTTCGGGCTCTGAGCGCCGAGTCGACTCCCAGGATTGTCGAGTCGACTCGAGTGGGCCAGGTTGAAAATTAGCTCCATGGATTTCATGAGATGAGCCAACTCCGAAAATGCCAAGTCAGCTCCAGAAGTTGGCGAGTCGACTCCGGGTCAAGTCGAGTCGACTCCCAGTCGAAGAGGCCACTTTAATTCAAATCCGGAACAGTTGCCGAGTCGACTCCAGAAAAGCATGAGTCGACTCCCGCTACAGCCGAGTCGACTCCTGATCGCGCGAGTCGACTCCGACCCCCAACGGACATATTGTCAGGTTGTGCAGAGTATGCAGAACGGGCAGAAAAAGGTGTCTAACGGCTAGTTTCCGTGGGGGATGGCTTAAATAGCCACAGAGGACTGTAGCAAGGTAGAAAACGCACCATTCCATTCAAAGTAATCAAGCATTCATTCTCTGCAAGTGGTTTTTCAACGAAAAGAGGGAAGAGCGCCATAACTCCATCCAACTACCTCTTCCCAAACATTGAAAGAGATCTCCTCCTGCATTCAAGTCGACCAGACATTCAAGAGGAGACCTGAAGTTCAAGAAGCCCTACTCTACTCCAACTCAAACGTGTTTGAGGGCTCTTAACTTCTCTCTAGTTTATATTGTTATTTATCTGCTTTTGAGAAGCTCTGTTTTTCTGTTTGTTGTCATTATTTCCATCTTGTCTTTGCTTGGTTCAATCGGGGGATTGAATCAAGGGTGTAGAGGTTGGTTGGTGAGCCGAGTGTAAAACCAACGTGTAAGGGTTCGATTGTGATCCCGAGAAAACAATCGGGGTGGTTCTAATCGGTGAGCCAGGAAAAACCGACCGAGTTCGTTGTGAGCTCGTAAAACAACAAGTTTGGTTGTGAGCTTGTAAAACAACAAGTTTGGTTGTGATCCAAGGGGTTATAGTGAATTCCCAAGTGAGACTTGGGGAGTGGACGTAGGAGCAAGGGTTAGCTCCGAACCACTATAAAAGCCTTGTGTTTGTGATTGTTTGTCTCTTTCTTTTACTCTCATTTCATTCACAGCACATAGCAATTAATTAATCATCTTGGTAAAACATTAATTAGTCATCCACAACGTTTTAATTGCAAAATTATTTTAAAACCCAATTCACCCCCCCCCTCTTGGGTTGTCTATCTGGGCAACAACATGAAACATAAATCAAATTTCTGCTAGCAGCAGGTACATAATAGCAGTCTCTAAGTAATAAACTAAAACCAGACGGTAGTCGCAGATAGTAGGTGCCCACAGCCACAGCAGCAACTTTTGCCCCGTTGCCAACCCGAAGGGTTACCACACCTTCCGCCAGCCTTCTACTTTCCTTTAGACCCTGTATGGTAGTGCACAAATGAGCACTAGAACCAGAATCTATAATCCAACAAGAAGTAGAAGAAACTGTTAGATTAGTTTCAATTATGAGCAAGTCTATACCTTCTGAAGGTGTGTCACCTTTCTTGTTCTTCAGGCTCTCGAGGTATGAAGGACAGTTTCTCTTCCAGTGGCCGTCGACATTGCAGTGGAAACATTTTCCTTTGTCATTAGCCTTTTTCTTTTGAACTTCCTTCTTTGGCTTCTTGTCTTTCTTCTGCTTCTTAGCAGGCTTTTTTTTCTTCCAAGTAGACTTTCTCTTGGAACCAAAAGTCAACTCAGCAGCAAGGACATTGCCCCTTGAACCTTTCAAGGCTCCCTCAGCAGTTACCAACATATTTATCAGTTCAGTCTTAGTGCATTCAATCTTATTCATATGGTAGTTTACTATAAAGTGTCCAAATGAATCAGGTAGGGATTGAAGGATCAGATCTACTTGCAATTCCTTGTCATGTTCATATCGAGCTTCTCAAGCTCCTCCAGGTCCTTGATCATAGTCAGACCGTGATCATGGACAGACTGCCCCTCGTGCATCTTTGCTTTGAAGAGCCTCTTGGACACTTCAAAACGAGCTGTGCGACTCTGCTCACCATACAACTCTTGCAGGTGTGCTAGTATGTCCCTAGCAGTCTTCATATTCTCATGCTGGCATTAGAGTTCATTGGACATGGATGCCATGATATAGCACTTGATCCTAATGTCATCGTCTGTCCACTTTTCATGCGTCGCACGCTGATCAGTAGTCGGACGTGCTGGTAATGTGGGGATGTCATTGTCGAGCACATAGCCTATTTTCTCGCAACTCAGAACAATTTTGAGATTTCTAAGCCAGTCTCTGTAATTGGTACCGATCAATCGGTTGGTCTCAAGAATACGGATCAAAGGGTTTGAGGCTAACATTATGATCTGCAAAGAGTAAAGATTCTAGTTAGACTTTTGTACTTGATCCTAATCTGTTCTAGGGTCTTTTAGAATAAATGTACCTCCCACTATTTTTTCGAATTTCTCACACTCCCCTAGTAGGAAAATGGAAATCCTACACGACTAGAGTTTCTAGTAGGTACTGCGGTCCCACCGATTTACATGCCACCTCACCTAACAGTTATTGGTGACACATAAATAGATGAGTGTACAACTCTTGTACAATGCTTCTCAAGCATGTTGCAGTGCTACTTGGTCTCTAAGTCATGAAGACCTCACCTAACAGTTATTGGTCCCACTCCTTAGTTAAGTCAAACCCACCGTATAACCGTAGAAATAAAGTCATCATTGGGTCCTCACTTAACAGTTATTGGTGCCCAACCCCACCTTTATCCTACAACATCTCATGTCTATAGAGAGGTCCAGCCCCCCGATGCAACTTGCCCACTGTGTCCAGCCGAGACAAATCAACATCAGAAAGACCTTAGCAACTCTACTACGGTCGAGATATTTCCTGTGAGTCTCACCATCCACCAGTGACACCTAGCAGCATGTAGTGGCTACCCAGCAGAATAGAATGATGAACCTCTAGGTGCAGTTGTTGTGTGATACAGTCCTACTATCGTGGATCCCTACAGGACGAAGGTCATGGACAACTCGTCAAACCCCATTGTCTGTCGTATGTGAAGATTTATTCGACTTAAGTTCGAGAGTGGAAAACTCTTTCTCCACTATACAATCTGCCCCGGCCGAGGTCTTATGAACTCAGTTTTATAAATCACAAAGGATCTCCCCTTATCTATCAAGGTCGATAGATTCCTTATAGGTGCATACCCTACTTTTACAGTGAACCTACTGCAGCCAATTTACACTGCATGGACCCATATGGCTAGAGACCATGTATATGTGCAGTCAAACTACAATAACCTCACTGTGAGTAGCCGAAGCATCGCAGGTCAAAAAAATCAGTCACACTACTGCAACATCAAGCAAGTCACTGACGAGTGGATAGACATCCAAGTGACTTCTTATTTTGGTCATGCTCAGTACCCTTGTTCTCTAACAAGCACCTGCACTATTACTTCAGTGTCCCTACATCGTGGACTTGAGTCTCGTCCATCCACAGAAAAAGTAATGTGTGCACTGATCTCGTCGGATCGATCACCGTCCTCGTGATGATCCATCGATCAGGAGCGTTTAGAAATTAATCACTAATGATACATGGCTCAAATTCTCAACTCTTGAGAATATGCATCATCATCTTATTAATTCCTTGGACGATTCATAGACACAATAACAATATGAATGAAAAAGATGCCTTTCATTTATTCAATAATAATAAAGTCAAGTACAAATTATGTCCCGGAATTAATAACGTGTCAGCTAAAATTGGCTTCTAGGGTATACATCTAACAGAGCTCACAATGAATGCTTTTGAATGATTTTCTCTTAGAAGCTCTCCTCTTTTTCTTTATCTTTCTTGCTCTAGTAGATTTTTCTTTGTACTGCTTGAGATTTTATTTTTCTTTGGTGTTCCCATGCATTTATATTCTTTGGAAGTGGTTGGAATACTCTCTCAACCATTAGGCAGTTTAAAAGAGCTGTTCTGAGATGAAAATAGACATTGTGACTCACAGAAAAACTAGTCATTATTGTTGTCAGGCATAGAGGGGTCGACTCAATATCTTCAAGGGTCGACTCGTGATCTTCAGGAGTCGCCTCATGATCTTCAGAGGTCGACTCGAGATTGCTTCTATTTCTACTATGCTCTGCCTTTCTTCTGTATTCATTGTGGAACCGACTCTCTCAGTTCAGTGGTCGACTCTTCAATGAATTAAGTTTTATTGCTCTATGTCTTTCCATTGTGGCTATTCTAGAGTCAACTCATTGTTTTCTGGGGTTGAATCTTGTTTGACTAGATCCAGTCCCATTGGTCAACTTGCAAATGCAATTAAATTTTCAGCTCTTTGTCTTTTCTCTATGGCTATTTAGGGGTCGACTTGCTTGTCTTTAAGCTCGACTCTCGTTAGATTGAAGTCACCTCGTGTACTTCATCGGTCGACTTGCTAATGCGATGAATTCCTCGGCTTTTTGTCCATCTTTCAAGACTATTATGGAGTCAACTTGCGATCTGTTGGAGTCGGCTCCTAAAGGCGTATCAGCCAGTGATAATATACTAGGGTCCGCTCGTTGCAAACTTAGGGTCGACTCTTGAGGTAGCTTGGAATGAAATTCTTTATATATGCTTATGAGCTTCCAAAAAATATTTTTATAGCATTTTTGGAGTAATACTTCTTGATGAGGAGCTTCAGATAGATGATCTCATTTAAGAGTAACTGAAAGCTTTCCGAAATAAATCAATCAAACTCAAAGGAATAGATTGGTCAACTTTTTACTCAATTATTTTATATCTTCAAAACCCTTTAGGGTCAACAATCTCTCTCTTTTCGATTATGGCAAAACTCTTAAATTTCAAAAAAAAATAATGTAAACACTAATAATATCTTTTAGAACTTAGTGTAAATTTGCAAAATTCAGATAATAGATATAAGTAAGAATAAGATTTGAATTTGTATTTGCAAAATTCAGAGAGTGATAATATCTTTTTAAACTTGATATTGTTCACTCTTTATACTTGATTGATTGAATTTACTTTTTATCATAAGATTTATAAATAATTCTCTCCCTTTTTGATGTATACATAAATTGTGAAAGAGGATTTCAACTTACCATTTTTAGAGATTTTATATTAACTTGCTTGGTTTTCTTACTTCTATTGATGCCATTTCTTCACTCTTGTATATTTGCTTTAAACTTTTACCTTAAACTTTTCTCCCCCTTTTTTACTTTTCTTTTACTCTTCTTTCGAGCTTTTATCCAGATCCTTTCTTTTTCCATCTTTCGCCCCCCTTTGTCATTATCAATAAAGAGGTCACTAAATAGAAGAACATTACACGGGAAAGATAGATATATATTGAAAAACAGTTAAACATCCAAACTAAAATATTCATTCATTGAACAAAATTACAATATTAAAGCATATCATTAAAAATAAACATATAAGCACATATCACTTAAACTTGAACAGTACCTATTCATCCATTAAAGAACATTGTCACAACTATATATCACTTGAATTTAAATTGTAAATTTTCATTTAGTAAAAGAGTTTAAATACAGGTATAAGTCATTCAAATTGTGGGTATAAGGTATAGGAGTTAGATATAGATCAAGAGAGCTTAGGAATCTATACAAAATGAGAGGATAAGAAAAGGTTCCTAAGTCCTAGATTCATTTGATCAAGCGGAAGAAGATGAGTGTAAGGGTGAGCCACGATAAGAGCGATGGATTGTTGATCTTCTAGTTCCATGCTCTGTTGGAGGAGAATGATGTGGACGAGATGGACCAGGTTGATGGGCTCGACTGGCTCTCAACTCCTGTGTGAAGCAACTGATTGTATTAAGAAAAATAGAGGTCAAAGT
The DNA here is from genome assembly GCF_009389715.1 of Phoenix dactylifera. NCBI lineage: Eukaryota > Viridiplantae > Streptophyta > Magnoliopsida > Arecales > Arecaceae > Phoenix > Phoenix dactylifera. The sequence continues at coordinate 26,811,244 of NC_052395.1, forward strand.
AGTAAGAGATTCTGCCATGTGCCTGGATTCATTTCGAACCTTTTTAAGCATTCTCATAATCTGCTCACTGATCCTTTAAGTACTTGCAATGAATTCGCTGATTTCTCTTTTCACTAATGCCTGTAAATATCTAATCTCCCCCTTAATATCTTTCATCCTCCTGTACTGACTAGTCATCAAGAAACGTTGGTCAAAGACATCATGCCTCAACTCAACAATTATTTGGGTCAATGAAGAAACATGAGGCTCCAATCTCTATCCGTAGGAAGAGTGCTATGTGGTGATTCAAGGGTTTGTTGTCCAGTAAAACTAGATTCTATTACTCTAGCAAGTACTTGCTCAACAATCGGCTTCATCTGTTCCTCATCCATCCTGATAGTATGACTCGAGCTGCTCTCTGGATGTGGAGGTTAAAAATTAAAAGATGTCATAAAGTCCTCACCTCTAAGCTCCTCAAATGAATGCATCTCTATAGGGGCAGGTGACTTAGTGTGCTCATTAGTATGGGCTCCGGGCTCACTAGGTCTAGCTTCCACAACCTCATCTCCTTTGCACTCATCATGTCTACCGGTACCATCATATCACACCCAATGACCGTCAATCTTGGAATAACCCATTCGATGAAGAGATTGTAGGTGTCGGTGTGCAGCAGTGTTCTCAAGGTTTCTCCGTCAAGCACTACACCATGTTCCCTAAACACCAAGGTCAGAATAATGTTGTAAGGTAGAGATAACTTCAACCTATTTGTTGCCTTGTGTATGTGGCGGAATATGAGTGAAGGCAGATTCATGGGACTCGCTCTGAGCACATGAAACATCACTAAAATATCTCTCTTTAAGACAGTCAAATCTTTCCATCTTGGGGAAGAAAATTGGGCTGATTATATGATAAAGAAGTCTCATTTCCACTAAAAGTTGGCTTACACTGACTTCTTCCATCTCAATTACTTTTTTTTTCCAAAATGAGTTGCAATTTTTTTTGACGCTCTTCAAGATAGTCATCTGATTGTCCAGCAGTTGACATATGTAAGATTCTTTCCAAACTCACTCTATCCAGCAGAATATGAGTCCCTTTGACCGTGACTCAAAGTTTCTCACCCCAAACTTGACGTTTACATTGAATTTTCTTACTAGATTGGGGTACGTAGAAACATCTAGGGAGCATAAGAACTCCCAACCTATATGCTTTAGCATGCTTTCAATTTAGAAACCCTCTCATTTCAAAAATTCATAAAATCAACTTTGTGACAAGTAGTAATTGCTCTTAGCACTGAGTGAAGCAATATTGCACTGTCTACACAAAGTTGAGCCTTCCATCACCATCCTTCTATTCTCCCTACTATTTTGTTCATAAAAGTAAAGTCTTAAGTCTAAGATTCGCGGTCTCAATATCGGACCTCGTACCAATGCCATACTAGCATAGTATTAGTATGGTATGAAATTTTTTCAATATACCAAATATCGGTATGTCACTTGCACTGAAAACGATACCAAACCGATACATCATATCTCATAACGTTCAATTCAAACCGATACGATGAATCATGCGTGGGTCAAATGTTTAGTATTTATAAAAGTGCAACTGCCTTCCAATTGTCAAGAAGAGTAACTACCACAAATGACAGTTGTTTTGAAAACAAAATTCTAACATCTTTTAGGTCACTGCATGTAATAGTGCATAGTATAATGGAGCTGCTTCCTAAGAGACCTCTAACATCTTATAATCACATTTAAACTTGAACATAGCCTGTCATAAACTGGTGGATTGCCATTCCCAATTCACAAGTTCTTCATTTAGCTGGTAGAGGAAAATTATTTCTGCCTACCATCAGGGCCTTGTCAAAGGAATCTTTATTGTAAACAAGGATTTTGATCATGCAATGGTTTCCCATGCTATTGAAACAGTAGAGAATAATTTAATCAACTGCATGCATAAGAGCAGCCAGACATGATTTAATCAACTGCTTGCATACACTACCCAAACATGATACACACCAAAGTGGATATACTTTATGAAAAAATAATTTACATTCTTTTTATAGGGTTTAATGTCAATCTCCATCCTTAACTTTGGGGAGAATAGCAACTTTTACGTACAGATATTACAAATACGCCAGTTTCATTTCTTGCCCCATCAAGTAAGCTCTCCTCTAAGAACACTGGCAGCCCTTTGAATAGCTCTAGCAACTCTCCATATCTCATGTTGGATCCCCATTTGCCCTTCTTCAGCAGCCTTCCTGGCTTGAGCAATGGCATCAACTATACCAGGAAAGAAAGTAATATTGCTTTCATAGTCCTCAGGAGGCGAGTACAACTGCCCACCATCAAACAAGTAACGCAAGTGTTACACCATGCAAGAGACAGCTTGGCTCTTTTAATATGATAGACATTGTAACTAGATAAATATTTTTGGATCTCTAAATATCATTTTCATAAGCCTCAAAAAGATGTGATAGTGCAATTGCGACACTGGTCATAATTAGTTACCAGGTCCTGAAAAGTACCAAATGTACAATGACAAAAGATCATGCATAACTGGACTAAAAGCAGCAGTGAATTAAAAGAGAACAGTTTTAACTTTATGAAAGATATTCACGAAAATATGATGTACTAGGAAATTATATGTTATCTTTCATTCTCGAATAGAGACTCAAATTAACGAGACCCGGGTAGGTAAATACCAATCCAGGAAAATGATTTTAAAATCGAATTATCTACTTTTAGCAATTCATTCAACCAGGACACCAAGCTTCCATTACTCAAACAATCAACAACGATGTACGCTGTATTGGTTAAAAACATGACAAGTTGAGTCTGGCATACATGTGCAACATCGGAGCTCCATCTCAGTTTGAAAGTTCAAGGAAATTTGTCATGTAACATACACCAGAAAACATTATTTTCAAATGCAGCTTAAGTAATCAGACAGACAAGGAACCGTACGGGGTGTGCACATGTTTGGGTCAACCCAAGACTGAACAAACCCTTGTTTGGTTGGTTTGGTTTGGTTTCAAGGTAGGAATGGGTCGGTCTTGGTTAAAATTTTTAAAAACCCAATCGGATTGGTTCCAGTTTGGCTTAAGCAGTTGGGTAACTTGGACCCAATGCAGACCCAAATAAATACAATACAATACATAGAAAATTAATTTATAGCAATATATTAATAGATATTATATACTACAATGTTAATTCTTATAAATTCTTCATTTTGGTTAACCAGCACTTTTCTTAATAAATAATTTGTCTACTGTGGTGGTAGTTTGTAACATGTTATATTTCGAGATTTATAGATATTTTGGATTTTGTTGTCCTAAGATGCCTTTGAATATACTATATATTGCTTTCTGTGATTCACCTTCTATTATTAATTTACCTCAAATAAAAGCACTAATTCGTTTGCTGAATTTTTTTTGTAACTTTTGGGTAATCTGAGAACCAACTCGAACCAACCTAATCTTCATTGGGTTTGTTGGGCTTGGTTCCAAAGTGATTGGTTTGGATCTAGGTTCAAAATTTCGGACCAACTATGATTCCGTCGGTTAAGGGTTGGCCTTTAACCCGAACCAACCCAACCCATGTGCACTCTGTATAGCACACATGTAGTACATAAGCTGCACATGCAAGCACATATCACGTTAGTTTTTTCTAACTATTTAAGATAAATAAAATACAATAAATATAATGAAAAACAACAACAATAGAGGTCGACTAGAATTCGGTCAACTAGATTTCAAGCCAAATCCAATTAGTCTTGATCGGACGAGGAGGCCAGACATCAATGATCCAAGCCATTGGATAGGATCTATAACCTCCTCCAAGCTACTTACATACCAAAATCATATGATTTCGGAACTCCTAACCTAAGCATCAAGCGCTCAAAATGGGTATGCCCAGCTCAATAGACCTAGCTTGGTCCACTTGACAAGCCTAGATGTAAGGATTTCGACCCAGCAAAAAAAAAAAGGGCTCGATTGTGACACGTGTGGAGCAGAAAGAAGACTCTTGATGGGGCTCTTCTTCCTCTCGAGTTCATCAAATGGAATCCGACTCTAGGCAGATTCTGACATCCCTCGAGCTCTTCAAACCTCCCTTCCACCCCACCGGAGGACCCAGCCCCCGATCGAAGTTTGTTGTCGGATTTCCTTCGGTTTTCTCCCCCGATCGCCAACCGCCACCAGCTCTATGGTCAAGGCCAATCGCCATCGAAAGTCCGGTAAGAATCTAGCAACCTTTAGTTGACGCTTCTCTTCCTTTTTTGTGGTCTTTGGAGCCTCGATTCCGACTGGTGATCACCAGATTTTGGGCTAAAAAGGGCAGTACCTTGTTTCCTCTGTCTTTGGAAGACTAGCCTTTTTTTTGCTTCTTGCTTCGGCTGCCTTCACCACTGGCGGCTCGTCGTCATGGTCTTTCCCTAGTCCCCAACGACGACTTGTAGCCTGGGCCAGAGCTTTGGGCATCAGGATGCCATGGATCGCATGATTTAAAGGATCAAGGACCCTGTTTTTGGCGATTTTGCAGTTGATTCTCGCCGCCAGCCACCTACTGCCACTGGTTGCCTGTTTGCTGGTCCCCAAACCCCACTTCCAGCCACCTTCTCTCCTCCTCTTCATTAGAGAGAGGATCTTCATTTTCTCTTTGCTCTCTTTTCCCTCTCTTCCCCATTCTCTCTTTCTTGTTTCTCTCTCTACTTGGACTTTCTAAGGTTATTGGATCTGATAAAGGACTCTATTCAGTGATTTTGATCGACCTTGCTGAAGGGGGTCCTGACCCCTGACCACCAAGTAGCATACAGGCCTCCACCTTGGCCTTTATTTAGTTAACCCCAATCTCTATTGAGCCTAGTCTGACCTTGATTGGATGAATTTACTTAGGTCATACAGGCCCGAGCGTCAAGCACTCCTCACTTGGCCAGCCTTGTGCGGGTGTCGAAACTTAGAATTTCTATTCTTAAATTAGTCATGATTTAATTTTAATAGAAATGTAATTTCGGATATTAGGTTTTTTAGGAGAATCTCAAGGTTAATAGGATTTGTTTGCTCATTGTTCATGCAAAGTAATAATCTACCTTTTCTAGATTTTTCATTCATATAATATTACTTTTAACATCAAATAGATTGTTAATTGATTTATATATGATTTATGAATTTTATGAGATTTTATTTTGAATGGAAAATAGATATGCAATTTTGAGGTAATATTTTTTAGATTATTATTATATTGTTTAATGATCTTATAACCCATATGCATGTTTTGATTGGATTATGGTTTATATGTTATTTTGTAAAAAGAACTATGATATGTAGCAAATTTGAACTCTTAGCCTATGTTATAGACCCTGCCAATTGGAGGTTATGCATTAGCACTTTGAATATTATTGAGCTCATTATTTTCATTTCTAGCCCCACCATAGGGTATAAAATGTGGTATTCTAGCCCACGTCGTAGGATATAAATATGATATTCCGGCCCACTCCGCAGGATATAGATGCAGTTTTCTTTCTGTTTCTGGCCTAGCCATGAGGTATAAGTATGGTCGTAGTTAAAGGCTATGGAGTTGAATATGATTTGTTTCGAACAGATTTATGATTATGTATATGAATATTTAAAAGATATTGGTTTTACTGGATTTGTAGTTGAAATAGAATTCATTATGTCTTTACACTAATTCGTTGTAATTTATATTTAACCATTATATTTTATGTTATTACATGAATTATCTAGTTAAGGTATTCATTACTTAATAGGCTGTCAAGGTCATTTTCCCTTCTTTACTTTGCAGATTTTCTTTACAGATGCAAATACTTAGTTTCAGACATGGATCCTACTATGGGAGTGAGACTAGAAGCGAGATTTGATAATATCTATATAGTTTAGATTTATTATAAGCTTTTTATAGGGTCATTATTTGAAGTCTAACTAATGTAAAACTTTAAAATTTTATTTGTCAGTTGGATTTGTTAATTATTTAAATTATGGCTATTAGTTATTTAAATTTATTCCACTGCTTGTTTAAGATATTATGTTGACATATCTTGCATGCTTGTGATGAGAGTTTTCAATGAGTATGTGGCGGTTACCGCGATCTCAAATCAGGGACATAACAAGATACTTTGAATAAAAAAATATATATATTTTTGACCACTCGATGTGTAGTCTAGAGATCCTCGAGATCTCAAAGCACGTGAATTTAGTGTGGAAGTAGTTTAAAAGTAGTAGATCACACTAATGGCTCAGATCATTAGTGTCGAGCCCCCATCAACTAGTCAGGAATATAAGACTTTTGACCTTATATCCGGATTCTAATCCAACTGATAATGATGACGATGATGATGATAATATGGATGAATAATAATATGAAAAACAATAACAATAAAGGAAATAAAGAAGTACTCTAGATATAAAGCATGGAAAGTGTCTTTACTCCCACCATTAGGACCAAACCCCCAATCTAGAGTAGCTAGCTATGGAAGTAAAGTCAATCCTTATTCATACATGGGTTTCTCTAGTACAAAACAAGCCACTTCAATTAGGTTCATTGCTCCAACCTCGAATACGTTTAATCCAACACGAGCTATGCGACATTCCCAGCCCAGCATGTAAATCTAGTGGTTTCTTGTTCATGATCAGCTAAAGCTAAGGTTCCATTAAAGAGTATTTCCACAAAATAGAACCTCCTTATGGAATATAAGGTTTCCATGAGGCTAATCCTGAGCCTCCATCCAAGCATGAATACCACCAATTAAGAGGATATTTTTGGTGTAGAAAGTCCCAAATTCAAGATCTTCTGCCCAAAATATAGCCCCACAATGCTAATCAAGTCTCACATGCAGCCCTACAATCTAATAGGCTGCATATGTGACCATATAATCATTAGTAGACCACTGTATTGACCCATATGCAATCTAAGCACATATGTTAATATGCATATAAAAAATGCAATGTAGTCAAGGGGCATCTGTGGCCACATACACCTCATGGCTCATTTAAAACAGTGCCTGAAATATTTTGTATGACTACATTCAAAAGTCATTGCTCATGACAAAGTAGCCAATATATAGAAGTTTTGCAACATGTTACTTCTCTCTAATCAATGATCTGTTCTTTGAAATTGATAATTAAATGGTCAATGTTTCGAGATATAAAAGGTCCTTTCATGTACCTCAACAACAACTTAAATTTTGTCGTGTGGTGAGGAATACATAATGCTAGCCTTGATTTGATTCCTAGTGTTTACCATGATATTGATCCATGATTTGATTTCATATGATTTATGCATGATCCTAACAATCATGACATGGTTTAAAATCAATAAGATGGATTCATCAATTGCTTAAACCATGAAAGCATTCCATATTTCATATCGAAGAACAGAAGTATTACAACTAAAAAGTATCAAAAGGATTCCAAAGATACAATAATTGAAAAATTGCAAAATGTAAATGGTTACAACTCCAAGACTGTACCTTGAAATAATGAAAGATGGGTAGAACAACCTACAACTTATTGAAGAAACATAAAAATGCAAAGATAAAGAGGCGTACAAAGCCCATTTTGATGTAAAAATCAAAAATCATGCCCTATGTTGTTTGGGTACATCTGCCAAATGATGACCTCAAGCACTCATAACAATACTAATTGGCTGTTTCTTCCACAAATAACTTTCTTTGGATAGTTACTTTAATAAATCATTTGGATAGTGATTTATAGCAAAATCCACCTTTAGGCAGTTATTTACAGCAATAACTACGCTTTAATGATGGTCCGTATGCATATTATTAGGTAAGTACCCCCTATTTTAACTTTTATTAGTAGTTACCCCCAGGAGAAACTTCTGGCACGTAGTTTGTTCTACATGTAGCTCTTAAAAAGCCATGTGTCATAGTCAAGTTGTAACACAGATCTGATCAATAATCAAAATACAGTCAATCAGAATATTTTGTAATCGCTGATCAAAACATTGTTTAAGATTATGGTTTAAACAAGTAAATGCATCACATGAAATCCCTTCATATTGCCCTAAAAAAAGAACAAAATTCTAATAAAACTTCATTTAGTCCTTAGCATACCTTGAACAAGGCATCTCAAGTACCACTACGTCATGAAAATTCTACCAAAGTTGCTTTTCAGGTTCTATAATGATGATTGATGACCATTCATGCTTTAGACATTTTGTGATGCCTTATCTGTTTCTGACATATGAAAATACCTTTATGTTTAAAAGGTTGCAGGCAACACATGGAAAGCGAGGGGTCAGCCTAGCGTCTGGTTGCTAGGCGAGTGCTTAAGTCAGCAACCAAGCTCAAGACAACTGAAAAATAATATTCTTGAAAAGTAACAAATAAAAATGCAAAATAAATTAGAATCCCAAAATAAATAAATAAACACAACATATCAAGAAAGATGGAGTAGGGTCATTATGTGTTCCAACTCCTCAACACGCAATACCAATGCATAAATTGATTCCATCCTACATTCTCAGAACTTGATGTGAAACATTAAAACAGATAGCCGGGTGGCCATTCGGCAGCCCCACCTAGGTGGTTTAGGTGGCATAGTTTTTTAGAACATTAATATATTTCATTTCTTTCCATTGGTCCATCTAGTATTTTATTTACTAGCCCAAGTTTCATTTGTCAACAAGTCATCATGTGTCCTCAATGTTTAGATTCTAACAAGATTGTGGAGTGATTGAGTATTCCGTAATTGATTTTGATGAGCTCAAAGCACTGGAGTATGTTATTCTAATGAATTCAATCTAGTGTTTTAGGTAAATCTTTATGAATTTCTGTCTAAGTGTCTTGAGCTTTGGTTCAAAATAGTTTGGTTGAGTATTGAACTCTATTTGAACCAAAGTCTGCATCACGAGTCGACTCCTGAACCTTGCGAGTCGACTCCAGCACACTTCGAGTTTCTGGCACAAGCTCGAGTCGACTCCGGAACTCTTCGAGTCAACTCCGACTGAGAACAGACAGAAAGACAGAACGATGGGTTTTAGACCCTGTTAACGAGTCGACTCCAAAAGGTTGAGAGTCGACTCCGATGCTTGCCGAGTCGACTTCAGATGATCCCGAGTCGACTCCAAAGAGTAACAGACAAAAAATAGAATGCTAGTTTTTGAGACCCTGTCAACGAGCCGTCTCGCGAAGACTTTGAATCGTCTCCCACATCAGCCGAGTCGACTTCCAGATTGTCCGAGTCGACTCCCAGAGGAAAGCAGCCTGAAAGGCAGAGACTCAGTTTCGAAGATCTTGTGAACGAGTTGACTCCAAGTGTTTCAGAGTCAACCCCCATGTTAGCCGAGTCGACTCCAAGGTAGATCAGTTCAAAAGACAGAGAATCAATTTTTGCGGTCTCTGAGAACGAGACGTCTCCTGAAGATCTCGAGTCGCCTCTTAAGTCAGCCGAGTCGACTCTAAGTAAACCCGAGTCGACTCGAGGAAGAAAAACAGAAAGTTGAGTTTCTGAAATCTTGAGAACGAGCCGACTCCTAAGTGCCCAAGTCGTCTCCAGCTGTTGGCGAGTCGACTCCAGTTTGGTCCGAGTCGACCCCAGGACGAGGCATGCACTTTAATTCAAATCTGGAACAGCGAGCGAGTCGTCTCTAGTAAAGCGCGAGTCAACTCCAGTAACAGCCGAGTCGACTCCAGATCGCACGAGTCGACTCCGATCCCAACGGATACATTGTCAGGATGTGCAGACGGGACAGAACGGCTCCAAATCTCTCTCTAACAGCTAGTGTTCGAAAGAAACCATTTAAATAGCCAGAGTGAACAGTAGTAGACAACAAGAGAGTTATTCCATTTGAGCATTAAAGCATTTCAACCATCAATAGCTTCCGTAGAGTGAATCCAAGAAAAAAGAAGGAAGAAATGCATTCAACTCAAACCAAAAAGTGCTTCCTTCGCATTCAAGGCTCTACTACTGTCCTCCATTCTTCGGCACATTCAAGAGAAGACTCAGAAATCGAGAAGCCCCCACTTCCTCATCTAAAATCTGTTTGAGGACTTCTAACTCAACTTTTGTTTATATTGTCTCACACTTGCTTTTTAGAAGCTTTCTTTGAGAACTTTTAAACTCTTATTTTGTATACTTGATTAAATCAGGGGATTGAATAAAGGGTTGTAAGGTTTGTTGGTGAGCCAAAGATAAAACCAACGGTGTAAGGTTGTGGTTGGTGAACCGGAAAAAACCAACTGGGTTTGATTGTAAATCCAGAAAAACAATCGGATGGTTCTAGTCGGTGAGCCTGTCAAAACCGACAGAGTTCGTTGTGACTTCGTGAAAACAAGTTGGGTTGTGAGCTTGTAAAACAACCGGCTATAATCCTAGGGATTATAGTGAACTCCCAAGTGCGGCTTGGGGAGTGGACGTAGGAGCAAGAGTTGGCTCCGAACCACTATAAATCTTTCTGTGTTTGTAGTGCACCTTGTCTCTTTCACTCTCTTCACTTATTGCATCTAGTGATCTAACTAATTCACTTGCAATATATTTAGTTAATCACTCACCTTATTTTTAATTAATCAATAATTAATTAAAACCCAATTCACCCCTCCCTCTTGGGTTGTCTCCTTGGGCAACAAGTGGTATCAAAGCAGGTGCTCTCATATCGATTGGTGTTCCAATCCTTAAAAAGAGTAAAAAATTAAGATGACAACCCCTTTTGGATCTTCCCTTGGTGAGGGGCAATCCACCAATAGGCCTCCATTGTTCAATAAAACCAACTATACCTATTGGAAGGCTAGAATGAGGATATTTATCCAAGCCCAAGATTATGATGTTTGGAGCATCATAGTTAATGGACCGTATATTCCTTCTATCTATGTTGATAACATTGCTATACCCAAGCTTGAAAAGATTGGGATAATAATGATAGAAGGAAGGCACAACTAGATGCCAAAGCAATGAATGTTCTTTATTATGCCTTGGATTCTAATGAATTCAATAGAATTTCTACTTGTAACTCTGCAAAAGAGATATGGGATAGACTTGAAGTGACTCACGAGGGCACAAATCAAGTCAAGGAATCTAAAATCAACATGCTAGTTCATAAATATGAACTATTTAAAATTGAATCTAATGAAACCATCTCTTGCATGTTCACCAGATTTACTGATATTGTCAACGGCTTAAAAAGCCTTGGCAAAAGTTATACTAACAGTGATCTTGTCAGAAAAATTCTTCGTTCTTTATCAAGGTCATGGAAAGCCAGGGTCACGGCAATCCACGAAGCAAAAGACTTGAACAAGCTGCCACTCGAGGAGCTCCTTGGATCTCTAATGACGCATGAGCTCACAATGAAACAACATAGCGAAGAAGAATCCTCCCATTAGAAAAAGGTAATTGTCCTCAAGTCTACCTATTCTAACAAAGATCTTTCTTATAGTAGCAGTAGTGAAGAAGAAGACAATGAGGAAGATGAAGAAGAGGCTCTCCTTGTGCGAAAATTCAGAAGATTCATCAATCGGAAGAAGCCCTTCCATAAGAAGAGATTTCCTTCGAGTTCCTTCAATAAGGATAAAGGTAAAGAAAGAGAAAGTGAGGGAATCGGATGCTATGAATGCAAGAAGTCGGATCATTTCAGAGCCGACTGTCCCTTGCTGAAGAAGGGCAACAAGTACAAGAAGAAGAAAGCTCTTATCACCACCTGGACTGACTTCGATAAGTCATCATCATCACCGGAAGAGGAACAAGAGAAAAAGGCCAATTTCTGCTTTATGGCAAACGAAAATGAGGTAATATCTGAAACTTATTTAGATTTTACCTTTGAAGAATTGTATGATGCCTTTAATAAACTAATGGATGAATATAGGACAATAAACCTTAAAAACAAAGAATTGAAGCTAACTAATCAATCTTACATTCATAAAAATGATAAATTGATTAAGGATAAGGACTCTATTGTCAAAAAAAACTTAGAACTTAAAACAAGCAACCAATTGCTAAATCAAAAAACTGATACCTTAATTAAAGATAAAGAAAGACTAACTAAGAAAATTTCAGAAATTAAAAACAGTAATCAAACTCTAAAAGATAACTTTACAAAAGATTTAAACTTACTAAAAACAAAAAAACTGAACTTAACAAAAGAACTTGAAAAATATAAACCTATTGTTGAGAAGTTTACTTATAGCTCTAAAAAACTAGAAATGATTCTTAATAGTCAATGAGCTGTGTTTAATAGAGCCGGTTTAGGGTATAAACCTAAGAACAAGCAAAAATTTCTTAAAAACTTCTTTGTAAAAGCCGGTGAAAGTAAAGCTAAAGATGTAACCTGTTTTTGTTGTGGTAGAGTAGGACATAAAGCTAATATGTGTAACCATAGAAAAATAAAAGCTAAAAGAAAGATTAAAAAGGTTTGGGTTCCAAAATGAACTAACATAACAAATCTTGAAAGACCCAAGAAAACTTAGGTACCTAAGACGATATGATTTTCTTGTGCAGGAGTGTCTTGCAGCTAAGTTTAATAAACACTGTTGGTACTTAGATAGTGGCTGCTCAAGACACATGACGGATGACAAGGAGCAATTCTTCACCCTAGAGTCTAAAAAAGAAGGTGCGGTGACTTTTGGAGACAATAACCAAAGTCACATCATTTGTACCGATAAAATACAAATCACACCTTCAACCTTTGTTGATAATGTTCGATTTGTAGATGGTCTCAAGCATAACTTACTTAGCGTTAGTCAATTATGCGATAAAGGTTTTGATGTTTTGTTTAAGCCATCTATGTGCATCATAACCAATTCAATTGACAATAGCTTAGTTTTCAAAGGATTAAGACGTGGCAATGTTTATGTAGTAAATCTTAATGATCTTGCTAAAAACAGCTGTTGCTTAGTAGCTAATGATACTAAGCTCAATGAGGCAAGTTGGTTATGGCATCGTAAATTAGGTCACGCAAGCATGAACACACTATCTAAATTAATTAAAAGAGATTCTGTAATTGGTTTGCCAAAGCTGAAAGTTGAGAAAAATAAAATGTGTAGAGCCTGTCAATTTGGCAAACAATCTAGAAGTTCTTTTAAGTCTATAAATTGTGTCTCTACTACTAGACCTCTTTAGCTACTTCACATGGATCTTTTTGGACCAACTAGGACCACAAGCCTTGGTGGAAACAAGTATGGTCTTGTCATAGTAGATGATTTTTTTAGATACATATGGGTCATGTTTTTAGCTCATAAAGATGAAGCATTTTCAGTATTTAAGAAATTCCATAAGGAAGTAACTAACGCAAAAAATATTTCAGTTATAGCTATTAGGAGTGATTATGGAACAGGATTTGAAAATCATCTTTTTGAAAAATTTTGTAGTAAAAAGGGGATAACTCATAATTTTTCTGCACCTAGGACTCCACAACAAAATGAAGTGGTGGAAAGAAAGAATAGAACCCTAGAGGAAATGGCTAGGACCATGTTGTATGAAGTGATCTCCCAAAGTATTTTTAGGGTGAAGCTATTAACACATCATGTTATATTCTAAATAGAGTTCTATTGAGACTAATTATAAAGAAAACACCTTATGACCTTTGGAGAGATAGAAAGCCCAAAGTAGACTACTTTTATGTTTTTGGTTGCAGGTGTTTCATTTATAATAATGGCAAAAATAACTTAGGTAAATTTGACTCCAAATCTGATGAAGGTATCTTTTTGGGATATTCTACATCAAGTAGGGCATATAGAATCTTCAACAAAAGAACTTTTGTTATTGAAGAATCTATTCATGTTGTTTTTGATGAGACTAATGATGCTTCCTCTAGCAAGAGAGTAGCTTTTGATGATGATGCAGAGATACTTGAGGAAAAGATGGATGACATGATCTTACAAGAGGATGAACCGAAGCAAATTGAAGAGACTTCAACAAGCCAAGAGGTAATTGCTGAACATGGGCTTACAAAGGCTTGGAGGTATGCTCACGGTCATCCTAAAGAGTTAATCTTAGATGATCCATCTCAACCTGTTAGAACTAGAGCCTCTTAAAAACTTAAATAATCATCTTGCATTTGTTTCACATTTAGAACCTAAAAACATTGAAGAAGCTGAAAATGATGTAAATTGGAAAAATGCTATGCAAGAGAAACTAAACCAATTTATAAAAAACAAAGTATGGAACTTAGTTGAAAGACCCTCTGAATACTTAATAATTGGAACTAAATGGGTGTACAAAAATAAACTTGATGAAAGTGGAGTTGTAGTTAGGAACAAGGCTAGACTAGTAGCAAAGGGCTATAATCAAGAAGAAGGTATAGATTTTGATGAGACCTTTGCTCCTGTGGCTAGACTCGAGGCAATTAGATTGTTACTAGCATTTGCATGTTTTAAAGATTTCAAATTATTTCAAATAGATGTAAAAAGTGCTTTCTTGAATGGGTATATTAATGAGGAGGTTTATGTAGAACAACCTCCTGATTTTGAAAATCATCAATACCCCAACCATGTTTACAAATTAAATAAAGCACTTTATGGTCTAAAACAAGCCCCTAGAGCATGGTATAAAAAACTTAGCAAATTTCTATTAAACCATGAATTTTCTAGAGGGAATGTTGATACAACCTAGTTTTTGAAAAAGAAAAACAAAGATATGTTAGTAGTGCAGATTTATGTAGATGATATTATTTTCGGTGCTACTAACAATCGTCTTTGCGAAGAGTTTGCTGAATTAATGCAGAGTGAATTTGAAATGAGCATGATGGAAGAGTTGAACTACTTTCTCGGACTTCAAATCAAACAATCTAAGGAAGGAATTTTCATCAATCAAGCTAAGTACATCAAGGAAATGCTAAAGAAATTTGATATGGATGGAAACAAGTCAATTGGCACCCCCATGAGCTCATCATGCAAACTAGACAAAGATGAATCAGGTAAGTCAGTAGATCAAAAGCTGCATAGAGGTATGATTGGATCATTGTTATATCTTACAGAAAGTAGACCTGATATCATGTTTAGTGTATGCATGTGTGCTAGATATCAATCTAATCCCAAGGAATCACACCTAATTGCAGTTAAAAGAATCTTTAAGTATTTAATAGGAACAAAAGATATAGGATTGTGGTACTCTAAAGAATCAAGCATAAACTTAATAGGGTACACTGATTCTGATTTTGCTGGTTGTAAACTTGATAGAAAAAGAACCAGCGGATCATGTCAAATTCTTAGGAGAAAACTTAATCTCATGATTTAGCAAGAAACAAAACTCGGTTGCACTATCTACGATGGAGGCCGAATATGTTGCTGCCAGGAGTTGTACTCAAATCTTGTGGATCAAGCAACAACTTGAAGATTATGGCATTAAGCAAGATAAGATTCCCATAAACTGTAATAATACAAGTGCCATTAATCTAACTAAAAATCCAATTCAGCACTCAAGAACTAAACACATTGAGATAAGACATCACTTCATAAGAGATCATGTGTTAAATGATGATGTGATGCTTGAATTTGTTTGTACTGATGATCAACTTGCTGATATCTTCACAAAACCCTTGAGTGAAGATCGATTTTGTACTCTTAGAAGAGGATTAGGAGTGATTGATCCATTTCTTTGATTCTTTTCTCTCATTCATTGATTTTGATCATTAATTTACGTTTGATATAGTATTCCACGTCTATGATCATCAAATCATTCCTAGAGCTCTAAAGATTACCATATCTCTCTTTTGGCACGGTATTAACTGAGATTTTGGTTATGTGCCAGAGCTCGAGTCGACTCGGATGATTCTGAGAGTCGACTCGTGGGCGAGTCGACTCGCGAATTTTCAGAAGTCGACTCGAGGTCGGAAATCCGTCTTTTAACCCTAAACGAAATGACTTTTTCCAATCTTTCTTTTCGGCTGTCACTGTTCCAAAACCCTCAAGTCGTCTCCCCCGATCGTCTCCGCCTTCTCTCTCCACTTCTTCATTTTTCCTTCCTTTTTACGTCTCTCCGTCCTTGGATAGGTCAAGATGCCTAGGAAAGCCGTTGTCCCTAGCCGAAAGAGACCTCTCACAGCGAGCGGCGCCGAGAGACGGTCCAAGGCGCGGAATGAACCCATGAGGTCACCACCTCCGGTTCCCTCTCCGCCTCGGTCGACTCCCTCGCGTTCGTGCGCCGGGAAGGTTGTCTCAACTGGAAGGAAGATTGATTTTGACTTCCTCTCCCGTGAAGGGTTCACTCTAGAGCATCATCTTAGGGTTCAAGGTTTAGAGTACTTTTGTTCCCTTGACCTTCCTACATATCCTGGGTTAGTCCAGAAATTCTATGGCACCGTCACACGGGGTGGCGGTGGTATTCAAGGGAGGGTAGCCAACATTCCCATCTGCATCTCGGAGGACCTCATTGCACGAGTCCTCCACCTCTCTCGAGAGGGTATAGCTCCCACTCACCCTACTGATAGGTCTGAGGCCCTTACGGCCATTCTAGGAAGAGTACCCCAATCCCCCATTGAGGAGGTTTTTGCAAATCAGCTCTCTGCTGAAATGCGCCTCCTACTTAGTATCATCTCTCGCACCCTCTTTCCCAAAACTGGTAGATTTAATTTCATTTCTGAAAAAGACCTAGCCTTAATGTTCAATTTCTTACATGACGTCCCTCTCAACTTCCCAAAACTTAATTACAGTTATATTAGTGAACCCCTAGATAAACCTAGATTGAGTCTCCCCTACGGTATGCTCTTCACATTGATCTTTAGGGAGTTAGAGGTTCCTATCCCTGGGGGGGAACCCTCTCGTTCACTCCATTTCACTGACCATATGGGCGAGGGGACTCCACCGAATGGGTTTCCATAAGGTTGAGGGTATTTGGGTTAGAAAAGGTTCCTCTACCATACCATCTGACCCCACTGCTCCTCTCTCACCCACTTCTGAACATGAACCGGATACCTCTGCAGATCCCTCCACCTTCCCATCCACTGCTGGCCCTTCATCTACTGGTGGCCCTTCCTCCACTATACCACCATCTCAGCAACCCCTTGAGGTTAGGATTAGTAGTGAGCAGCTCCGAGAACTGAGGGATGACATTTTGAGAGAACTCAGAGGTACCACTAGTACACCCTCTACTAACTTGACCCCCTCCACTGTAACAGTGTCTGTCATGATTGCCGAAGTCAAGGAGCTGTCCAGTATGAGGAGTCTTATTCAGGGTCAGTATATGAGATTCTCCGAAATTCAGGAAGCTACCAAGCAAATGCAAGACTCGGTGAGGTCTGAGCTACTGAACCTGAATCAAGGAGCTGAAAGGGTAGCAAACGCTGTCATAGACAAGCTTGATACAATCACCGACAGCGTAACCCAACTGACCCAAACCCAAGCTACGACTACTTCAGAAATTATTGCGCAACTGGGGAACATCTCTGAGGGAGTTCGTCTACTTATGGAATGTCAGCGCAGAAATATTGGAGCTTCATCTTCTTCTAGACGTTCTTAGACTTGTATTTTGTTTTATTGTCATTTAAAGTCCTTCTGGACTTTCAATCATTGTACTCAAATTTTGTAATACTTACAATGAATTGAAAAAGTCTTTTCTAAAAACTTGTGTACATTGTGCTTTCTGTGTTATGAGTACTATGTTATGAGTATTGTGTACATTGACTCTTTGATACTTCACATTTTTGCTATGATGACAAAAAGGGGAAGAACATATGATATAATTGCAAGTAAAGGGAATCACTAGACAAGAAAATTTTTAAGCAAAATGTGATTTGTTCTTAGTGGATTCGATACCTCGAGGTTCATTATTCCTCCGTTGGGGCTCCTCAAAGAGTAATCTCCAGAATCTATTCAAGGGATATTCGGAGATTGGTGGAATCATATTAAAGAACAAATCGTCAGATTTTCCTCTATAATTAAGAACTTTAGTTCAAATTTACAGCATTAAAAGAAATTTAAGAAAACTTGAACAAAGTTCAAACAAAATTGAATGCACATGTTGAGGGGGAGAATCTGAAATTCTAAGAAAGCAAATTCATTAAAGACATATAAGCCAAATAATTGATTGCATGATTTGAAAGCTTATATAATTCCAAATGAAACGGGGAGCTTTAATTTCAGAGTTTACTGACTCATACCTTTTAATTTTGGATACACTAAATGACTAGACATTTGAATTCATTTCAAAACTTTACTATGAATCACTTCTTGAATGAGCAATTCCCTTTACAAATACTCAATGTTTTGTCATCATCAAAAAGGGAGAGATTGTGGAGTAATTGAGTATTCCGTAATTGATTTTGATGAGCTCAAAGCATTGGAGTATGTTATTCTAATGAATTCAATCTAGTGTTTTAGGTAAATCTTTATGAATTTCTGTCTAAGTGTCTTGAGCTTTGGTTTAAAATAGTTTGGTTGAGTATTGAACTCTATTTGAACCAAAGTCTGCATCACGAGTCGACTCCTGAACCTTGCGAGTCGACTCCGGCACACTTCGAGTTTCTGGCACAAGCTCGAGTCGACTCCGGAACTCTTCGAGTCGACTCCGACTGAGAACAAACAGAAAGACAGAACGATGGGGTTTTAGACCCTGTTAACGAGTCGACTCCAAAAGGTTGAGAGTCGACTCCGATGCTTGCCGAGTCGACTTCAGATGATCCCAAGTCGACTCCAAAGGGTAACAGACAAAAAACCAGAACGCTAGTTTTTTAGACCCTGTCAACGAGCCGTCTCGCGAAGACTTCGAATCGTCTTCCACATCAGCCGAGTCGACTTCCAGATTGTCCGAGTCGACTCCCAGAGGAAAGCAGCCTGAAAGGCAGAGACTCAGTTTCGAAGACCCTGTGAATGAGTCGACTCCAAGTGTTTCAGAGTCGACCCCAAGTTAGCCGAGTCGACTCCAACAAGGCCCGAGTCGACTCCGAGGCAGATCAGTTCAAAAGACAGAATCAGTTTTTGCGGTCTCTGAGAACAAGATGTTTCCTGAAGATCTCGAGTCGCCTCTCAAGTCAGCCGAGTCGACTCCAAGTAAACCCGAGTCGACTCGAGGAAGAAAAACAGAAAGTTGAGTTTCTGGAACCTTGAGAACGAGCCGACTCCTAAGTGCCCGAGTCGTCTCCAGCTGTTGGCGAGTCAACTCCAGTTTGGTCCGATTCGATCCCAGGACGAGGCATGCACTTTAATTCAAATCTGGAACAGCGGGCGAGTCGTCTCCAGTAAAGCGCGAGTCGACTCCGGTAACAGCCGAGTCGACTCTAGATCGCACGAATCGACTCCAAATCGCACGAGTCGACTCCGATCGCAACGGATACATTGTCAGGATGTGCAGACGGGACAGAACGGCTCCAAATCTCTCTCTAACGGCTAGTGTTCGAAAGAAACCATTTAAATAGCCAGAGTGAACAGTAGTAGACAACAAGAGAGTTATTCCATTTGAGCATTAAAGCATTTCAACCATCAATAGCTTCCGTAGAGTGAATCCAAGAAAAAAGAAGGAAGAAATGCATTCAACTCAAACCAAAAAGTGCTTCCTTCGCATTCAAGGCTCTACTACTGTCCTCCATTCTTCGGCACATTCAAAAGGAGACTCAGAAATCGAGAAGCCCCCACTTCCTCATTTAAAATCTGTTTGAGGGCTTCTAACTCAACTTTTGTTTATATTGTCTCACACTTGCTTTTTAGAAGCTTTCTTTGAGAACTTTTAAACTCTTATTTTGTATACTTGATTGAATCAGGGGATTGAATCAAAGGTTGTAAGGTTTGTTGGTGAGCCAAAGATAAAACCAACGGTGTAAAGTTGTGGTTGGTGAACCGGAAAAAACCAACTGGGTTTGATTGTGAATCCGGAAAAACAATCGGATGGTTCTAGTCGGTGAGCCTGTCAAAACCGACAGAGTTCGTTGTGACCTCGTGAAAACAACAAGTTGGGTTGTGAGCTTGTAAAACAACCGGCTATAATCCTAGGGATTATAGTGAACTCCCAAGTGCGGCTTGGGAAGTGGAAGTAGGAGCAAGAGTTGGCTCCGAACCACTATAAATCTTTCTGTGTTTGTAATGCACCTTATCTCTTTCACTCTCTTCACTTATTGCATCTAGTGATCTAACTAATGCACTTGCAATATATTTAGTTAATCACTCACCTTATTTTTAATTGATCAATAATTAATTAAAACCCAATTCACCCCCCCCCCCTCTTGGGTTGTCTCCTTGGGCAACAAAGATAATGCTTTCGAATGTCAAGGCAAACAAATAAGCTAAAAGTGAATACAAAAGCCTCATTGACAACACCCTCAGGTGCTGTTTAGTGTAAGATTTCTTTCCTTGTCCTAGTTAAGAAGTCAACAGGCAGGAGGGTAAAGTTTAAGAAATCTATAATAGATACTGCAAGAACAGGAACTTTAATAATGCTCATAATTATTCCAACACTTACCGCTGTGTCAAAGCATGTAACAGGAACTTGAACAGACTAATAGGATTTTCATTAAAGAGACAAACCACATTGTTGGACTTTAACATGACTGTGCCAGAAAACTATAAATAAATGCCTATTAATGGTACCTACTATAATTACCCTAGGTTCTACCAGTAATTTCTATGTGTACTATGCTTACCAGATGCTTAAACCACCCTCTCCTTTTAAGGCCCTCAGCTTCCAGGAAGCTTCTCTCTGCAAGCATAAGGCGATCATTAAAAGCCCGTCTCTTCAGTGCAGCAAAACCCTCCAAGGTTTCTTGCTCTTGCAGTCTCTGTTGTAAGTTTTGAAAGAAGAAAGTTAAATAGCAATCATTTAAGTGATAATGATAACCCAATAACTGGGTTCTGAAAAGTTACTAGGCATCGGATTTCTTCAACAAATGTGTTTTTTTTAAATGACAACTAATGATGAGAATAAACCAATAGTGAGATGCAAAATGCTAGCAAATTTATGACAAATTGTTGTGTCATTCTTAATAAGTAAATAAATAAATAGATAAATAAAAAGGCAGTTTGTCTCATACAAGAACCGAAAGTATTTAGGGTAAATTACAAGGGATCAAGAAGGAGATGTTTCATTCATGCAAGCCCTCTTAATCCCTCTTCTAGTCGGCCCTGCCAATTCTTAAGTGCCAACTACCTAAATAGGAGCCAGGATGAGACTGCCACTCCTTGACAGGATAGGTCAAAAAGGTTTCTAAATTCCAGCAGAAAATTTCACCAACCTTTAACAAACAAATAAATAAACAAACAACATATTGATGCTCTCTCAGGTCAATATTTCTGCTGATGCACTCTAGGTAATGTAGGCCTCTAGGTGATTATTTAGAAAACCAAAGAAAGAAGTTGTCCTAGTTCTTTTTTTGTGGGAAGAATCCAATAAGGCAAAGAACAAAGTGGAACAAGATCGTAAAATCAATTGATTTTATAGACTTATAGTTAGTGATGGACCAGATGCCTCTTTTAGCAATAAAAGCAGGATGATTTGAGGGAAGAACGAAAATTTATTCCCATAAGCAAGGTCCGCCGTACCGGTACCAGTCGGCATACTGATGGCGGCCTGGACCGGTACGTACCGGTTTCGTACCGGTACGGCAGTCGTACCGGCCGGTTTTTCAATGAAAAGCTCCCGGTATCGGATTCCACGCTGATCCGGTACCGGTCCCTACCTGGACCAGTTCGTACCAGGCTGGTACGGGCCGGTACAGCATACCTTACCCACAAATCTACCTTTATGATGCGAAGAAGTGATTAAGAGTATATATTGACCGCATCCACTATGTAGAATTATTATTTACTGATATATCAGCACTTACAAAATTAAAATATTGATATCAGTAGAATTAAGAAAAAAATTAACAATATGCAAAGATCAAGTCCGATGGCAAGTTTCACCACCAACCTTTCCTTCCTCTGAAGCTTCATTGGCTACAACAGTGAGTTCATGAATGGATGCATTTACAGGCTTTAGAAATTCCCCACCATTCAGAAAGGCATTTAATTCATTTGTATGTTCCTGTAGAAAGTAAAAAGAACATCCAGCTTTCAGTTATGTAGATCAGATTCTAACAAAACTAACTGCAAATGCTTTCCACATGGAAAACCTAGTTCCACTGAGACAACCTTTTGTTTATTATATTTTATGGCTAACAGCTTAAGAGCAATAAAAAGCCTACAGATATACCAATTATTGGTTCAAACTTCATATGCATAAAATTTCTTAGCAAGCTCATATCATGTTTTAAAAACTTCCAAGTACAACTTATAACATAACTCCATCATTAGTAATTCAAGTTCAGCAACATACAGACAAGCTTATAAGCAAATGTTAAGAAAGCACTATCAAAGTATCATTAAAACAACATGCAGATATTATTGACATACTTGTTTTCCTCTAACAATACGACACCAAATAATTCAGTCGTACGGCTAAACTCCAACCATTGCATCCAGAGATAACCACATCTACTAATAAACAACCAAGTCAAGCAAAAGACCAATTTACAATTAAAATTATCACAATATGATTCCTCGGGACTTACACAAGTAAATTCAGTTATTCAAACCATACAACAACAGTAGTGTTGTTTCATGTAAAAGGAAAAAGGAAAAGTGAATCAGGGCAACTTAAAAGGAAACATCTGATGATAACTGGGGGAAGTAGCTATTTTACCTGCAACTGAGCAGCATAAGAGAGATAATCAAAAGGTAGGACCGGATCATCTGCCAAGTGAAGACCTAAAAGTCCCCAAATTTCAGCAACTGGAGCAACACACGCAACTAGGTCAGCAGAATGCAATAAATATGGATTTACACCATATGGACATACCATGCTTCAAAAAAGACCTAGAAACAAATGAAATCAGCACAGAAAAAAGAGCCTTTAGAAATGCGCTCAGCTGAAAATTTTGGGATTTTTACTCGCATATGGCATCAATCTTTTGACTCAACTAACTCCGATCATAAATCTAATAAACCAAATGGTCTAAAGGCTTCGACATCAGGAGTAAGTTGTAAATGGCAGGATACAAATTGTAAACTTAATTATAAAATATATTAGGTACCTACAATTATTTGTTCAGAATAGCTTACATAAGAATCATGCAAAGAACAATGTTCAAAAGGTGTTTAGATGCCCCAGCATGAAACACTACAAGAACATCCAACTTATTGCAGAAAATTGACAATGGGCAGATATTAGTTATTTAGTTGGAGCTATGTCAGAGGATAATACAATCACCCCTCAGGTAGTATCCTGAAATTTCAGGGTAGCAGAATCTCTGAATTTTTAACCTCTCAACTTTTTTTGTAACCTCATTCTTCTTTTCTATCAGAAGCAAAAGCTTTGTAGCTTAGTGGTTGGAGTCTCTTTCAATAAGCCTGTTTGGATGCCCAATTAAGCTGTCTGTGGATAAAGCCCAATCACAGTTAGAAGTTCTGGATGAACAGCAACTTACGAGAAGAATTTCATTCAGATCAGGGAAGCATCTCACCGGTACATTTCCAAAATATCATGATACCAAGCTCCATGTAGAAAGTGATTCACGGTGTCCAAATTATTTTGGGATCTATGAATCCAAATTTCTAATATCGGTAAAACTTCTCTCCCCTCAGTCAAATTTTCCTAAAAACCAACTGTATATGAATTATTCCATGGACAGGCTCTTTGAAAATCCAAACAGCCCCTTAGAGACCAGCATATCCACATGCATGTGAAACATGTCTTATAGTAGCAAATGTATATAGGAATATGGAAAACTTACTAGCTACATGACGATGAAACATTGGATCTCCATGTTTTTCCATCCAGTCATAGGAATCAAGAGCAGTATGGTAGCCTGAAAATTCTGAAGAATAATACAGGGTTAGCAATTCTAATGTTAATAAAACTTATGGATATCATCTACCAAAAATAATAATAATAATAATAATCAGTTATTTCTATTACCTAAATGATTTAGGACCTATTTGGATGCCAAATCACCCTATCCATGTAATCTGACATATGGGAGGAACTTGCTCAATCAGGAAACAGAAAAAAGAAGATTGAAGAATTGGCATAACCATTAATCCCCCAATCCCAAACCTTCTGGAATACCAAAATCTAACTGAAAAGTATATTTTTGATATCTCAGAAATTTGGGATTCTAGAATAAATGGACTTATGTGATCCATTGATTTTATTATCCTTCTACCTCATCTATTTGTATTTTTCAAGGTATCGTACTTCCCCATATTGTATCATACCCTAAGGTATCGAGCATCAGTTCATTACGTGAGTTGAACCGGTTGATACCGGTCCAAACCGAGCAGAAGTGTCATACACCACCCAGTTTATTAGGAGCCTATCTTGGTATGGGTTGCATAACGTAGTGCACCAACCATATAATACCGACCATGCTGTAGCGAACCAGAAACGTATAACTATGGTTCCCGGTATCAGATTTGTAGACCTTGACTACCTTTCCCTCTCGTGTGGGAGACATCATATAGAAGCTAGATGAGCATCCAAACAAGCCCTTAATAAATGAGAAGTAGTATAGGAAACAACAGAAACCATATGACAAAAGAGTCAATGAAAAATAATGGTAAAAAAAAGTCCTATATATCCATCCATAAAAGTGACTCTTGTGAAATGGATATTAGCCCTATAAAATCCTATGCAGGTATGCATGCAGGTATTATCAATTAGCAACATTTTTGCCCAATATAGAATTGTCAACTCCTTAAATACATAAATTGGTAATAGGATATTAGCATGCCTCATTCATCGGCTATGTCTATGTGCATGCAATCAATGTATTTAGGAAATTCAAATCGATTGCTAATTTTCAGCCACTACCACCTGAACCACAATTAGTGTCCAGCACATTTATTTCAAAAGTTTGAAAAATTTTAAGTACCACTTTACCTTGAATAGTTGATATAAGAATGTTTTTCCACTTTTAGTGACATGTAATCCATACATATTGAAGGAATGAAAGGAAGGAGTGTCCAAGGGAAAAGAATGAAGGCAACATCTTGGCAACAAAAAGAGAATGGCAAACAAGAAATCTGTCAGGTGATTGGTTCCATTGGTCTCGGCCATTCAATCATGTTAAAAGGTTTCCAACAGCATAACATCCATTGGCTGAATTAATGACATCACCGAAGTCACCTTCATGGTAAAATTCGTTATGAAATTTTAGGCGTGATCTTTTTAGTGTTTCAATAAGGCCTGTTGGTCATTCATTTATAGTACTGGAATAATAGGATTAGGAACCATAACAGAGAAAATTTAATATCAAAAATAACGATCCACTTTCACACCACTTAAAGTTACGGAGTCCTATCTCATTGGATAAAGAAATTGAACAGTTAGGCTCCTCTTAATTGGCTGACTCATTCTTCTACTTCCAAATATCCCACACCATTGATTATAGAACATATATCATATCTCAGAAACTTAGCAAGTAAATGCCAAGGGATGTACAATAATCAACAAATGAGATACTGGGAAAACTATATCACTCCAGCATGTCATGCAAGGATGAGGTTTACAAACTTAAGTGGGTTCAGAGAAAAGAATTACATTATAAAATTTTAATAGTCCACATAACTGTAATTTGGTTCTGGCAGTTACCTACCAAAGTACTTTATTAGTTTCTAGGTAATGTTCGAAGTATATTTGTCACACAAAAAGTTAAACTCTAGTATTAAATGCTGCCTGTGTTCTGAATTACACATAACTCATGCACAAGCAATTTCTTTAGAACAAAAGGCATCTGCCTACATGTAAAATTTAAGCACATAATAATAACATGCTATGCTCCATATTCCCCAATTTATTGGTTATTTATTCTCAACCCTAGTAAAATGGTTAAAAAAGCAATTTTCACACTTCTACTGTAAATGTCATCTTATACTATGCATAAAGCAGCATACCTTTCCCATAGTACAAGTCTATCGCAGGAACTCCAGCATGGTGCAAAAATGCAGAGAAATCTGAATCAGTCCTAGCAAGTCTTTCTATCTGCAGAAGTTACTTGAAGAATCATATTCTGTGCACAACTTCAAACAACTAGTGGAAAAATAAATTATGCCACAAAAGATTAGGATCCAAGGTACTCTCACGCCACAAATCCACGCGATTTCGATGACATAACAAAATACCATTTCAATTTCAAGCATTTACATAGAAATGTTTATGTTGGCGGATTCCTGCTTTATTCAAACACATGAACAAAAGTAAACAATCTATCTTTTATTCAGAAAATCTCCAATATGATCAACTACAAATTCTACAAGAAAAAAATTATTAAAGCATTTGATTATTATTTTCCCCTGAATTTTTTTTATTTTCAGTTGAGTATATAAAATGCTGGTGTAAAGTTGAAGAAGCTGATTTCAGTAGAAGAAAATTGACAGATTTAAAATCTTAACATCTTACACTGATGCCATTGTTCCTTGCCACCCATGTATGATAGACAGTTTTGCCTTCCAAATCCGGATCTTTGATCTGAATAAACAATATGATAAATCAACACTTCACAAATGGAATAACAGGAATCTCAAATTGTAGAACATGATAGACTTATTATGTTTAGCAGATTTATGTCACTACCAACATTGACTACTAGGACCAGCTCATTCTCAATGTACAAAGACTTGGATCTTTATCAAGAAAATGGTCGGCTATTCAACAACTATCAGTTCTAGCTTTGTCACAAAAATTAAGTCAAAAGTCAGCAGCTTGTCATGGAAAGCTTACAGATGTATTTTTTTCTCAAACATACGTCAGCTTTTGAATATTTTTTTTTTGATAGAAAATATTGCCAAGAAAAATTAGTCAGCATCATCTTCATTTTAGAAATATCACATTACAGCACAAAATAACTAGTAATACTACATCTCAATGTTACCTGCTTTGTGACTTCAACTAATAGCTTGTCCAATTGGGGAGTTGCACTAGCAAAAAAGCCAGGCCCTTGAACTGCACAATCAACATTTAAGTAGACAACAGCTTTTGAAGACAAAATTCCAAGGTTCTGCTCAACCCACTCAGTTGATCCAATCTGAAATAAGCACCATGATCAGATGAAGATACACATCTTCAAAATAAAGAACAAGTTGCACTGCTAGTGCGATTGAACTCGGGCCTTTCTGGACTAGAAGATTAATCTAGCACCTTAGTCCAACTCGTCCATCTCAAAACTTGGATGTTCAGCATGTGCATGCAGAAGAATGATTCAGCATGTTTATGCAAGTGTTTACGATTGTTTTGACTTTATCATATAAATATATGCACAAAGAATGCTGCATGCATGTGTTCGAGCACTCATAACTGCATCATGGAAATTTTAAACTTGCAACTTATTCTACCATGTGTGTTCCATAGCATGATGACTAGGATCGTATACATAAGGTGCTAGGTTAAATTCAATCCCCGAACCAGACAAATTATTGACCTAATAAGATGTAATGCAAAACAATTTGATCAGATGAAAAACATCTTAGCACCAAAAGGTAGCTGCTAGCAGTTGCATCTAGAATAGGTTCAGTTTGAATTTGACCTGACTTTTCATTTGTAAATGATGATTCTCAGAAGCACAAAAATCAACACCAACCTGTTTCAATCCTCCCAACAATAAACAAAAAAGGCAAGCAAATAAACACAACACATGCCAACTCTAGGACAACAAAATCACAAAGGCCTGGTTAAGCTATTTCTAGGTTTGCACGCAGCACTAATAGTTGAGTTAATTTTTCCTCTGTATCTTAAAGAATTTTGATTCGCATGTTATATGCATTTGAGCTTCATAGAAGATAAGTCTGCTTCTAAAGTTGTGCTCAGTTTTACTACTCATGCCAACTCGTTCCACTCTTTGCTGTATACATTACTCACCATTCCAAACTCCTCTGCATCCCAGCTGCATAGGATAATGGTCCTTCGAGGCCTCCAACCCGAGCGCAACAAAGTACCATAACGGCGAGCAACATCAAGGAGGGCAGCAGTTCCACTGTTGGGGTCTACAGCACCAAATGTCCATGCATCTCTGTGGTTGCCAAGGATAACGTACCGATCAGGCTCCTCATTCCCCCTTATTATACCAAAAACATTTTGGATTGTTGCCAACTTTCTATCTTCCTTGAGAAAAGAAACATCATAAACAAAAGGCAATTTTTAATTCCTATTTATCAAATATTAGTGTATATAAAAAGCAATAACTTGCAAGTAAATGTAGCAAAATATTAGTGTATAAAAGTGTAACTTGAACCAAGTACTATGTGGGTGGACGGAACTAGAACGATGTACAATGCAAATACAATGTGCATTATGATAGCGATTGCAAGAGACCAGTGTTATATGGTAGATGGCACAAACTATCAAGTGTTGCAGAGTCAGAAGAATGACACTAGAAGCCAGCATGTCAGCACATCATACTTAACTTCGTGTTCTAAGCATGCATGTATGCATGCCTATAATTTCCAACAAGTAACATCAGATTTTTCCAAGCAGACAAAATAGACAAGATTCTTGAAGTTTTGCTGCATTAGATGTTTAGTATGAGCGCCAAGAACCAATATGGGATGATGATGTCATAACAGCCTTCATTATATTATGTGTCAAGGTATCTTAAACTGTCGCGTTGTGCCCAAGTGTCCAAGAAGTTGACATGTCAAGAAACCTAAAAAATTTTAAGTGTCTCTATGTCGAATTCATATGTCAGCATGAATGAATGGTGTTATAACCCATGAACATTTTGTTCTTGTTCAAAAAGGCAAGAAATTTTTCTTTTTGGTAAACCGGAAAAATTAAATCATTCAAGTGTAAATACATCCATAGAAATAAAAAAAAAATATTCAAAAATTGAGTACGAAGACCTGAATAAGAAATATGTTTATTAAAAAAATTGAAATGGAGTCTCATAATGTAGTCCCAGAAATGCAAGAAATTTTCACAAACGGGAACACAGTCGCTGATCTAGTCAAGGCTTCACACCCGCTCCTCTAGTGGGGTCCACCACACCAAGAGATCCATAAACCCAGCCCCTCACGACCAGTGGATCAAACTGATGCTTACATCATACCAATCCAAAGTCATATAGAACTGCTTCTTATAGTCCTAATTCTTGTGGGCCCAATGCGGTGCAAAGCTACAACCACGCCCTTTTTTGACGCCCATGAGTTCTTGAGGCATTGAACTACAGTCTACTTATCTCAGTCGTAGCAGCAAGCTGCTCAGCGACCAACAAGAGAAAACTTCACAGAGGTCAACAGTGAAGAGTAGCAAGAGTTCAAAACGGTTGTCAGCTATAAGGCAGGTGAAGTATACCTTATACGTGAAGTTGACCAGCGTGGGGCCCGGGCCCACCGCGGTCTCGTCCTGCGACGGGCCGCCCCTCCAGTCAGGCGGCACCCGGGGCCCACCCAGCGTCCTTAGGATCTCCGCCGCCACGGCGGCGGACACGGGCATCGACGGAATCTTGGGGAACCTCCTCCTGACCTCCTCGTCGTCCACCCCCAGCCTCTCTCCTCCGCCGCCTCCGGCGGCGGCGGTGGCGGCCCATCCGGGGGTCAGCGGGTCGCCCACCCCGCCCAGTCTCACCATCCCCCGCTCCACCCCGCCACTGGGGTCCCCGAAGATCAGCACCGCCGCGGCCCCCCTCCCCGCCGCCCGGGCCACCACCCCCCCGCGGTACCCCTCGCCACGCCGCGCAATCGCCACGCACCCCCGCACGCGGACGCCCAGCCGGTCGAGCGCCCGGTAGTCCTCCTCGCGGCCGTAGTTCACGTAGACGGCAGGGGCGAGGGCGGCGCCGGAGGGGGCGTAGGCGTGGTAAGGGGGCACGACAGCGGCTGTGGGATCGGCGGGCTCGGCGAGGGAGAGGGGCTTGAGGAGGGTACCGTCGGGGCGGAGGAGGGAGAGGGAGGCGGCGGCTGGGTAGGAGAGGAGTGGGGTGTAGTCGCGTGTGAAGGTGTGGAGGCCGGCGCGACGGAGGCGGGAGAGGACGTAGGCGGCGACGGGGGCCGCGGAGGGGGTGCCAGCGAGGTGGGGGTGGAGGGTGAGGTCGTGGAGGTGGGAGGCGATGGTGGAGTTGGCAGAGGGGGAAAGGGAGAGGAAGAGGTCGGCTGGGGTAGTTGACGAATGGGCAAGGGCATTCCGGGAAGTAGGAGCGGGCCGGCGAAGGGAATAAAAGAGGAGGAAGAGGAGGAGGGCGACGAGGACGAGGGAGGGGGCAGCTCGCAAGGAGGAGAAGGAGTGGGGGCTGTAAGTCCTAGGGCTGTGGGATGAGGGCATTTTGGGAAGAGAACGACAGGTGGAAGGAGGGGTTGGGGGGAAGGAGGTGCAGGGACGGTAGAGAGGAGGAGCCGCAGGAAGGCGGCCGGCTTTCTCTTTTTTGTTTATGTTTTCTGTAGTTTGGGTAGTGCATCTCCAAGCGTCGCTCTCTTGCCTTTTTCTTTTCTTTATAAAAAATAAAAAAGCGACGGTCCGGTGGCTGGAATAACTATTGTGCCAACAGGAGTCGTTTGGTTCGGTGTCACCATCCGAAAATCAAAAGTGGTACAGGTGGACATAATGTGGCCATTATGTTTGAATATGCTATTACGCTCCTGATAAGGCTGCCAATGGGTCAGATCAACCCGTCATCCGACCTAATTTGACCCATATAGATCCGAATCAATCCATATCCGTGGGTCCGGATTGGATTCTAAGGACCCAAACTAGTTTTTAAGTCGAATTTGGATTTACCGAACTGACTCGACCTGACCTAACGGCCGAAGAGAATGAGCAAAACAGAAGGAAACCAAACGCGGAGCTCTCACGCTTTTGGTTTAACTCGGGACAGGCGTAGCAGCAAGAAAGCCAAAGAAGCAGACCCAAGATGGTTTCTTTAATGAATGGTAGCTATCTCAGATATGTTCTTGTGCAAGAAGAAGAAGAAGACAGGAGCTCCACACAGCTGTACTCTGCTTCAGAATCTCTTGGGCCCAGAAGAGAGAGAGAGAGAGAGAGAGAGAGAGAGAGAGAGAGAGAGAGGGGGGACTGCTGGTTTGAGTTGGAAAGAAGGTGGCTTGTCTAGGGACCAGAAATGATGCTAAGTAGGTGGCTTTAACAGCACTGAGTTGGTGGTAAACTGGTAATGGAAACAGAAAAAGAGACAAAATCATGATAAAGGCTGCACAAAGCCACCTAAAATCCAGCAAAAGCTCAGAGAAATGAGTTTGCTTTGTGATAACAAGCAAGAGAGTCACAGAATCCAAAGGAACCTCGGCCCGTCAGGATTCTCTCTCGATCTATTACACTGTTGATACCGATGGTGTCTCGGTAGCTGGCTTTTTTTTTTTTCCTTCTGTTTTTTGGTTTTTGTTTCTTTTAACTTTTGAAGGAAGAAAGTGAGGGAACACGGAACTAAATATGGGTCATGTGCCAGTTTTCTGCAATGGAATTGGATTTTGGAAGAAGGTCTAGGATTTTTTTTGTCCTCTTGAGAGGGGAGCAGGGAGACACCAAGTTCCGTCCAATCAGTCATATAGATAAAAAATAGTGTGGTATGAAATTTGGCTTGTAGGCCGACTTAACTGCAGGTCAATTGCAAGTCTTTTAGGTCATGGGTCACCCGGCACCTCATAATTATGATATGACCAAATTAGATTTATCCAAATTCTTTCCCAAAAGCACAAAGAAGGTGATAGACCGGACTCGGACCCGAATCCGATCCAGATCCGACTTGGACCCAACCAGACCCGACCCGATCTTCAACCGGGTTGGATCTAGGTCCAAAATTAGGACCCGAATAAAAAAATCGGATCGGGTCGGGGCCACTCAGGATCCGATCCGACCCATTTGTATCCCTACTTCTGCATGATCCTCAATTATTTTCATTCGTCAAACCTCGTAATAAAAAATTTATCTAGAAGATTGAATATTCAAGATAGTAATCTTAAGTTAAATTTGGAGGCAAAAATATCTTTCCATTTATTAAAAAAAATAGCATATCAATATATCTAATATATTATATCAATATATCTTTATTATATTAATATTATATTTATTATATTTATCTTATATATTATATTATAAAATAAATTTAAAAAAAATCTGAAATTAAGAATATATTACACTTATATCTAATAATTTGAAAAGTAAGCGCTTATCCTTTCATGGTTTATTTTTATCTAACAATTTAACTTATAACTTAACAAAATGTTAATCGAATTATTAACTTTAAATGAAACACAAATACTGCATCAAAAAAAAATTAAAAATAACTTGACCGGCATAATAGCCATCCAAGAATATAAAAAAGCATATACATCCTCTTCTCCACCCAAGAGCAATTTCTAATTTTCACATGAAATAAAAGGCTTCACTAACATTGTTAGTTTAACTGGATGTAAGTATATGTTTTATAATAATTAATATATCAAATAATATATTTCAATTTATTGTAGTATATTTTTTATATTATTAATAAAAATATTTTATAAAATATATTAGAATAATTTTGGTATTATATGGTTAGTGATTTTATTTTTTTATGAAATACCAAATAGGTTCCTTGTAAATACCGAAGAATCTTTAGTCACTCGAACATCGCATACCAACATGGTGATCTTAGGACATCAAGGATCAAATTACCTCGATATAAGGATGATCAGTAATCTAAGATCATCTTGGCGATCCCATTTGGGCCACCAAAGACCACCTTAAGTTTTATGGATGAGGGTTTAGAGCGAACCATTTCATTTATGGTGTTACGCAGCATAATTAGTGTACAAAATATAAATGCTCATCTTCAATAGATGGATGATCTTAGCCTCATAAGTTTTTCTATTTTTCTAGATATCAATTTTATGAAATTGTTCTTGCTTTTTAATGGGGTATTAGTGATTAAAACTTTTTTAATTTCAATTTATCTATTAGATAAACACATTGGAGGCACCTTCCATTGTGTATACACTAAAATGGAGGCTTTGTTTGCACTATTCTCTCCATTCTCCATATGCCATATGTTGTCCAATTCCTGTTTACCTAAAAATACGTTAAACAGATCGTTGTTAAAACCGACAAACAAAGTTTAAATTAATTATACTCTTACCTTTTCTACTCGAAGAATAGTGGTCGTAAGAGGTCGATCCACAGGAAGGCGATTGGAGTTGCATAAAAATTAAACGTTCACTCGGATTTGAAATCGATTTTTGAATGATAAAAGAAAAACATTACGTCAGGGATGTTGACTGATTTTCTGGTCTACCAGAGAATCTTCTTTATTTAAAAATAATGAAAATACAAGTACTTAGAAATCGAAGAGCATTTATAAATTTCATAAAATATTTAACTATTCAAAGAAAAACTTTGGCATAGATGAAAACAGTGCTTAAGAAGATTGAAGCCTGGAACCTAGATTGCATGAGAGAGAATTTCATATATTGCATGAAAAGAAAAATTACAGAATATTGAAAATATAAATTAAAATTGCAAATCTAAAGCTTTTAAAATAAAACTCTCCAGTCAAATTGCAACAGAAAGAGCTACAATTAAAACTCTTAATTAAAATTAAAAACAACACTGCCTCCCCCCCTCCCTCTATTTTTTTTATTCCTCTTTTCTTCAAAACAGAGCATACCCTGTTTCTTTTTTTTTTTTTTCTTTCTCTCCTCTACCAAACCGAGCGCTTCCTCCCCTATTTCTTTGGCCCAACCGAGCGCCCCTCCCCTCTGCCGATGGCTCCCTCTTCTTTTATAGATCAACCCTCTGGGGAGGGGGAGGATGCTTGGGATCACGGAAGGAAGGAATCGGACGCATGATTGGATGCTTGATCAAGGAAGAGGCGGACTCGGAGGCTTGACTGCAATGTGATCCGTGGAGCTCGGACGCGGAGGAGGCTGGATCATCCGGTGACTGCGAGGAAGAATCGTTGGATCAAAGGCTCCTTGTAGCTGCTGGGATCACGCACGGACGCGATGCAGGCGGAAGAAGAGGTGGAGGAGTTTCGGAATGGCTGGATGAAGGAGAATAATCCGGATTGGATCTGGGAACGGGATGCTTCACGGCTGGCCGCGAGATCACCGGGAGGAGAAACGGGCAGCTGGACGCGATGCTTGGATCACGCTTGCAGTCAGACGTTGGGATTACGGGAAGAGAAATGGATGCTGGGAGGAGCCGATCATGGGATGCTTGCAGACGCGGATGAGGTGGACGGAAGAAGATGAGCTGAAGATGGAAGATGCCACGGGATGCTGTGGGCTGGGAATAGAAGATTGGATGGCTTCACGAGTGGCTGGGACGGGCGGAAGAAGAAGATCACGGACGTGGTGGAGGCTGGGATCGCGGGAAGGAGCTGGAACTCGGAAGAGGGATGTTGTGGGACCGTTGGGAAGAGAAACGGGCGGCTGGACGCGATACTTGGATCACGCCTGCAGTCGGACGCTGGGATTACGGGAAGAGAAATGGATGCTGGGCACGATCACAGGATAGGCGGTCATCCGGGCTGAGACGGCTGGATCCTTGGATGCGGCTCGGAACGGACGGTCGGCTCGCAAGTGGCTGGATCTTAGGAAGGGAGTTGATCATGTGGATCCGGATGGACGTGGGAGCTTCATGGTATGCTGTGACTTGATGCTTGGGCTCACGCCTGATCTCACGGGATGAGATACGGAGGCTGCAACGGAAGGATGTGGACAGTTGGTGGGACTCCACTGTTAGCTCCCCTACTCTATGTCTTCAAATCGGGCTCAGTTCTGTGATCCTTGGAAGACTTGCACTCAAACACAAATACAACATTAATTAGTAAATTTTATTATTAATGATTAGCTAAAATACTAATTAAGATGGTATGACGATTGTACTTTTGTGCTCTCATCACCATAGACTAGCTAAGCATATACTAAGCCTCATGACAGAGGTAATTATTGCCGCTAGATTCTAGATTAAGGTTGGACTCCACCTGCAGAGTGCTGAGATCAATCAGAACCGAAGTGCAATAAGTTTAGATGGGGCCGAGGTACTCTAACATCGATAAAAACCGAGGTAGAAGGCGGGATCAACCTGCAAAGATATCCACTTGCCAGAAGATTTCTGATAGGGGACCTTCCGATGCTTAAATCAGAGATCTAGAACAATAGTGGAAGAGGAAGAATGAGTATAGAGTAGTAGATTGCATACCTGAGGGTCCCCTTATCATCCCTATATATAGAGTAAGAATGATGTCGATTATCTGATTCGTTGGATAGTGCAATAACTACACGGTAACAAATAATCATTCATTCAATCGCATGGTAACAACTATCCACGATCGTCGGGTGGCGATAATTATGCTGATCATGCCTTTATTGTTGTGTCAGTTAATTGGGTCGTGGTTGTCACCTGTTCAATACTCTTGGGTAAGACCGAGTCATAACACATCAACCAATACCAAGGTCATTCACTTTGGCTAAGTCTAAGGTCGGAGAGACCGAGATAACCCGAGGTCGGGGATGTCACGACCCCCGCCCCGTTCCCGGCGGGCCGCCGCGACGGTCCTAGGGTGCGGGTAGGCATAAGGCCACCAGCCACCGCGTAGAACCCTACTACCTATCAATCATCAATAAATCTTGAAAAAATTTGGCATGATGCATGCACAAAATGATCACTTTTCCTATAGTGACCTGTCAGGATTATCTCAATACATACAACACACTACCTGTCAGAGCAGCAATCACATAATCCGTCACATAATGAACCTGGACAATATATATCAATACATTATCTCAGGCATATAACTCATCTGCACACATATATATATACCTGCTTCCTAATCCATCCATTGTCAAACCCATATCCACAACAGGATCTATGACTGTAACTATGCACTATATACAATAGAAGGTTTATAATACACCAAAAGGTATAAACCTCTATCTACATTATACTATACTATACTATGGAGCGGCACAGCTAGCAGGCAACCACTAATCCTGCTCTTTTCTATACAATACCTGCCCTGCAATCAAAAATATCAAACTGGGGAGTGAGTATATAAATACTCAGTGAGTGGAGTAGAGAGTACTATGCACATGAGACAGAATATAATCATGGCTCGAGATGAAATCTCAAGATCAATAACAACATGAACATGAACTCAACATAGAGAATATGGAGTAAATCATCAATATCACCACAATCAATATCAACTCATCTGAAGCATATATGGAATAATCGAGTAAACATATATACTACTCATGAATATGCTCAACAGATCATAATGCTGGAACATACAAATCAGGTGTCAATATGCTGAATCATCAACAAGACAGCTATTGGGAGGTGGGTTTTACGCCCCAGGCGAACCAGCAACAACTCCCTACTGTCACATGCATATGCAGAATAAGACACCATACCAATAATATAAGTGCAAGCTAGTATCCAGAACAGAAATCCATCTCACATCTACATACTAAACGGCACCTCGCGGGAATTCTACATCCGCGGAAAGCCATACTGCACCTCGCGGGGTCTTACTATGCCCGGCGGCAAGCAGAATATAAGTCGTAGGACTGGCCAATCCTACGCCTAGGGCCGTGTCCCCCCCTAGGAAGGGACTGGGCTCCGCCCACCCAGAAGGCTACTATGTGCACAAAGGCCGATGTTCAACCCCATCGACTATAGGTGTCCTGCAGATACTGTCAAGCCATGCATGAATGCCATAATGCACCCTCCCAATACTCTACTAAAAAGGAGTATAATCAAGACTACCACTCACTCGATCATGACCCAATCATAAACTAACATCAGGTTTGGGAGTGAGGGGTCAAGGGTGTGCAATGCAACTCAATATACTACTGAAATAGGCTCTACAAATTTTTGAAATAGAGAAAATGAAATCAATTTACAAAAGAAGTCATTTCACAATTCAGATCCAATTTAATTACTCATAAAGAGTATAATCAAGGCTACCACTTACAAGTCTTTGAAATAGAGAAAATGAAATCAATTTACAAAAGAAGTCATTTCACAATTCAGATCCAATTTAATTACTCATAAAGGAGTATAATCAAGGCTACCACTTACAAGTCTTTGAAATAGAAGAAATGAAATCAATTTACAAAAGAAATCATTTCACAATTCAGATTCAATTTAACTACTCATAAAAGAGTATAATCAAGGCTACCACTCACAAGTCTTTGAAATAGAGGAAATGAAATCAATTTACAAAAGAAATCATTTCACAATTCAGATCCAATTTGATTACTCATCAACCCCTCGTAATTCCTCTCAATGTTTTCTCAAATGCATGTACAGAATAATCAAGCATGGAGAATCAAGATTATAGAGAAATCTACTACAATATCAATCAATATGCTCAAGTGGAATCAATTCACACTTAGCGACATTCATGAAAATGAATTAAGGAAGCTCATGGTGCAAAGTACATGACTCCCACTCACCTGCCAATCCGGCACGGCCTCGATACGCCTCTAGAATTTTACAGTAGGCAGCAGGGGACTTCTTCCTCTTGTTCCCTAGCTTCTTGCCCAACTGTGACATGCATTTACAATACATTTAGTTTTGTATCAAGGGCTATAATCTACGTGCCAATTATAATATAGGGAACTTTAATTGATTCAACTCCCCCGTTCCCTAAATCTTTTCTTTTCTTTCTCTTTTTCTTTTTTCTATTAATTAACTCATCATTTATGTGTATTAGGGACTCCCTTGCACGAGTACAATGTCCCTTTTAGCTTGATCTAGGCTTAATACCCTATTATAGCATGAAATCCCTTATTTTCCACCCGGATGAACAGTAACCCGGACCGACAGCCGGTTACTTCATCCCGGGTTTGATCCACTTTCCAGACTCCAAATTTGATGAAATTTTTACCTAACATTCTACACTCATAGAGGATTCCAAAGAGATAACATGCATCATCATCGGAGGCCGTTTGACCCCCTAAATAATTCGCCGAAGTTGGGACTTCGACACAGTTTTTCCGTAGTGCAGGAAAAATTTGTCAAAATCCGATTCTTCTTCTTTTAACCGCCTCTACAACCCTTATCCGACCCCTCTAGACTATATTCACCCTTTGTATAGCCTAATGTCATCAAAAGACTAGATAGGGATGGATATTTACCTTTTTCTTTTTTGAAAATCGAGGTCCTTGCGTAGAGGGGAAGGAGATCTACGTTCTTCCCTTCAGCTCGGAGCACAACCGGGATTCCTCTCCTCCTCGAATCCCCTTCCTCTTCTTCTTTCTTCTTCTTCTTCTTCTCTTTTTCTTTGTTTCTTTTCTCTCTGTGTTTCCACCGCCTGAGATTTCCCCCCTTCCTTCTCTTTCTCGGTTTCATTCCAACGCCACAGTAAAATCCCTCTTTAAATCACATCAAAGCACTATTCATCCTTTGTTTAATATTATTAAATTCTCATTTTGCCCTCGCCACTTCGATATATCTGCAATTATGCCATTATCTTTTGATTCCTTCCAATTTTACCCTTACCACTTCAACGCATCTACAACTATGCCATTATCTTTTGATTCCTTCCCATTTTACCCCTTATATCAATTTTAAAGGACTATTCTATCCCTTTTATATAAAAATTTTTTTTTGGGGTTATTACATCCTCCCCTCCTTATATAAAATTCGTCCTCGAATTTAAAAGAGTAAATCACCTGATTACTCAAAGGGGTGAGTGTATCTGCTTTTCATATTCTGCTCGGTGTGGTATTGGAAATCAAATCAATTAGAAGTGTTTTACCTTCTATCTCTACCACACAGGTAGGATACACATACTTCGCTTTTATACTATCCCCTTAAACTCCGAGGTTCTGAGTCTCAGAAATTCCTGTACAGTAATCCCCTCATCATCTAAAGCCCGCCTGGCCAAACTTCTTGGCACAGCTACAGGAGGTGGGATGGATACTACTGACGGGGCAGGAGATTTCTCCCGAGCAATCTGCTCCCTCAGAGCCTGATTCTCCGCCAGTAACTGTTCCATTAATGCATCTCTACTTCCTACCTCTCCTTGATCATCAACCCTCCGTCTATCAGCAGGAGGAGATTTTTCTCTTTGGGGCTCGACATGTGCAGAACCTGCATCCAATGCTATATCTGGCTCCATTTTTCTTGGAAGTATTCTTTATATGTCTCTAAAATAGTTAAAAAGAGAGGGCAGTCGTTACACGCTGAGTCATAATATATTTTACTAAATTGTAAATGACTCATAAATTAACATATAGAAAAATCCTATGCTCCATAGTATAATCCTATACTTAATCCTGACTCACTCTATTGCTCTGACAGGACTCTTCTTAACCTTTGCTCTGATACCAAGCTTTGTCACGACCCCCGCCCCGTTCCCGGCGGGCCGCCGCGACGGTCCTAGGGTGCGGGTAGGCATAAGGCCACCAGCCACCGCGTAGAACCCTACTACCTATCAATCATCAATAAATCTTGAAAAAATTTGGCATGATGCATGCACAAAATGATCACTTTTCCTATAGTGACCTGTCAGGATTATCTCAATACATACAACACACTACCTGTCAGAGCAGCAATCACATAATCCGTCACATAATGAACCTGGACAATATATATCAATACATTATCT
The DNA here is from genome assembly GCF_009389715.1 of Phoenix dactylifera. Classification (NCBI taxonomy): domain Eukaryota; kingdom Viridiplantae; phylum Streptophyta; class Magnoliopsida; order Arecales; family Arecaceae; genus Phoenix; species Phoenix dactylifera. The sequence goes on from NC_052395.1 coordinate 26,850,684, forward strand.
CAGGCATATAACTCATCTGCACACATATATATATACCTGCTTCCTAATCCATCCATGGTCAAACCCATATCCACAACAGGATCTATGACTGTAACTATGCACTATATACAATAGAAGGTTTATAATACACTAAAAGGTATAAACCTCTATCTACATTATACTATACTATACTATGGAGCGGCACAGCTAGCAGGCAACCACTAATCCTGCTCTTCTCTATACAATACCTGCCCTGCAATCAAAAATATCAAACTGGGGAGTGAGTATATAAATACTCAGTGAGTGGAGTAGAGAGTACTATGCACATGAGACAGAATATAATCATGGCTCGAGATGAAATCTCAAGATCAATAACAACATGAACATGAACTCAACATAGAGAATATGGAGTAAATCATCAATATCACCACAATCAATATCAACTCATCTGAAGCATATATGGAATAATCGAGTAAACATATATACTACTCATGAATATGCTCAACAGATCATAATGCTGGAACATACAAATCAGGTGTCAATATGCTGAATCATCAACAAGACAGCTATTGGGAGGTGGGTTTTACGCCCCAGGCGAACCAGCAACAACTCCCTACTGTCACATGCATATGCAGAATAAGACACCATACCAATAATATAAGTGCAAGCCAGTATCCAGAACAGAAATCCATCTCACATCTACATACTAAACGGCACCTCGCGGGAATTCTACATCCGCGGAAAGCCATACTGCACCTCGCGGGGTCTTACTATGCCCGGCGGCAAGTAGAATATAAGTCGTAGGACTGGCCAATCCTACGCCTAGGGCCGTGTCCCCCCCTAGGAAGGGACTGGGCTCCGCCCACCCAGAAGGCTACTATGTGCACAAAGGCCGATGTTCAACCCCATCGACTATAGGTGTCCTGCAGATACTGTCAAGCCATGCATGAATGCCATAATGCACCCTCCCAATACTCTACTAAAAAGGAGTATAATCAAGACTACCACTCACTCGATCATGACCCAATCATAAACTAACATCAGGTTTGGGAGTGAGGGGTCAAGGGTGTGCAATGCAACTCAATATACCACTGAAATGGGCTCTACAAATTTTTGAAATAGAGGAAATGAAATCAATTTACAAAAGAAGTCATTTCACAATTCAGATCCAATTTAATTACTCATAAAGAGTATAATCAAGGCTACCACTTACAAGTCTTTGAAATAGAGAAAATGAAATCAATTTACAAAAGAAGTCATTTCACAATTCAGATCCAATTTAATTACTCATAAAGGAGTATAATCAAGGCTACCACTTACAAGTCTTTGAAATAGAAGAAATGAAATCAATTTACAAAAGAAATCATTTCACAATTCAGATTCAATTTAACTACTCATAAAAGAGTATAATCAAGGCTACCACTCACAAGTCTTTGAAATAGAGGAAATGAAATCAATTTACAAAAGAAATCATTTCACAATTCAGATCCAATTTGATTACTCATCAACCCCTCGTAATTCCTCTCAATGTTTCCTCAAATGCATGTACAGAATAATCAAGCATGGAGAATCAAGATTATAGAGAAATCTACTACAATATCAATCAATATGCTCAAGTGGAATCAATTCATACTTAGCGACATTCATGAAAATGAATTAAGGAAGCTCATGGTGCAAAGTACATGACTCCCACTCACCTGCCAATCCGGCACGGCCTCGATACGCCTCTAGAATTTTACAGTAGGCAGCAGGGGACTTCTTCCTCTTGTTCCCTAGCTTCTTGCCCAACTGTGACATGCATTTACAATACATTTAGTTTTGTATCAAGGGCTATAATCTACGTGCCAATTATAATATAGGGAACTTTAATTGATTCAACTCCCCGTTCCCTAAATCTTTTCTTTTCTTTCTCTTTTTCTTTTTTCTATTAATTAACTCATCATTTATGTGTATTAGGGACTCCCTTGCACGAGTACAATGTCCCTTTTAGCTTGATCTAGGCTTAATACCCTATTATAGCATGAAATCCCTTATTTTCCACCCGGATGAACAGTAACCCGGACCGACAGCCGGTTACTTCATCCCGGGTTTGATCCACTTTCCAGACTCCAAATTTGATGAAATTTTTACCTAACATTCTACACTCATAGAGGATTCCAAAGAGATAACATGCATCATCATCGGAGGCCGTTTGACCCCCTAAATAATTCGCTGAAGTTAGGACTTCGACACAGTTTTTCCGTAGTGCAGGAAAAATTTGTCAAAATCCGATTCTTCTTCTTTTAACCGCCTCTACAACCCTTATCCGACCCCTCTAGACTATATTCACCCTTTGTATAGCCTAATGTCATCAAAAGACTAGATAGGGATGGATATTTACCTTTTTCTTTTTTGAAAATCGAGGTCCTTGCGTAGAGGGGAAGGAGATCTACGTTCTTCCCTTCAGCTCGGAGCACAACCGGGATTCCTCTCCTCCTCGAATCCCCTTCCTCTTCTTCTTTCTTCTTCTTCTTCTTCTTCTCTTTTTCTTTGTTTCTTTTCTCTCTGTGTTTCCACCGCCTGAGATTTCCCCCCTTCCTTCTCTTTCTCGGTTTCATTCCAACGCCACAGTAAAATCCCTCTTTAAATCACATCAAAGCACTATTCATCCTTTGTTTAATATTATTAAATTCCCATTTTGCCCTCGCCACTTCGATATATCTGCAATTATGCCATTATCTTTTGATTCCTTCCAATTTTACCCTTACCACTTCAACGCATCTACAACTATGCCATTATCTTTTGATTCCTTCCCATTTTACCCCTTATATCAATTTTAAAGGACTATTCTATCCCTTTTATATAAAAAATTTTTTTTGGGGTTATTACAGGGGAGACTGAGATAATCTGAGGTTGAGATGACCAACATTCTCTCCATCACTTATCCCCCACTTCCGAACTCGAACTTAGTTTCACTTTGGGCAATGGAAATCTTACTGTCATTCAGACTAATGATGAAGCGTCACTATTTTGGCATGAATTTATGGGTGGTAATCACAATTTTCAAATCCATTTAAAGCAGCAATCCGGATGAACTCTTGGCTTATCCCAAGCTAGCATGTGGTTGAATCAGCTCGGATAGCTAAACCGTCGGCTTGATCTAGGTCATCCATATATCTATAAAAGGTAACTCACTTACCTTTCTTCTTCATTTCTCTTCTAAGAGCCCTTCGCAAGTGCCCCCAGGGAGTCTGATTCTCTCCTTCCGTGATCCTCTGGTATTTGCTCCAACATCCTCGCTGGCACCACTCCAGCATCTTCTTCGGCTGCATTCTCCACTTACGGTGGGTTCTTCCGCCTTTGGCTGCTCAAACCCCCTTTTTTTTCTTGTTTCCATAGGTTTAGATACTTTCTTCTTTGCCTTCCTTTGTTTTTCTGCCATGAGTGAAGGTGAGATCTCCGCTAGGAGCTGGTCAACCAACCAGACTTGCCGAGCTCGGCATTCTCTATCTCCTAGTGAGATTGGGTTTGAAGTTTGCTTCGGCCTAGAAAACAAAGAGTCTATTCTCATCCAGCCAGATTTGGACATGATCTGAGCTCAACATTTTGTTCCTCCTGAGTTCCATCTCGAGCTCCTGATTCCAATGATCACACAAACCCTCCTCCTTCTCAGCTCGGCCTGTATGAGGAGACTCTCAATGTCGGGCTAAAATTTTCTTTTCATCCCTTCATAGTCTAGTTGATGAGGGTTTACAGCCTCATCCCATCCTAGCTAGTTCTGAAATTCTGGCTAGTTATTGTAGGTTTTGCTTGTTCTTTGCCTTCTTCATAAGCTCCGAGCTTCAGTTTCTCTTTTTCAAAGATGCTTCACTTTAAAAAGGCATCCTCAAAAAAAATGGTGGTACGTTTCTTCTTGAAAAGGCCACAAATTGATCTGAGGTACTCTCTCTTCCATTCATAGATCGAAGGGAAGGTTCTTTTTTGTCTCGTCCGAGCAACCATGGTGGTTTGAAACCCTATGAAGAACACCTTGAAGGTCTTGGAACTAACCTTCGAAGTTATTCGGTGATGATCAAGGGTCCTTGGAGACTCACTCAAATCCAAGATTTTTCTTTTGCATGATATTTTGTCTGAGGAGACATTCATCAACATCGATTTGAGCGAGGTCTTCAATTTTGCAACTCTCGTGGCAATGGACAGACCTCGCTCTGCTTCGTAAGGTCACTCGTAAGAGAGCGGTGGTGGCATCAGGAGACGAGGCACCCTAGAAGAAGAAACAAGTCAAGAAGGGGTATACCTTGGCCCCACCAAGTAGGCGACCTATGACCAAGGCACAAATTGCTGTGGAGCCTTTGGAAAAACAAGCGAAGCCCGACCCTAAGGTTGAGATCATCTCCCCTCTCAGATCGTTCCTCCAGAAGGGGTCATCTTGGCCTAGCCGTCCATCGCCGCTCTCACCTCCTAGCCGTCGTCATCCGATGCAAACACTTTAGCTCAAGCTGGTTGAGCTCGTCGGCTCCAGTGCAACACAACTCTACTGCTCCCACCTCCGCATCGAGCTTCTCAGCTCTCGCTACTCCCGAGATCTATATTTTGAGATGGTCCGTTAAGGCCTCCGATTTAGCATTGATGACCTCTCGAGTGGCCAAGGACATGGTTCGCACCATGCAGCTGCATGCTAATAAGAGCATCATGTAGACAGTCCATGTCAACGACATGATTGACGAAACTTTCACCTTGATCGTTCAAGTAAGTTTCTCTCCATTAAATTTCGCAAAATTTTTCACTTCGGATACTAATTGTTTCTTTTTTTAGCATGCTCATGAAGTTTACTACATGTATGAGGCCATTATGATGCTTAGGCATCATGCCTCGAACTATGAAGTGAAATGGAAGGCTATCGAGCAGAAAGCCTTCGAGGACGAGGCAAAATTGAAGGCCAACCCCAAGCAAGCAAAGAACTAAGTGTGATTGGCCAAGAAGGCGGATGAAGCTGGAGAACTAGCTAAATCATCGGAGGCTTAAGTCGCAGCGGCAAGAACCAACCCATGATTTTCGAGCATCAGTTTTCAAAGCAAGAAATGCTTTCCTCGCTGCTGAATAGTAAGTAGCAGAAGCCAAGGAGAAAACTGTTTAGGCTAAAGCAAAAGCTGCCGAGGCTAAGGAGAAGGCCGCTAAAGCAGTCAAGGAATATCTTGCTTTGGAAAAATTTAACCTGAAAATTGCCGAGAATGCTACCGATGCCTTCTGAAAGGGCTTCGAAGACTACTAGGCCCAAGCACTTAGGCTTCATCTAGAAATTGATTTCAGCAGTCTTCAAGTTAGACTCGACGACGAGGAGGACAATGAGGATGAGGAGAACGATGATGATGAGGAGTAATAAATCCTCTCTTACTTTCTTTTTTTGCTCGTCTTTGTCGAGTTTGTTGTATCTCATTTTTGCTTGAGTACCCAAGCTTAATGTAGAAACTTTATAAGCAATGAAGATAAGATTTTGCAAGGTAACTGAGTTTGAATTTGCTTGTTTTAGACTAATGTTCTTAATTTTCTATTGAGTTTGGTTTATTGCACTAAATTTTGTTGGGGCCTTATTTTAGGCTTGATTTCGTTCAGAAGATCGGTGAGATCCCAGCCAATCCTGGGTTGTCCTCATATAAGTATCTAGAGTTCATCTCTAAATTCAACTTGTTTTTTGAGTGGGCTTGGCTTATAGAAGTCTCGATATTTTTGATGTATCTCCATGGGAGTAGCTGGTTCTTTCTCCATGCTCTCCTCGGCCTTGGAGGCCTTGGATCAAGGTCCCAGGCATTTTGGGATATCCTTGTTAATATATCTGTATTTCTATTCGACCTAAATAATTCATTAATCGACCACTGACCTGAAAGATAGAAATTTGATAAAAAGAACTTCATTAATTATAAATTTAGAATACAACAAGCCTTACTGATAATAGATCCTTAGAATTCCAAGTCTGAGGAATCAGGGTGCCATCAAATTGTTTGAGCTTGTAGGTTCCTGGTAGTATCGCTTTGGCTATTTGGTATGGTCCTTCTGAGTTCGGGCTAATTTTCCAAGCTCTCCTGGTTGCAATGCTTCAACCCTCCTCAATACAAGGTCACCAGGTCAGAAAAGCTTCTCCTTCACTCTTAAGTTGTAATATCGAGCTGCCTTTTGCTGATACATTGCCATGCTTTTCTGAGCTCATTCTCTTGTATCCTCCAAGAGATCAAGGTTGGCCCGAAGTCAAACAGATCTTGTATGGTCGTCAAAGCTCTCCACCCAAAGTAATAGAAGTCCAATCTCTAGTGGGATCTGTGCCTATGTTCCAAAAGCAAGATTGAAGGTCATCTCTCCGGTAAGAATTCAAAATGTCATTTGATACACCCATAAGACACCATATACCTCATCGACCCATGATCCTTTTGCTCGATCTAGCCACACTTTTAGTCTTTGTAAAACTTTTCGGTTGATCACCTCAGCTTTCCATTGGTTTGTGGGTATGCTACCTGTTGCCCAGTAGATATAGCCCAAGAGGGGGGGTAAATTGGATCTTTTAAAACTTTTCAACTACTTCTAAACTTTTCAATTAATTAAGCTAAGTTGTATGGATGCACAGTGGAATTTAAACTTAGCAATAGTTTGATTCTAATCTGATCAAGATTAAAACTATTAAGCAGCGGACTCAATAAACAATTAGTCTAGATTTTCCCAAGCAAGCATTTCAATACAATGAATCTTAATGCAGTTTTATTAAATAAAACTTGATTAAACAATTTGAATATACTTGCAACTAAAGGATGTGCAGATAAGAGTTAAGCAAGCAATTCAATTAGATATTTATCTAAGTAAGTAAGTGAGGAAATTAAACAATGAAAGAAAGCATCACAAACACAACAAACGTATAGTGATTCGGTGCACCCCAGCACCTACATCCACTTCCCAAGACCTCTTAAAAATTTCACTATAATCCCTCAGATTACAGCCGGTTGTTTTACAAGCTCACAACCTAACTTGTTGTTTTCACGAGATCACAATGAACTCGGTCGGTTTTCACAGGCTCACCGACTAGAACCAATCCGACTGTTTTCATGGGCTCACAATCCAACCCAGTTGGTTTTTTCCGGATTACCAACTACAACCTACAATGTTGGTTTTCACTAGCTCACCAACAACCCTTAATCCCTTGATTCAATCCCTTGATTGAATCAAGTTACAAGATGTCAGAATAAGAGTTTAAAACAAATACAAGCTTCTCAAACAAGCAGATATAATAAATATAAACAAATAGAGTAAAGAGAAGAAGCCCTCAAACAAGTTTTGTAGATGAAGGAACTCGGCTTCTTCTTTACTTGACCCTCTTCTGATTTCGCACGAGGTAGAGGATCACTGAGGCAGCACACAGTTGGAGAGGAAGCTTTGGGATTCACTCGGATGCCCCTCTTCTCTCTCTTTTGCTTTGAATGGTCCTTTTGCGCTTTTGGAAGGTTTTTCTTGAAATCTTTTTGAAATCTCTTTTTTATGTGTTCTCTCCCACTTTCTTAACTTCTCCCCTAGCTCTTTCCTTGATTTTATAGCTTTGGATGGCGTAGGAACAAAGATCTAGCCATTAGAGACAAAAATAGAGCCGTTGGAGTTGAGAAAAAACTAGCCGTTATGCCTCCTAGCATGCTCGAGTCGACTCGGCTGAAGCAGAAGTCGACTTGTAAATAGGAGTCTGCCTGGCACTGTAGCTGGGAGTCGACTCGACTGTAGCTGGAGTCGACTCGAGCACTGTAGCGCTGAAAATCAACTCTCTGTCTTTTTGTACGGAAGTCGGCTCGTGAACAGTCGGAGTCGACTCGAGCACTGTTCCTTGAAACTCCAGAGTACCAGAGTCGACTCTGAACTTCCAGGAGTCGACTCGAGGACTGTTCTTTTGAATTTTTTTTTGAATTTGCTACTCCAACTTGAATCCTTTGAACTTGAAACTTGGGCCAATGAAGTGTGGCTTTCTTCCAACTTTTCTTGAGAGCTTTTGAGGCCTTCTTGTATTTTTCCAACTTGCTATGTTCCTTGCAAAACAAATTATCTTTCTTCTTACAACACAAACATTAGTAATTATACTTCAAGATTTTGTGATCATCAAAATCAATCTTTGGATCAGCAATCTTCCCCTTTTTGATGATGACAAAACTTGGAGTATATGCAACATAAAATAGATTGTGTTCTAGAACTAATGCATAGCTAAGTTGCATGAAGTAGAAAACATGCATATTTAAAACATACTTCATGATAATATTTTAGATTTAATCAACTTAACATAATCAACACATAAAACATTATGAGCATATACTCAGATATTTCTCCCCCTTTTTGACAACATCAAAATAGATTGTGTTCTAGGACTAATGCATAGCTAAGTTGCATGAAGTAGAAAGCATGCATATTTAAAACATACTTCATGATAATATTTTAGATTTAATCAACTTAACATAATCAACACATAAAACATTATGAGCATATACTCAGATATTTCTCCCGCTTTTTGACAACATTAAAAAGGTTGCAAAATAATGAAACATTAAGCGCAAAGTAATAAACTAAACTTAGATATTTCTCTTTCTTATTGTACTCTGATTTTCAATCAATGCATGTCGAATTATTGGATGAATATAAATAATATAACTCAAGGCAATAATGTCAGAACAAGATTAATGAGCATGTATCAGAGCCAATTAAAATGATTGCAAAGCAAATTTAAATGAGATCACATTGAATTTGATACTTTTAACATTCTTTTAAAGTTCTTTTACCCCTCTTTCAAAAAGAATAAACTCGAAATTATTTGGCTTTAAGAATGTCATCAGAATCAAGAATGAAAAGTTTGACTTTAAGAATAATACATTTGAGATACGAACCAAAAGAGACCTTTAAATATAGATTCCAAAGATAGTTTTCAAATCAAGTGCGGTGGAATCTTTTTCAAGTTAATTCAAGGAGTGTCAAGAATGATATTCAAAGAAAGCACGAATGGAAATCTAACCTACTCTTTTTTTGAAAGTTCTTTAATAACAATTACGAAGGCTTGTTCATTTAAGATCTTTTGCCCAATATATTAAATATATAGCAACATGAGAGCAATCTAATCAATGTTTTTAGAGTATAATATCAAAACTTATATACTCGAAAAATATAACATCATGTTGGATCATTAATTCTTAATGACTTTAAAGTTCTTTTATGATATAAAAATATTGTGGCACAAATACCAAAACATGAATTCATGCAATTTATGATATATCTTAGAGCATACATAAAATGCAAAGCTTTGAAAGTTCTTTTAGAGCTCTTTTAAAGACTTTCTTTTACTCCGTTAAAGAGAATAATATCAAAATCAATTAAAAGGAATTGGCACAGGATAGAAACTCCAAGGTGCAAGCTAATAAGAACTCATTAGTAGATTTCAATGGAAATTTCTAATACTATGAAAAGGTGAAATCCTTCACAACAAATGATTTACCTAAGTACAGATGAAAATTCAACTTTCAAAAGATATTCAATGAAGCACAAAGTTTGATACCAAAAATCTGCTGAAATTGATACCAATTAGACATTAAAAGCATACTAAAAGTCCTTTGCCAAATTTACATAGAGTAACCTTTATTGATTTAGTTTTTAAGAACATTCATTTTTTTTTTCATTTATGTAAGCCTCTTGAGATCTATTCATGCTTTTCAGATATCGACAACAATGATCATAAATCAAACATAAAACATGACGTTCCATGCTTTTCTCCTCCTTTTTTATTAAATTAGAGGCACTTAAGATCAACTGTTTAAATTGCAATTTAGTTCATGGTTGATGCATAAGATATACTAACCAAATAACAAGCCTCAAGGTGTATCATAAATATTTTCAGATTTAAATTTCAGATGATACATATTGGACAGTATTAGGATCATTTCTCATTTAGTATTCTTTCTCTCTCCTTTAGTTATGAATTTATGCGATTAAGTTCCATATGATCTCTCCCCCTGAAATTTTCTTTCTCCCCCTTAATTGAGCATTCCATTTAAGAGTTTAAAATTTGAAGATAATTTTCAATAAAACATTCAAATTGTTAATCTTGAAAATATGTTTTCTACAAATTTCAACATATTTTCAACTTAACCCACTGAGAGCATATTTGCAAGTATCAAATCATATTCATTTGAGATAATAAACGCTCTACAGAATTAAACTCAAGTATAGGCTATATATAACTAAGATAAGTAATGGCAACACAAGGAGGTTCATCAAAATCAATTCATAAAATATTCAAGGTATGCATCATATGATGATGACTTTTGAATAAGATGCAAAATTTAGAGAGATTGATATGTCTAAAGCTCCCCCTCAAAAGATGCATTCTTCTTTAATCATTCTTTTCTTTTTGTTGAATTTCAGATTTTAATGATAAGCGTGAATAAAATTGAAATTCTATGATATCAAGAATGTAAAGTGATCTAGAGTTTTTCAAAATTTATAGCAATCACTCTTTTTCATCTTTCAAGAACAAGTTATGCTTCCTCTTAATCTTTGAGAAAATGTATCGAAATATTAATCAAAAAATAATTCTTTTGAAGCTCAATTTCTTTCAAAAGCAATTACATTTTCTTTCTTTTAAGAGTCATTTGAGTGAGTTAAAATATTTCTAGCTTTAGAAGCATTCACTCTCTTTTAAAAATAGCTTTTTCTTTTAGTGATGGAAGCAACAATCATGCAGTAAGGGATATAGAAGATCATTTAAGTGAATGTTTATAGAATTTAATTTTTTACTCATAGATTCACAGCAATGTATATATGAAACACAATGAATCTTTTTAATATCAAAATAAAATCATATATTTGGAAAACATTTGTTCGCAATCAAGATCATTGAAAAATACATCATTTAGTCTAATTTTAGTACACTTTAAAGATAAAAAATGATATGTTTCAGATGCGTATCGGAGCAATCAACCAAGGCATCAAAATTAATTCTGTTTTTCTTAAGTTAAAATTTTCATTTAGAAATCATATTGAGTTATTCTCCTAAATGATGCGATCATTGAAGCATATAACTAAGGTTACAAAGATGTAACGATATAAGCATTTTTAAATTAAGTTTAAACTTTTATGCAAAATCAGACTCTGAATTTCATAAAAATTTTCAAGAAGGCTTTCAAAATTATAAATTGAGATATGTATCTTCCACATTGTAGCTCATCTTAAATCATTACGATTGAAAATACATATTTCAAACACATTAGAGCACATTCAGAATCTTTGTATTTAATATTGAGTTTCGGTACAAAATGGAGGATATTTTAACAAGTATTAGGACATTATGTTCTAAAGTTAGGCAAGTAGAAAGATAGATCAAGATCAATTCATTTTGCCTAAATAGAAATATCCTTCTCTTCTCCTTTTTGTAAATTTATTTAACTTTCAGATTTCAAAGATAATCGTGAACGATAAATCTGAAATTTCTTTTTAATATCACTTATAAAAACTTTATGTAGTATTTCAAACATTCAAGCATTGGAACTGATTTAATGAAGAAAATTTTGATCAGAAGAACTCAAGATGAATTCAAATACAAGTGAAAACAATTTTCATTAAGCTTTGGAACATAAATTATTTTGAGGCAAGGGTGAAGCAAAGACTTGTGTGCAAAGTCAAAACATATTCCAAGTTATGAATATCAATTTGTTGTTGATAAAATATGTTTCAATCAACTTATCCAAGCATGGAGCATTACAACTTATATTTCAGGAAGATCTTTATTATCTGAATATTGTAAGCACATAATTCAAAGCATGCCAATCATAACAAGCATGTCATGGATCAAAATCAATTCTTTTCAAATAACCTTTCCATTTAAAAATAATTTAGCACCAATTTTATCTTTAAGGTGTGGTTTAAAGTGATTGAAGCCATATTTGTTTTTCACAACTTTCTTTAGTTTTTTTTTTTTTTTTACTTAGAGATTATCCTTTTCATTTATCTGTCATTCCTTCCCTTATATATTATTATTATTATTATTAACTTTCTTTCTTTAATTAATGACCATTTTAATTTTCTTCAAATATTTTTGGTTTTACGTTTACTTAGTTTTTACTTCTCCTAAATAATGTTCATTTTCTTTTCTTTATCTTTCTCTCTTTTATTATTTTCAAGTAATTTTCATGAAAGAGCAGAAATAAAGAAATAATCTAATATGCTTCATAACACATAAGTATATATCATGCAAACAAAATTCTTATTATGCTCAAAAGATCATAAATTAAGTTTTAATCTAATTGTCAGTTGTTTTTATCAAAAATTCTGATTATGATTCATTTGTTATCAATAAAATGTGATTCATTAGAGTTAGATTGAAGTCTTGCACAAGGGCACATAATGAGCATACAATCTGGTCTACTAACTGTATGATAAAATAATTATTCTATCATGCTTCAATACAGCTTTAAAACAATAGATCTACCTTGCTCATCATTTTCAAATTCTACAAGATGGAGTCATAGACATACCTTCTTCATGCCAATCTTCTATAAGAGTTTTCTTGTGGACTAACTTTGGTCAATGAAGATCCTCTTTCTTGTTTGTCTTAATTTGGAGTTCGAGAGAAAATGTTAACTCATTCATCATACATATTTCAAACTCACATTGCATGAGCTTAGTAAAATCTTCATATAAATCTTCATTAGTATAACGAAAAATGATGTCATCAATGTATACTTTGAGCAAATAAGATATCACAAATTCTTCTTTTTGATGCATAGATTTATCACTATTACTTTTTATCAAAAAGTTACTCAAGCTTTTATATCATACTTTTGGTGCTTGTTCCAAATCATATATTGCTTTATCATATTTGTAATGAGTGTTTTCAAATAAGGTGGTTATTTTACATAGATCTTCTTTAATGAAATAACCACATAGGAGTGCATTTTACATATTCATTTGACAGAATATACACCCAATAAAGCAAGCAAATAATAATAGTGATCTTTACTTCTAATCATGCAAGAATTTCATCAAGATCTATTTCATCTTTTCTTGATTGAATCTTTTAGTAGTCACCAATTTTTCTTCATTAAGTGCATTTATGAAAAACTCAATTTAGCTCTAATTATTAACAAGTTTTCAAATTTTATCGGCAAGATTTCAAATTCTATATCTTTCAAAAATGATTTAACTTGACCAATTATAATCTTGTTCATTCTTCTTAAGGTACTTTAGTTTCAGATTGTTATATGTAAGCAAAAAGATTAACCATATACATATCATATAATCTGATTTTAGTGTCTTGATGAAAGATCATTAGTCTCATAAAGAATAAAATGAATTGATATTTCTACAACTAGGATCTTTTCATTGAATATTCTATATGCATTGCTTGATGAATGATACCCAAAGACAGAAATATCTTTATCAGATTTGGCATTATTTTCATAAGAACATATCAAGCATAACATGTACGATTGAAAAATATGAAGTATATGCAATAGTTCATTTTTTATTTTTCAGAAGATCAAAAGGAGTTTTCATCAAAAATAGATCTAATAGAAACCGTATGTATGACAAGCAGTGATGATAGCTTTTAACAAAAATCAGTTAAGCAGATGACTATCATACAACATTGTCTTTTTCATTTCTTCAAGGATTCTATTAACCCTATTTTACTTATGATGTTCTTGGTGCAGAAACAATTGTATTCAATATTATTTTTTGTGCAAAACTTGACAAGAAATTGGTTTTCAAAACTGTGCCATGATACTTCTTTATTTTCACAGTTTGCAAACCTTTTTCATTTGAACCCTTTTGTGAGTTTGTGCCAATGCAGAAAATATTTCAATTTAAGTGCCACGAACAAAACTAACGTTAGCTTTGAGAAATCATCCATAATTACAAAATCAAGAAACTTATCTCCTAGGTTCACAATTCTAGAGATCCAAATAAGTTCTTGTGGAGAATTTTCAAGGACTATGAGGTGGAAACAATGTTTTCAGATTTAGAAATGATTCTAGTCTGTTTTCCTAGATGACATGCATAGAAAACTTTGACCTTGCAGAAATTAATCTAAGTAAACCAATGACAAGGTCTTTTGAGATTAAGTCTATACTAGTATGAGTTGATTTTATATGCCAAAACTAGTTTCTTTAATCTTGGTATTCATAATGCATATATCTAAAAATATACCAAGTACACATTCTTATGCCTAAGATTAATAAAAGATAATGCCATGGATAAGAACTCTCAATCAAGCATATAGAAAATTCAAAGAGTTATTCTAGGAGAATTAATTTACCAAATTATCCATCTATAAGTAAAGCATAATATAGAAAGATGGAGTGATTTAGATATATTTTCTTTTCATACCAAAAATATCACTTATATCACAAAAATGATTAATACTTGCAAGTTATATTTTAATCAACTAATAAAATAATTTCAGTATGAAAGGATGCAAGAATTACTAATTTCATTATTTCTCCCATTTTAGTCACTCTTCTTAATTACATTTTAAGTTTCATTCTTTAACGCGTGTCTAGAGCACCCATTGTCCGGATTACATCTTTCATTGGAACCTTAGGTAGCTAGACATACCTGCTGAAAAATAATTAGATTTTTAACTTAGGAACCCAAGCTCTTTTGGGTTCTTGCAGGTTAGCCATAATTGTTCCTTTTGGGATCCATATTTGTTTAATAGTAATTGCTTTACCATTTAATTTATGTGTATTAGAACTATAGGTAAAGTTATTATGCCATTCTTTTCATATTTGAAATAAGTTATCTTATTTGATGGTTTGCTTGGTGAATTGATAATCTTTTTCTCTAGAAAATTATTGTTAAGCAAGGGAGTCAAGCCAAATTTTGATTTATCAAAAACAACATGTTGGTTTTCAAACATCTTTTTTAATCTTTCTGAACTTACAGTGAATTTGTTAATAAGAGATTTCAGTTGGTCAACTTCTTCACTTAAGTTTTGGTTTTCTTTAATTAAGCTATGATTTTTCTGAATCAATTCTTCTGAATTTAACCTTAAGCTTTCATTTTCAGAATTTAGTTTGTCTTGTATTTCAGCAATAGAATTTCTTTCTTTTGGAATTTCCAAATTTAGCTTTTTAAGATTTTTATTTTTCATAGCTAATTTTCTACATTCACCATACAAATCATGAAAAGCATTTAATAGTTCATCATAAGAATATTCTTCATGAAATTCATTTGGTGTAAGATTAGATTCAGATTCTACTTTATCTTCTTGTACCATAAAACACAAGTTAGTTACCTCTTGTAGTTCATTGTTGCTCCTAACTTTCAATTTCTTGCTTGACTCTCTCTTGGTCAAGGCTTTCTTGATTTTAATTTTTTTCTTTCTTTCTTCTTGCTTCCTCTTCTTCTTTGTCTTTAGGAAGCTTTTGAATTTCTTAGGGATTAATGATAGGTCTTTGTCTTCATCCCCAATATTTTCTTTTTCTAAGCTTTCTTCCTGATTTAGAGTGTTTCCTGCATGCTCAATGTTAGTCTTGCAATTATCCTCAAGTAAACTAACATGGGGTTCCTCGAAAATATCATAAGTTGCTTCAAGAGAATCCCATATTTGTTTGGCAGATGAACATATACAAATTTGGTTGAAAATATTTTCATTAAATGCACAGTAGAGAAGGTTCATAGCCTTAGCATTTAGTTCAGCCAAATTTTTATCGAACATACTTTCAATCAATTTCGTGGGTGTGTGTAGGCCATTTGTTATGACATTCCATAACTCATAGTTTTGTGATTGAGTAAAGATTTTTATTCTAGCTTTCCATTGAATATAGTTAGTTCCATCAAACAGTGGAGGTCTGTTTGTGGAGAGTCCCTCAGCAAATAATATATTATGTGGGGCTGTCATAATCTTTGGCTCTAGTCGGTTAAGACTATAAATAATAGAAGAGCACCTGCTCTGATATCACTTGTTGCCCAGTAGATACAGCCCAAGAGGGAGAGAGGTGAATTGGGTTTTTTAAAACTTTTCAACTACTTCTAAACTTTTCAATTAATTAAGCTAAGTTGTATGGATGCACTGTGGAATTTAAACTTAGAAACAGTTTGATTCTAATCTGATCAAGGTTAAAACTATTAAGCAGCGGACTTAATAAATAATTAGTCTAGATTTTTCCAAACAAGCATTTCAATACAATGAATCTTAATGCAGTTTTATTAAATGAAACTCGATTAAACAATTTGAATATACTTGCAACTAAAGGATGTGCGGATAAGAGTTAAGCAAGCAATTCAATTAGATACTTATCTAAGTAAGTAAGTGAGAAAATTAAACAATGAAAGAAAGCATCACAAACACAACAAACGTGTAGTAGTTCGGTGCACCCCAGCACCTACATCCACTTCCCAAGACCTCTTGAGAATTTCACTATAATTCCTCAGATTACAGCCGGTTGTTTTACAAGCTCACAACCTAACTTGTTGTTTTCACGAGATCACAACGAACTCGGTCGGTTTTCACAGGCTCATCGACTAGAACCAATCCGACTGTTTTCACGGGCTCACAATCCAACCCAGTTGGTTTTTTCCGGATTACCAACTACAATCTACAACGTTGGTTTCACTGTCTCACCAACAACCCTTAACCCCTTGATTCAATCCTTTGATTGAATCAAGTTACAAGATGTCAGAATAAGAGTTTAAAACAAATACAAGCTTCTCAAACAAGCAGATATAACAAATATAAACAAATAGAGTAAAGAGAAGAAGCCCTCAAACAAGTTTTGTAGATGAAGGAACTCGGCTTCTTCTTTGCTTGACCCGCTTCTGATTTCGCACGAGATAGAGAATCACTGAGGCAGCACACAGTTGGAGAGGAAGCTTTGGGTTTCACTCGGATGCTCTTCTTCTCTCTCTTTTGCTTTGAATGGCCCTTTTGTGCTTTTGAAAGGTTTCTCTTGAAATCTTTTTGAAATCTCTTTTCTATGTGTTCTCTTCCACTTTCTTAACCTCTCCCCTAGCTGTCCCCTTAATTTTATAGCTTTGGATGGCGTGGGAATAAAGATCTAGCCATTAGAGACAAAAATAGAGCCGTTGGAGTTAAGAAAAAACTAACCGTTATGCCTCCCAGCGTGCTCGAGTCGACTCGGCTGAAGCAGAAGTCGACTCGTGAATAGGAGTCTGCCTGGCACTGCAGCTGGGAGTCGACTCGACTGTAGCTGGAGTCGACTCGAGCACTGTAGCACTGAAAATCAACTCTCTGTCTTTTTTGTTGGGAATTGTATCCTAAATGTCAATCGTCAGCATGTTGATGATTGAATTTTGTAAATGAATTGACAAATCAATAAAGTATTTTTTGGCATTATTCATCATTTTACATCTTCAAATGGACTCTTATATGATGAAGTCCTTAGGACTTATTAATGATAAAGGAGGATTTATCTTCGAGTTCTTAAACTAGTTCGCGACCAAATAATATGTTGTTACAAGGACGACAGCATTATCGAGATTAGGTCGTTGTGTGACATATACGTTGGTTGTCTTCTTAACCAAGAAGTGTGGAGACACTGGTATGCCACACACGTGAAGTGTAGGAGTACATTTTACTGAACGTGACCAATTTCGGAATGCTCTACTGTCAAGAGATGTTCCGAGTGGATATGGATATAAGTTTGGCCCTCTGACCTGAGATCGCAACCTGTGACTAGCAAGCAACTCATTGTACTTTGGTACCGGACTATCTGAATTTCTAATTCAGTGATGGAAGGTCATTAGGTGCAGTCAAGTACTTGCGTAGTCAGTTGTGAGTCGAGATGGAATTGACCCCTCCTGAAAACAGAAGATAATGTCTTGTGATTAATTTAGCAAAACCTTGGCCAGGGTAATCCTAGTGAGGAGTCACGGGATATCTAAAGTTAATCACATAATGGATGTACTAATTATAGGGTTGACAGTGAGCTCTAAGTCATCCTGGCATTAGGAGTCAAAGGGATTGAATTATATAGTAACCATAGTTCAGGGTTCCAGAATATTTGCTTTGCATATATTCGGCCTATCCGGACGTCGGGTACCATTGCTAGATGGTCACATCGATTAGTGTAGGAAGTCGTTCCTATACTACCGGCTTAGGTTCGAACCTATGAGGTCACACGCATAGAAGATTCCAGATTGATCAAGAAGGCTGATGAATGATTAAGAATCATTCAGGGGTAATTTGGTCAATTCGATTGGCAAATTATCTTATAAAATAATTAAAGTAATTATCGAAGGATTAATTAGTAATTAGATTGCTAATGAACTCAATTGGATTGAGTAATTAGACTAAGGATGAGCCAAATTGAATTAGATTCAATTCTGGGCTCAATCAGGGTTTTTGACCTGATTGGATTAGGTCTGAATCAAGAGGACTTAGGTTGACCAAATTAAATTAGATTAAATTTGTGCTTAATTAGAGATTGACCTAATTGGATTAGGTTCAACCCATGATAATTGGATCATTCTAATTGTTAGGATTTAATTAAATTAAATGGGTTTGATCTGAAACTGTTCGGATCTTGAAATCCACTTGTCACATATCCATGCATGGCGCCATAAATTAATTTTTAATATGATTAAAAATTAATTTAATTTATTTAATGGTGCCATGGGACACTTGGCAACATCAGGGACCTCTTTCATTATTAGATGGGTCGAAATGGAGAGATAAATTTATGAAAAGAATTGGATAAGATCAAATTCTCTCTCTTCATGACATATGTCATCCTTATCTTTATCTCACTTCTAATTAAGGTTGAATTTCGAATTTAATCACCACAAAATCACCACGTGACCCTCTAATCTGATTGGGGGCATGGGAATTCCGAAATTGAAAGAGAGAAGTGGCAACATGATGAATGGTTTAGATTAGATCAAGCTTCATCATGTAATGGCACATGAACTTGAATTTTAAATTCAAAATTCAAAACCCCACAAAATCCTCCACAAATATGGGATGGTTGGCATGAAGTTAGAGGGGAGAGCAACATTAAAAGGACCTCCATCAGCTGGTGGTCGAATTCAAGGAAAAAAGAGAGAAAAAGAAGAAAAAAAAAGGGAAAAGAAAAGAGAGGAACCCTAGTTCATGCATGAAAAAATTCTGCATTCAATCTAGCCGACTTCTTCCTCCTCTAAGTTCATCACGCCGTTAGTGTTAAGGGTCCCTGATAAGAGTCTTTAGATCAGATCTAAGTCCTCTTCAATCCCTCCAAACCTTTTCTCCAAGTTCTGTTAGCATCCCACATATGCCATGAAAATTTCGAAATAATTTTCAGATTGCAGCGGAAAAACATATGCGGGATCCGTTCATCGCATAAACGTGTTTTAAAACCTTTCGTTTGTAGATAGATTAGAATTAAATTATTTTAAACCATTTTAAAATCATTAAGAAGATCAGATCTTCACCTTGTGCGGGTAGATGGTCTCCGCAAATCTGATTTACGTGGATTTGTAGAAGGTTCGATGGAAGCCGCACACGCGTCCGGCGTCTACGGGTATCCACACGAGGTAATGATTCGATCGAAGCCTACGTATCTCCCCAGGGTGCTAGCTCCCTTGCAGAGATGGCTATGGATGGCTGAAGTCCTCTCCTTTGAATCAACCTTTGATTGGCTTGAGAGGAGGAAGAAGAAGGAAGAGCCAAGGAAGAAGAAATGAAGGCTCTCTGCAGCCTTTTTCTTTTCCTTGCGCTAGAACCAAAAGAAGAAAGGGAAGGAGATCACATCACCCTTGATTTCTTCCCTTGTTGCTTGCAGATGGAAGGAGGAATGGGAGAGGAGGTTTTCTGCCGTAAAAGCCAAGGAAAAACCATCAAAATGCTGGCCGAAATCCCCTTCCCTTTTAATTAGTTAAGAGATAAGGATGAGTTCCTATTTTTTAGGAACTCATCTTTATCTCTTCTTTTTGGCTAACAAGGAGGGGCGTGCGCCCCTCCTCTTTCTCCCACGCACACCCCAAGGGGAGGGGCGTGGGCCCCTCCCTCAAGTTCATTTAAATACCACGCCCCTCCCTCAAGTTCATTTAAATCTGCTATTTAAATAAATTAAAGGGGGTTTTAATTTGGGTCCATTACATGAGTCCAATCCTGGTCAAAATAGGATTTTTATGAACCCATTTCAATTTCCTCCAATTCCTAATCCAATTAGAATTTAATTGAGCCATGACTCTATTGAACTCTTCAATTCTAATCCAATTAGGAGTCATGAAATTAATTAGATTAAATTTAAAATTAATTAGGACTTAAGAAAATCCTAATCTAATCAGGACTTGTTCAATTTCAGCCCTAAGACAATTTGGAATTTAGAAATCCTATTCCAAATAGGATTCTAATTTAATTTGAAATCCTAATCCAATTAGGACTCCATGATTCCCACTCCAAGTAGGACTCATGATCAAGTCCAATTAATTAAATTAAATTGCAATCCGATTGCAATTATTCCTTCTTCTAGCCACTAACTCTTAGCGGGTTTTCATTTATCAATTTAATTGATTATTTGTGATTCCTAATCACATTCAACCATTGGATCGGTCAATATCTCTAATGTGTGTGACCCCATAGGTTCCATTCTGACTGGTAGTGAGATATATTGCGATCTCTATCATAATATCATTGAAAACTCCTTTCAATGGGTTGAAACAATTTCAACTCAACTCATCAGGATTTATCGACCATCAAGATGATCCCTGTGAGTCTCACCATCCACCAGTGACACCTAGCAGTATGTAGTGGCCACCCAGCAGAATAGAATGATGAACCTCTAGGTGCAGTTATCGTATGATACAGTCCTTCTATCATGGATCCCTACAGACCGGAGGTCATGGATAACTCGTCAAACCCCGTCGTCTGTCATATGTCTAGATTTATTTGATTTGAGTTCGATAGTGAAAAACTCTTTCTCCACTTTATATTTCTGCCCTGGCCAAGGTCTTAGAACTCAGTCTAACAAATCACATAGGATCACTCCTCTTCTATCAAGGTCGATAGATTCCATGTAAGTGCATACCCTACTCCTACAGTGACCTTACTGCAGCCAATCTACACTACAAGGACCCATATGGCTAGAGACCATGTATACGTGTAGTCAAACTACAATAACCTCACTGTGAGTAGCCGAAGCACCGCAGGTCAAAGGACCAGTCATACTACTGCAACATCAAGCAAGTCACTGACGAGTGGATAGACATCCAAGTGACTTCTTGTCTTGGTCACGCTCAGTACCCTTGTTCTCTAACAAGCACATGCACTATCACTTCAGTGTCCCTACACTGTGGACTCGAGTCTCGTCCATCCAGAAGAAAAGTGATCTGTGCACTGATCGGATCGATCACCGTCCTCGTGATGATCCATTGATCAGGAGCATTTAGAAATTAATCACCAATGATACATGGCTCAAATTCTCAACTCTTGAGAATATGTATCATCATCTTATTAATTCCTTGGACGATTCGTAGACACATAAACAATATGAATGAAAAAGATGCCCATTTATTATTCAATAATAATAAAGTCAAGTACAAATTTATGTCCTAGAATTAATAATGTGTCCGCCAGATTGGCTTCTAGGGCATACATCTAACAATCTCCCACTTGCACTAAAGCGAATAAGATATATATCTAAGTCCCATCTTCTCAAGGTGGGCTTCTGTCTTCTGTTGATTTAACTGCTTAGTGAGCGGGTCTGCCACGTTGTCCGCGGAGTCTACTCTCTGCACCTCGACATATTTCTTCTCGAAGTATTCGCGTATGAGGTGAAAGCGCCGCTCTATGTGCTTGGACTTCTGATGAGACCTTGGCTCCTTAGCAAGAGCTATGGCGCCATTATTATCGCAGTAGAGTGTGATGGCATCCGATGGCATTACATCTAGCTCTGCAATGAATTTGTTGAACCAGAAGGCTTCCTTTGCAGCTTCAGAGGCGGCGATATACTCAGCTTCCATGGTAGAATCAGCAATGATCGGTTGTTTGGAACTCTTCCAATTTACCGTACCACCATTGCACAAGAACACATATCCAGATGTAGACTTTCTATCATCAATATCAGTCATAAAATCTGAATCTGTGTATCCTTCTACCTTTAACTCTGATGGTCCTCCAAAAATCAAGAACAAATCTTTAGTTCTTCTCAAGTACTTAAGAATGTTCTTCACAGCTGTCCAGTGCTCTTCACCTGGATTCGACTGATATCTGCTAGTGACACTCACAGCAAGGGCTATATCAGGTCGTGTACACAGCATGGCATACATAAGGCTTCCTATTGCAGAAGCATAAGGAATCCTGCTCATGCATTGAATCTCTTCAGATGTGTTGGGGCACATCTTTTTGGAGAGATGAATCCCATGTCTTAGGGGTAATAGACCCCTCTTGGAGTTTTCCATACTGAACCTCTTCAGTACCTCCTCTATGTACATCTTCTGTGATAGGCCAAGCATCCTTTTAGATCTATCCCTATAGACCTTTATCCCCAAAATGTAGGATGCTTCCCCAAGGTCTTTCATGGAGAACTCTTTTGATAACCAGACCTTGATCGAGGTTAGCATAGGAATATCATTTCCTATCAGGAGGATGTCATCCACGTACAGTACGAGGAACACGACAGCACTCCCACTAACCTTCTTGTAAACACACGGTTCCTCTTCGTTCTTGATGAACTCAAATGATTTGATCGCATCATTAAAACGAGTGTTCCAACTCCGAGATGCTTGCTTTAGTCCATAGATGGACCTTTGCAGCTTGCAGACCTTGTGATCACCATCACTGGAAGTGAAACCCAAAGGCTGCTCCATATAGATATCTTCATCAAGATATCCATTCAGGAAAGCAGTTTTCACATCCATCTGCCATATTTCATAATCATGAAATGCTGCAATGGCAAGCAATGTTCGAATGGATTTCAGCATGGCTACAGGTGAAAAGGTCTCCTGATAGTCAATGCCTTCGCGCTGACTATACCCTTTCGCTACTAGCCTTGCCTTATAGGTCTCTACCTTTCCATCCGAACCTATCTTCCTTTTATAGATCCATTTACATCCAATAGGTACTATACCTTCTGGTGGATCTACTAAGGTCCAAACTTGGTTGGAATACATGGAGTCTATCTCTGACTTCATGGCTTCCAGCCATTTCTCGGAATCGATATCAGATATCGCCTCGTTGTAGGTATTGGGATCTTGTATATGTTCCCTATCTCCCATGAGGAACATTTCCTCTGTATCCTCTACTAGTATACCTAAGTATTTATCGGGAGGATGGGAGACCCTACTTGATCTACGAGGTGGAGGAGGTACAACGTGTACTGGCTCTATGTGAATAGGTTCTATAGGATCCATTACTTGTTGCTTTTCAGAGACTCTCTCTTCAAGCTCAATTTTCCTCCCACTGCCTATATCAAGGATAAACTGTTTTTCCAAGAAGATGGCATGTCGGCTCACAAACACATTGTGATCCTCTGAGACGTAAAATTTGTATCCTAATGACTCTTTAGGATATCCAATGAAACGAACACTTATGGTCCTAGGCTCTAACTTGTCCGCCTGCATTCTTTTGACATGGGCTGGACATCCCCAAATCTTGAGATGACCAAGACTCGGCTTCTTACCATGCCATATCTCATACGGTGTGGTAGGAACGGATTTAGAGGGAACTCTATTCAATAAATAAATCGCGGATAATAAGGCATCTCCCCAAAAAAACATAGGCAGTTTTGTGAAGCTCATCATGGATCGGACCATATCCAATAGAGTCTGATTCCTCCTTTCTGACACCCCATTGAGTTGAGGTGTACCCGGAGGTGTCCATTGTGAGACTATGCCATTCTCCTTGAGATAGTCCCGAAATTCTCCACTAAGGTATTCTCCTCCTCGATCTGATCGAAGAACCTTAAGGGTTTTTTCCGTCTGTTTTTCTACTTCATTTCTGAACTCTTTGAACTTTTCAAAAGACTCAGATTTGTTTCTCATAAGATACACATACCCATATCGTGAATAGTCATCGGTAAAGGTAATGAAGTATGAATAACGACCCCTGGCTGACACATCAAATGGGCCACATACATCAGTATGAACCAGGGTAAGTATTTCAGTGGTCCTCTCCCCATGTCCTACAAAAGGTAATCTAGCCATTTTTTCTTGAAGACAGGACTCACAAACTGGATATGACTCAGAAGTCAATGGGCCGAGAAGCCCATCTTTCTCCAATTTATTCATTCTGTCCTCTTCAATATGGCCAAGCCTGAGGTGCCACAAATACTTCTGGTTTATCTCATCTCTCGATCTTTTAGATCCTATGGCATCCACTACTTGCTCAGACACATTCACAGATACATCAATATGCAAGTGATAAAGACTGTCAATCATGAAACCACGTGCAACTAATTTATTTCTGAAATAAATAGAACAGCAGTCTTTGTCAAATGACAAAACATGACCATCCTGTGCTAAACATGAAACAGAAATCAAATTCCTGCTAGCAGCAGGGACATAATAACAGTCTTTGAGCAATAAACTAAATCCAGACAGTAATCGCAGAGGGTAGGTGCCTACAGCCACAACAGCAACTCTTGCCCCGTTGCCAACCCGAAGGGTCACTGCAGCTTCTGCCAGCCTCCTACTTTCCTTTAGACCCTGCATAGTAGTGCATAAATGAGCACTAGAACCAGAATCTATAACCCAACTAGAAGTAGAAGAAACTGTAAGATTAGTTTCAATTACGAGCAAGTCTAACATACCTTCAGAAGGTGTGTTTTTTTTTGTTCTTCAGGCTCTCGAGGTATGAAAGGCAGTTCCTTTTCCAGTGGCCGTCGACGTTGCAGTGGAAACATTTTTCCTTGTCATTAGCCCTTTTTTTGTGAACTTCCTTCTTAGGCTTCTTGTCTTTCTTTTGCTTCTTAGCAGGCTTCTTTTTCTTCCAAGTAGACTTTCTCTTGGAACCAGAAGTCAGCTCAGCAGTCAGAATAGAGCCCCTTGAACCTTTCAAGGCCCCTTCAGCAGTTACCAACATATTCAACAATTCGGTCTTTGTGCATTCAATTTTATTCATATGGTAGTTTACTATAAACTGACCAAATGAATCAGGAAGGGATTGCAGGATCAGATCTATCTGCAGTTCCTTATGCATGGACATACCGAGCTTCTCAAGTCCTCGAGGTCCTTGATCATAGTCAAACAGTGATCGTGGACAGACTGCCCCTCACGCATCTTTGCCTTGAAGAGCCTCTTGGATACTTCAAAGCGTGCATTGCGGCTCTGCTCACCATACAACTCTTGCAGATGAGCCAGTATTTCCCTAGCAGTCTTTATGTTCTCATGCTGGCATTGAAGTTCGTTAGTCATGGATGCCATGATGTAGCACTTGACCCTAATGTCGTCATCAGTCCACTTCTGATGCGTCTCACACTGATCATCAGTAGGACGTGCTGGTAGCCTAGGGATATCATTCTCGAGCACATACCCTATTTTCTCACAATTCAGAACAATTTTTAGGTTCCTAAGCCAGTCTTTATAGTTGGTTCCGGTCAGTCTGTTGGTCTCAAGGATTCGGGTCAAAGGGTTTGAAGCTGACATTGTGATCTGTAGAGAGTAAATATTCTAGTTAGACTTTATACTTGAACTTAATTTGTTCTAGGGACTTTTAAAACAAATATGCTCCCACTATTTTCTCGAATCCCTCATACTCTCCTGATGGAGAAACGAAAACCCTACGCGACTAGAATTTCTAGTGGGTACTGCGGTCTCACCGATTTACATGCCGCCTCACCTAACAGTTATTGGTGACATATAAATGGATGAGTGTACAACTCTTGTACAATGCTTCTCAAGCAAATTGCAGTGGTACTTGGTCTCTAAGTGATGAAGACCTCACCTAACAGTTATTGGCCCCATTACTTAGTTAAGTCAGACCCACCATATAACCGCAGAAATAAAGTCGTCATTGGGTCCTCATCTAACAGTTATTGGTGCCCAACCCCACCTTTACCCCACAACATCTCATGTCTAATAAAGAGGTCCAGTCCCCCGATGCAACTTGCCCACTGTGTCCAGCCGAGACAAATCAACACCGAAAAGACCTTAGCAGCTCTACTACGGTGGAAGACCTATGGACTTAATATTGCATAATCAAGTCTTAGTGTTTGCAACTTGAGTTCTTCATAAGAGGTAATTGAACAATTGGCCAGGTAAGCAGGTGGGAGGCTCTCCTTACTCAGAGAGTAAGGTCCTAATTAAGTAACCACCTTATAGGCTTGCCTAGACACCAATTAGATCAATTAATCTAATATGACTAACTCATATTGGTTCACCCTCGACTGATTAGGGAGGTTTCGATTTAGGTCTCACTCGATCGCGTATTCACATCTCATGCAAATATAAGTCTACCCGCATAATCATAAGCATTAAACATCCAGGCATTTATCAAAAATAAAATTAAATGGTGATGATCATGGATCCAGGATGGGGTCATTTTACAAGCACATGCACGTCAATTGGTTTGATCGTCTTCAACTCTTGACTCGATCTTGATCCTCTAGGTCCAATTGTGATCAACTCCTTGATCCATCTTCAATCAACCCTTGATCTTGATCCGCGCATGTTGAGCTTGTTGATGTACATATCGATCAACCATCGACGTGCAACACACATCACAGATTACATCCCAGATTGCTTTAAAAATTAAATAAAAATAAAAGTAAAATTATAACCCTTTTCATTGAGACACGCAGGTCTCTAATACATAAATTTAAGATGCACGCAGGCATCTGAAAATTAAAATTACATGCATCACAGAACATCGCAGAACATTTCAGCACATTCAAAGGGTCCATCCATGATCATCACCATACGCATCACATGCATAAAAAAATTATTTTCAGATCTGTAATTTAATTGATTATTCCATCTCATGACTTGCTGATCATGCTAGATTTGACTCTAAATATTTGTAATCACATTATTAATGCATTAGAATCATTAATCTAAGCATCCATTAATTAGTATGCAGAAAAAACAGCAAGCTGAAAATTCTATATACTTAATTTTCAGCAAGCATAATCCCTTAAATTTCAGATCTAAAATGCCTTGAAAAATTTAATTCTAATCTTAATCTACATAACCATGGCTCTGATACCACTGTTAGCATCCCACATATGCCATGAAAATTTCAAAATAATTTTCAGATTGCAGCGGAAAAACATATGCGGTATCCGTTCATCGCATGAACGTGTTTTAAAACCTTTCGTTTGTAGATAGATTAGAATTAAATTATTTTAAACCATTTTAAAATCATTAAGAAGATCAGATCTTCACCTTGTGCGGGTAGATGGTCTCCGCAAATCTGATTTACGTGGATTTGTAGAAGGTTCGATGGAAGCCGCACA
Source organism: Phoenix dactylifera (assembly GCF_009389715.1). Lineage (NCBI taxonomy): Eukaryota > Viridiplantae > Streptophyta > Magnoliopsida > Arecales > Arecaceae > Phoenix > Phoenix dactylifera. The sequence goes on from NC_052395.1 coordinate 26,878,034, forward strand.
CGCGTCCGGCCTCTACGGGTATCCACACGAGGTAATGATTCGATCGAAGCCTACGTATCTCCCCGGGGTGCTAGCACCCTTGCAGAGATGGCTATGGATGGCTGAAGTCCTCTCCTTTGAATCAACCTTTGATTGGCTTGAGAGGAGGAAGAAGAAGGAAGAGCCAAGGAAGAAGAAATGAAGGCTCTCTGCAGCCTTTTTCTTTTCCTTGCGCTAGAACCAAAAGAAGAAAGGGAAGGAGATCACATCACCCTTGATTTCTTCCCTTGTTGCTTGCGGATGGAAGGAGGAATGGGAGAGGAGGTTTTCTGCCATGAAAGCCAAGGAAAAACCATCAAAATGCTGGCCGAAATCCCCTTCCCTTTTAATTAGTTAAGAGATAAGGATGAGTTCCTATTTTTTAGGAACTCATCTTTATCTCTTCTTTTTGGCTAACAAGGAGGGGCGTGCGCCCCTCCTCTTTCTCCCTCGCACACCCCAAGGGGAGGGGCGTGGGCCCCTCCCTCAAGTTCATTTAAATCTGCTATTTAAATAAATTAAAGGGGGTTTTAATTTGGGTCCCTTGCATGAGTCCAATCCTAGTCAAAATAGGATTTTTATGAACCCATTTCAATTTCCTCCAATTCCTAATCCAATTAGAATTTAATTGAGCCATGACTCTATTGAACTCTTCAATCCTAATCCAATTAGGAGTTATGAAATTAATTAGATTAAATTTAAAATTAATTAGGACTTAAGAAAATCCTAATCTAATCAGGACTTGTTTAATTTCAGCCCTAAGACAATTTGGACTTTAGAAATCCTATTCCAAATAGGATTCTAATTTAATTTGAAATCCTAATCCAATTAGGACTCCATGATTCCCACTCCAAGTAGGACTCATGATCAAGTCCAATTAATTAAATCCAATTAATTAAATTAAATTGCAATCCGATTGCAATTATTCCTTCTTCTAGCCACTAACTCTTAGCGGATTTTTATTTATCAATCTAATTGATTATTTGTGATTCCTAATCACATTCAACCATTGGATCGGTCAATACCTCTAATGTGTGTGACCCCATAGGTTCCATTCTGACTGGTAGTGAGATATATTGCGATCTCTATCACAATATCATTGAAAACTCCTTTCAATGGGTTGAAACAATTTCAACTCAACTCATCAGGGTTTATCGACCATCAAGATGATCCCTGTGAGTCTCACCATCCACCAGTGACACCTAGCAGTATGTAGTGGCCACCCAGCAGAATAGAATGATGAACCTCTAGGTGCAGTTATCGTATGATATAGTCCTTCTATCGTGGATCCCTACAGACCGGAGGTCATGGATAACTCGTCAAACCCCGTCGTCTGTCATATGTCTAGATTTATTTGACTTGAGTTCGATAGTGAAAAATTCTTTCTCCACTTTATATTTCTGCCCTAGCCAAGGTCTTAGAACTCAGTCTAACAAATCACATAGGATCACTCCTCTTCTATCAAGGTCGATAGATTCCATGTAAGTGCATACCCTACTCCTACAGTGACCTTACTGCAGCCAATCTACACTACAAGGATCCATATAGCTAGAGACCATGTATACGTGTAGTCAAACTACAATAACCTCACTATGAGTAGCCGAAGCACCGCAGGTCAAAGGACCAGTCATACTACTGCAACATCAAGCAAGTCACTGACGAGTGGATAGACATCCAAGTGACTTCTTGTCTTGATCACTTTCAGTACCCTTGTTCTCTAACAAGCACATGCACTATCACTTCAGTGTCCCTACACTGTGGACTCGAGTCTCGTCCATCCAGAAGAAAAGTGATCTGTGCACTGATCGGATCGATCACCGTCCTCGTGATGATCCATTGATCAGGAGCATTTAAAAATTAATCACCAATGATACATGGCTCAAATTCTCAACTCTTGAGAATATGTATCATTATCTTATTAATTTCTTGGACGATTCATAGACACATAAACAATATGAATAAAAAATATGCCCATTTATTATTCAATAATAATAAAGTCAAGTACAAATTTATGTCCTAGAATTAATAATGTGTCCGCCAGATTGGCTTCTAGGGCATACATCTAACAAGTTCTTCCAAGAAGGCGGTTCAAAAGTTGATAGCATTGGGAAGATCAAATTTCAGCCTCAAGAAATTCTACGCAAGCTAGCACTTCCGCAGGATTGGATCTCTTCAGGAACTTTGCGTCGTAGAGGCCATTCGTATGCGTAGCTGCGAAGTCAAGGATCAGATCCACAACTTTCATCCATCATAAAAGGTATTAATCTAGCATTAATTATTTATTATGGTATCAAGATCTAGGTCCGATTTTCTGAGGTTTTACCCTCTTTTGAGGCTCCTCACGGAGATATCTCCAGAATCCATTCGATGGATATTCGGAGATTAATTGGAATAGAGTTCTTAAGTTTCAGATCTGATAGTTAATCATGCATGAAAGTTTTAGCATAATTGTTTAAACAATTCCGGCATAATTCTATGTGTTCTTAAGGTACTGATTTCTAGATTTGGTCTTGTAAGTATGCATGAATTAAATTATTTGATTCGGTTTTTCGCTGCATTTTTGAAACTTAAAAAGAACTACGTATGGCTTGATTCTCCTTATGAAGGGGTACGTAGGCAACCCGATCAGGTTCGGCTATGGTTTTTGTTTTTAAAAAAAAATCAGCATGCTTAACACCGAAGAACCTAGGATTCCCTTTCATTTTTGTACGGAAGTCGGCTCGTGAACAGTAGAAGTCGACTCGAGCACTATTCCTTGAAACTCCAGAGTGCCAGAGTTGACTCTGAACTTACAGGAATTGTTTAAATAATTCCGGCATAATCCTATGTATTCTTAAGGTGCTGATTTCTAGATTTGATCTTGTAAGCATGCATGAATTAAATTATTTGATTCGATTTTTTTGCTGCAATTTTGAAACTTAAAAAGAACTACGTATGGCTTGATTCCCCTTATGAAGGGGTACGTAGGCAACCCGATCAAGTTCAGCCATGGTTTTTTTTTTAAAAAAAAAATCAGCATGCTTAACACCGAAGAACCTAGGATTCCCTCTCAGTGATATCAGAGCCAGGTTCATGTTTAAACTTTTATGTTTTAATTTTTATAATTAAATCTGAAATCATGAGCATGCTTAGATTAGATCTGAAGTATTTTTATGATTGATTTAATTGCTGATTATGCATGATTAACTAGATCTGAAATTTTGAATGCATATGATGCATGTTTGTGTTAAGATTTGCAACATAAATAAATCTGAAATCATAATATTATTTAGATTAGATCTAAATAAAGTTTATGATTCATATGATCTCTGATTTTAATGAATAATCGGATCTGAAAATAAAAATAAAAAAAATAAATACATAAGATGTATGTTGTTTGTATTAATTCATGTTGTTATGTATATGTGATGCATGAACATTAAATATAATGACTTAAACATGAATTAAATCTGATTATATGTGATTAATTACAAAAACTCAGATCTGAAAATATATTTTAAGAACTGAAAGATTGTAATTAATATGTAATTAAAAAGAAATATGCAATGATCAAAATTTTCATAAGTCTAAATTTAATTGAGAATTAAGTGTTATGAAATAGAATTGTAACTCAATTAATTGACATTGCATAATTCTTTGGGCATACGGGTTAGCTTGAATCAAGTTTCTAGGATTGGGTTAGACCTAAGGTTAGAATCATACATGGACAATAGAATTAATTGATCAAATCTAATTAAGTAGTAACTAGATTAGGTCAAGAAAATTCTAGGTCAATTTACAATAGTTGTAGATAGATCAAGTCCATATCTTTGATTGGACCAAGATGGAACTTGGTTTAGGCTCAGAGGTGTAGCCCGAGTAATTTGAGTAATCAAATTGAAATTGATTAACCAGTCGGTGTCTAAGGTAAGTTTGGCAGTTTTGACCGGTGGTTTTTAATTGGGAGCTACTCGCATTGATTCGTCTTTGTCGAGTTAATAGCATATCCCTTCCACCGATCTCACTTACCTGGCCGACATGGTCAATCACATTTTGATTGGATCACTTAACGATTCGAGTTAGCCCATGCCTATAAGAAAAATCAATTTGACTGATTTAGGTGCCTCCTTAACCAGTTTGAGTCTAATCTGATTTGGTGAAGTCAGTGGGAGAAATTAGACTAACCGGATCTTCTTATCTATCCTAATTATGAAATTCTCTAAAATTATTAGGTCCTTAAAATGAAATGGTTATGGGGATAACTAGGTCATAGCCTCCCATTAAGTTGGGTGATAATGGGTCCAATGTTTTGATAATTATTGGAGGCGCGATATGTCTGGTACTTATCAAACATTGGAATTGTCATTCAATATATGATGAGTTAACTGTACCTTCAATAGGCGGTCAGGTGAGCCGAGCCACACTCGGGCTTGGTCGTCTATTAGTTGATTAGACTTAACCCTATCATTTAATGGTTGGACCTGACTAGGGTATTCGGTGGAGGCGCCACACGCCTGCCGAAGAACCTAGGGCAAAATTATCACTAGAAGTTGCTTGGTGAAGCAACTGGTTTAGAACCTACCAATAGGTGCATATGGGTTAGCCGAGCCACACTCGGGCCTATATGCGATATATTGGGTTCTAGTGCCCACTAAAGAGTTAGGAGTAATTTTTCGAATTGGAGGTAGAGGCTACCAATTTGTATAAAATAGTGGGTGTATCTTTAGACTAAAGTCCAAATCTACTGTGTTTAGACAATTCATATACTAATAGCCAAATTTTATTTTATGTAGAAATGGCCACAAGTTTGTCACTTCGCTCATTATTGGATAATGACAAGTTGACTGGTCCCAACTTCAATAATTGGTATAGAAAGCTGAAAACTCAGCATAGTCAGACCAAAAAGATTAAGAATGACCAAAGTCAGGCAGAATGCTTCTATTGTAAGAAGCAGGAGCATTAGAAGAGGAATTGTCCTCGGTACCTTATCTCACTTGACCCGAACAGGCCAAGTAAGAGAAAAGGGCAATCAGTTGTTGATCAAGGTATTTATATGATAACACCTTGTAATTTCTCTATATGTGATAATTCGACCTGGGTATTAGATACTGGAAGTCCGTTTAATATATGCAATTCGTTGCAAGGACTTCAGGTCAATGAGAGATTTGAAAACAGCGAGAGATTCCTGAATGTTGGAGATGGAAGATCTGTTCCAGTTCTAGCTTTAGAAAATCTCAAACTTGTTTTCAATTCTAATATAGTTGTCTTGAGTGATTATCACTATTGTCCTACGTTCTTATTGAATGTAATTTTCGTAGGCCTTTTGGCCATAAACGGTTATGAAATTTCAATAAAAAAATGTTCTTGTGATATCATTATGAATGGTGTTACTGTAATAAATGGACGATTGAGCAATGGCATCTACTTGTTATCACAACCTATTAATGTAATGTACATGTCAAGTAAGCGTCTTAGAATAGATAATGTCATGGATGTCTACCTTTGGCATCATAGGCTAGGTCATATTAACAAGAACAGGATGAACAGGTTAAGTAAAGAGGGAATCCTCAATGTTAATGATTGTGAATCATTGATAATCTGTGAATCATGTCTTCTTGGTAAAATGACCAAATCACCTTTTACCGAAAAAGGTGAACGAGCCAGTGATTTATTGACCCTTGTACATTCTGATGTATGTGGGCCAATGAGCACAGATGCTAGAGGTGGGTATTCATATTTCATTATGTTTACGGATGACCTTTCTAGGTATGGTTATGTCTATTTAATGAGACATAAATCTGAAGCATTTGAAATGTTCAAATTATATCGTAATGAAGTAGAAAAACAAACTGGAAAGAGTATTAAAACTCTTTGATCAGATCGAGGAGGTGAATACCTCTCCAGTGAGTTTTTGACATATCTAGAAGAGAATAGGATTCTCTCCCAATGGACTCCTCCTGGTACGTCACAGTATAACGGTGTATCAGAAAGAAGAAATCGAACTCTGTTAGACATGGTTCGATCCATGATGGGGTTTGCGAGTCTGCCCATATTCTTTTGGGGATATGCACTTGAGTCAGCCTGCTACATTCTAAATAAGGTTCCAAGTAAGTCTGTAAATAAAACACAACATGAGATGTAGACTGGACGTAAGCCAATGCTCTCTCATCTTAGGGTTTGGGGGTGTCCGGCATATGTCAAACGTTTGAAAACAGACAAACTTGAACTCAAGTTTGATAGATGTTTCTTTGTTGGTTATCCTGAAGAAACTAAAGGATATTACTTCTACTTTGCTGAAGAACAAAAGTTGTTCGTAAGCAATAGAGCTGTTTTCTTAGAGAAAGGATTCCTTAGTGAAGGAACTAAAAGCTCTAATGTTGAGCTTAGGGAAGTTCAACATATGGAAGACCCGACACCATCCGCTGAACCAATTGAGTCGGATTTGATTAGATCAGATCCAGAACCCATCTTAGATGTACCATTAAGGCGATCAGGTAGAGTACCACGTCAGCCGGACAGATACTACGATTTCTTGGTCCGAGACGGGGATCCTGTCGAACTTGATGAAAATGATGAGGATCCGATCATCTATATGGATGCTATGCAGAGGCATGACTCTGATGCATGGGTTGGAGCCATGCAATCCGAAATGGAATCCATGAAGGTTAATGATGTATGAACATTAGTTGACCCACCCGAAGGGATTAAACCTATAGGGTGTAAGTGGATTTTCAAAAAGAAACGGGATGCAGACGGAAAGGTAGAGACCTATAAAGTCCGTCTAGTTGCCAAAGGATATCGTCAGCATTATGGTATTGACTATGACGAGACGTTTTCTCCTGTGGCAATGCTCAAATTCATTCGGATTATGCTTGCGATAGCAGCACACTTAGATTATAAAATCTGGCAAATGGATGTAAAGACCGCTTTTCTAAATGGAGATTTAAAAGAGGAGGTATATATGATGCAACCTGAAGGTTTTATATCTGCAGATGAGTTTAAAGTGTGCAAGTTTCAAAAATCCATTTATGGATTAAAGCAAGCTTCACGGAGTTGGAACATACGATTTGATAAGGTGATCAAATCGTATGGCTTCATTAAGAATGAAGAGGAACCTTCCATTTATAAATGGGCAAATGGTTCAGTTATCATATTTCTTGTTTTATATGTGGATGACATTCTTTTAATCGGAAATGAAATTCCTGCATTACAAGAAATAAAGGTTTGGCTATCATCTCAATTTGCCATGAAGGATTTGAGAGAAGCATCTTACATCCTAGGGATGAAGATCTATAGAGATAGATCTAGAAGATTGCTTGGATTATCTCAATCCACATACATTGATACTATACTGAAGAGGTTTAGTATGATTAATTCCAAGAAAGGCTATCTTCCGATGGGCCATGGAATTAACCTCTCTAAAAGGGATTGTCAAACAACCCCTCAAGAAAGAGAAAGTATGGATAGAATTCCATATGCTTCGGCAGTGGGATCTATAATGTATGCCTTGACATGTACTAGACCAGACGTGGCATACTCACTAGGAGTAGTGAGCAGATACCAGTCTGATCCAGGTAGCAACCACTGGAAGGTTGTAAAAACCATTCTAAAGTATTTGAGAAATACTAAAGACCAGTGGCTTGTCTATGGTGATTCTGACTTAAAACTTGAGGGATATACCGATTCAAGTTTTCAGTCAAATCAAGATGATAGCAAGAGTGTGTCGGGATATATCTTTACTCTTAAGGGTGGGGCCATCTGTTGGAAGAGTTTCAAGCAGCATACAGTGGCAGATTCTACATGTGAAGCAGAATACATCGCAGCATCTGATGCCGCCAAGGAAGCTGTATAGTTGCGAAAGTTCATCACCAAGCTTGGAGTGACACCCTCCATTGATGGTCCAGTACCGATATTTTGTGACAATACTGGAGCCATAGCTCAAGCAAGAGAATCCAAAGCACATCAGCGGACCAAGCATATTCTACGTCGCTACCACTTGGTTCTAGAAATCGTCGAACGACGTGATATTGATCTTCAGAAGATCGACACAAAAGAAAATATGGCTGACCCATTTACCAAAGTCCTCGGCATCAAAGAGTTCAACGAACACAAGTCGAAGATGGGTATTAGATACTGTGCCGATTGGCTTTAGGCTAAGTGGGAGTTGTTGGGAATTGTATCCTAAATGTCAATCATCAGCATGTTGATGATTGAATTTTGTAAATGAATTGACAAATCAATAAAGTATTTTTTGGCATTATTCATCATTTTACATCTTCAAATGGACTCTTATATGATGAAGTCCTTAGGACTTATTAATGATAAAGGAGGATTTATCTTCGAGTCCTTAAACTAGTTTGCGACCGAGTGATATATTGTTACAAGGACGATAGCATTATCGAGATTAGGTCGTTGTGTGACATATACGTTGGTTGTCCTCTTAACCAAGAAGTGTGGAGACACTGGTATGCCACACACGTGAAGTGTAGGAGTATATTTCACTGAACGTGACCAATTTCGGAATGCTCTACTGTCAAGAGATGTTCCGAGTGGATATGGATATAAGTTTGGCCCTCTTACCTGAGACCGCAACCTGTGACTAGCAAGCAACTCATTGTACTTTGGTACCGGACTATCTGAATTTCTAATTCAGTGACGGAAGTTCACTGGGTGCAGTCAAGTACTTGCGTAGTCAGTTGTGAGTCGAGATGGAATTGACCCCTCCTGGAAACAGAAGATAATGTCTTGTGATTAATTTAGCAAAATCTTGGCCAGGGTAATCCCAGTGAGGAGTCACGGGATATCTAAAGTTAATCACATAATGGATGTACTAATTATAGGGTTGACAGTGAGCTCTAAGTCATCCTGGCATTAGAAGTCAAAGGGATTGAATTATACAGTAACCATAGTTCAGGGTTCCAGAATATTTGCTTTGCATATATTCGGCCTATCCGGACGTCGGGTACCATTGCTAGATGGTTACATCGATTAGTGTAGGAAGTCGTTCCTATACTACCGGCTTAGGTTCGAACCTATGAGGTCACACGCATAGAAGATTCCTGATTGATCAAGAAGGCTGATGAATGATTAAGAATCATTCAGGGGTAATTTGGTCAATTCGATTGGCAAATTATCTTATAAAATAATTAAAGTAATTATCGAAGGATTAATTAGTAATTAGATTGCTAATGAACTCAATTGGATTGAGTAATTAGACTAAGGATGAGCCAAATTGAATTAGATTCAATTCTGGGCTCAATCAGGATTTTTGACCTGATTGGATTAGGTTTGAATCAAGAGGACTTAGGTTGACCAAATTAAATTAGATTAAATTTGTGCTTAATTAGGGATTGACCTAATTGGATTAGGTTCAACCCATGGTAATTGGATCATTCTAATTGTTAGAATTTAATTAAATTAAATGGGTTTGATCTGAAACTGTTCAGATCTTGAAATCCACTTGTCACATATCCATGCATGGCGCCATAAATTGATTTTTAATATGATTAAAAATTAATTTAATTTATTTAATGGTGCCATGGGACACTTGGCAACATCAGGGACCTCTTTCATTATTAGATGGGTCGAAATGGAGAGATAAATTCATGAAAAGAATTGGATAAGATCAAATTCTCTCTCTTCATGACATATGTCATCCTTATCTTTATCTTACTTCTAATTAAGGTTGAATTTTAAATTTAATCACCACAAAATCACCACGTGACCCTCTAATCTGATTGGGGGCATGGGAATTTCGAAATTGAAAGAAGGAAGTGGCAACATGATGAATGGTTTAGATTAGATCAAGCTTCATCATGTAATGGCACATGAACTTGAATTTTGAATTCAAAATTCAAAACCCCACAAAATCCTCCACAAATATGGGATGGTTGGCATGAAGTTAGAGGGGAGAGCAACATTAAAAGGACCTCCATCAGCTGGTGGTCGAATTCAAGGAAATAAAAGAGAAAAAGAAGAAAAAAAAAGGGAAAAGAAAAGAGAGGAACCCTAGTTCATGCATGGAAAAATTCTGCATTCAATTTAGCCGACTTCTTCCTCCTCTAAGTCCATCACGCCGTTAGTGTTAGGGGTCCCTGATAAGAGTCTTTAGATCAGATCTAAGTCCTCTTCAATCCCTCCAAACCTTTTCTCCAAGTTCTTCCAAGAAGGCGGTTCAAAAGTTGATAGCGTTGGGAAGATCAAATTTCAGCCTGAAGAAATTCTGCACAAGCTAGCACTTCCACAGGATTGGATCTCTTCAGAAACTTCGCGTGTACTTCTCGTAGAGGCCATTCGTGTGCGTGGCTGCGAAGTCAAGGATCAGATCCACAACTTTCATCCATCATAAATGGTATTAATCTAGCATTAATTATTTATTATGGTATCAAGATTTAGGTCCGATTCTCCGAGGTTTTACCCTCTTTTGGGGCTCCTCACGGAGATATCTCCAGAATCCATTCGATGGATATTCGGAGATTAATTGGAATAGAGTTCTTAAGTTTCAGATCTGATAGTTAATCATGCATGAAAGTTTTAGCATAATTGTTTAAACAATTCCGGCATAATTCTATGTGTTCTTAAGGTACTGATTTCTAGATTTGGTCTTGTAAGTATGCATGAATTAAATTATTTGATTTGGTTTTTCGCTGCATTTTTGAAACTTAAAAAGAACTACGTATGGCTTGATTCCCCTTATGAAGGGGTACGTAGGCAACCCGATCAGGTTCGGCCATGGTTTTTTTTTTTTAAAAAAAAATCAGCATGTTTAACACCGAAGAACCTAAGATTCCCTTTCATTTTTGTACGGAAGTCGGCTCGTGAACAGTAGGAGTTGACTCAAGCACTGTTCCTTGAAACTCCAGAGTGCCAGAGTTGACTCTGAACTTCCAGGAGTCGACTCGAGGACTGTTCTTTTGAATTTTTCTTTGAATTTATTACTCCAACTTGAATCCTTTGAACTTGAAACTTGGGCCAATGAAGTGTGGCTTTCTTTCAACTTTTCTTGAGAGCTTTTGAGGCCTTCTTGTATTTTTCCAACTTGCTATGTTCCTTGCAAAACAAATTATCTTTCTTCTTGCAACACAAACATTAGTAATTATACTTCAAGGTTTTGTGATCATCAAAATCAATCTTTGGGTCAGCACTACCGAAGTCAACCAATGATCAATTTTGAGATTGACATAGAATTCTTTGAATCGAGCATTGTCAAATTGATACTCATTTGTCGCGATGATTACTCGAGGAAGCCCAAATCTTTATATTATAGCCTTCTAGATAAAGTCGTGAGCTTTTGCCTCGGTAATCCGGACCACTGGTTCAGCTTTAACTTATTTGGTGAAGTAGTCCACAACCATGATGAAGAACTTGTGCTGCCCGGTCGCCATTGGAAAGTGTCCGAGGATGTCTATTCCCCCCACTGAGTAATTGGCGAAGGAGCGTTGATTGGTGTTAATGGTACAACTGGCCGCTGTTGAATACTGGCATGCTGCTGATATCGGTCACATTTTTTTATGAAGCCGGCCGCATCTTGTTGCAAGGTTAGCCAGTAATGTCTTACCGTAGCACCTTGTAGGCCAAGGATATGCTCCCCAGATGGTTGCTGCAAATTCATTTATGAACCTCCCGAAGTGCATAATTCACCTTAGTTGGATGGAGACACTTAGGAGAGGTAATGAAAATGACCTTCTGTATAATTTATCGTTGAGAAGGACATAATGAGAGGCTTGACACTTCAACCTATGGGCCTCAACTCGGTCTTCTGGCAACTTTCCATCTTTCAAAAAGCCGAGGAGAGGATCCATCCAGCTCGGTTGCATTTCAACATTCATCACTAGATTAGACTCTTCAATGCTTGCTGCCTCCAAGACTTCGAAATATGTGGCCTTAGTTAGTTCAGTTAATTCTGAGGTCACCAACTTGGACAGGAGATTGACTCTAGCATTTTTTGACCAAAAATTTGTTAAATATCAAGGCTTTGAAAAGCTGAGGAGATGTCCTTCACCTTTGCAAGTATTTAACCATCGATGGGCCTCGAGCTTCGAACTCTCCACAAACCTGGCCAATAACTTACTAGGAGTCGTTAATGACCTTTAATTGTGGAACACCAAGCTCCTTAGCAAGCTTGAGCCCGATAATGAGGACTTCATATTCTGCTTCGTTATTTGAGACATGAAACCTGAACTGCAAGGCGCATTCTGCAATAATCCCTTCTAGGCTTGTAAGGATGAGACCAGCTCCGCTGCACCACTCTTCCCCCCCACCCCCGAGCTCGATGATCCATCTACATGTAAAATCCAGGATTGTTCAGTCATATGATCTTTCTGACGAGGCTCGGATTTACTTTCATCAAGAACAATGCATTCCACTAAGAAGTTAGCCAATACATGTGCTTTAATAGCCGGATGAGGTCGGTACTCCAGGTCGAACTCTTTAAGCTCTACTGCCCATTTTGCCAACCAACCTGTATTTTCAGGCCTCTGAAATTTTCTTCATTGGTTAGTCAGTTACTGTGACTGAATGGACCTGAAAGTATGGACGAAGCTTCCTAGTTGAAATGATGAGGGTGTAGACTGTCTTCTCCAACTTCGAGTATTTTTTTTTTGGAATCTCGCAAAATTCAGCTTGTATAATAGAACGGCTTCTGACACCCTTCCTCCTCTCGTACCAACACCAAGCTAATAGCAAGTGGAGAAATGGCTAAGTATAGATAGAGCATTTCTCTAGTCTTCGGCTTAGTAAGGAGGGGTGGCGAGCTAAGATACTTCTTAAGTTGGTTGAAAGCTATCTGATGCTCCTCGGTCCACTAAAAATCCTTAGGCTACTTCAGAGCTTTAAAGAATGGGAGACAACGTTCGGCAAACCTGGATACATATCTTCCAAGCCAGGCAATCCGACTAGCTAGATGTTGAATCTCTTTTATTATCTTCAGTGGCTGCATCTCTTGCACTACTCGAATTTTCTCTGGGTTTGCTTCGATGCCATGTTGCATTACCATATATCCTAGAAATTTGCCCGAGATGACCCTGAAAGTGCATTTGGTTGGATTAAACTTCATTTGGAACCTTCTGAACTTTGCAAAAGACTCTTTTAGGTCATCTATATGTTGATCGGCTACTCAGCTCTTGATCGGCATATCATCGACGTAAACCTCCATATTTCGGTTGACCTATTCTTTGAAGATCTTATTGATGAGTCGCTGGTAGGTCACTCCTACATTCTTCAACCTGAGGCACATAACCTTATAGCCGTAGAGGCCTTTGTCGGCGATAAAGGTTGTTTTCTCCTCATCATCAAGGGCCATATGGTTATAGCCGAAGAACGCATCCATAAAGGTCAAGAGTTGATGTCCCAAGGTCGCATCTACAAGCTGATCAATCCTCAGAAGAGGAAAGCTATCTTTGGGGCAAGCCTTATTTAGATCGGTGTAACCAATACAAACAAGCCACTTGCCATTTGCCTTTTTAACCAATGCAACATTGGCCAACCAATCAAGACAATTTACCTCCTGTACAAATCTAGCCTCCAAAAGCTTATCAACCTCTCGATCTATAACTTGCTGCCTTTTCATAGAGAATCTCCTTTTCTTCTACCACATAGGTTAGTATGCCGAGTTCAGATTGAGTTCAGGTGAAGACATCAGCATTGGTGCGAAGAAAGTCGATGAGCTTTGCTTGATTCTCCTCGTCCAGCTGCAAGCCGATTTGCACAGTTTGGTCAAGTTCTTGCTCCCTCAAGGAGATTTATACCAATTCTTCGGTTGATTCGCCTCACTGCGCCTTCAATTCATCTCTCGTGTCTAGCCCCTCTATTAGAAATATCTCTATTGGTTTCTTTTCCTTAAGTGTGGCCATGTAGCATGAGCAAGCTAACATCTGATTACCTCGGACCTCTGTCACTCCATTTTTGGTGAGGAATCGCATGAGCAAATGGTAAGTGGATACCATAGCTTAGAAAGCATTTAGGCCAGGCCGACCTAAAATTGCATTATAAGTAGAGAAGACTCAGACCATGAAGAAAGCTAGCCTTATTGCGCTTTGTCGAGGCTCATGTCCTGCGGTGACCGATAAGTCGATTACACCCTCCATAGGAATAACGTCTTCCGAGAACTTGATCAAAGGCATGCTGAATTTTCTCAATTGCTCAATAGTTAACATCATTCTTTGGATGGCATCATAAAATAATACATCGACTGAACTTCTATTATCAACTAAAATTCTTTTTACATCATAATTTGAAATTATAAGAGAGACATTTACAACATCATCGTGGGGAGTCTGAACTCCTCTCAAGTTGGCGTGAGAGAAAGAAATGACATCTCCTATCCTCTGCCTCTTTGGAGAGGCATTCTCCTCTTGCTTTGCTAGATCGTGGCCTTTTGCGGTGCTCGTCTCCTCAAGAGGATGTTGATTTGAGGCTAGCTCCTCCCAACCACATTGATTGGTGACATACTGATCTAACCAGCCACATTGGATGAGTGCTTCAATCTCATCCTTCAGCAGGATGCATTCCTCGCTATCATGCTTGTGGTTATGGTGAAATCGACGGTACTTCTTCTTATCTCTCTTATTAGCCGGCACCTTCATCCTCTGTGGAGCCTGCAAGTAACCTCAGCCTTCATCTCCATTAGAATTTATGTCTCAGTGCATTATGGTGGTCAAGCACATTACAAAGAACCCGAAAAAAAAACAACTGTGGGCGAAAGAAGGGTCGTGAATAAGAAAGAATCACATCGTCACCAAACCCACCCTCTACTCAGGCCGTGCGATCATCTTATCAGTGCAAACATGATCTTGTTGGAAAATGGTGGAACACCCCAACTTTGTCCAGTACCCAGTACCACCAACATGGAGATGACTACCTATAGAAGCCCCCATAACGTCCTATCATCTAACTCGGGAAATACCTCTACCAAACACCAACGCTTCATTAAACCACCTCTTCCTATGTAGAATGGCAAGTGGACACATGTCATTGCCTGGCAACGCCTTATGAAGTATGGGTATCATATCCACCAGAAAGCATCTGGCATAAATGAAGCTCAATGCCGAATAACACCATTCCTCCTTCCTAGAGTCTGACAAAAGGCATATGAGACCCTTCAAAGCTTAATCACTCCTAAAAGGACAAAATAGAGAGGCACATTGAATAAGGGTTCATGAAATCATGGGCCGATCAGAACTTGGGACACCCTACCCTGTACACCACCATTCCTCCCACCAAAAAAAGCCATGCCCCTACCGTCCAGTGCTCATGCCTTCCGAAACTCCTATCACAGGTCTTTAAATATGGAGTCTATTTCCGCTGCGGGAACCCAGCCCACTTTAAATGAATCTATAGAAACATCTTTAAATGCTTCCATTGTTTGAGGTTTGGACTTGCACTGGTCATGCATGGAGCCTCCTAAACAAACCCCCCACTAACAGCCAAACTCCCTGTACCCTCCCAAGTAAAATACTAAGAAGTCTTTCCTTCCCCCACTTTCTCCTCCATCAGACTCTACTCCACCTTCATGCCCCATCCCAACTTCTCAAATAGCTGCTGGAACCATGGAACCAGAACTCGCGATTACCCACCAATGCAAGGCTTGTTTGCCTCTCATTTTAGAAATGGCAGAAATCTCAGCCTATTTGGACTGCGTTGCTCTTGTTGAACCTTCGATTGTCCCATTAAAGTTGATGACATTGCAGTGACCTTAGTCTACACTGCCAAGGTCACAAGCTCTTGGACAACCAAGGTCACAAGCTCTTGGACCTTAGTCTACCTTTTCATTTTCTGCCCCTCTAACGAGGTGGTCAAATCACTTATGGCGATGGGGCATATTCAAGGAGAAGGCTTCATGCTCATCGCCAATCACTGGGATCAATATAAGGGAGCTATCCACTATAAACTCAAATTTCAGGTTTGTGCCAACCTTATCGACTTACCTCTAATATGTTGGAATTCAGAGGATGAGGCCAGACATCCAGTTTAGACATCCAGTTTTGGCACAAGCTTAGACATCCAATTTTATTGCGAAGATCTTGTAGCTATACTAGAAATAGTCAAAGTCATAGTTGGTCCTTTCACTCACACTATGAAGGTTGTGGTGAATTATTCTAGATTAGAGGTGTCACCATTCGACGACTCCTCCATTCAAGGTGACAACCACGGAGACATAGGCGATAGTGAAGGAGAGTTTTGGTTTGGCTTAACAAGCCAAAATCACTCCACCGGCAATTGGAGACATCATCTTCCCCACTTCGATAGCACCTCACTGGACCGAGGCAACCCTAGCAGCCACAATTGCTGATGGTAACGTGTTAACCCCCTAATGGATTTTGATGAATACAAAACACTAGAGTATAATTCCATTTATCTTAACAATTTAATTGAGAAATTCATATGTTTTATTAAGAATATTGTTAAGAAATGTCTAGGCAAGTTCCCATAATTTTTATGAATTTATTGAAGAATTTTTTGAGATGAAAGAAAAAGTTCAGGGACAGCCGAGACGTCTCCTGATAGTCTCAGAGACGTCTCTGGCACAAACAGGAAGAACTGGCACACTTGGAGACGTCCCCGGCACCTGCCGAGTCGTCCCCACGATAGCGGAGTCGACTCTCTCAGTAGCGGAGTCGACTCTCTCAGTGGCGGCAGAAAAGCAGTTTTCAAGAGATATGCGCGAGACGTCCCCACCGCAAGCAGAGTCGTCCCCACAAGTAAAAAGGAGACTTCCCGAGTCGTCCCCAAGATAGCGGAGACGGCTCTCTCAGGGTTTTCCAGAGAATGATTTTTTCGGTGATAAGGCAGCGGAGACGTCCCCTGAAAGAGCGGAGTCGGCTCTCTCAGGGAATTCCAGAGGACATGTTTTTCGGAGATAAAGAAGCAGAGTCGACCCCGAGACAGCGGAGTCGTCCCCATTCAAAAAGTGCAAACAAGCAGAGTCGTCCCCGTAAAGTGCCGAGTCGACCCCAGACAACGTAAAAAGTAAAATCTTGTAGCCGAGACGTCTCTCGTTGAAGCGGAGACGTCCCCGGAACGCCTGGGACGCGACTGACAACTTTTACAGGTTTGGTTTGAATTTCAAATCTCTTTTACTTTATCTCTAACGGCTATATTTGCTTTTTGGGCTATAAAAGGGAGCTCTTAAGTGCTTCAAAACAACTTTTCACCAACCCAAAAGCTAGATCATTTAAGAGAGAAGCAAGAGAGAGAAGTTCAAGGGAGTGAGTGCATTCAAGTGAAGAAATCAAGTGCTTTCAAGCTTCCCAAGTGATTTCAAGCTCAACCACTCTCTTCCACTCGTGCATTCAAAGCTCACACTCAAATCTACGCGATCCACATCGGAAGAATCACCATTTCCCACGCTTCCAACGGCAAAAGGACTCTTCCGGGTTCTATTGTTCATCATTGCCATATTTGCTTTTCTAGAGCTTTTCTTTTCTGTGTAAACTCTTTCATTGTGGTGCTTGTTCCAGTCAAGGGACTTGGAACAAGGGAAAGGCGTCCCAAGCCTAAGTGAAATTGGGGGTGTTAGGGTTTGTTGTGAGCCCGGTGTAAAACAACGAGTTAGGTAGTGAACTCGCAAAACTACCGTACTGTAATCTTGGATTATAGTGAAAATTTCCAAAGATGATTTGGGGAGTGGATGTAGGAGCAGTGGAAGCTCCGAACCACTATAAAACCTTGTGTTTGCGATTGACCTTTCTCATTCCTCCTTCTTTACTTTAGTGCATATATTTGTGTGTTTTATTTTTAATTAGGCGAAAAGTTTTAAAACACCCAATTCACCCCCCTCTTGGGTGACCATCTCTGGGCAACAAGTGGTATCAGAGCAGGTGCTCTGTGTATTTCTTGAAAGACCTAACCGTCTTAGCCAAAGATCTAGATGGCAACACCCTTTAACAATGTTCCTGCCGAGGGGCAAGCAACCAATAGACCTCCACTCTTCAATGGGACAAATTATACCTATTGGAAGACTAGAATGAGAATCTTCATTCAAGCACAAGATTATGCCTTGTGGAGGGTTATAGTCAAGGGACCACAAGAACCATCACACGTGGTCAATGGCATTCGAGTTCCCAAACCTGAGGAGGATTGGGATGAGAATGATGATAGGATGGCTCAACTCAATTCTAGAGCCATGAACTCATTATTTTGTTCTTTAGATGTAAATGAGTTTAATAGAGTCTCCACATGTACTTCCGCTAAGGAAATATGGGATAGGCTTGAAGTTACCCACGAGGGTACAAATCAAGTTAAAGAGTCCAAAGTGAACATTCTAGTTCACAAATATGAATTGTTTAAGATGGAACCTAATGAAACCATCATATGCATGTTTACACGTTTTACTGATATTATTAATGGTCTAAAGAGCTTGGGTAAATCTTATACTAACCCGGAACTTGTGAGTAAAATTCTCAGGTCTTTGCCAAAAGCATGGGAAGCAAAGGTCACGGCGATCGTAGAAGCCAAGGACCTCAACACCTTGGGGCTAGAACAACTTTTGGGCTCATTGATGACGCATGAGCTCACTATGAAGCAACATGAGGATGACTTGCCAAAGAAGAAAACGATTGCACTCAAGGCTACCTCGAGTATGTGTGAAGAGGAAAGTAGTGAGAGTGAGGAAGAAAGTGAGGACGAGGACTTGGGTTTGATAGTTAGGAAGTTTAAAAAATTCATGAGGAAAAAGAAACCCTTTCCAAGGAAAAAGTTTGGAGGGAGAAATGATTGGGAAAAAGAAAAAGAAAAAGAAAGAGACCCAATCATATGCTATGATTGCAAGAGACCGGGACACATTCGTTCCGAATGCCCTCAACAAAAGAAGTATTTTGGAAAGAAGAAGAAGAAGGCATTGAAGGCAACATGGGATGATAGTGACACATTATCCTCCGAGGAAGAGAAGGAAGAGACCGCCAATCTATGCTTCATGGCGTTCGAAGACGACGAGGTATGTCAAAACCCAACCATAAATTTTACTTTAGAAGAATTATATGAAGCTTTTCAAGAACTTATGGGTGATTGTAGTATGTTAGGAGCAAAGAATAAAGAATTAAAAGCCTCCAATCAAAAACTAAAGGAAAATATTGAAAACCTATTAATTGAAAAGGAGAGCGTTAAAAATATTAACACTACTAACCTAGAAATCAAAAATTCAAAACTAAGCATTGAAAATGAAAAGGCAAAAACACTAATTAAGGAATTAAATCCAAAAGTAAAATCCCTACTCGATAATAATACCTCACTTGCACAAACTGTTGAATCTCTTAAAAAAGATATGGAAGAACTAGTTAAAGAAAATTTGAATCTTGAGAATGAGGTACATAAGTACAAACCAATTGTTGAAAAATTCACACAAAGCTCTGAAAAATTAAATCTTATTCTTTCAAATCAAAGAGCTGTTTTCAATAAAGCCGGATTAGGATATAAAACTAATAAGCAACAAAAGTATCTAAAGAATTTCTTTGTAAAAGCAAAAGACGTAAAAACTGAAAAACCAACATGCTTTCTTTGTGGAAAGAAAGGACATAAAGCCTACTCTTGCATTCAAAGAAAAATCCAAACTAACAAGAGTACATTTGTAAAAGCTAAAAACATAACTAAAGTATGGGTGCCTAAGGGAACCAACTACACTAACCACGAAGGACCCAAGAAAACTTGGGTACCTAAGAGCTTCACATGATCATTTTGCAGGTATGCCTTGCAGCCGGAAATAAAAAGAGAATGTGGTATCTTGATAGTGGTTGCTCAAGGCATATGACCGGTGACAAGAGTCTCTTCGTCACCTTGGAATCAAAAGAAGGAGGAGTAGTCACATTTGGAGACAATGCTAAAGGCCGAATTATTGGTGTTGGTAAAATCTCCATATCACCCTCCTCATTTATTGATAATGTATTGTTAGTTAATGGACTAAAACATAATTTGTTAAGTATAAGTCAATTTTGTGACAAGGGCTTTAAAGTATCATTTGAATCATCACTATGCATAATTAGTAGTCCATTTGACAATGAGATCATACTCACAGGACATAGGCATGGAAATGTTTACATGGTAGATCTTGATGATCTCACCATGAAGGATGGCCAATGTCTTGTAGCCATGAATCCCAAAGTCAATGAGACTAGTTGGTTATGGCATCGTAGGTTAGGGCATGCTAGCATGGACTTAATCTCCAAATTAATTACAAAAGATCTAGTCAAAGGACTACTAAAAATAGACTTTGAGAAGAATAAAATTTGCGCTGCATGTCAATTAGGGAAACAAACAAGAAGTTCCTTCAAGTCTAAGAACGTAGTCTCAACAACAAAACCTTTAGAACTAATTCACATGGATTTGTTTGGACCCACTAGAACTGCTAGTCTAGGGGGTAAGAAATTTGGTCTTGTAATTGTTGATGATTTTTCACGTTTTACATGGGTTTCATTTCTTGCACACAAAGATGAGTCCTTTTCCGCTTTTATCAAGTTTTATAATAGGGTTTCGAATGAACTCAATCTTAAACTAAAAGCAATTAGGAGTGATCATGGTACCGAGTTTGAAAATCAGCACTTTGAAAAGTTTTGTGACGAAAATGGTATCAATCACAATTTCTCGGCACCTAGGACACCCCAACAAAATGGGGTGGTAGAAAGGAAGAATCGCACACTAGCAGATATGGCTCGTACCATGTTGTGCGAATCGGATCTACCAAAGTATTTTTGGGCTGAAGCAATAAATACCTCATGTTATATCTTAAATCGTGCTTTAGTTAGATCCATCTTAAAGAAAACACCTTATGAGTTGATAAAAAGTAAGAAACCAAATATAAGTTATTTTCATGTTTTCGGTTGTCGATGCTTTATTTTGAACAATGGAAAGGACAATCTAAGTAAATTTAGTGCTAAATCAGATAAGGGGATCTTCTTAGGTTATTCCTCATCTAGTAGAGCATACAGGGTCTTCAACAAGAGAACTCTCGTTGTTGAAGAATCCATTCATGTTGTTTTTGATGAAACTAATGGAGATTCTTCTAGAAAAGAAGAAGATGGTGATGTAGGTATACTTGAAGACCAAATGAAAGAACTCTCCACTCAAGACAAACAACATGAGGATGAGATCAAAGAAGATACAAATCAGCGAGATGAAGAAGATCAACCTCCATCAAGAAATCAAGATCTTCCTAAAGAATGGAGGTATGCACATGGTCATCCAAAGGATCTAATCCTTGGTGATCCTTCACAAGGTATAAGAACTAGATCCTCTTTAAGAAACACTAGTAATTATCTTGCTTTCGTTTCACAAATAGAGCCTAAATCACTAGAAGAAGCTGAAAAAGATGATAATTGGATGAATGCTATGCAAGAGGAATTAAACCAATTCGAAAGAAATGAAGTTTGGACTCTAATGAAAAGACCTCCTAATATTTCAATTATAGGCACCAAGTGGGTGTATAGAAATAAACTAGATGAAGATGGAATAGTAATAAGAAACAAAGCTAGGCTAGTGGCCAAAGGATATAATCAGGAGGAAGGAATAGATTTTGATGAAACTTTTGCTCCTGTTGCTAGGTTAGAGGCTATTAGACTACTTTTAGCATATGCATGCTTCATGGATTTTAAACTCTATCAAATGGATGTAAAAAGTGCATTTTTAAACGGTTATATAATGGAGGAAGTTTATGTAGGACAACCTCCAGGTTTTGAAA
The DNA here is from genome assembly GCF_009389715.1 of Phoenix dactylifera. Lineage (NCBI taxonomy): Eukaryota > Viridiplantae > Streptophyta > Magnoliopsida > Arecales > Arecaceae > Phoenix > Phoenix dactylifera. Next base: position 26,899,695 of record NC_052395.1, read on the forward strand.
ATCACTTACATCCAGATTATGTGTATAAATTGCATAAAGCATTGTATGGCCTTAAGCAAGCCCCTAGGGCATGGTATGAAAGATTAAGTAATTTCCTAATTGAAAACAAATTTAAGAGAGGAAATGTAGACAAAACTCTCTTTATTAAAAGAAAAGGAAATGACTTATTGCTTGTACAAATTTATGTGGATGATATAATTTTTGGTGCTACTAATGATAGTCTTTGTCAAGAGTTTGCCAAGCTTATGCAGGGAGAATTTGAAATGAGCATGATGGGTGAGCTCAACTTCTTCCTTGGGCTACAAATAAAACAATCAGAGGATGGCATCTTCATCAGTCAGTCCAAATACATCAAGGAAATGTTGGAAAAATTCAAGATGAAGGATGCAAAGGAAATCAGCACACCCATGGGCTCAAGTTGCAAGCTTGACAAAGATGAAAAAGGTAAAAGTATAGACTGCAAATTGTACAGAGGTATGATAGGCTCTCTACTTTACCTTACTGCTAGTAGACCAGATATATTATTCAGTGTTTGTATGTGTGCTAGATATCAAGCATGTCCTAAGGAATCACACTTGCAAGCTGTTAAGAGAATTTTTAGATATCTAGTAGGGACATCTAATGTAGGCTTATGGTATTCTAAACAATCTGACATAAATTTAATTGCTTATTCCGATGCTGATTTTGCCGGGTGCAAACTCGACAGAAAAAGCACAAGTGGCACATGTCAATTCTTGGGTGCCAATTTGGTTTCTTGGTTTAGCAAGAAATAAAATTCAGTTGTCTTGTCCACAGCTGAGGCTGAGTACATTGCAGCTGGAAGCTGTTGTGCCCAAGTTCTTTGGATTAAGCAACAACTTGAAGATTTCGGTATCAAAATGGATAATATACCAATTAAATGTGATAATACAAGTGCAATTAATTTAACAAAAAATCCTGTCCAACACTCTAAGTCAAAGCATATAGAGATTAGGCATCACTTTATTAGGGATCATGTGCTGAAAAATGATGTGATGATTGAATATGTATGTACTGAAAATCAATTGGCTGATATCTTTACAAAGCCCATTTGTAAAGATAGATTCAATTTCTTGAGGAATGCTTTAAGCTTGTATGATCCTAGCAAATGAATTGAATTTGTATTGCATTGCTTTGCTACTCAAACTAGTAATCCATCTCAAGGTCAATATAAGTGAAAGCATGAATCCATCTAAGCTAAATGACGAACTGTTTGACTTTCCGGAGGATGGTTACCCTCCCTTGGACTCTTCATAGAGATATTTTCAGAGCCTATATCATAGGTATTCGAAATTTGGTCAAACATTCCTCATTTCAATATTAATAATTCAAAAATCATAACCAAATTATTATAGGGTGTATTATTAATGGGGAGGATCACAAACAAATTCACTCTGTGTTTATCAAAAGAAATCATGTTGTTTAGGGCGATTAAATAAAAATTTGAGAAAAGATAAAATTCAGTCTGAAATTTTTCAGTGCCGGAGACGTCTCTGGCAAGTCGCAGAGACGTCCCCCCAGGCGAGACGTCTCGCCTTAGTCGCGGAGATGTCTCGGGGACCGAACTAGGGTTTTTAAAATAAGTGAAACAGCTCGAGCCGACCCGAGCTATCTTCTCTCATCCCCGACCAAAAACGAAAACCCTAGCCTCCATTTGTTCTCCATCACAAACCCTAGCCTCCTTCTCCACTTTTTCTTAGGATTTCCAATCATGGCACCCAAAAGAGCTAGGACAACCCGTGGAAGGCGACCTAGGGCAGCGGCCGACGATGAGGAACGGAGGGAAGAACATTCCCCGCCGTCTCCTCCGGTTGCTCCGCCAACCACGACTATTTCCTGTGCAAATCGCACAGTCACGACCGGAAGGTACATAGATTTCTCATTTTTAGATCATGAGGGGTTCTCTATTGGAGAGAGACTCCGAGCCCAAGGGTGGGAGCACCTTTGTACCCTAAATACCTCGACCTACCCCGGCCTAGTTAGAGAACTTTTTAGCAATATGGCCTTAGGGGACCAAGGGTACACTGCATATGTCCGGGGGACATTAGTAGAAGTCAATGAAGATGTCCTATCCACTGTCTTACAAATCCCTAAGGACGGTGAGGCTCCAACCTCACATTCCCAAAGGGAATCAGCCCTAAATCTACTTTTAGGAAGAGAGGATTGCGGCCCTCTTGATGTTGTCAATTCCCAGGACCTAAATGCAGAGATGAGACTTCTTTTAAGTATTGTCAACCGGGTTCTATTTTCCAAAACCGGTCGCTTCAATTTTGTTTCGGAGCGAGATTTAGTTATAATGCACCATATCCTACTAGGGATACCCCTAAACCTCCCTAGACTTATGCTAAACTACATTGCCCTATGTCATAGGTATTCTAGGTTTAGTTTACCCTACGGCATGATCTTTACCTTAGTTTTCAAACACTTCAAAGTTTCCATTCCAACAAATGAACCTGCAAAGCCCTTGAGAAACACCGACTATTATAATGAGGGCACAATGAGAAGAATGGAATTTCATAAGATTGATGGGTCGTGGGTGAAGGTACCAAAGAGAAAAGCCCAAATCCTAGAGCCCGAGAACCCACATCATGAGTCTGACCATCACTCTCCTCCACCTAGCCACTTGGATATCCCTGATATACCCTCCAGCTCAGCTGGACCTTCCACATCCATGCCACCACCTCCTCCAGTTAGCGGGCCCTCCTTTCTTTCAGAAGATCAGATGCGCACCCTAGCATCTGCCATTTGCCAACAAATGAGGGAGGAGATGAGATCCATGATCTCTACAGAGTTGGCCCCCTTCAGAGCTTCACATGAAGTGCTTCTACAAGAGCTGAAGGACATTAGAAGTCAAATTGAAGCCACAACACATGAAATAATTGGTGTGGATGCCTCCCAAAAATTCAGATCAATAGAGCTCAAGGACAGCTTGAAGACCATTTCCAAGAGCCTCAAAGAGTTGACAAGCCCAGGAGGCAATGTGGGCACTTTAGTTGCCCAACTTAGAGGGAGGATTGAAATGGCAACTGAAGAATTTGAAGCACTTGTGGCAGCCTTCCACAAGTCACAGGGAGATCAATTTAAGACCCTAATGGATTCAATCAATGCTTTTATAGATGCAGCTTGTAGGATTTATGAGCAACGTCGCCGATAAGGGACGCTTTGTAAACATCTAGGAATCTTCTTTTTGTAAACCCTAGGCTATTTTGAAACACTTTTTGTATTAGAAATCAATACTTGTAATGATTTCTTCTTTTGACTATGTACTGACTTCAAAGGTTTACAATGACATATGAATGACATACAATCTCTTTTGAAACCCTGTGTACATTTCTAACTCTGTGTATGTGATTGTGTATGTGAGTTTGTGATGTGCCATAAAAATCTTATCACATACCTTGAGTGTTCAAATTTGATACAAAGAAACAATGCATATAAAACAGAGGGAGCACATCTTGTGATAACTATACTAAACAAAAAGATGAGTCTGAAATGAATTCCAAAACAAAGGGGGAGTGATATGAATGACTGAATTCATTAATAGAAATGACTTGGACAGGGGGAGCACAACTTGAATATTCTTGAGTCGTTCATGGAAATATGCTGAATCTTACTAGGAAGTATGCTTTAAGCACCTACAGATAATTTGTCCCCTTCATTGTTGATGACAAGAAGGGGGAGTAGAACCATAGAACCAATATGGATAAGGGGAGTAGAACCAATATGGATACATTGGAATGCAAAATACAAAATTCATGCTTAAAAGTTGAATTAGAAGAGATAAAATTGAAGAATATTGGCTTTAAGATAATTGCCCTTCTGGAAAAGAAAGGGGGAGTCAAAAAGAACTTAGCTTTCAATTATCTTTATACCTGTACATCTGAGCAAATACTGTGTATATGTTTAAGTTTCGAATTTTGCATATACTCAGTGTTTTGTCATCATCAAAAAGGGGGAGATTGTTGACCCCCTAATGGATTTTGATGAATACAAAACACTAGAGTATAATTCCATTTATCTTAACAATTTAATTGAGAAATTCATGTGTTTTATTAAGAATATTGTTAAGAAATGTCTAGGCAAGTTCCCATAATTTGTATGAATTTATTGAAGAATTTTTTGAGATGAAAGAAAAAGTTCAGGGACAGCCGAGACGTCTCCTGATAGTCTCAGAGACGTCTCTGGCACAAACAGGAAGAACTGGCACACTTGGAGACGTCCCCGGCACCTGCCGAGTCGTCCCCACGATAGCGGAGTCGACTCTCTCAGTAGCGGAGTCGACTCTCTCAGTGGCGGCAGAAAGGCAGTTTTCAAGAGATATGCGCGAGACGTCCCCACCGCAAGCAGAGTCGTCCCCACAAGTAAAAAGGAGACTTTCCGAGTCGTCCCCAAGATAGCGGAGACGGCTCTCTCAGGGTTTTTCAGAGAATGATTTTTTCGGTGATAAGGCAGCGGAGACGTCCCCTGAAAGAGCGGAGTCGGCTCTCTCAGGAAATTCCAGAGGACATGTTTTTCGGAGATAAAGAAGCGGAGTCGACCCCGAGACAGCGGAGTCGTCCCCATTCAAAAAGTGCAAACAAGCAGAGTCGTCCCCGTAAAGTGCCGAGTCGACCCCAGACAACGTAAAAAGTAAAATCTTGTAGCCGAGACGTCTCTCGTTGAAGCGGAGACGTCCCCGGAACGCCTGGGACGCGACTGACAACTTTTACAGGTTTGGTTTGAATTTCAAATCTCTTTTACTTTATCTCTAACGGCTATATTTGCTTTTTGGGCTATAAAAGGGAGCTCTTAAGTGCTTCAAAACAACTTTTCACCAACCCAAAAGCTAGATCATTTAAGAGAGAAGCAAGAGAGAGAAGTTCAAGGGAGTGAGTGCATTCAAGTGAAGAAATCAAGTGCTTTCAAGCTTCCCAAGTGATTTCAAGCTCAACCACTCTCTTCCACTCGTGCATTCAAAGCTCACACTCAAATCTACGCGATCCACATCGGAAGAATCACCATTTCCCACGCTTCCAACGGCAAAAGGACTCTTCCGGGTTCTATTGTTCATCATTGCCATATTTGCTTTTCTAGAGCTTTTCTTTTCTGTGTAAACTCTTTCATTGTGGTGCTTGTTCCAGTCAAGGGACTTGGAACAAGGGAAAGGCGTCCCAAGCCTAAGTGAAATTGGGGGTGTTAGGGTTTGTTGTGAGCCCGGTGTAAAACAACGAGTTAGGTAGTGAACTCGCAAAACTACCGTACTGTAATCTTGGATTATAGTGGAAATTCCCAAAGGTGATTTGGGGAGTGGATGTAGGAGCAGTGGAAGCTCCGAACCACTATAAAATCTTGTGTTTGCGATTGACCTTTCTCATTCCTCCTTCTTTACTTTAGTGCATATATTTGTGTGTTTTATTTTTAATTAGGCGAAAAGTTTTAAAACACCCAATTTACCCCCCTCTTGGGTGACCATCTCTGGGCAACATAACGCAACTTAGACACTCTCTCCGACTACTTATGCCACCCTATCTTGCCCTAGGTTTTGAGGCTTTCCCCTCAATCTTGTCTGCATAATGAGTAGCTTCACCCACTTTACTCTCGACCCTATGCTTCTTCCATATTAATAGGCCATTTCCAAGCTGTTACACACCCAATGCCCACCTCAATTTTTCAAATTTAAATTCAAAACCCCTAGCCATCTGCTCTAACAACTGCCTCATAGTAGGCAATAAGAACATCACATCTGGGTTACCAACTAACCCATTGCCTATCAAAAACTTCTCAGAAACACCCTACTTAACCTACCCTACACACTTGGATGACAACCCTAAAAACTCCTCCCCACAGAAACAACTAGAACCTATATCGGTCTCCAAAGTCTTCTCCTACCTAATGGATGCTTTAATCAACCCCACCAACAGCAATACCTCTAGCATAGCTCCTAGTCCAACAAGCACCAAGAGAAGCCCTAGGCTAAGGAACAAAACACACAAAGCCCTAGGGATCCAGAACACCAACCGAAATAGGAAGATGTCCTTTTTCATTAATTCCCTAACTACCAGCGATATCATCAAGCTAGGTAAAAAGTATGGTGTCAGCATATCTTCTAAAGGTGCTGTGCTCAAACTCCAAAAGCTTGAACTTCTTCCATGCAAGGGGACTAGTTGCCTAATGGTCTCCCAGAATGTTGCTTATACGACTGAAGATGGTTGCTAGGTCTCGAATTGTACCTTGCTCTTTCCTTACAGTTCAACCTTTTGTTCCCATGTTGGTCACTTGCTATTTGCGAGCAGGGCCGGCCCGAGCCTTAGGCGACCGAGGCGGTCGCCTAAGGCCCCGGGCCAACGGAAGGCCCCCGGAAGGCGAAGAGAGAGAGAGAGAGAGAGAGAGAGAGAGAGAGAGAGAGAGGGGGGGGAGGGAGGGAGGGAGGGACCGTGACCAAAAGGAAGCAAAGGCCCCATATAAAACAGGATGAGCTGGCTACGAGTCTTCCCCCTTGATGGAAGGGAGGTGGAGAGTTTCTTGGCCTGCAGAGGGGAAATTTAGGAAGTGGGGGACGGTAGTTTTGTTTTGGATGGAGAGAGAGAGAGAGAGGAGGGATTTGGTTGGCTTGATACATGCCTGAAGCCACTCTTACCTTTCATCCCTTCTCTTGTTTGGTTTTGGTCTTGGTTTTCCTTCCCTCACATTACTCCTGATCCAGCTGGGCCATCAGGAAGAAAGGGGGATTGGAAATGGACTTCTTGGAGGGTGGAGATTCTTTTAATTTTCTCCTCTCGGTTTCTTCTCCCCTCTTGGGTGGTAGAGAGAGAAGGAGGGAGGGGGTTGAATGGCTGCTGTGCTGTGATGTTGCAGTTGCTGCTTGGGTACTCACTTGAAGGGGAGATGGAGGGATGGGACTTTTATTAATTAGATGGAGTCAATTTCCCATAATGCCCCTACTTTCTCTTATAGAGAAGCTCCTGGACAAATTCTTTTCTTTACCTTCACCATGAAGTGCCATGGGATGACCTTTTCCTATTCCGCTCTTGCTTAACATGATAAACAATATTGCCAAGCATTATCATCTCAGTTATTTAATCAGTTTTATGGCCCTTCTTTTAGGATAATTACTTTTCTGCATTTCCATTCAAAAATAATATTAAATTAAAAAGATTTCTTGCCTATCTTTGTTAGATTCATGTATCTTTGTTGAAATAGTGTACTTGATAGCTATCCATTTTCATATCATTTTTTTTAATATTTTATATTTATTAAAAAAATTTATTATTAAAAAAAAAGGCCTCATTCATTGGATTCGCCTTAGGCCCCCAAATGTATTGGGCCGCCCCTGTTTGCGAGTGAGCAAATCCAATCCCCGCTGGACAATACCACCCTTTTGTCGTGTACTAAACATCCAACTATTTGGAGTAGCTAATAAAAGAGACCATATCACGCAACCTCATTTTGGATACTCTAGATACACAGTAAAACACTCAAAACAGTTGGAAAAGTATCTCGACACAAATGACAATACTCTTCTTGAATGTGAGGTGAATAGGACTCGCCAAGAAGCGTAGGCTGATTAAAAGCACATCAAAGATTCCAGGTGCTGGATTGTTAGCATGCGGAAAACAAAACTCGACCATATCAATCCCAAACTAACTAAATATACTTGCAGTATATCTTTTGACAAATGGCATGTTAAAGAAGCCTCAGGCTCCTCAGGAGGCCATCTAACATGTTGGGATTCATCCATGGTTGTAGGCACTCGGTCCACAGCAAAGAGTTTTCCATTAGTACCTAGTTCTCCTTTTTAGGAGATGACGGTCAATGGTTAGTTACTAATCTTTACAGCCTATATATATGACTATCAAAGCCGCTAACTTTTCTTCGTCGAACTTAAACACATTAGATCACTTCATCCTGGTCCTTGGATCATTGTTGGGGACTTCAACATCACATGTTTTACCTCCGAAAGACAGGGTGAAAAGAATAGCAATGTGGCTTCTTGGGAGTTCAACAAATTTATCGATGACCTTGATCTTGTTGAGATCAATGTGGCAAACAGGAAGTACACTTGGACCAACTTCAAGGAAGAAGCAAGCCTTGTGAAACTTGATAAAAGTTGTTTGTTGACCCTCTAATGGATTTTGATGAATACAAAACACTAGAGCATAATTCCCTTTATCTTAACAAGTTATTTGAGGATTTTAGTTGGTTAATTAAGAATATTGTTAAGAAATGTCTAGGCAAGTTCCCATGATTTTTAAGAACTTATTGAAGAATTTTTGAGATGAAAGAAAAAGTTCAGGGACAGCCGAGACGTCTCCGGGTTGTCTCCGAGATGTCTCTGGCACAAACAGGAAGAACTGGCACGTCTGGAGACGTCCCCGTAAAGTGCGGAGACGTCCCCGGAGCGCGGAGACGTCCCCTGAAAAAGCGGAGTCGACTCTCTCAGAGAATTCCAGAAGACTTATTTTTCGGAGATATAACGGCGGAGTCGTCCCCAAAGCAGCGGAGTCGTCCCCATGCAAAAAGCACAAACAAGCGGAGACGTCCCCGTAAAGCGCGGAGACGTCCCCGGAGCGCGGAGTCGTCCCCGAAGCAGCGGAGTCGTCCCCATGCAAAAAGCGCAAACAAGCGGAGACGTCCCCGTAAAGCGCAGAGACGTCCCCGGAGCGCCTGGGACGCGACTGACAACTTTTTCAGGTAGATTTGAATTTCAAACGGTCATATCTTTGTGTCTAACGGCTATATTTGCTTTTTGGGTTATAAAAGGGACCTCTTAAGTGATTCTCAACAACTTCTCACCAACCCAACACAAGATCATTCAAGAGAGAAGAAAGAAGAAGAGGTTCAAGGGAGTTAGAGCTTTCAAGAGGAGAAATCAAGTGCATTCAAGCTTTCCCATCTGATTTCGAGCTCATCTACTCACTCCCACTTGGCAATCAAAGCTCGCATTCAAGCCAACGTGATCCACATCAGAAGAACCACCATCATCCACGCTTCCAACGGCAAAAAGGGTTCTTCCGATTTTATTGTTTCTCATTGTTATATTTGCTTCTTAAGAGCTTTCAAATCTTTTGTAAAACGTTTGAATATTGAGCTTGTTTCAGTCAAGGGACTTGGAACAAGGGATAGGCGTCCCAAGCCTAAGTTAAATTGGGGGTTTTAGGGTTCGTTGTTAGCCCGGGGTAAAACAACGAGTTGGGTAGTTCACTCGAAAAACTACCGGATTGTAGGGTTTGTTGTGAGCCCGGTGTAAAACAACGAGTTGGGTAGTGCACTCGCAAAACTACCGGACTGTAATCTGGAGGATTATAGTGAAATTCCCAAGAGGTCTTGGGGAGTGGATGTAGGTGCTGGGGTGCACCGAACCACTATATGTTTGTTGTGTTTGTGATGCTTTTTGTCATTGTCTAACTTGCTCACCTACTTACTTAGATAAATTGCTTGCTTAACTCTTATCCGTGCATCCTTTAGTTGCAAGCATATTTAATTTACTTAATCAAGTCTCATTCAATAAATCAAACTGTTGCTAAGTTTAAATTCCACTGTGCATCTATACAACTTAGCATAATTAATTGAAAAGTTTTAGAAGTAGTACAAAAGTTTTAAAAGACCCAATTCACCCCCCCTCTTGGGTTGTATCTACTGGGCAACAAGTGGTATCAGAGCAGGTGCTCAAATATTATTTGTAGTCTTAACCGACTAGAGCCAAAGATCATGACAACTCAAATAGATAGTTTTCTAGGAGAAGGACAATCAATTGATACACCTCCACTATTTAATGGCATAAACTATACACATTGGAAAATACGCATGCGCATCTTTATTCAATCACAAAACTATTATTTATGAAAAATCATAATAAATGATCTTCACACACTCTCTCAAACGTTTAATGAAAAGGACTTAGCACAATTGAATGCTGATGCAATGAACATATTATATTGTGCATTAGATAGGAATGAGTTTAATTGCATATCTTCTTGCATGACTGCTAAAGAAATATGGAATATGCTTGAAGACAAATATGAATGCACTAACAAATCTGAAACATCATATGTAGAAGGAGAGCAGTATCATATTGAAAATCCATGCTTGGTGGCACAAGAGGTACATGCTGAAATTGAAAGCAATTTTACATTCGATGAACTCCATGATGCCTTTTCTGATTTGTATTTAGAATATAAGAAACTTATCTGTAAGAACAAGAACTTGAAGAATGAAAATCAAATTCTAATAAATGAAAAACTGAAACTAACTAGTAAAATTGAAATCTTAGTTAAAGAAAATCAAGAACTAAATCAAAGGGATCAACTTCTCACTGAAAGTCAAGATAAACTTAAGAAAAACAATGAATTACTTTCAGAAGATAACAGAAGATTAACTAAAGAAGTTGACAAATTAAAACCTATTGTTGAACGATTTACCTTCAGCTCTGAAAAATTGAACCTAATGATAAATAATCAAAGAGCTGAATTTGATAAAGTTGGATTAGGATATCAACCTTGGTACACCCAAAAATCTTTTAAGAATATGTTGGTTAAAACAGTCTTTAATTATTCTAAAACAGATTCTTATAATACTGATAAACAAAAGCTAAGTAAAATCTCTTCTATTGTTCCTAAATCTATACATTACAAATTTGATGAACCTAAAAGGCAAAAACAGAAAACTGAAGGTTTATCTACTACTTATGTTAGATCTATGTTTGTTAAACTCAACAAGAGGATACAGAAATACATCCCTTGTAATCCTAAAATCTTTAAATTTATGGACAAAATAGCTATTAAGAAAATATGGGTTCCAAAAGGAACAATTATAGCTAACCTACAAGGACTCAAAAGAGCTTGGGTTCCTAAGTTGAAAATATGATTATTTTTCAGCAAGCATGTCTAGCTATCCAAGGTTCTAATGAAAGATGTTATCTAAACAATGGGTGCTCTAGACATGTGTTAAAGGATTGAATTTAAAATGTAATTAAGAAGAATGAGTTAAATGAAAGAAATAATGATATAAGTTATTATTGCATCCTCTCATATTGAAATTACTTTAGTATTCGATTAAAATATGAATTGCATGTATTGATCAATTTTGTGATATAGAAAATACTTTTGGAAATATAATCAAATCTCTTCATTTTATAGTATACTTTACTCACTATTGGATAAGTTGCTAAATGATTAATCAATTTATTAAGAATAACTCTATGAATTCTCTATATGCTTGATTGAGAGTTATTATCCATGGCATTATTGTTTATTGATCATAGATATGATAATGTGTACTTGGTATGCTTTTGAATATATGCACTATGAATACCAAGAAACCATCCTTGGCATATAAAATCAACTCATGCTAGTATGTACTTAATCTCAAAAGACCTTGCCATTGGCTTACTTAGATTATCTTCTGAAAGGTCAAAGTTTGCTATGCATGTTAACTAAGGAAACAAACAAGAATCAATTTCTAAATCTAAAGATGTTGTTTCCAACACTAAGTTTTCAAAAGTTTACATTAGCCTTGTTCTTGGCACTCAAATTAAAATATTTTCTGCATTGGCACAAACTCACAAAAAGCGATCAAATGATAAAGGTTTGCAAACTATGAAAGTAAAATCATGGCATAGTTTTGAAAACCAATTTTATGTTAAGTTGTGCACAGAAAATAATATTGAATACAATTGTGTCTGCACCAAGAACACCTTAAGTAAAATAGGGTTAATAGAATTCTTGAAGAAATGAAAAAGACAATTGTGTATGATAGTCATCCTTAAAAGCTATCATCACTGTTTGTCATACATATGATTTCTATTAGATCTATTTTTGATGAAAACTCCTTTTGATCTTCAGAAAAATTGGAAATGAACCATTGCATATCTTTCATATTTTTCAGTCATACACGTTATGCTTGATATGATCTTATGAAAATAATGCCAAATCTGATAAAGATACTTCCATCCTTGGATATCATTCATCAAGCAATGCATATAGAACATTCATGAAAAATTCTAGTTGTAGAAGTATCAATTCATTTTATTCTTTATGAGACTAATGATTTATTATCAAAATACTAAAATCAAATAATATGGTTAATCTTTTACATATGCACTTAATGAAGAAAAATTGATGACTACTAAAAGACTAAATCAAGAAAAGAGGAAATAGATCTTGATAAAGATTCTTGCATGATTAGAAGTAAAGATCATCATTATCATGTGCTTGCTTCATGAGCTTTATATTCTGTCAAATGAATGTGTAGAATTCACTCCTATGTGGTTACTTCATTAAAAAGGAGATCTATGAAAAATAACCACCATATTTAAAAATACACATTACATATATGATAAAGCAATATGTGATTTAGAACAAGCATCAAAAGCATGATATATAAAAGCTTAAGCAACCTTTTTGATAGAAAGTAATAGTGATAAATCTATGCATCAAAAAGATAAATTTGTGATATCTTATTTGCTCAAAGTATGCATTGATGACATCATTTTTGGTTCTACTAATGAAGAGTTATATTGCAAAGTAAGTTTGAAATATGATGAATGAATTAACATCTTCTCTCAAACTCCAAATTAAGACAAACAGGAAAGGGGATCTTCATTGACCAACGTTAGTCCACAAGAAAACTCTTATAGAAGATTGGCATGAAGAAGGTATATCTATGACCCCATCTTGTAGAATTTGAAAAGGATGAGCAAAGTAGATCTATTGTGTTAAAGCTGTATTGAAGCATGATAGAATAATTATTTTATCATACAGCTAGTAGACCAGATTGTATGCTCATTATGTGACCTTGTGCAAGACTTCAATCTAACTTTAATTAATCATATTTTATTGATAACAAATAAATCATAATCTGAATTTTGATAGAAACAAATGTTTAAGATAAATTGATTAAAACATAGTTAACATATCTTATTGATAATTATCTTAAGCAAATAGAATCTAAACTAAATTGACTTGAACTATCTTGGTTAATGAATCTATCTCTTTAGTTCAAATGATATGTGCTTGCTTATATTTAGGCAATCTCTTGAGTAAAGTGACTCAACATGCAACTATTGTCATATCTTATATTAAGTCATCTAGTTAAAAAATATATATGTTGGATGAATGCTTTGTATCTTAAAGAAACTAATGACCTTCCTTCAAGAAAGAAAAATGAGAAATTTCAACTTGAAGGATATCTTCATGTAAGATACACTAAACATTCACATGCAAACAAGAGAGAGGATCTTCTTCAGCCAAAAGTTCACACATAAGAAATCTAGTTTGGCTTGAAGAACATATAATGAATAGGTAATTTAGATACCTTTCTCACAAATTAGTTGAGCAAAGTCAGTAACTTAAATCTTATTATGGCATGATTAAATTCTTTAATTATTAATTTTTGATATCATGTCTATATGTGTATTGACTGACTTATACTTTTAGAAATTATTTCATGGTTTGCTCAAACTAAAATATATCTTTGCCTATGTCATAACCATGAAATACACAAGTAAATGCTTAAAATTTTGATTTAAAATAACTTGTGAGAAGTTATGAATCCTTGAGCACAATGAAAATGTTGTTTGCATGATATACATCTATATGATACATAAGATTATTTCCTTATTCTGCTCTTTCATGCAAATTACTTGAGAATAACAAAAAGAGAGAGATAAAGAAAAGAAAATGGATATTATTCAAAAGAAGTAAAATCTAAGTAAAGGCAATTACTCCAATCTTAAGGAAAAGCAAAACAAGCATAATATATTCGGCACATTTGTGAGACTTGTGTGAGCATTCTTTTGGAAGGGATAAAATTCGTAATTAATTACACCTAAACAGGGAGAGTTTGGAGTGAACATTTTAACCTTTCTATATTGCTCATCATAGGGATGGTGCCAATGGGGAGGCTAGTGGTAGTACCCGGCACTATTTGACCCAACTATTCGGTGTAGGGCATATTAGGGACGGCACAAGAGGGAGGCTAGTGGTAGTACCTCGTGCCCCTTCCCAACTCCACCGGATAGGGAGTAAATGTTAGATGTATGCCCTAGAAGCCAATTTGGCTGACACATTGTTGATTCTAGGGACATAATTTTGTACTTGACTATTTATTATTGAATAAATAAAAGGCATCTTTTCATTCATATTGTTTATGTGTCTATGAATCGTCCAAGAAATTAATAAGATGATGATACATATTCTCAAGAGTTGAGAATTTGAGCCATGTATCATTGGCGATTAGTTTCTAAATGCTCTTGATCAATGGATCATCACGAGGACGGTGATCGATCCGATCAGTGCACAGATCACTTTCCTTCTGGATGGACGAGACTTGAGTCCACAGTGTAGGGACACTGAAGTGATAGTGCAGGTGCTTGTTAGAGAACTAGGGTACTGAGCGTGACCAAGACAAGAAGTCACTTGGATGTCTATCCACTCGTCAGTGACTTGCTTGATGTTGCAGTAGTGTGACTGGTCCTTTGACCTGCGGTGCTTCGGCTACTCACAGTGAGGTTATTGTAGTTTGACTGCACACATACATGGTCTCTAGCCATATGGGTCCATGCAGTGTAGATTGGCTGCAGTAAGTTTATTGTAGGAGTAGGGTATGCACCTATATGGAATCTATCGACCTTGATAGATAAGGAGAGATCCTATGTGATTTATAAGACTGAGTTCGTAAGACCTTGGCCGGGGCAGTATGCACAGTGGAGAAAGAGTTTTCCACTCTCGAACTTAAGTCGAATAAATTTTGACATATGACAGACGAAGGGGTTTGACGAGTTATCCATGACCTCCGTCTTGTAGGGATCCACGATAGAAGGACTGTAACACATGACAACTGCACCTAGAGGTTCATCATTCTATTCTGCTGGGTAGCCACTACATGCTGCTAGGTGTCACTGGTGGATGGTGGGACTCATAGGGATTATCTTGATGATCGATAAACCCTAATGAGTAGAGTTGGAATCGTTCCAACCCATTGAAAGGAGTTTTCAATGATACTGAGATGGAGATCTCAATATGTCTCATTACCAGTCAGATTAGAACCTATGAGGTCACACACATTAGAGGTTCTGATTATTAGGATTGTCGATTTGTGATTTGGAATCACAATGTCAATTGTCAATAAGATTGATGTACAAAATAACCCACTAAGAGTTAGTGAGTTAAATGGAAGAATTAAATAATTATAATTAGATTATAATTAAGTCTTTCGCTGATTAATTGAGTCAAATTATGTTGGGTCTGACCCAAAGAAATTTGACTCAAATCCTAGTCAAAAGTTGGCTAGATCGAGTCCTTGAAAATCCTGCCAAATTCAGCCTTTTTCCTATTATTGGAGCCTCCCTCTTGATGCCTTATTTTGAGGGGTCAAAATAGGCAAGAGGGGGCAGCCAAGAGGACAAGGAGGGGCGTGGCCCCCTCTCCTTCTTTGCTGGGAGCCAACGCCCCTTGATTCTTTCCAAGAATCAAGGGGCCCACCAATAAAGAAAGGCACCAGGAAACCTATTAGGAATAGGTTTCCTGGCGCATAGGGTTTTGAACCCCATAAAAAGGGAGCCCCACGTCCCATGTTTGAAGAGAAGAACTTCTCCCAGCCGTGGGGCAGCAAGAAGGAATTTTTGGGATTTTTAAATCAGCAAATAGGGAGAGAAAAAAAAAAAAAGGTGAAGGGTTTTCTTCTTCCTTTTGAAGGCTGCACAAGGTGGGATCCTTGTGATTTCTTCTTCCTTCTTCTTCGACATCCAAGAGAGGCTTTTGCAAGGAGCTAGCACCCCGGTGAAGCCCCATCTCTGATCTTCAGCAACCTCGTGTGGATACTTGTAGAGGCCGAACGTTTGTGCGGCTACAAGGAACCAAACCACGATCATCGGTTGCGGTGTTCTTCTACCCGCACAAAGGTGAAGATGAGATCTTCATTTGAAATTTTATATTTCTGATTTTCTAGTAGTTTAACAATTCATAATTAATTATTAGATCTTAGTTTAGTCCCCATCTTAATTCAAAAGGGTTCTGAATCGTTTTGATTCAGAAAAATTTTGAAATCTACCCGATCCTGTTCCGGCGTATGCGATGCACCGGGCCCGGCATGCGGATTCCGCCGCGAACGTCGCGCCGCTGTGGGGCAATCCAACAGTGGTATCAGAGCAAGTCATATTAGATTAATTGATCTAATTGGTGTCTAGGAAAGCATGAAAGGTGGTTACTTAATTAGGACCTTACTCTCTGAGTAAGGGGAGCCTCCCACCTGCTTACCTGGCCAATTGTTCGATTACCTCTTATGAAAGGCTCAAGTTGCAAACACTAAGACCTGATTAACCAATATTAAGTCAATAGGTCTTCCACTGTAGTAGAGCTGCTAAGGCCTTTCTGATGTTGACTTGTCTCGGCTGGATACAGTGGTCAAGTTGCATTGGGGGGCTGGACCTCTCTATAGACATGAGATGTTGTAGGGTAAAGGTGGGGTTGGGCACCAATAACTGTTAGGTGAGGACCCAATGACGACTTTATTCCTACGGTTATACGGTGGGTCTGACTTAACTAAGAAATGGGACCAATAACTGTTAGGTGAGGTCTTCATGGCTTAGAGACCAAGTTGCACTGCAACATGCTTGAGAAGCATTGTACAAGAGTTGTACACTCATCCATCTATGTGTCACCAATAACTGTTAGGTGAGGTGGCATGTGAATTGGTGGGACCGCAGTACCCACTAGAAACCCTAGTCGTGTGGGATTTCCGTTTTCCTACCAGGGGAGTGTGAGGAATTCGAGAAAATAGTGGGAGTCATATTTGTTCTAAAAGACCTTAGGACAGATTAGGATCAAGTACAAGAGTCTAACTAGAATCTTTACTCTCTGCAGATACAATGTCGGCTTCAAACCCTTTGACCCGTATTCTTGAGACCAACCGACTGACCGGAACCAATTACAAGGACTGGCTTAGAAATCTCAAAATAGTTTTGGACTGTGAGAAGATAGGCTATATACTCGATTCAGATATCCTGATCGGTTATTTCAATTTTGAAAATAAACCACGCAATAGCACGTATCCTGTAGGATAGTGATTACGGGTGTCGGTCCACAGGGATTGGAGACAAGTTATTTTTCTTTTAAAAATAAATCAAAAAGAAGGATTTGCTAACTTGATTCAACTAAATTAATCTATGAGTACGAATTGAAATTTAATCAAAGTAAATAGATCTAGGGTTTGGAATCCACCACATAGCATTGCATCAAGGATTGTGTTCTTAATTTTTATCTTTTGGAAGGCATGCAATTTTGGCTATAAGCCTTTTAAAATAAAAACATAAAGAGTGTTAGGAAGATCCATCTTCGGTATAGCATGAAGTGTCTACCTAAGTATGCTAATCTAGGATGCAGCACACTTCATCTTCCTAGGCATGGATCATCTTAGACTACTTTAGCAAACATGATTAGTAACTAGCATGCTCAAAGTTTAAATATCATAAAGGAATATTTCATTGAAAATAAGAATTTAAACAAGCTCCAAAATAATAATAAAAATAAGAACTACAATGCCCTGATACATTGCTAGGGCTTCATCCAGCCCTAGACTAGATGTTTAGCCGAGCATGGCTTCCGGACGACCTCCCATCCTCAAATGAAGTTGATCACCTCCCATAATTCCCAAAATATCCAAGACTCTTCTCTTTCCTCCCCTCTCTCTTCTTTTTTTTTATTTCTTTCTCTCGGCTTTCTTCTTCTTCTTCACCGAAACAGAGCCCCCCTGTTTCTTTCTTCTCCACCGAGCCTCCTCCCTCTGTTTCTTTCCTCTCTCCCTTTTATAGATCAATCGTTGAAGCATCGAGAGGGAGAGGATGCGTGATTGCTGGGGATCCGATTGCTTGGGGGCTGGGATTTGGAAACGGAAGGAGGGCGTCAATCCGTGGGATCACCAGCTGCATTTGAAACGGGCGGAAGAAATGGGAGCTTGATCGACGGGAGGAAATCACGGAAGAGGTGCTGGGTCCTTGGGTCACAGTGCTTGCAGACGCGGAGGCTTGAAGCGTGGGATGCATCACCGGCGGAAGAAATGGTGCTGGAGGACCACTGCAGACGGACGCTGGGAACTTGGACTGGTGCTTAAACTTGGAAGCAGGATCGCTGGGATCACGGGGACATTGAAAGGAGCTGGAGATCCGGAAGAGTGGAGAACATGGATCCGTGGTTGCAGAGGCAGGAAGGAAGATGGCTGCGTTGCCTTGATCACGGATGGGTGACTTCCGGCTGCTGGGAGGATCGCTCCGAATGGTGGGTGGCCGCGGGATCAACGGGGAGATGCCTCGACGCGGCTTGATGGCGGAGCTGGGTCTCGGCTGCGGGCTGCGTCACAGGCGGAGGACGAGGCGGAATCGATGGGAAGAAGGGGAACGGCCCGGATGCACTGCGGGGGAGAAGATGAACAGTGGCTTCTTGTTTACATTATTATTTTTTTTTTTGTAACACTGTTC
This sequence comes from Phoenix dactylifera, assembly GCF_009389715.1. Lineage (NCBI taxonomy): Eukaryota > Viridiplantae > Streptophyta > Magnoliopsida > Arecales > Arecaceae > Phoenix > Phoenix dactylifera. The sequence goes on from NC_052395.1 coordinate 26,918,161, forward strand.
ATATGAACAGTGTTTTCACGGGACACTGTTCATATGAACAGTGAATTCCCCGAAATTATTTTTATTTATTTTATTATATTTATTATTTTCTTTTTTTTTTGTTTTTTAAATTTATAAATTTTATATGAAGGCAGGTAAAGAATTGGTTGGGAGTTACTTTGGGTTTGAAGTGGGTCATGATTGTTGATTTGGCTTGAACTCGTTCTCGAGCCCAATGTCATTTAATTCTTACTAAACTGCTTCAGATTGGACTCAACCAGATCAGACCGTGACTTAATAAAAGAGTTAATCAAATATTTTCCTATACAATTATAACTTTCAATCAAATCAGGACCAAAGCCCATTTAGTTATAACCTTAGTCGGGTCAACACAATCTCCTTATATATTTTTTTGTAATTTTCATGAAAGATTGCAACCAAGGGAGAGACAAGTTCAGAATCTAGTTTAAGAGAATAATTACCATATTTTAAACTTACTTCAATGTTTGTTCAATTTCATGGTAAAATATGTATTTATCAGTTTAAAAATATTGATAAGTGCTATGGAAAGGTAACTAAATTATAAATTATTAAGCACTTATCACACCCCCAAACCTATGTTTTGCTAGTCCTCGAGCAAAATAAAACTAGAAAAGAAGAATTCTAACTCACTTTCGCAGGCATCGCGGTTACATTTACCATATGTAACAAGGCTTTAAACCCCTAGGTTACCCTAGTGGACGAGTTGTAGTCTCGTGAGGATTTTCAGTGAAGATACCCACAAACTTCAGTAAATCATTTATTATTATTGTTATTCTTAATTTTTTTTTTTTTTTTTTTTTTAGATCGATTGATCTATGAAGTGAAAATCGAATTCCAAATGCATACTAGTAAAGAATTTCTAAAACTCTTTCTCTTTTTTTATTAAAATCTAATTTAAGATACATAAATGATGAAAATTTCAAAGCACACACGGTTTTATTTACTAAATCAGCCCAAATCCTAGGTCAAGATGCAATTCAAGTTGAAGTCATTAAGTTTCCGTTAGGGAGTTGTAAGACTTATTTATACTGGAGTGCTCAGTGAAATCTGGACCGTACCCAAGCTAAGAGCTCAGATCTCCAAAATATTGCTAATACCAGTAGTTTCCAAGGATTGGTCGAAGGAACCTACTCACTGATTCAAAATCATCTTATCTGCAGGATTTCGAGAGTTGTGGATGTTTACTTTAGTACCTCACGGGCTTTATCTGTAATATTCCAGTTTACTCGAATTTTTACAACGACGGCTTTCACACTATTGTCTTTTCGGTCAATACAGCTTTTTTTTTCCCTTTTTTTTCTTTTTTTTTTTTTTTTAAGAAAGATATATAAATTGTGCACTTTTACTCTTGTGGTGATTTCTCCGTGTAACGAGCAATCAGTCGACAACTCTCACACCAGTTGGCATAAGGTGTCGGGCATCAAGACTCCCCTACGGACTTATGCTCGGAGTCCTCATCACAAGCCCACTTGACCTTTGACAATAGGTAGCCCTTTTCGATGTTCCTGACTAAATCCATTTTTATTGAATTTTTTTTTTTTTTTTTTATTGGATTAGATAAGTATGATTCATCAGGGTCCAAGGTTGCTACTATACTATCAACATAATGTCGAGCCTAGACCTTAGAAGGGTCGGCCAGTGTGTAGTGAAATTCCAAAGTATTAATTAGCTTACAACTCCCTAAGAGAGACTTAATAAAAAGAACTTAAATTTGTATTACTTCCCACTAGTCATTGGGCTTTTAGATTTTATATACCTTGTGTGTTTATCATTCTCGCATAAATGTATATAAATTAGGTTTTTTTTTTCAACAAAACTTTTTTTTTTAATAATTTTTTTATTATTATTTTATAAACACATTTTTTAAAAAAAAATTATTTTAAAAATTTTTTTTTTAAAGATGATTTTTTTTTTATTATATTTTTTTTTTTAAAACTTTTTTTTTTGATGAAAATCAAGATGAATACCCCCAAACCTAAACCTAACATTGTCCTCAATGTTAAGAAATAATCTAAGAGAATTGGGTTGCCTCCCAACAAGCGCTAAGTTTATTGTCTTCAGCCAGACACAGTGGGTCCTTAATTATTTTGATAAACAGGGTTCGTTAAATTAAGGGATTCGATCAATTGCCCGTCGGCAACACAGTCTACATAAGGTTTTAACCTTTGACCATTGACTTTTAAAACATGTCCACCATTGAGGTGTTGGATCTCTACTGCACCATAAGGAGAAACCTTTTTCACTACGAATGGTCCATCCCACCTAGAGCGAAGTTTACCCGGGAAGAGTCGCAACTTGGAATTGAACAGCCAAACCTTTTGACCAGGTTCGAAGGACTTACGGTTAATATTTTTATCATGAAAAGCCTTAGTCCTTGCTTTATAAATTTTAGCATTTTCATAAGCCTCATTACGCAATTCTTCAAGTTCACTTAGTTGGAGTTTTCGGTGAGGACCAGCTACTGCCATGTCTAAGTTAAATTTTTTTATAGCCCAGAAAGCTCTATGTTCAAGTTCTACCGGTAAGTGACAAGCTTTACCAAAAACTAATCGGTAGGGGGACATGCCAATAGGAGTTTTGTAGGCGGTACGGTAAGCCCAGAGTGCATCATTTATCCTTTGAGACCAATCTTTCCTATCGGGACGTACCGTTTTCTCTAAGATGTGTTTTAACTCTCTATTGGACACCTCGACTTGTCCACTCGTTTGGGGATGGTATGGGGTAGCAACTTTGTGGGTGATGTTATATTTGCGAACCAAAGCCTCGAAAGATCGGTTGCAAAAATGAGATCCCCCATCACTGATAATGGCCCGGGGTGTACCAAAACGACAAAAGATGTTTTCATGTAAAAATTTAATCACAACCTTGTGGTCATTAGTTTTAGTGGCGACAGCTTCTACCCATTTTGAAACATAATCAACCCCTACCAGAATATATTCGAAACCAAAGGATGGTGGGAAAGGGCCCATGAAGTCAATACCCCAGACATCAAAGATTTCTACAATTAAAATAGGATTGAGAGGCATCATATCTCTACGAGAGATGGTACCCATCCGTTGGCACCGTTCACAAGTTTGGCAAAAGTTATGGGCATCTTTGAAAAGTGTGGGCCAATAAAATCCACTTTGTAAAACTTTTGCTGCAGTTTTTCTACCCCCAAAATGTCCCCCACAAGCTTGTGAATGGCAGAATGAAAGAATACTTTGAAATTCACATTCAGGGACACATTGACGGATGACTTGATCGGGACAATACTTGAATAAATCAGGATCATCCCAATAATAGAACTTTACTTGTGAAAAGAATCGGTTCTTATCTTGAGTTGACCAATCATCAGGAATTCGTCCTATGGCAAGGTAATTCACTATGTTTGCAAACCATGGCGTTTTTATTCTTTGTACCTCAAATAATTGTTCATCTGGGAAAGAATCGTGCAAGGGTGAGGTATTTTTACAAGAGGGCTCAAGAAGAATCCTAGATAAGTGGTCCGCTACGACATTTGCAGTTCCTTTCTTATCACGAATTTCTAGGTCAAATTCTTGTAGTAAAAGAATCCATCGAATCAGACGGGGTTTGGTATCCTTCTTTGCAAGAAGGTGTCGAAGGGCAGCATGATCAGTGAATACGGTAACCTTGGATCCTAATAAGTAAGATCGAAACTTGTCTAGTGCGAATACTACCGCTAGCAATTCTTTCTCAGTGGTGGTGTAGTTTAATTGTGCATCTGAGAGTGCTTTACTAGCATAGTAAATGACATGAGGTACTTTATCTAGCCGTTGCCCTAAGACTGCCCCAATAGCATAGTCGGATGCATCACACATTAGTTCAAATGGAAGGGTCCAATTAGGGGGCCGTATGATAGGTGCAGTGGTCAATTTCGAGCGAAGATTTTCAAATGCCTCCTCGCATGTTTTATCAAAGACAAAGGGAGTGTCCTTGGCAAGAAGATTGCACAAGGGTTTGGAAATCTTACTGAAATCCTGAATAAAGCGACGGTAGAAACCAGCATGGCCAAGGAATGATCGGATTTGTTTCACAGTTTTTGGTGGAGGAAGATTGGAAATAAGATCGACTTTGGCTTTATCTACTTCAATGCCCCTCTTGGACACGACGTGTCCTAAAACTATGCCTTCTTGAACCATAAAATGGCTCTTTTCCCAACTTAGTACTAGGTTGGTCTCCTTACATCTTTTCAAAACTAAGGTCAAATTGTTCAGACAATCATCAAAAGATAGGCCAAAAACTGAGAAATCATCAATGAATACTTCTAGAAAGTTTTCCACCATATCTGAAAAGATGGCCATCATGCATCGTTGAAAAGTTGCGGGTGCATTACATAGTCCAAAAGGCATCCTCCTATATGCAAATGTCCCAAATGGGCAGGTAAAGGTGGTCTTCTCTTGATCGTCCGGGTAGACAGGTACTTGGTTGTATCCAGAATAACCATCTAAGAAGCAGTAGAAACCTTGACCAGCCAACCGTTCCAAAATTTGATCTATGAAAGGTAGAGGGAAATGGTCCTTCCTAGTCATTGAATTAAGTTTTCTATAGTCAATGCACACGCGCCAACCCGTGGTTGTGCGTGTTTGTATTAATTCTCCTTCCGTATTCTCAATCACAGTAATACCTGATTTCTTGGGTACCACTTGTGTCGGACTCACCCACTTACTATCAGAAATTGGATAAATGATTCCGGCATCTAATAACTTCACCACTTCTTTCTTGACTACCTCCTTTATGTTAGGATTGAGTCTTCTTTGCATTTCTCGGGTAGGTTTTGCATCATCTTCGAGATGAATTCGATGCATGCAAACAGAGGGGTCAACCCCTTTCAAATCGGCCACAGACCATCCTATGGCATGTTTATTTTCTTCTAGCACCCTCAAAAGTTTACCCTCCTGTTCAGTAGATAAGTTGGCTGCGATAATTACAGGGAGGCTATCTTCTGGTCCTAGAAAGGCATACTTAAGATTTGTTGGAAGTGGCTTTAACTCAAGTTTAGGTGGTGAATCAATGGAAGGACAAAGTGGCGCGCTAGCAATGGGAGGAAGAGGTTCAGGTCGGCTCTTCCAAGGAAGGGAACTCACTGGAGATTGATTGTCAAGTAAGATGTTAACTTCTTCTATGGCCTTGTCTATATCAAAGTTGTCAATGTCAAAATGGGCCAGACATGCCTCTAAGGGGTCATCTGCTAAGATATAGGGAAGGGCTTCCTCTACAAGATCATCCATTTCGTCAATTAGGCAACACTCGTCTTCCCTCACATGTTGGTCAGCGGCATGAAAAACATTCAATTTAATTTTCATGTTCCCAAATGATATATCCATTGCCCCGGTTCTACAGTTGATACATGCATTGGCTGTTGCTAAAAAGGGACGACCAAGAATCACAGGGATTTGTTTTTTTAGGTTGGGCACATGTTCCATGTCAAGGACGATAAAATCTACTGGAAAATAGAACTTGTCTACCTTGACAAGAACATCTTCAATCATCCCCCGTGGTATCTTCACAGATCGATCAGCCAATTGTAAGGACACCGAGGTAGGTTTTAATTCACCTAACCCAAATTTCTCATAGACTGAATAGGGTAGAAGATTCACACTTGCCCCTAGATCTAAGAGCGCTCGGTCAATGGAGTTATCTCCTATGACACAGGAAATAGTGGGAGCGCCAGGATCTTTGAATTTTGGAGGGGTGTTGTATTGGAGAATGGAACTTACCTGTTCAGTAAGTAAGACCTTTTTAGGCACATGTGTCCTAGATTTTCGCTTTTGGGTGCAAAGGTCTTTGAGAAATTTGGCATAGGAGGGAACTTGTTTGATGGCATCAAGAAGTGGAAGGTTGATTTTAACTTGTTTGAACACCTCCATCATCTCTTCTAGTGAAGTTCCCTTCTTGCCAAAGGGAGTGGGTGCATTAAGTGCTTCAGGAAATGGAGCCTTTGGAGTATGGGTTGTGACAGATGGTGGACTAGCTGAAGAAGGTTTTGGGTTTTCATGTGAAACATTCCTCTCCTCTTCTTCATCTTCCTTATTGTTACCCTCCCCAACCTTATTATCTATTATACGTCCACTCCTTAGGGTAGTCAAAGCATTGGCTTGCTCATGATTTAGTCGGGTTTCTTGAGCCACATATTGTCCCCTAGGATTACTCATTGGTTGACTTGGAAGCTTACCTTCCTCTCGTTTATTTAATGCATTGGCTAGTTGACCCATTTGGGATTCTAGCTTAGCAATTGATTGTGTGTGAGAGTGCAATAGTTGTGTATTTGCCTCCAAACCTTGAAGGGCAGTCAACACCTTCTCCTCAAAGGCTGTATTTCTTTGGGTTGGAGGAGGAGGATGCTGAAATTGAGTTGAGGGACGGTAGAGATGAAAATTCTGAGGGTTTTGAAAATTTTGGGGGAAGGGTTGGGAGGTATTAGAAGCTTGCTGCCTCCAAGAAAAATTTGGATGATTCCGCCATCCCGGATTATATGTATTGGAAAATGGATCATTACCCGGTCTGGGCTGTGTTTGGGCAGCATTGATGTGTTCTTGCACGAGTTCGGGATATTGGGGTGCTGAGGGGCACTCATGAATAGGATGCGATGGGCTAGAACAGATAGCACACACTTGTGCTTGGGAAGAACTAACGACCTGTCCTCCTATCATTAGTTGGTCAATCTTATGGGACAATGCATCTACCTTGCTAGACAGGTCCATAGAATGACTTATTTCACAAATGGCCCCTTTTCTTTGAAAATTCGGGGATGCTTGACGAGAACACGAAGCATGGTGGAGGGAGTTTTCATTAAGATTTTCAAATAGTTGCCATGCTTCATGCTCATTTCGAAGCATGAAAGTCCCCCCGCATGCAGCATCGATCATCTGACGGTTTCGTTCCGTCAAACCGTCATAGAAACATTGCACTAGCTGCCACTTAGGTATTTGATGATGAGGGCATTTACGGATTAGGTCCCTAAATCTCTCCCAAGTTTCATAAAATTCTTCTCCCTCGGTTTGGGAGAAGCTTGTAATGGCACGTCTAAACTGGTTCGTTCTTCCTATGGGAAAGTATTTTTTAAGGAATTCTTGTTGCATTTGATCCCAAGAACGAATTGAGTTAGCTTCTAAAGAATTCAGCCATTGTTTGGCTCTATCTTTAAGGGAGAAGGGGAATAATCTAAGTTTTAAAGCATCATCAGTGAAATTTTGAATCTTGACAGTGGTGCAAATCTCAAGGAATTCATCTAGGTGTTTATATGGGTCTTCATTGGTGAGCCCATAAAAAGATGGGAGCATTTGGATCACACTAGACTTTATTTCATATTGTACAGCTGCTACCTCAGGTAATCGAATGCAAGATGGGGAAGTATAAATAGTGGGAGTAAAGTATTCCCTCAAGAGTTTGGGTTGTTCTTCAGCCATCTTAAGAGGTGGGGATGATCCTAATGTTTTGATCTTAGCTCGAATGTTCCTAAGGGTTCGTTCTATTTCAGGGTCAAAAGGTAATAGATTTTGTACTCTAGAACGACTACCGTGCATACACTAGTACTTGATCAATCAAGCATGCAATAAAAGAGAAAAGCATATCAATCCTAGTCTTTGTCCTAAAATCACTAGACAGCTCCTAACTGGTTTGAAGAGGTCACCTAAGCCTCCAATCCGGTCTAATGAACCGAGTTGACCAGGTAAGCTCCCAGGTAAGTGGAGGGGTCACGATGCGTTCGCAAAGGTCCCACTTAAAACCCACTTGCCTCGAACAGATGAACTGTCTCCCTTATAGGGACAAAGCTTGCCTAGACATCAACTAAGCCACAGAGCGAAATTGGTGCAACTTTCGGTGATCTTCGTCCTATTGAGCTCGAATGTCCCTAGGAGCCAACGTCTAATTGATTTTAATTAAAGATGACACTATGTGAGATTGAGTTCACCTAAGTTGGGCAAGAGTCCGGTGATGAAATCCGGCTCTTATCTTGTTGGGGTGATTGCCCTTACTATGTGCAAATTGATTTGTGTATGTGTATCAAGCATGCATTCACAATTTTGCTATAATTAAAATCAAACAATCACCACAAAATTTCAAACCAATAATTAATTTAAATAAGAAAAGTTTAGAGGTTACCAAAGGGAATTTCCCCAGCAATTTAATTTTTTTTTTTTTTTTTGCAAACCTCTACAACATTTCTTTTCCGGCAGTTCTCCTTTTGATCATCCCAGATTTTTTCCTCGATTCCTGATCAAATAATATAAATAAAAATTAGTAAGGGAGAAAAAGAAGATAAGAAAAGTAACAATAATAGAATTTTTTTTAAAAGAATTTTTTTTTAATTTTTAAATAATTTTTTTTTAATAAGAAAAATAACTATGCTAGCAATCCCCGGCAACGGCGCCAAAAATTGATCGGTTATTTCAATTTTGAAAATAAACCACGCAATAGCACGTATCCTGTAGGATAGTGATTACGGGTGTCGGTCCACAGGGATTGGAGACAAGTTATTTTTCTTTTAAAAATAAATCAAAAAGAAGGATTTGCTAACTTGATTCAACTAAATTAATCTATGAGTACGAATTGAAATTTAATCAAAGTAAATAGATCTAGGGTTTGGAATCCACCACATAGCATTGCATCAAGGATTGTGTTCTTAATTTTTATCTTTTGGAAGGCATGCAATTTTGGCTATAAGCCTTTTAAAATAAAAACATAAAGAGTGTTAGGAAGATCCATCTTCGGTATAGCATGAAGTGTCTACCTAAGTATGCTAATCTAGGATGCAGCACACTTCATCTTCCTAGGCATGGATCATCTTAGACTACTTTAGCAAACATGATTAGTAACTAGCATGCTCAAAGTTTAAATATCATAAAGGAATATTTCATTGAAAATAAGAATTTAAACAAGCTCCAAAATAATAATAAAAATAAGAACTACAATGCCCTGATACATTGCTAGGGCTTCATCCAGCCCTAGACTAGATGTTTAGCCGAGCATGGCTTCCGGACGACCTCCCATCCTCAAATGAAGTTGATCACCTCCCATAATTCCCAAAATATCCAAGACTCTTCTCTTTCCTCCCCTCTCTCTTCTTTTTTTTAATTTCTTTCTCTCGGCTTTCTTCTTCTTCTTCACCGAAACAGAGCCCCCCTGTTTCTTTCTTCTCCACCGAGCCTCCTCCCTCTGTTTCTTTCCTCTCTCCCTTTTATAGATCAATCGTTGAAGCATCGAGAGGGAGAGGATGCGTGATTGCTGGGGATCCGATTGCTTGGGGGCTGGGATTTGGAAACGGAAGGAGGGCGTCAATCCGTGGGATCACCAGCTGCATTTGAAACGGGCGGAAGAAATGGGAGCTTGATCGACGGGAGGAAATCACGGAAGAGGTGCTGGGTCCTTGGGTCACAGTGCTTGCAGACGCGGAGGCTTGAAGCGTGGGATGCATCACCGGCGGAAGAAATGGTGCTGGAGGACCACTGCAGACGGACGCTGGGAACTTGGACTGGTGCTTAAACTTGGAAGCAGGATCGCTGGGATCACGGGGACGTTGAAAGGAGCTGGAGATCCGGAAGAGTGGAGAACATGGATCCGTGGTTGCAGGGGCAGGAAGGAAGATGGCTGCGTTGCCTTGATCACGGATGGGTGACTTCCGGCTGCTGGGAGGATCGCTCCGAATGGTGGGTGGCCGCGGGATCAACGGGGAGATGCCTCGACGCGGCTTGATGGCGGAGCTGGGTCTCGGCTGCGGGCTGCGTCACAGGCGGAGGACGAGGCGGAATCGATGGGAAGAAGGGGAACGGCCCGGATGCACTGCGGGGGAGAAGATGAACAGTGGCTTCTTGTTTACATTATTATTTTTTTTTTTGTAACACTGTTCATATGAACAGTGTTTTCACGGGACATTGTTCATATGAACAGTGAATTCCCCGAAATTATTTTTATTTATTTTATTATATTTATTATTTTCTTTTTTTTTTGTTTTTTAAATTTATAAATTTTATATGAAGGCAGGTAAAGAATTGGTTGGGAGTTACTTTGGGTTTGAAGTGGGTCATGATTGTTGATTTGGCTTGAACTCGTTCTCGAGCCCAATGTCATTTAATTCTTACTAAACTGCTTCAGATTGGACTCAACCAGATCAGACCGTGACTTAATAAAAGAGTTAATCAAATATTTTCCTATACAATTATAACTTTCAATCAAATCAGGACCAAAGCCCATTTAGTTATAACCTTAGTCGGGTCAACACAATCTCCTTATATATTTTTTTGTAATTTTCATGAAAGATTGCAACCAAGGGAGAGACAAGTTCAGAATCTAGTTTAAGAGAATAATTACCATATTTTAAACTTACTTCAATGTTTGTTCAATTTCATGGTAAAATATGTATTTATCAGTTTAAAAATATTGATAAGTGCTATGGAAAGGTAACTAAATTATAAATTATTAAGCACTTATCATATCCCCACATTACCAGCACGTCCCACTGATGTTCAGCGTGAGATGCATAAAAAGTGGTTGGACGATGACATTAGAGTAAAATGCTATATGATGGCATCTATGTCTAATGAACTCCAATGCCAGCATGAAAATATAAAGACTGCTAGGGACATACTGGCACACCTACAAGAGTTGTATGGTGAGCAGAGTCGCACAGCTCGTTTTGAAGTGTCCAAGAGGCTTTTCAAAGCGAAGATGCGCGAAGGGCAGTCTGTCCATGATCACGGTCTGACCATGATCAAGGACCTAGAGGAGCTTGAGAAGCTCGGTATGGACATGCACAAGGAATTGCAAGTGGATTTGATCCTACAGTCACTTCCTGATTCATTTGGTCAGTTTATAGTAAACTACCACATGAATAAGATTGAATGCACTAAGACTGAACTAATCAACATGTTGGTAACTGCTGAGGGAGCCTTAAAAGGTTCAAGGGGCAATGTCCTCGCTGCTGAGTTGACTTCTGGTTCCAAGAGAAAGTCTACTTGGAAGAAAAAGAAGCCTGCAAAGAAGCAGAAGAAAGACAAGAAGCCAAAGAAGGAAGTTCAAAAGAAAAAGGCTAACGACAAAGGAAAATGTTTCCACTGCAATGTCGAAGGCCACTGGAAGAGAAACTGTCCTTCATACCTCGAGAGCCTAAAGAACAAGAAAGGTGACACACCTTCAGAAGGTATAGACTTGCTCATTATTGAAACTAATCTAACGGTTTCTTCTACTTCTAGTTGGGTTATAGATTCTGGTTCTAGTGCTCATTTGTGCACTACCATGCAGGGTCTAAAGGAAAGTAGAAGGCTGGCGGAAGGTGCGGTAACCCTTCGGGTTGGCAACGGGGCAAAAGTTGCTGCTGTGGCTGTGGGCACCTACCATCTGCGACTACCGTCTGGATTTAGTTTAATACTTAGAGACTGTTATTATGTACCTGTTGCTAGCAGAAATTTGATTTCTGTTTCATGTCTAGCACAGGAAGGTCATGTTTTTACATTTGACAAAGACTGCTGTTCTATTTATTTAAGAAATAAAATAGTCGCACGTGGTTTTATGATTGACAGTCTCTACCATTTACATATGGATGTATCTGTGAATGTTACCGAGCAAGATGTGAGTGCCAAAGGATCCAAAAGATCCAGAGATGAGATAAACCAAAGATATTTGTGGCACCTCAGACTTGGCCATATTGGAGAAGATAGAATGAACAAAATGGATAAAGATGGGCTCTTAGGCTCATTGACTTCCGAGTCATATCCAGTTTGCGAGTCCTGTCTTCAAGGAAAGATGGCTAGACTACCCTTTGTAGGACATGGGGAGAGGACCACTGAAATACTTACCCTAGTACATACAGATGTATGTGGCCCATTCGATGTGCTAGCCAGGGGACGTTATTCTTACTTCATTACCTTTACCGATGATTATTCACGGTATGGGTATGTGTATCTTATGAGACACAAGTCTGAATCCTTTGAAAAGTTCAAAGAGTTCAAGAATGAAGTAGAAAAACAAACTGGAAAACCTCTTAAGGCTCTTCGATCAGATCGGGGAGGAGAATACCTTAGTGGGAAATTCCGGGACTATCTCAAAGAAAACGGCATAGTCTCACAATGGACACCTCCGGGTACACCTCAACTCAACGGGGTGTCAGAGAGGAGAAATCGGACCCTATTGGATATGGTCAGGTCCATGATGAGCTTCACTGATTTACCTATGTTCCTTTGGGGAGATGCCTTACTCACAGCGATTTATTTATTGAATAGAGTTCCCTCTAAATCCGTTCCTACCACACCGTATGAGATATGGCATGGTAAGAAACCAAGTCTGGGTCATCTCAAGATTTGGGGATGTCCGGCCCACGTCAAGCGACTACAGGCGGACAAGTTAGAGGCTAGGACCATAAGTGCTCATTTTATAGGATATCCTAAAGAGTCATTAGGATACAATTTTTACGTCTCAGAGGATCACAATGTGTTTGTGAGCCGTCATGCCATCTTCTTGGAAAATCAGTTTATCCTTGATAGAGGCAGTGGGAGGAAAATTGAGCTTGAAGAGAAAGTCTCTGAAAAGCAACGAGTCATGGATCCTATAGAACCCATTCATACAGAGCCAGTACACGATGTCCCTCGACCACCTCGTAGATCTAGTAGGGTCTCCCATCTTCCCGATAGATACTTAGGTATACTAGAAGAGGATACCGAGGAAATGTTCCTAGTGGGAGATAGGGATCACATACAGGATCCCAAAACCTACAACGAGGCGATATCTGATATCGATTCCGAGAAATGGCTGGAAGCTATGAAGTCAGAGATAGACTCCATGCATTCCAACCAAGTCTGGACCTTAGTAGACCCACCAGAAGGTATTGTACCTATTGGATGCAAATGGATCTACAAAAGGAAAATAGGTTCGGATGGAGAGGTAGAGACCTATAAGGCAAGGCTTGTGGCGAAAGGGTATAGTCAGCGCGAAGGCATTGACTATCAGGAGACCTTTTCACCTGTAGCCATGCTAAAATCCATCCGAACATTGCTTGCCATTGCAGCATTTCATGATTATGAAATCTGGCAGATGGATGTGAAAACTGCTTTCCTGAATGGATATCTTGATGAAGATATCTATATGGAACAGCCTTTAGGTTTCACTTCCAGTGATGGAGATCACAAGGTCTGCAAGCTGCAAAGGTCCATCTATGGACTAAAGCAAGCATCTCGGAGTTGGAACACTCGTTTCAATGAAGCAATCAAAACGTTTGATTTCATCAAAAACGAAGAGGAACCGTGTGTTTACAAAAAGGTTAGTGGGAGTGCTGTCGTTTTTCTCGTACTGTACGTAGATGACATTCTCCTGATTGGGAATGATATTCCCATGCTAACCTCGGTCAAGGTCTGGTTGTCAAAAGAATTCTCCATGAAAGACCTTGGGGAAGCATCCTATATTTTGGGAATAAAGGTCTATAGAGATAGATCTAAAAGGATGCTTGGCCTGTCACAGAAAATGTACATAGAGGAGGTGCTGAAGAGGTTCAGCATGGAAAACTCCAAGAGGGGTCTCTTATCCCTTAGGCATGGAATTCATCTCTCCAAGAAGATGTGCCCCAACACATCTGAAGAGATTCAACGCATGAGTAAGATTTCCTATGCATCGGCAATAGGAAGCCTCATGTATGCCATGCTGTGTACACGACCTGATATAGCTCTTGCTGTGAGTGTCACAAGCAGATATCAGTCGAATCCAGGTGAAGAACACTGGACAGCTGTGAAGAATATTCTTAAGTACTTGAGAAGAACTAAAGATTTATTCTTGGTTTTTGGAGGATCATCAGAGTTAAAAGTAGAAGGGTACACAGATTCAGACTTCATGACTGATGTCGATGACAGGAAGTCAACATCTGGATATGTGTTCTTGTGCAATGGTGGTGCGGTAAATTGGAAGAGTTCTAAACAACCGATCATTGCTGATTCTACTATGGAAGCCGAATACATCGCCGCCTCTGAAGCTGCTAAGGAAGGCTTCTGGTTCAAGAAATTCATTGCAGAGTTGGACGTGATGACATCAGATGCCATAACACTCTACTGCGATAATAATGGCGCCATAGCCCTTGCTAAGGAGCCAAGGTCTCATCAGAAGTCTAAGCATATAGAGCGGCGCTTCCATCTCATACGCGACTATGTTGAGAAGAAATATGTAGAGGTGCAGAGAGTAGACTCCGCGGATAACGTGGCAGACCCGTTCACTAAGCAGCTGAGTCAGCAAAAGACTGAAGCCCACCTTGAGAAGATGGGCCTAAGATATATGACCAATTGGCTTTAGTGCAAGTGGGAGATTGTTAGATGTATGCCCTAGAAGCCAATTTGGCTGACACATTGTTGATTCTAGGGACATAATTTTGTACTTGACTATTTATTATTGAATAAATAAAAGGCATCTTTTCATTCATATTGTTTATGTGTCTATGAATCGTCCAAGAAATTAATAAGATGATGATACATATTCTCAAAAGTTGAGAATTTGAGCCATGTATCATTGGCGATTAGTTTCTAAATGCTCTTGATCAATGGATCATCACGAGGACGGTGATCGATCCGATCAGTGCACAGATCACTTTCCTTCTGGATGGACGAGACTTGAGTCCACAGTGTAGGGACACTGAAGTGATAGTGCAGGTGCTTGTTAGAGAACAAGGGTACTGAGCGTGACCAAGACAAGAAGTCACTTGGATGTCTATCCACTCGTCAGTGACTTGCTTGATGTTGCAGTAGTGTGACTGGTCCTTTGACCTGCGGTGCTTCGGCTACTCACAGTGAGGTTATTGTAGTTTGACTGCACACATACATGGTCTCTAGCCATATGGGTCCATGCAGTGTAGATTGGCTGCAGTAAGTTTATTGTAGGAGTAGGGTATGCACCTATATGGAATCTATCGACCTTGATAGATAAGGAGAGATCCTATGTGATTTATAAGACTGAGTTCGTAAGACCTTGGCCGGGGCAGTATGCACAGTGGAGAAAGAGTTTTCCACTCTCGAACTTAAGTCGAATAAATTTTGACATATGACAGACGAAGGGGTTTGACGAGTTATCCATGACCTCCGTCTTGTAGGGATCCACGATAGAAGGACTGTAACACATGACAACTGCACCTAGAGGTTCATCATTCTATTCTGTTGGGTAGCCACTACATGCTGCTAGGTGTCACTGGTGGATGGTGGGACTCATAGGGATTATCTTGATGATCGATAAACCCTAATGAGTAGAGTTGGAATCGTTCCAACCCATTGAAAGGAGTTTTCAATGATACTGAGATGGAGATCTCAATATGTCTCATTACCAGTCAGATTAGAACCTATGAGGTCACACACATTAGAGGTTCTGATTATTAGGATTGTCGATTTGTGATTTGGAAACACAATGTCAATTGTCAATAAGATTGATGTACAAAATAACCCACTAAGAGTTAGTGAGTTAAATGGAAGAATTAAATAATTATAATTAGATTATAATTAAGTCTTTCGCTGATTAATTGAGTCAAATTATGTTGGGTCTGACCCAAAGAAATTTGACTCAAATCCTAGTCAAAAGTTGGCTAGATCGAGTCCTTGAAAATCCTGCCAAATTCAGCCTTTTTCCTATTATTGGAGCCTCCCTCTTGATGCCTTATTTTGAGGGGTCAAAATAGGCAAGAGGGGGCAGCCAAGAGGACAAGGAGGGGCGTGGCCCCCTCTCCTTCTTTGCTGGGAGCCAACGCCCCTTGATTCTTTCCAAGAATCAAGGGGCCCACCAATAAAGAAAGGCACCAGGAAACCTATTAGGAATAGGTTTCCTGGCGCATAGGGTTTTGAACCCCATAAAAAGGGAGCCCCACGTCCCATGTTTGAAGAGAAGAACTTCTCCCAGCTGTGGGGCAGTAAGAAGGAATTTTTGGGATTTTTAAATCAGCAAATAGGGAGAGAAAAAAAAAAAAAAAGGTGAAGGGTTTTCTTCTTCCTTTTGAAGGCTGCACAAGGTGGGATCCTTGTGATTTCTTCTTCCTTCTTCTTCGACATCCAAGAGAGGCTTTTGCAAGGAGCTAGCACCCCGGTGAAGCCCCATCTCTGATCTTCAGCAACCTCGTGTGGATACTTGTAGAGGCCGAACGTTTGTGCGGCTACAAGGAACCAAACCACGATCATCGGTTGCGGTGTTCTTCTACCCGCACAAAGGTGAAGATGAGATCTTCATTTGAAATTTTATATTTCTGATTTTCTAGTAGTTTAACAATTCATAATTAATTATTAGATCTTAGTTTAGTCCCCATCTTAATTCAAAAGGGTTCTGAATCGTTTTGATTCAGAAAAATTTTGAAATCTACCCGATCCTGTTCCGGCGTATGCGATGCACCGGGCCCGGCATGCGGATTCCGCCGCGAACGTCGCGCCGCTGTGGGGCAATCCAACAGTAAATAGAGTATAGAGCATAAGAAAGTAAAAATGAAAAACAAAGTAAATGAAAGTATATAAGAAGAATCAAGTCATTTTTTTTATCACTTGAAAACATAATTTAAGGATGAAATCAATGCAAGATTATATTTAAATAGGGGGAGCTTATTTGAAAAGAATTGATTTTGATACTTGACATGCTTGTTCGTAATATTTTAATGTATGACTTAACACACACTATATTTTGCATGTGGGTTCTCAATATCTTTTGTAGTACCCCATACTTGGACAACTTGATTGAATGTTTGAAATACTACATAACATTTTTTGCTTAGTTTTATTGAAAAGAAATTTCAGATTTGTTGTTAGCAATCATCTCTAAAATCTGAATGTTGAATAAAGAAGAAGAGAAGGATATCTCTATTTAGGGAAAATAAATTGATTTTGTTCTATCCTTCAACTTGCCTAAATTTGGTATATAATGTTCAAATTCGTACCAAAACTCAACATTTAATACAAAGATTCTGAATATGCTCTTAAATGTTATTGAAATATGTGTTTTCAATCTTAATGATTTAAGATGAGCTATAATGTGGAAGATACATATCTCAAATTATGATTTTGAAAGCCTCAATTGAAAATCCTATGTAATTCAGAATCTGATTTTGTATGCAAGCTTAGACTCAATATGATTTCTAAATAAAATCTTAATGTAAGAAAAACAGAATTAATTCTGATGCCTTTGGTTGATTGCTCCGATACGCATCCGAAACATATCATTTCTTATCTTCAAAGTGTACTAATATTGGTCCAAATGATGTGTCTTTCGATGATCTTGATTGCAAACAAAAATTTCTAAATATATGATCTTATTTTGATATTAAAAAGATTTATTGTGCTTCATGTATACATTGCTGAAAAACTATGATTAAGAAATTGAGTTCTAAAAATATATATATTTCAATAATCATCTATATGTTTTTTCTCTCCTACATTATTAAAGACTTCCATCAATAGAGTGAATGATCTTAAAACTAGAAATATTTCAGTTCACTCAAATGACTCTAAAAGAAAGAAAATGTAAATGCTTTTGAAAGAAATTGAGCTTCAATTGAATCATTTTCTGATTAATACTTTTATACATTTTCTCTAAGATTAGGAGAAAGCATAACTTGTTCTTAAAGGATTAGAAAGAGTGATTACTATAAATTCTGAATAATTCTAGATCACTCTACATTCTTGATATTACAGAATTTCAGTGTTATTCACGTTTATCACTAAAATCTGAAATTCAACAATTAAAATGATTAAAGAAGAATGCATCTTTTGAGGGGGAGCTTTAGATATTCAGTATCCTATCCCAAAGACACTTTATTTTGATGCATACTTTGAATTTTATGGATTGATTTTGATGAACCTCCTTATATTGCAAGACATGCTTTAATTTCCTTAAGATGAGTTCTATAAAGGTTGTCTTATCTCAAACCTTGAGTTTTATGAAAATAAGCTGAAACTTATAGAAAACATATTTTTGAGATTGACAATTTTATTGAACATTATCTACAAATTCTAAACTCTTAAAATGGAATGATCAATTAAGGGGGAGAAAGAAAATTTCAGAAGGAAAGATCTTATGGAACTTAATCGCATAAATCTATAACTAAAGGAGAGAGAAAGAATACTAAATGAAAAGTGATCCTAATACTCTCCAATATGTATCATCTGAAATTTAAATCTGAAAATCTTTATGATACACCTTGAGGCGTGTTATTTGGTTAGTATATCTCATGCATCACTCTTGAACTAAATTGCAAATCTTAAGAGCCTCTAATTTAATGAAAAAGGGGGAGAATAATGTGTTAAATTTTCTTGAGTATCTCTTAGAAAATCTATTTTTGAACTTCACTAATGAGTCCTAATTGGCTTGCTCTTTAGAACTTCAATTTTGTGCCAATTCATTATTTTATGTATCAAATTGTGCTTATTCTCTAAAGAAATAAAAGAAAGTGTTTAAAAGAGCTCTAAGATGTATCAAAAATTGCATGAATTCATATTTTGGTATTTGTACCCCAATGCTCTTATTATCATAAAAGAACTTTGAAGTCATTAAGAATTAATGATCCAACAGGATGATATATCTTTCAAATATATAAGTGTTGATCTTTTACTCTGAAAATCAATTGAATTGCTCTCCTATTGATAAAATACTTAATAGATTAGGCAAAAGGTCTTAAATGAACAAGCTTTCCCACTTATTATTGAAGAGAGGTCAGATTTCCATTCGTGCTTTCCTTGAATATCATTTGTGGTACTTCTTGAATTAACCTAAGGAAGATTCCACCTACACTTGATTAGAAAACTATCTGTGGTATCAAATTAGAAAATTTCTTGAAATCACATTCGATGTGTTCTGCTCTGGAATTATCTTAATTGGCTCTGATCTATGCTCATTAATCTTTTTCTAACATTATTGCCTTGAGTTATATGATTCATATTCTTGCAATAACTTGACATGCAAATCAGAGTACAATAAGAAAAAGAAATATCTGAGTATTCTTATCTTTATGCTTAATGTTCCACTATCTTTTTGATGTTGTCAAAAAGGGAGAGAAATATCTAAGTATATGCTCATAATGCTTTGTATTTATCATGAAGTATGTTTTAAATATTTATGTTTTCTACTTCATGCAACTTAGCTATGCATTAGTCCTAGAACACAATATATTTTATATTGCACATACTCCAAGTTTTGTCATCATCAAAAAGGGGGAGATTGTTGACCCTCTAATGAATTTTGATGAATACAAAACACTAGAGCATAATTCCCTTTATCTTAATAAGTTATTTGAGGATTTTAGTTGGTTAATTAAGAATATTGTTAAGAAATGTCTAGGCAAGTTTCCATGATTTTTAAGAACTTATTGAAGAATTTTTGAGATGAAAGAAAAAGTTCAGGGACAGCCGAGACGTCTCCGGGTTGTCTCCGAGACGTCTCTGGCACAAACAGGAAGAACTGGCACGTCTGGAGACGTCCCCGTAAAGCGCGGAGACGTCCCCGGAGCGCGGAGACGTCCCCTGAAAAAGCGGAGTCGACTCTCTCAGAGAATTCCAGAAGACTTGTTTTTCGGAGATATAACGGCGGAGTCGTCCCCGAAGCAGCGGAGTCGTCCCCATGCAAAAAGCGCAAACAAGCGGAGACGTCCCCGTAAAGCGCGGAGACGTCCCCGGAGCGCGGAGTCGTCCCCGAAGCAGCGGAGTCGTCCCCATGCAAAAAGCGCAAACAAGCGGAGACGTCCCCGTAAAGCGCGGAGACGTCCCCGGAGCGCCTGGGACGCGACTGACAACTTTTTCAGGTAGATTTGAATTTCAAACGGTCATATCTTTGTGTCTAACGGCTATATTTGCTTTTTGGGCAATAAAAGGGACCTCTTAAGTGCTTCTCAACAACTTCTCACCAACCCAACACAAGATCATTCAAGAGAGAAGAAAGAAGAAGAGATTCAAGAGAGTTAGAGCTTTCAAGAGGAGAAATCAAGTGCATTCAAGCTTTCCCATCTGATTTCGAGCTCATCTACTCACTCCCACTTGGCAATCAAAGCTCGCATTCAAGCCAACGTAATCCACATCAGAAGAACCACCATCATCCACGCTTCCAACGACAAAAAGGGTTCTTCCGATTTTATTGTTTCTCATTGTTATATTTGCTTCTTAAGAGCTTTCAAATCTTTTGTAAAACGTTTGAATATTGAGCTTGTTTCAGTCAAGGGACTTGGAACAAGGGATAGGCGTCCCAAGCCTAAGTTAAATTGGGGGTTTTAGGGTTCGTTGTTAGCCCGGGGTAAAACAACGAGTTGGGTAGTTCACTCGAAAAACTACCGGATTGTAGGGTTTGTTGTGAGCCCGGTGTAAAACAACGAGTTGGGTAGTGCACTCGCAAAACTACCGGACTGTAATCTGGAGGATTATAGTGAAATTTCCAAAAGGTCTTGGGGAGTGGATGTAGGTGCTGGGGTGCACCGAACCACTATATGTTTGTTGTGTTTGTGATGCTTTTTGTCATTGTCTAACTTGCTCACCTACTTACTTAGATAAATTGCTTGCTTAACTCTTATCCGTGCATCCTTTAGTTGCAAGCATATTTAATTTACTTAATCAAGTCTCATTCAATAAATCAAACTGTTGCTAAGTTTAAATTCCACTGTGCATCTATACAACTTAGCATAATTAATTGAAAAGTTTTAGAAGTAGTACAAAAGTTTTAAAAGACCCAATTCACCCCCCCCCCTCTTGGGTTGTATCTACTGGGCAACATTGTTGGAGATAACCAACACAAAAAACTGATCAAGAAGGGTGTATTCTTGATGAACAATGGAGAAAATGAGGCTAGGGTGTTACTACTTGATAATAGACTCAGATTTCATTGATTCAAGTATTGTAATATGAAGTTACAAAGCTGAAAATTTATAGACCAATTTCCATACGAATTTAGACTAAATTCATACACAACTTTCTAAAAGAAAAGAACCAAGTTCCTAGAACTAAGTTCATGAACCACATAATGACTCTTCAACTTTTTAGATTGACTTTTCATACTTCTAGGAGTCTCTACATATTCCAATACAACTTTTCAATACTCAAGATATATATATATTATCAAAACAATAAATAAAGGATAAGAACAAGTTTAATTCTCAACATTCTCCTCCCTTAAACTTGTTCCACCATGTGCCATCACTCCAAGCAACCTTCTTAGCTTTTGAAAAACTTGAACACTGAGTGGCTTTGTTAATATAACAGCAACTTGCTCACTTGACTTTACATAAATGAGCTTTACATCTTCAGTCTTCACATGTTCCCTTATGAAATGGAACTGAGTATCAATATGTTTCGATCTCTCATGACGAACCGGATTTTTCGCTAATGCAATAGCTGATTTGTTATCCATTGTTGAACTTTCGTGCTTCAGCTGCAACTCTTCAAGTAATTTTCTCAACCAAATAGCATGACAAACACATGAAGATGATGCTATATATTTAGCCTCACACGTTGACAAAGCAATAACATTTTGCTTCTTCGGAGACCATGTAAACGCAACTTCACCAAGATAGAACACAAACCCTGTAGTGCTCTTCGATCATCATAACTTCCAGCCCAATCGCTATCACTAAATCCAGTCGACTCCAAAATTGTATATGAAGAATAAAACATTCCATAATCAAGTGTACTTTTGATATATCTTAAAATTCTCTTTGCTGCCTTTAAATGAGAATTCTTCGAGGTCTCCATAAATCGGCTCACCAAACAAACACCATATAAAATATCAGGTCTAGTATAAGTCAAATATTGCAAACATCCAACCAGACTTTTGTAATAAGTTGGATTCACAAGTTTACCTTCACCTTCCTTTGTTAGCTTCACCCACACTCGATTGAGGTATCAACCGGTTGACAATCATCTATAGCAAACTTTGCCAAGATTTCTTTTGCATACTTCTTTTGAGAAATAAAAATTTCATCATTTCCTTGCTTCACTTCAATGCTCAAGAAATAAGCCATAAGACCCAAATTGGTCATCTCAAACTCCTTTGCCATCAAGCTCTTGAATTCTTCAATCATGGATAAATTATTGCTGGTGAAAATCAAGTCGTCCACATAGAGACAAACAAACATAACATCACCCTGCAGATTAGTCTTCATGTATATAGCATGTTCATTTAGACATTTAGTAAATCTATTTTGAATAAAGTATCCGTCAATTCTAGAATTCCATGCTCTTGGCGCTTGTTTAAGCCCGTAGAGAGCTCTTTTCAGTTTGTAGACTTTCTCTTCTTCTCCTTGCACAACAAAAGCAAGAGGTTGATCAACGTAGACCTCCTCTTCAAGATGCCCATTGAGAAAAGTGAACTTTACGCCCATTTGAAAGATTTTTCACTTCTTTTAAGCCACCACCGAAATCAGCATTCTCATTGTCTCCATTCGAGCCACTGGAGCAAACACTTGTTCATAATCAACTCCGTATTCTTGCTTATAGCCTTTAACTACTAGCCTTGCTTTGTGCTTCTCCACCTCTTCTTTTGCATTTCTTTTGGTCTTGAAAACCCATTTGACACCAATCACCTTGTGTCCTTGTGGAAGCGAAGTAAGCTCCTATGTATTATTTTTGGTAATGGCATGTATCTCCTCTTGCATCGCCTTCCTCCACTTTGATTCTTGATAAACTTCTTCAAATGTTAATGGATCAATTCATCTTGTGATATTGTACAAGTCTTGGATGCTTCTTGTCTTCCTCGCTGCTGGAGAAGATGAAATAATATCTACTGGTTGTGGCGAATTTTCAGCAACATTCAGCCCCTCTCTTGTGTCATTTTGCTCATTTTCGTCATCAAAAACAACTTGCTTTTATTGGTCATTGCCTGCCCAATTCCAGATTTGCTCCTCATCAAATTCAACATCTCTTAACATCACAAACTTCTTGGTAGTTGGATTGTACAACTTGTAGCCATGAGAATTCTCTCCATAACCAAGCAAGACACACATCTGACTTTTGTCTTCAAGCTTTGTTCTTTTTTCTTCTTAAATTTTGGCATAAGCAATACTCCCAAAAATCTGCAAGTGGTCAACTCTTAGCTTCCGTAAACTCCATGCTCCTCTGGTGTAATATCACCAATTCTCTTTGTGGGAAATCTGTTAATCAAGTACGTTGCACACACAACGGCATCAGCCCAAAATTCCTTAGGAACTGTTCGTTGCTTCAACATACATCTCACCAAATTCATGATGGTTCGATTCTTTCTTTCCGAGATGCCATTTTGTTGCGGTGTTTGAGGCATAGTGAATTGATACACAATCCCATTGTCCTTGCAAAATTTTTTGAATTCATCGGAGGTGTATTCACTGCCTCTATCAGTTCTAAGACACTTCAAGTAACAATCACTTTGCTTCTCAACCATGCTTTTGAACTCCTTGAACTTGCTCAAAACTTTTCTTTTTTCTTTCAATATGTAAACCCAAGTTTTGGCACTATAATCATGTCAATTGGCCCAAGACGCAAACTTTGGAGACGCCAACTTTGGAGACGCAAACCCAAGTTTTCTTTCAACATGTAAACCCAAGTTTTTCTTTCAACATGTAAACCCAAGCTTTTGACCACCAATTGAAGTAGGATTAATTGGCCCGCATACATCTGAATGGACCATGTCAAGGCGTTGATTTGATCTTCTCGATCCTCCCTTCATGAATGGTTTTCTATGTTTCTTCCCCAAGATGCAAACTTCACACAACTTGCTTGGGTGTTCAATCTTTGGTAGACCAATCACCATTTTCTTCCTCTCCAAAAGCTTCAATGCTTGAAAATTCAGATGCCCATACCGAAGATGCCAAAGAGTAGAATCATCTGCAATAGTAGCCTTGAAGCAATTCGAATAATCAATAGACAAAGTTAAAGGAAACATCCGATTCTTGGCCATCTTTACATGAGCAATCAAAGTATTATTTTTATCACGAATAGAAAGACTCAAATTTTGTATTTGTATATCATATCCTCTCTCAAGCAATTGCCCCAAACTCAAAATATTGTTTTTCATGTCTGGAACATAATAGATATCAGAGATATATCTTTGCTCACCATTCTTCAATTCGAACAAAATTTTATCTTTGCCATTTACTAGTTTTTGAGACAAATCACCAAAAGTAATGTTGCCATACTGTTTTTTTTCAAGCTCAATGAAAAACTCCTTTTCTCCACACATGTGATTCGAGGCACCCGTATCAAGATACCACGTGCTAGAATTGCAATCTTCAAACTTGTCATAGGCCAACAACCACACTGGTTCTTGTTACTCTTCTTCTTTATCAACAAAATTCACTTTCTCTTCATTGTTGTTAGTATTGTACCAACATTCAAAGACATAATGACCAACATAAGACATAGTATTGAATTTCGGATTTATCATACCTCTATTTTGACTGACTACCACGTCCACGGCCTGAACCTCGACCGCGACCACGACTACGGCCATGTCCACGACTTCTAAATGAATTGCCTTCATCATTGCCTTCTTTCGTTTCATTTGATTGCTGTCATCTATCGCCTCTTCCTCTACCACGAGAACCTCTGCCTCGTCCTCGTTGAAATCCTCCTCTACTTGATTCGGATTTCTTGTCTCTAAGTATGAGCTTCATTTGCAATGCATGCTCCACAGAATTTTCTTCTCCTCTTTTTGCAAGTCTTTGCTCATGAATTTGAAGAGAGCCCATCAGTTGTTCTAGACTCATCTCCTCCAAATCTTTCGATTCTTCAATTACTATAGCCACAAGATCAAACCTTGCATCTAGGGAACGCAAGATTTTCTCTATCACTCGAACATCTTCTATCTTTTCTCCATTTCTTCTCAATTGGCTCACAATAGATAAAACTTTAGTAAAATAATCTGAAATTGATTCTGTACCTTCTTTGTATAGAGTCTCGAACGAAGTTTTTAGAACTTGTAGATGAACCTTCTTCACCTTCTATATTCCACTGTATGCTTTCTTGAGGAGTTCCCATGCATCCTTTGATGTCTTTGCTTCAGAGACAATTTTAAACATTGAATCATTAAGCCCTTGATAAATTGCATAAAGAGCTTTCTTGTCTCTTTTCCTCAAATCTTGTAGTAACTTCTTTTCTACCTTCTTCAACGCCGCTTCTGCCTTGGCTGATTCTGGCTTCACATATCCCCTATTCCGACTTCCCCAGAGCCTCCGGTAGCACAGCCGAGACAGCGACGGGTTCTCTTCCATCAATGATTAGCTCCCATACATCAAGAGAACCCAACAGGGCCTCCATTTGGATACACCATATATCATAGTTTTCTTTTGATAACTTGGGAACCGATGATTGAACACTACTTGAGTTCATGATTCTAAACCAAGCTCTGATACCAATTTGTTAGAGATAACCAACACAAAAAACTGATCAAGAAGGGTGTATTCCTGATAAACAATGGATAAAATGAGGTTAGGGTGTTACTACTTGATAAACAAGTTTAATTCTCAACAAAAAGTTTCAACTCAATAGAATGGCATGCCCGCTACCCCCTTATCTCCCTTACTCCTCTGGTAAGATCCACTTCTGATCACACAGCCCTACTAGCTGGATGGAGCGGGATAGAGTTCTAGGTTCTTTATCTGCTTTGTTGTTTTCTGATTTTGTTAGCCGCACCCACACCGGGTTCTTTATCTGCTTTGTTGTTTTCTGATTTTGTTAGCCGCATCCACACCCATAGGGTGTGAACCGCCGTTGTACCAAAAAAAAATAATAGGTAGAGAAAAAAATCATATTATAGAAATCCAACTAGATGGTATCCAACAGGAGTTTCTTTCTTATTGTGTCTCTCTCTTGGGCATTCATGAAAATCTATAGATCGAAGCTTCTTGGAACATGCTATACCCATAGAACTCCACTAATCTTAGTTTCCTAGACAACCTATTCACGAAGTACGAAATAAATCTGCATGTTTTGACCTAGCGAAGGTGTTGATTTTTGGAGGCTAAAATTTATAAAGGAAAAATTTCCAGAAGAAGAGATGTCTGGACTGTAAAGTTGTTTTTTTTTTTTTTAACTTTTCTCCTTGTCATTCTCATTCAACATATGAGTTTAAATACACAAAACATGCCCTTTAGGCTTCTTACATTCAATGCATCTTAATATCTAAAACATTAAAAGACAAATAATGTTGGGTACATGAATCAATAAAAATTCTCCAATTGTTGCTCTCCCCAAGGTACATAAATGGTAAAACTTTTTCAATTGTGACATCTTCTGAATTCCAGCAAAAGGATCACTATCCAACACTCCTCCTTGATACTTTTTCTAGTAACACCCAACTGAAATCTAAAATACTCAAACCTAGCTTTCGGTAGAGTTTTTGTAAAAATGTTTGCAAGTTGTTCTTCTGAACTACAGTAGGTTAGACAAACCTCCTTTGCTTTCTCAGCTTCTCTAACCACATGAAATTTGATATTGATATGTTTTGTTCTCCCATGGCTAACTAGATTCTTAGCTATAGCTGCAGACTTGTTGTCGCAGAAGACTTTAGTAGCTTCCTTTTGCTGAACTCCAAAATCAGTAAGAATCTTCCGCAACCAAACAGCTTGATTCACAGCTGTTATCGCTGCTAAGTATTTTGTTTCTACAGTAGACTGAGCCACTATCCCTGCTTCTTTGAACTCCATGAAAACACACTAGAGCCATGTTGCCCAAGGTGACAAGCCAAGAGGGGGGGGGGTGAATTGGTTTCTCTTAATTTTTACTATCTTACTTATGTCAATTTATGAGTTAGTGGAATTTAACAAAGCACAATACAAACACACAAGAAGTATAGTGGTTCGGTGCTCTCCTAAGTACCTACGTCCACTCCCCAAGCGACCCCTTGGGAATTCACTATAATTCCGCGGATTACAGTTGGATTGTTTTCCGGGCTCACAATCCAAAAACCTTTACATTTTGGTTTTCCGGGATCACCAAAAACCTATGTTGGTTTTACGGGCTCACCAACGAACCTATGTTGGTTTTTCGGGCTCACCAACGAACCTTTACAATTGGTTTTACGGGTTCACAAAAAAACCTACACCGTTGGTTTTGCAGGCTTACCAACAAACCTTTACAAGGTGATTAATAAAAGAAGTAAGAAGATTTAAGCTCCTAGATGAGCAAATATAACAATTATAATCTACAAAGAAGAGTTTAGAGAATAGTTATCGCTTGATGAGACTTCTCTCTTCTTTGTCAAGGATGCTTCACTTTTCAAGGGTGGATGGAGCTCTTAATGACTCTTGGAATCTGCTCAACCACTTTCTTTTGACTCTTGAATGAAGCACTTGGATGAAGAAGATTAGGGCACTTGTCTTTCTTGTGTACTCTTTGATATTTTGCAAAAGGATGTTTTCTCTGATGAATAGTGCCACTTTAAATAGTTTCCTTCATCCATTGGACAAGCCCCAATGGTTAGAATTCAAAAACTAGCCGTTACTCACTGTTGGAAGGTCAAAAAGTACTTCTGCAGAACTAGCCGTTATGCTTCTGCCCGTGCTTGGGTCGACTCAACTTTTACTGGGGTCGACCCAACTTTCACTTGGGTCAACTCAACCTTTCCTTGGGTCGACCCTCTCAGAACCACAGAACCTTGTATTTCAGCCTTCCTTCACTTGGGTCGACTCAACATCTTTTTGGGTCGACTCAAGGTTCAGTTGGGTCGACTCAACTTCCACTTGGGTCGACCCTCTCAGGGTTTCTAGAGAACCTATTTTTGAATGTCATTGCCTTTGGGTCGACCCTCTCAGTGTTTGGGTCGACTCAAGTTTGGGTCGACTCAACTTCCTCTTGGGTCGACCCTCTCAGTGTTTCCAGAGAACTGTTTTCTTGAGGTTTGAGAGGCTTGAGGTTTGGGTCGACTCATCCTTTCCTTGGGTCGACCCAACTACTGTTCATCCGTGCCATTTTTGCAGAAGTGTGCCAGATGTTTTCTTGATGTGCCGGGGTCGACCCAATCAACCTTGGGGTCGACTCAATCCACACTTTGCTGCAACTCAAGGTTAGATTCATCCATATAAACAATGAAATGCATCTTTATCTTATTATACGAATTGTACTGAGAGTAACAGACTTATAAATGATGTATCGAATTAACTTGTAACATACTCTTGATTATTGTATTAATCATCAAAATATCACTATCATCCTCAATCTCCCCCTTTTTGATGATTACAAAATATAGAGTATGAGCCTATTGATACTTATCTTAAAATTAGTTTTAAAAGGGCTCAAGTTGCTGAATTTCAGCTTTTCAAATTTGAGAGTGAAGTCTCCCCCTATTTCATCCAAATGTTTCTGTTGCTGGTGGTCCAAACCGAGAACGATTGGCACAGCGGTGTGAACGGGGTTCCCTTTGAGTTGCTTTGGTTGCGCTCCGCCCTCCGCCGTGAAACCTGCGAGCAAGCCTCGCACCACCACCGGGGTAGTGGGGGCCCTCCGACGATCAAGTCAGAGGAGATCGAAGGAGAAGGAGAAGGAGAAGGTAGCAGGTGAGATGATACTCTGGAAGATATATCTTACCCTCCCCCTTCCCCCCCAGCCCCATATATATCAGGCTGGGGGGTTTATCCGGGGATTCGTCATCGTGTGGCACGATGGGGCTGCCACTGACATGGCCGTTACAGGGCGTCGTGGGGCAGCGCTGGGTACGGCCATGGCAGGGCATAGTGGAGCTCCGCTTTGTACGGCTATTACAGGGGATCGTGGGGCAGCGCCGGATACGGCCGTTGCAGGGAGTAGTGGAGCAGGGGGGCGCGGCGTGCCTCAGAGGAACAGTCTGTTGTTGTCGAGAGATTGCCGACTCGGGGTCGGATTGCTGGATCAAGGGGCAGCCGACTCGGGGTCGGGCTGCGGAGCCGAAGATATCCGATCCGAGGTCGGATTGCTGGATTAAGGGGCAGCCGACTCGGGGTCGGGCTGCGGAGCCGAAGATATCCGACCCGAGGTCGGATTGCTGGATCAAAGGGGCAGCCGACTCGGGGTCGGGCTGCGGAGCCGAAGATATCCGACCCGAGGTCGGATTGCTGGATCAAGGGGCAGCCGACTCGGGGTCGGGCTGCGGAGCCGAAGATATCCGACCCGAGGTCGGATTGCTGGATCAAGGGGCTGCCGTAGTCTTCCTGGGCGCGCGTGCCGGTCACGTGGGGCATGGTGGCTAAGTTCCCCCGTAACAGTAGCCCCCCACTCCCGAGCCTGGAACCAGGAGGGGAACGGGTGAAGGGAGTGATGCTTCGAGATTGCCGCCATCCCTCGGAAAGGCGCGCGCGTTCCGAGCTTCCCGCCTTCTTTATGGCGTATGGCAGTTGTCGCTGATCTGGCGGTCTGCGGATTTCGGCGGACATCCTTCCTCTTTTTAACTCTCGGTAGCGCCTCGCCGACTCCTGACTCTTGAAGTTCCTCCGGCACTAGGCCAGGCATCCGAGGGTTAGGCCTCAGGAAATTCATCCGGCGCTAGGCCAGGCATCCGAGGGTTAGGCCTCAGGAAATTCTTCCGGCGCTAGGCCAGGCATCCGAGGGTTAGGCCTCAGGAAATTCTTCCGGCGCCAGGCCAGGCATCCGAGGGTTAGGCCTCAGGAAATTCTTCCGGCGCCAGGCCAGGCATCCGAGGGTTAGGCCTCAGGAAATTCTTCCGGCGCCAGGCCAGGCATCCGAGGGTTAGGCCTCAGGAAATTCTTCCGGCGCTAGGCCAGGCATCCGAGGGTTAGGCCTCAGGAAATTCTTCCGGCGCTAGGCTAGGCATCCAAGGGTTAGGCCTCAGGAAATTCTTCCGGCGCCAGGCCAGGCATCCGAGGGTTAGGCCCCAGGAAATTCTTCCAGCGCTAGGCCAGGCATCCGAGGGTTAGGCCTCAGGAAATTCTTCCGGCGCTAGGCCAGGCATCCGAGGGTTAGGCCTCAGAAAATTCTTCCGGCGCCAGGCCAGGCATCCGAGGGTTAGGCCTCAGGAAATTCTTCCGGCGCCAGGCCAGGCATCCGAGGGTTAGGCCTCAGGAAATTCTTCCGTCGCCAGGCCAGGCATCCGAGGGTTAGGCCCCAGGAAATTCTTCCGGCGCCAGGCCAGGCATCCGAGGGTTAGGCCCCAGGAAATTCTTCCGGCGCTAGGCCAGGCATCCGAGGGTTAGGCCTCAGGAAATTCCTCCGGCGCTAGGCCAGGCATCCGAGGGTTAGGCCTCAGGAAATTCTTCCGGCGCTAGGCCAGGCATCCGAGGGTTAGCCCTCAGGAAATTCTTCCGGCGCTAGGCCAGGCATCCGAGAGTTAGGCCTCAGGAAATTCTTCCGACGCTAGGCCAGGCATCCGAGGGTTAGGCCTCAGGAAATTCTTCCGGCGCCAGGCCAGGCATCCGAGGGTTAGGCCCCAGGAAATTCTTCCGGCGCCAGGCCAGGCATCCGAGGGTTAGGCCCCAGGAAATTCTTCCGGCGCCAGGCCAGGCATCCGAGGGTTAGGCCCCAGAAAATTCTTCCGGCGCCAGGCCAGGCATCCGAGGGTTAGGCCTCAGGAAATTCTTCCGGCGCCAGGCCAGGCATCCGAGGGTTAGGCCTCAGGAAATTCTTCCGGCGCTAGGCCAGGCATCCGAGGGTTAGGCCTCAGGAAATTCTTCCGGCGCTAGGCCAGGCATCCGAGGGTTAGGCCTCAGGAAATTCTTCCGGCGCTAGGCCAGGCATCCGAGGACTGAGCCTTGGGGAATTCCGCTCGTTGGTCGGCCAAGGCTGGCGCAAGCCGAGGCGACCGGTCGGGGCTTCAGGCTAGTCTGCTCCCGGGATGATCATCGGGTTAGCCTGGCATCCGAGGGCCGAGCCTCGGAGAATTCCGCTCGTTGGTCGGCCAAGGCTGGCGCAAGCCGAGGCGACCGGTCGGGGCTTCAGGCTAGTCTGCTCCCGGGATGATCATCGGGTTAGCCTGGCATCCGAGGGCCGAGCCTCGGGGAATTCCGCTCGTTGGTCGGCCAAGGCTGGCGCAAGCCGAGGCGACCGGTCGGGGCTTCAGGCTAGTCTGCTCCCGAGATGATCATCGGGTTAGCCTGGCATCCGAGGGCCGAGCCTCGGAGAATTCCGCTCGTTGGTCGGCCAAGGCTGGCGCAAGCCGAGGCGACCGGTCGGGGCTTCAGGCTAGTCTGCTCCCGGGATGATCATCGGGTTAGCCTGGCATCCGAGGGCCGAGCCTCGGGGAATTCCGCTCGTTGGTCGGCCAAGGCTGGCGCAAGCCGAGGCGACCGGTCGGGGCTTCAGGCTAGTCTGCTCCCGGGATGATCATCGGGTTAGCCTGGCATCCGAGGGCCGAGCCTCGGGGAATTCCGCTCGTTGGTCGGCCAAGGCTGGCGCAAGCCGAGGCGACCGGTCGGGGCTTCAGGCTAGTCTGCTCCCGGGATGATCATCGGGTTAGCCTGGCATCCGAGGGCCGAGCCTCGGGAAATTCCGCTCATTGGCCACGCGCCTGTCGCTTGCCGCTCGACGGGATTTCTCCGTGGCCAGCTACGATCGTGTTTCTCCTCTTCTCCAAGCGTCGCCTGGGGAACACCAGAAGGGTATTAAATGCTAATTGAGGCGTTACCTGGGAAATCGGATCGCCAGTTGCTGCTTGCAAGGAGTGTCAGTTAAGCGGCCGCGATACGCGCGTTCTTCGAGGCGGATGCGGCCTGGGCGCGAGCGGAGATACGTGGGCCGTGGGATACACACCGCCCGGAGTGTCCTGCATGAAGAATGCAATTAAGGAGAACGACGCTTAGGAGATCGTGGGAGGATACGCCTCGAGAGCTGGAACGGCTCCGGATTCGGTGCGCCTGCCTTTATTGGAGCCACCCGCATCGGAACGACCGGGGGGCCACAGTTTGGCTATAAATATAAGTGCAGGCGCGGTGGAGCCTGCCAAGCCGGAGCTATTCAGGTTGCCATGGATCGTGGACCTCCTCTCCGGCGTGTGGCTGGGAAACCCCCGCCGGAGGAACGGGAGGCGCGCCCCCTCGCGACTTCCGCCAACTAGCCGTTTCATCCGGGATCAACAAGGAGGTTCTCCCCGGCGGAACTCCGCTCTAGGCGTTTCATCCGGGATCACATCCCCCCTCCTTTCAGCCCCGCCTCCCGATTGAGCTCTGCGCCTGACGCTTTCATCCGGGATCACGCCTCCTCGCGCTCTTCTCCCTTGTATTCCTTCCCTCCCTTCTCCTGGGGAGGACCGGAATATCCCTTGGAGGTGGCGTTCCTCTGGAGGCAGCGGGAACTCCTCCTTCGTCCACTTCTTCTTCGTCCGCGCCGGCTCTTCGCCTTTTGCCGTGAGGCGTCGATGGCGCCTCCGGGGAGAAGCACCCACGCCCGGTGGGATTGCAGCTGCTTCGGATGGAGGGTTCGGGATCCCAAATCTTCAGCTCCACGGAGTCTCCACCTCTTCCTTGTTTTCTTTACTCCCCAATTCCCCTCTGGGAATTCTTTGTAATCACACGAACACACCGTTGTAACCAAGAATTATTGAAATGAAAAGAATTGTATATTTTTCGAACTGTCTTTCTGGCTTTGTCGTTCTACTGGTGATACACCCGCAGGTTAGCGGAATTCCAGCTCCTCGGAATTTCTCGACCATCTAGGGCCTCCAACTGGTAGGAGCCAGGTCGGTTTACCCAGCGAACCCTATACGGGCCTTCCCAATTTGGCGCCAGCTTCCCACCTTTCGCGGGTTGAGATGCTTTGGCTCGCCTTAGCACCAGATCTCCGATTCTGAAAAGTTTCGGTCGGACCTTGGAGTTATAATATCGGGCCACCCTCCGCTGATACATCGCCATCCGAACCTGTGCCATTTCTCTTGCTTCTTCCAAGAGGTCCAGGTTCCCTCGGAGTTGCTCTGAATTGGCCTCGGGTCGGTGCGCGGCCACCCGGGGCGAGGGGAGTCCGAGCTCCACGGGAACAACCGCTTCCGTGCCATAGGTTAGGCTGAAAGGCGTCTCCCCGGTAGGGGTCCGATGCGTGGTCCGATACGCCCAAATGACATTCTCGAGTTCTTCGATCCAAGCTTGTCCCGTCCGACCGATTCGCGCCTTAATTCCTTGGAGGATTGTCCGATTTGTGACCTCGGCCTCACCGTTGGTTTGGGGATGCGACACAGATGTGAACCGATGCTCGATCCCGAACTCCTCGCAGAAGTCACGGAAATGCTTGTTGTCGAACTGTCGACCATTATCTGAGATGAGGACCCGAGGTACCCCAAATCGGACAATAATGTTTTTCTTCACGAACTTTCGGACTTGCGCCTCCGTGATAGTGGCCAGCGGCTCTGCCTCCACCCACTTGGTGAAGTAGTCGATTGCAACAATCAAAAATTTCTGCTGGGCTGAAGCGACGGAGAATGGTCCGAGGATATCCATTCCCCACTGTGCGAAGGGCCAGGGCGCGGTGATTGGTGCCAAGGGGACAGAAGGGACTCTCTGGACGTTGGCGTGGCGCTGGCAGGCGTCGCATTTCCGTACGTGATCCTCGAGTCCTCCAACAAGGTAGGCCAATAATAGCCTGCCTCATGATCTTGTGCGCTAAGGACCTAGCCCCCAAGTGCGATCTGCAGACGCCCTCATGGACTTCGCCGAGGACGTAGGCCGCCTCCGAGGGGCGGAGGCACCTTAAGAGGGGGCGGTGAACGAGGTCCGATACAGCCTCCCTTCATAGAGTACGTAGTGGGCGGACTTCTTGACAAGTCGCCGAGCTTGATTTCTTTTCAGGAAGGATCCCTTCGCGAGGTAGGCGACGAGCGGGTCCATCCAAGATGGCTCCGGATCAATCGCCATCACCGCTCCAGCCTCGCCGATGCTCGGGGCATCCAGGGTCTCCAGGGTAGATTGCCCTCGACAAGTTGGTGCGCCTCTGTGCCCACCAAGCGGGACAACCTGTCGGCCCTGGCATTTTTCGCTTCTGGAGACCTGCTGGATGTCGACAACTGCCGAGGTCGGGAATGAGTGGCTTGCACCTTCCGGACGTAGTTCTGCATGGTCGGGCTCCGGGCCTCGAACTCCCCACGAACTGCCCGACCACCAGCTGGGAGTCGGTGAAGACCTTCAAACGCCGAATGCCGAGCTCCCTGGTGAGTTTGAGTCCCGTGACTAGGCGCCTCGTACTCCGCCTCGTTGTTGGGTCACTGGAAATCCAAACCTCAAGGCATACTCGGCTATCACTCCATCAGGACTGGTAAGGACCAGCCCGGCCCCTCCACCCTCGGGGTTCGACGACCCATCGATGTGAAGCGTCCAGATCGGGAGGTCGAGGCTGGGCGTTTTCCGGCGGTCTAGGTTCCGCCTCCTGCACCGTGCACTCAGCGAGGAAGTCCGCGAGCACCTGGGCCTTGATGGCGGGTCGAGGCTGGTAGCGGATGTCGAACTCACCGAGTTCTACTGCCCACTTCACCAGTCGTCCCGGCATTCTCGGGTTGCTGAGGATCTGCCGTAGTGGTTTGATCGGTTAAGAGGGTGACCGAATGAGCCTGGAAATAGGGGCGAAGCCTCCTGGTCGCGGTCAAGCAGCGCGAAGGCGATCTTTTCAGCCTTCGTGTTACCGCGTCTCGGCATCCCGTAGGACCCGGCTAATGTAGTACACAGGCTTCTGGAGCTTTGGCCTCTTCCCGAACCAGCACCGCACTGACCGCCGGTTGGGGAGACCGCCAGATAGAGGTAGAGCATCTCCCTTCTTGCGGCTTGGACAGTAGGGGAGGAGACGCCAGGTATTCCTTGAGCTGGTCGAATGCCTGCTTGACATTCGGCCGTCCAGAGGAAGTCTTTCGGGCGTTTTAACACCTTGAAGAATGGTTGGCAGCGTTCGGGGCCGATTTTGCCACAAATCGTCCAATGCGCGGCGACCCTTCCAGCGAGCCTCCTGAACCTCCTTTACTTTGGTCGGAGGGGACATACCTTGGATGCCCTGATTTTGTCCCGGGTTGGCTTCGATACCCCCGCTGGTTGACAATGAAACCGAGGAACCTCCCGGCCGACAGCGCCGAAGGTGCACTTCGCTGGGTTCAGCTCATGCGAAACTTCCGCAAGGTGGTGAAAGTCTCCTCCAAATCCGCGATGTGCTGGTCTGCATGGCGGCTCTTCACCAGCATATCGTCCACGTACACCTCCATGTTCCGGCCGATTTGCTCTTTGAAGATTTGTTGACGAGGCGCTGGTAAGTGGCGCCAGCATTCTTCAGACCGAAGGGCATTACCTGTAGCAGTACAGCCTCCGGTCTGTTATAAAGGCAGTTTTCTCCTCGTCCTGTGGGCCATCATTATCTGGTTGTAACCGGAGAAGGCGTCCATGAAAGACAGCAGCTGATATCCGGAAGTCGCGTCGACCAGTTGGTCTATTCGCGGAAGCGGAAAGCTATCCTTAGGGCACGCCTTGTTCAGGTCGGTATAGTCGACGCACATCCTCCACTTCCCGCTCGCCTTCCGGACAAGTACAACATTTGCCAGCCACTCGGGTAGCTTACCTCCCTTATGAATCCTGCCTCCAAGAGCTTGTCTACCTCCTGGTCGACCACCCGGATCCGATCCGGGGCACAGTGTCTCTTCTTCTGCTTTATTGGTCGGTGGGTCGGGTCGACGTTGAGGGCGTGAGAAATGACCTCCGGGTCGATCCCAGGTACATCGGCCGCCGACCAGGCAAATACATCGGCATTGGCTCGGAGGAATTCCACCAACCGGGCCCGAGCTCCCGGGTCGAGATTGGCGCCGACCCGGACCGCCCGGTCGGGGTGGCCTTCCTTAAGGGGGACTTCGACCACACCCCTCGGCCGGCTCCCCCTGCCGCAAGGCCACCTCGTCTCTGGCATCAAGGGACTCGACGCTTAGGGCTTCCACGGGCTTCTTCCCTTTGAGGGTTGCTAGAAAACATTGCCGTGCGGTCGGTTGGTCACCTCGGACCTCTCCGATCCCGACCGCCGTGGGGAACCGCATGAGCAAGTGGTACGTGGAGACCACCGCGCGAAGGGCGTTCAGCCCGGGTCGCCCGAGGATAGCGTTGTAGGCCGAGGGAACACGGACGACCAAGAACCCGAGTCGCACCGTGGCTTCTGCGGGTGCGACGCCCGCAGTCACAGGCAGCTCAACGACACCTTCCGCCGGGACAGCGTCACCGGTGAATCCTACGAGGGGGTGGACATTTTGTGCAACAACTGTCTGGACAAGCTCATCTTTTGGAAGGCCTCGTAAAACAAAATATCAGCTGAGCTTCCACTATCCACAAGAACACGCCTTACATCATAGTTTGCCATAGTGAGGGAGATCACCATGGCGTCATCGTGGGAGTCTGAACCCCCTTTACATCCTCATCAGAAAAGGTGATTACATTGCCGACCCTCTGCCTCTTTACGACGGCCGTCCCTGACGCTTCCGTCGAGCCCCCTGGTTCCTCACGGCCGGGAGCAGCCCCCAGTGATAGTGTGGATCACGCCCGCAACGGTCGATTCTGCTCCCGAGGCTCCGGAGGAGCCGGGTCGGCCGGACGCGGGTCTGCGGGGGGACGTCGGTCGCTCACATATCGACCGAGACGCCCCCGACGGATAAGAGCCTCGATCTCGTCCCGAAGCTGGAAGCAGTCCTCCTGTGTCGTGGCCGTGGTCTCGGTGGTACTCACAGTACGCCCGGAGGCCTCTTTCCAGGGATCTTCGTATCTGTCTCGGGCCGGAGGTCCTCCCGCCCCTTGATCTCCATAAGGATCTGGGCCCGGGGAGTCAGGAGAGGGGTGTACCGGTTGAAACGTCGGGGCGGAGAACGAGGGCGTGGAGCGCCGTGGTTCTTCGCCGGCGACGGCTTCTGCGCCGACGCTGGGGCGTCGGGCTCCTCCTCCTGGCGTGCCTCTTTCCGCCTTTTCTTCCCAAGCTTTGGGGATCTCGGCGCCTCCTTGCTCCGGTGGGCGGCCGCCTCCTCGGGTCCGCATACTGGTTCGCCCGGGACAACAACTCTGGGAAGCTCCGCGGCAGCGTTTGTCCAGGGAGAAGGTGAGTCTGCCCTTCCGGAGCCATGCTTCAGGGCTGAAAGAGCTACCTCCTGACTCAGGTTCCGGACCTCCAGCGTAGCCCTGTTGAAGCGGGTAAGATAATCCCGCAGGCTTTCTCCCTCGTTTTGCCGGACATCAAAGAGGGAGTCGAGACCAGTCGCCGCCGCTACTGACGGCGAAATGAGTGATGAAGAGGCGAGTGAACTGGTCGAAGGACCGGATTGAGTCAGCCTCCAGCCCGGCGAACCATGCCCTCGCCGGGCCACGGAGGGTTGCCGGGAAAGCCTTGCAGAAAGGGATCTGATCTCCGTGAGACATAAGGGTCCTGAAACTCTCGACGTGATCCGCGGGTCCGCCGCCCCGTCATAGGGCTCGATCGCCGGCATTTTGAACCCCGGGGATTCGGGTCCGCAGATCCTCGAGGCAAGGCCCGGCTGGGAGGAATCTCTAAGTCGGCAAGGGATCTTTGGAATGGCCCTTCAGGACCTGGAGTTGTCGTGGAGATCGTCCACCCGCCGGTCCAGGGAGCGCGACCGGTGGGTGGAGACAAGGAGCGGCGAGAGGGGGACCGACTGGAGCGCGTTCCTCGAGGACTGGGGGGTCTGGGAACGCGCCCGGGCCCGCCTCTCGTACCCCGCGCAGCTCCGTGGAAGGTCCCGGCAGAATGAGCGTGCTCGAGAATCCTCCTCGCCGGCGCTCCTCCCCATGGGAGAGGAAGAAGCGCGGGTTGAGGAGGACAGGCGAACGCTCAGGCAGCAGCGGCTCCTGAGCCCGCTGCGGCGCCCGGGACATCGCACCCTGCAGATTCTGCACCGCCTCCGCGAGGGTGCGAACCTGCTGGGTTAGCTGGTCGAACTGGGCGCTTCGACCATCTGAATGGGCGGTGGGCGGTGGAGTGTTGCTGAGAGCGTGTTGGAGATGCAGCGGCCTCCCGGCCAGTGGCGCGAGAGGCCCCGCGACCGGAAGCATTGGAAGCTCCACGACCACCTCGCCGTGCCATTACGATCGCTCTGAGATCCGGCCCTTCCTCTAGCGCCAACTGTTGCTGGTGGTCCAAACCGAGAACGATTGGCACAGCGGTGTGAACGGGGTTCCCTTTGAGTTGCTTTGGTTGCGCTCCGCCTCCGCCGTGAAACCTGCAAGCAAGCCTCGCACCACCACCGGGGTAGTGGGGGCCCTCCGACGATCAAGTCAGAGGAGATCGAAGGAGAAGGAGAAGGAGAGGTAGCAGGTAGATGATACTCTGGAAGAATATCTTACCCTCCCCCTTCCCCCCCAGCCCATATATATCAGGCTGGGGGGTTTTTCTGGGGATTCATCGTGTGGCACGATGGGGTGCCACTGACATGGCCGTTACAGGGCGTCGTGGGGCAGCGCTGGGTACGGCCATGGCAGGGCAGTGGAGCTCCGCTTTGTACGGCTGTTACAGGGGATCGTGGGGCAGCGCCGGATACGGCCGTTGCAGGGAGTAGTGGAGCAGGGGGCCGCGGCGTGCCTCAGAGGAACAGTCTGTTGTTGTCAGAGATTGCCGACTCGGACTGGATCGCCGGACTCGTCGCGGAGAAGATATCCGACGGGGTCGGATTGCTGGATCAAGGGGCAGCCGACTCGGGGTCGGGCTGCGGAGCCGAAGATATCCGACCCGAGGTCGGATTGCTGGATCAAGGGGCAGCCGACTCGGGGTCGGGCTGCGGAGCCGAAGATATCCGACCCGAGGTCGGATTGCTGGATCAAGGGGCAGCCGACTCGGGGTCGGGCTGCGGAGCCGAAGATATCCGACCGAGGTCGGATTGCTGGATCAAGGGGCAGCCGACTCGGGGTCGGGCTGCGGAGCCGAAGATATCCGACCCGAGGTCGGATTGCTGGATCAAGGGGCTGCCGTAGTCTTCCTGGGCGCGCGTGCCGGTCACGTGGGGCATGGTGGCTAAGTTCCCCCGTAACAGTTTCCAATTTGACCTTTTTTGAATTACTCCCCTTTCTTTTATATTTCATTAAAGATGAAACTTCAAAAATTTGAGATAAAGCATGAGTTTCAGATTATGTATCGAGGTGTGAAAGGTATGTGCCAAATTCTGAAATTCTATGTGCCAAATTCTGAAATTCAATAAAATTTTAGATTTGATCATTTTCATTGTTACAAATTGCTCCCCTTAAATGTATATGCTTTCCTATTATAATTTTCAACTTGTTTGTCAACTTATTTCTCTTTCTTGCTCAACTTATTTCTCTTTCCTTGCTTCTCCCCTTTTGTTATCATCAATTAGGTGCATGGGAATAGACACAATAATTAACAAACATTTCAGCTTCATTGATCAAAATGGAACATTGTAGTACAATAATGCCAAAACAAAAACAAATACAATGTTCCTCAATCAAAGTTCAAAGTACATGATCAACACAAAATACATATGAGAACTAGATACATATCCTAGGCTCTAATCAGAAATGCTAATATCAGCCTAGGGAGTATCTAATGGTTGTGATCTAGTCCTCATCCTCCTAGCATAAGTGGCGAGGGGAGGTCGAGCCTGATGGGACTGAGTCTGGCGCGGAGCTTGGTGAGCTGGATGACTCTGTGCCGAAATCTCTGACTCAGCTGCCTGTGGCACAGATGGTCCATGAATCTCTCTCTCTCTCCATAGAGCTCCTATATGCTCTCTAAGATCACTGATCTCAGCAGTCATGATATCTAGTCTGCTCGTCAGCCCATCAGTGATAGTCCTCGCCTAAGCTGACATAAGCTCAGTCATCCTACTCCAAAACTCATCTGTGTCTCCTGCAGGAACAGATGACGAAGGTCCAGCCTCTGAAGGTGCAGTAGGATGATCCGTATGCTCCTCATCCTCAGGGATAGGGTCTCCAATATCTGGTGCATCACCCTCTGGTGCATCACCCTGAATTTCTGCTCCAGCACGTACCCACTGCCCGTTCACCTTCTCATAGCCCATGCGAATAAGGGTTCGTGCAGTGTATGTGTCAGTGAAAAGTAGATGCCTGGAGATCTCTCCCTCTACAGATATATCATGCTATCGGAAGATCAAGATGAGTATCATACCATAAGGCAGCGAGACTCTGGAGTTGCATATTACCTTCCTCATCTACCTCAGTATCATAGCCGGGAGATTCAGGGGAATGCCCTGAATAATATGCTCCATAACAACCAGATCTCGCTCTGAAATGAGATCAAATCTTCCACTCTTCGGAAACAAAATCCGACCAATGAAGTTGTGCAACAACCTCATTTCCGCTGAAAGAGAGCTTGCTATTACATTTTCTGAGTAGTCGAAGTCTTCATTCTCAAGAATCAACTGCAAGGCTCTCAATTTGTTTTCTGGCTTTTCTGGAGTTGCTCCTTCGCAGGGGAGATGAAGCAACTCACTCAAACTTTCTTCGGAGACTCTAACCCTTACTCCGCGAACTTCGGATATAAGCCCTTCCATTCCAGTTTTGAGGAAGGCATAGAACTCACGGACTAATCCCGGGTAGATC
The DNA here is from genome assembly GCF_009389715.1 of Phoenix dactylifera. NCBI lineage: Eukaryota > Viridiplantae > Streptophyta > Magnoliopsida > Arecales > Arecaceae > Phoenix > Phoenix dactylifera. The sequence goes on from NC_052395.1 coordinate 26,958,560, forward strand.
ACCACATCTAGGGAGCAAAGATACTCCCATCCTTGCCTTTGGATCCATTCCCCCAAACGGAACCCTTCTTGATCCAAAAACTCGGAGTGGATCCTTCTCCCCGTGGTAACCGGTCTCCCCGCAAATTTGGCAAGTTGTACTGAAGGGGAGGGAGGAGGAGGTGGCTCTACACGTGTCTCACCTTGTGGAGACACTGTAGATGGCTCTGTAGCATCCCTATCCGCACGTGTGATCCGCGAAACTCTCCCGGATCGCTTGGCTACGGCTCTCTTGGGTCCCATTTCTCCAAGATCTTGATGTAATCTACTGTTTGGAGATGATTGGAGGAGATTTGAGAGTGGGGAATAGGATTTTCGGAAGAGGACAAAGTGAAAACAGTGCCCTAGATAGCTCACGGGTCCCCCTTTTAACAGTGGGGTCCCGATGTTGGGTCGACCCTAGATTTTTCTTGGGTCGACTCAACGTTGGGTCGACCCAAGTTCAGAAATTTTTTTTTTCTTTCTCTTCCTTTTTCCTTTTAAATTTTTTTTTGCTTCCAATCCTTACAAATTCTTACTGGAACAATGATACATGAGTAAGGAATCTATAGATGACAAGTTTGACTCATGTTTCATGGGTTTTTAGAAATGGGAGGAGTGTATCATGAGAATGCTTGCTCCCTTTTATATCTCCTCAATAAAAGGATCACATATGCCTAATTCCCTCCTAAGCGTGCAAAATCTATCTTCACTCAAAGGTTTTGTGAATATGTCAGCTAATTATTTCTCAGTACATACATGCTCAATACATATGTTTCCATTTTGCACATGATCTCTAATAAAATGATATCTTATTTCAATGTATTTGGCTTTAGAGTGCTGAACCGGATTTTTAGTAAGGTTGATGGCACTAGTATTATCACACTATATAAGAATGTTATCTAGCTTAACTCCATAGTCCTCTAGTTGTTGCTTAAGCCATAGTACTTGAGCACAACAACTGCCGGCAGCTATATATTCAGCTTCAGCTGTCGACAGTGCCACTGAATTCTGCTTTTTGCTGAACCATGATACTAAGTTATTTCCTAAAAATTGACATATTCCACTAGTGCTCTTCCTATCTAATTTGCATCCAGCAAAATCAGCATCTGAGTAGGCAAGCAAATCTAGACAGGAGTCTCTCGAGTACCATAATCCTATGTTTGTAGTTCCTCTTAAATATCTAAGGATTCTTTTAAACAGCACTTAAATGTGACTCCTTAGGATCTGATTGGTATCTAGCACATATTCCTACACTAAACACGATGTCTGGTCTACTAGCAGTAAGGTAGAGCAAGGATCCAATTAATCCTCTATAAAGCTTAATATCAATACTCTTTCCTTTCTCATCTTTGTCTAGCTTACTAGTAGGATTCATTGGAGTGCCTACTCCCTTGTGATTTTCATTCCCAAACTTCTTTAGTATTTCCTTTGTATACTTAGTTTGATGAATGAAAATACCTTCTTTAGTTTGTTTGATTTATAATCCTAGAAAGAAACTTAGTTCTCCGATCAAACTCATTTCGAATTCTCCGTACATTAAATCAGCAAACTCTTTGCGAAGATTATCATTTGTGGCACCAAAGATTATGTCATCTACATATATTTGTACCACTAGCAGATTTTCGTCCTTTCTTTTGAGAAAAAGTATTTTTATCTATATTTTCTCTACTGAAGTCATTATTTAGTAGAAATTTGCTTAATCGATCATACCAAGCCCTAGGTGCTTGCTTCAATCCATATTAATGCCTTATGTAGTCTAAACACATGATTTGGCAATTCATGATTCTCAAAACCAGGAGGTTGCTCTACATATACTTCTTCCTCTATAAAACCGTTTAAGAATGCACTTTTTACATCCATTTGATACAATTTGAAATCCATGAAACATGCAAAAGCTAGAAGTAATCTAATAGCCTTTAATCTAGCTACGGAAGCAAATGTTTCATCAAAATCTATGCCTTCTTCTTGATTGTATCCCTTAGCTACAAGTCTAGCTTTATTTCTTATAACTACCCCATTTTCATCTAATTTATTTCTAAAGATCCATTTTGTTCCAATTACAGAGTTATGCTTTGGTCTCTCAGTTAATGTCCATACATTACTTCTTTTGAATTGATTTAATTCTTCTTGCATAGCATTTATCCAATTGGTATCTTTTTCAGCTTTTTCATAAGTCTTAGGTTCTAACTGTGAAACAAAAGCAAGATAATCATTTAAATTTCTAAGAGAGGATCGAGTTCTTACCCCTTGAGATAGATCACCAATGATTAAGTCTTTAGGGTGTCCATATGCATACCTCCATTCCTTTGGCAAGTCTTGAGATTGTGGTGGCACGCAATCATTTTTCTTATCTTGAATTGGCACGTCATCAAGATTTAACTTTTCAAAATTAATAATTCCTGCATCATCATCAAGAATATTTTCTTTCCTAGCAGACTCACTATCAGACTCATCAAATATGATATTTACTGACTCTTCGACTACAAGAGTTCTTTTATTGAACACTCTGTATGCCCTGCTAGATGTGGAGTATCCTAAGAAGATACCTTCACCTAACTTGGCATCAAATTTACTTAGATCCTCCTTGCCATTGTTTAAAATGAAACATCTACATCCAAATACTCTAAGATATTTAGCGGTTGGTTTCTTATTCTTCTAAAGTTCATAAGGAGTTTTCTTGGTTATAGGTCGTATTAAAACCCGATTTAGAATATGGCAAGCAGTGCTTATAGCTTCAGCCCAAAAATACTTTGGAAGATTTGACTCGCACAACATCGTGCGTGCCATTTCTGCCAAGGTCCTATTTTTTCTTTCCATAACCCATTTTGTTGAGGCGTTCTAGGTGCTGAAAATTGATGTGAGATACCGTTTTCATTACAAAATTCTTCAAAGTGTTGATTTTCAAATTCAGTTCTATGATCACTTCGAATTGCTATTAAGGTGAGCTTCTTTTCATTTATGATATAATTATAATGTTTCAAGAATGCTGAAAATGCTTCATTCTTATGTGCCAAAAATGAAACCCATGTATATCTTGAAAAATCATCTACTATAACTAGTCTATACTTCTTCCCACCTAGACTCGCAGTTCTAGTGGGTCCAAATAGATCCATATGTATGAGTTCAAAAGGCCTAGTTGTTGATACTATATTCTTTGATTTGAAGGATGATTTTGTTTGTTTTCCTAATGAGCATGGTCCACAAATTTTGTCCTTTTCAAAGATCAATTTTGGTACATCTTTTATTAATTCCTTCTTGACTAGTTTTGATATTAATTCCATACTAGCATGTCCTAGTCTACGATGCCAAAGCCAACTTGTTTCATTTTTCTTTTCTTCATTAGTAATTAAACATAATCCATTTTTCTTGCCTAATTCATGAAGATCTACCATGTAAATATTTCTTTGCCTTTGTCCTATAAGTACAATGCTATTATCTTTAGGATTTGTGACTATGCATACTGATGCTTCAAATGTGACTTTAAACCCTTTATCACAAAATTGACTTATGCTAAGTAGGTTATGTTTCAAACCATTAACTAATAAGACATTTTCTATGAAAGTAGATGGAGTAATGAAAATTTTATCCTTTCCAATGATATACCCTTTTCCATTGTCTCCATAGGTTATTACTCCACCTTTCTTAGATTCCAAGGTGACAAATTGGTCTACGTCACCGGTCATGTGTCTTGAACAGCCGCTATCTAGATACCATCGTTTATCCACTTTATTAGCTGCAAGACACCCCTGCAATCAAGATCAAGAATGAGCTTTAGGTACCCAAACTATGTTGGGTCCTTTAAGGTTAGTACTTGATGTTCCTTTTGGAACCCAAACTTTCTTGAATTTAATCTTATGATTATTACTCAATTTGTTTTGGCTGGACTTTCTATAGTTACATTCATATGCTTTATGTCCTAATTTATTGCAGCAATGACAAGTAATATTTTCATTTTTAGCTTTCACAAAAATTTTCTTCAAGTATTTTTGTTTTCTATTTGTTTTATATCATAATCCAGCCTTATCATATACAGCTTTTTGACTATCAAGAATCATATTTAATTTGGTTGAACTAAGTGTAAACTTATCTACTAAGGATTTATATTTTTCAGCATCTTCTTTTAACTTGATATTTTCAGCACTTAGATTCTTGGTTTCATACTTAATGTTTCATAGTTATGAGATAGTTTCAACTTATCTTTGATAAGAGATTGATTTTCTTCTTTTAGAACTTTATTTTTATTGATTAGTTTTTTATGTTCTTTCATAAGTTCTAAAAATGCATCATGTAATTCATCAACAGTAAAATCACATTCAAGTTCAGAATCTACCTCATTGTCATTGGCCATATGGCATATTTGGGCCGTCTCTTGATGATCTTCCTCTTCCGAACTTGACTCCTCACTTTCACTCCATTCAGCCATGAAGTTTTTCTTTTTCAGTTTTCTTGCCATCCACTTTAGTTCCGGGCAATCTATCTTATAATGCTCGGGCTTGTTACACTCATAACAAATAGGTGTTTCCTTTTTCTTTTCTTTGTCCTTACCCTTTTCTTTGCTTGAGCTACCTTTGAAGAAGGGTTTCTTTTTATGAAATCTCTTCTTACCTCTCATAAATTTTTTGAATTTTCTTCCAAGCATAGCCATTCCTTCTTCATCAAATTCATCATCATCATCAGATTCTTCTGACTCAGTTTCTTGTTTTGGAGTGGTAGATTTTAGGGCAATGGTCTTTCTTCTCTTGACCTCATCTTCTGAATTTTGCCTCATGGTCAACTCATGGGTCATGAGTGATCCTAGAAGTTCCTCTAATTGCAGTGTATTGAGGTCCTCTGCTTCCTAAATTGCGGTTACCTTGGCCTCCCAAACTCTTGGTAGAGACTTAAGAATTTTTCGCACCAATTCAGAGTTAGTATAAGACTTTCCTAAACTCTTTAGCCCATTTATAATTTCAGTAAAATGAGTAAACATATCAGTTATGGACTCAGTGGATTCTATTTTAAACAATTCAAACTTACGTACTAATATGTTTATTTTTGACTCCTTAACTTGATTGGTTCCTTCATGTGTGACCTCAAGTTTATCCCAAATTTCTTTTGCAGAGATGCATGTAGATATTCTATTGAATTCACTTACATCTAATGAACAGTAAAGTACATTAATCGCTTTAGCATTTAATTGTGCTAATCTTCTATCACTTTCATTCCAATCCATTTCTGGTTTGGGTATGATAGTGCCCTCTATACTAATTGTGGGTGTGTGAGGTCCTCTAGTTATAATATACCACAATTCATAGTCTAGAACTTGAATGAATATCTTCATCCTAGCTTTCTAGTATGTGTAATTTGTGCCATTAAATAGAGAAGGTCGATTTGTGGATTGCCCCTCACTCATAGAACATCCCACTTGGGTTGTCATGATCTTTGACTCTTGATTGTGAGATCAACAAATACTATAGGAGCACCTTGCTCTGATACCACTTGTTGCCCAAGGTGACAAGCCAAGAGGGGGGGTGAATTGGTTTCTCTTAATTTTTACTATCTTACTTATGTCAATTTATGAGTTAGTGGAATTTAACAAAGCACAATACAAACACACAAGAAGTATAGTGGTTCGGTGCTCTCCTAAGCACCTACGTCCACTCCCCAAGCGACCCCTTGGAAATTCACTATAATCCCACGGATTACAGTTGGATTGTTTTCCGGGCTCATAATCCAAAAACCTTTACACTTTGGTTTTTCGGGATCACCAAAAACCTATGTTGATTTTACGGGCTCACCAACGAACTTATGTTGGTTTTCCGGGCTCACCAATGAACCTTTACAATTGGTTTTACGGGTTCACCAATAAACCTACACCGTTGGTTTTGCGGGCTTACCAACAAACCTTTACAAGGTGATTAATAAAAGAAGTAAGAAGATTTAAGCTCCTAGATGAGCAAATATAACAATTATAATCTACAAAGAAGAGTTTAGAGAATAGTTATCGCTTGATGAGACTTCTCTCTTCTTTGTCAAGGATGCTTCACTTTTCAAGGGTGGATGGAGCTCTTAATGACTCTTGGAATCTGCTCAACCACTTTCTTTTTAACTCTTGAATGAAGCACTTGGATGAAGAAGATTAGGGCACTTGTCTTTCTTGTGTACTCTTTGATATTTTGCAAAAGGATATTTTCTCTGATGAATAGTGCCACTTTAAATAGTTTCCTTCATCCATTGGACAAGCCCCAATGGTTAGAATTCAAAAACTAGCCGTTACTCACTGTTGGAAGGTCAAAAAGTACTTCTGCAGAACTAGCCGTTATGCTTCTGCCCGTGCTTGGGTCGACTTAACTTTTACTGGGGTCGACTCAACTTTCCCTTGGGTCGACTCAACCTTTCCTTGGGTCGACCCTCTCAGAACCACAGAACCTTGTATTTCAGCCTTCCTTCACTTGGGTCGACTCAACATCTTTTTGGGTCGACTCAAGGTTCAGTTGGGGTCGACTCAACTTTCACTTGGGTCGACCCTCTCAGGGTTTCCAGAGAACCTATTTTTGAATGTCATTGCCTTTGGGTTGACCCTCTCAGTGTTTGGGTCGACTCAAGTTTGGGTCAACTCAACTTTCTCTTGGGTCGACCCTCTCAGTGTTTCCAGAGAACTGTTTTCTTGAGGCTTGAGAGGCTTGAGGTTTGGGTCGACTCATCCTTTCCTTGGGTCGACCCAACTACTGTTCATCCGTGGCCATTTTTGCAGAAGTGTGCTAGATGCTTTCTTGATGTGCCGGGGTCGACCCAATCAACCTTGGGGTCGACTCAATCCACACTTTGCTGCAACTCAAGGTTAGATTCATCCATATAAACAATGAAATGCATCTTTATCTTATTATACGAATGTACTGAGAGTAACAGACTGATAAATGATGTATCAAATTAACTTGTAACATACTCTTGATTATTGTATTAATCATCAAAATACCACTATCATCCTCAATCCAATTATAAAAGCATATCCTAACTACTCTTTATGTCATCAATTGAACTTGCATGGTCGCCTGTCTGTAAAAGCAGTTAATTTTTCTTCTAAACTAGGCTTAAACCATATCCCAAAATCTGTTGTACCTCTCATGTAGCTCAAAACTCTTTTTGTCGCACCCCAATGAGCTTCACTTGGTTCTTGCATGAACCTTGATAATAGACTAGTTGCAAAAGTTAATTCTGGCCTAATTGCAGTAAAGTATATAATGCTGCCAACTAAGCTTCTGTACATTCTTCCATCAACTAGCTTTTCACCAACGTCTTTCTAAGGCTTCATATTTTGCACAAGAGTTATAGACACAGACTTGCACCTATCCATCTAAAATTTCTTCAGAACATCTTTTGCATACTTTTCCTGTCAGATGAAGATCCCCTCATTTGTCTGTTGAATCTCCATGCCCAAAAAATAATTCATGATTTCCAATCAGTCATCTCAAATTGCTTTTGCATCTCTTGTTTTGATCTCCTGTAAATTGCCTCTTGTAACCAATAAATCATCAACATATAAAGAAATGATGACAAGACCTGAGCTGCTATTGCCCTTCACATAAAGAGTTGCTTCATTAGGGCTCCTCCTGAAACCTTGCCTTATGAAGTAATCATCAATCCTACTATACAGGCTCTTGGAGCTTGCTTGAGCCCATATAGTGCTTTCTTTAGTCTGTAAACACAATCTTCTTTGCCTTTGACAACAAATCCTTCTGACTACTCCACAAATATCTCTTCTTTAAGGTAACCATTAAGAAAAACTAACATGACGTCTATCTAAAAAATCTTCCATCCCTTTTGAGCTGTGAGAGAAATCAATAGTCTAATGGTGCCATGCCTTGCAATAGGAGCAAAAGTATCATTAAAATCAACTCCAGGTTGTTGAGCATAGCCTTTAACCACTAGTCGCATCTTGTATTTGTAAACTGAGTTATCAGGATTCAACTTAGTTCTGTAGACCCATTTCACCCCAATGATTTTTTTCTGTGGAGGCCTTTGAACAAGCTCCCATGTCTCATTCCTTTTGATCATGCACATCTCCTCCTGCATCGTAGCATTCCATTCATCATACTTGGAGGCTTCCGCAAAGTCAATAGGCTTAACTGCTACAAAGCTGCACCTTTCGAAAATATTCTGCAGAGATCTAGTTCCTTCGATGGGAGACCCTTCTGATGAGCTACAGGAGGCAACATCTTGCTCCTCTTTATATGGTTCCTAAATCTCTTCCGTATTAGTTTCTTCTGAAACTTCAGAAGGATAATGTGCAGTAGACTTTTTTTCGACTTTTCAATTTTTTCAGTTCTAATGAGCATCTTCATCAAAGTCCACATATCTATTGATCACCATCTTCTGCATGTTGAGGTTGAAAACTCTATAGCCTTTTGTGTGTGAGCTATAGCCAAGGAAAATTCCTTTTTCATCCTTGTCTTCCAACTTATGTCTTCTTTCAGCAGCACTATAAACATAACAAATGAATCCAAACACCTTCAGATGCTTGATAGTTGGCTTATGACTACTCCATGTTTCAATTGGCGTCACATCTTTGACTGCTCTTATAGGTAAAGTGTTCAATAGATAAACTATTGTGTAAACAGCTTCCACCCAAAAATTCTTCGGCAAATTCTTCTCTATTAACATACATCTGCCCATCTTATAATAGTTCTATTCTTCCGTTCTGAAATGCCATTCTACTGTGTAGTGTATCTGGCCGTCAATTGGTGCTCCAAACCTTCCTCTTCATAGAATTTGTCAAATTCAGTAGAGTTGGACTCCTTGCCTCTGTCATATCTGATAGTCTTTATCCTGGAACCATTTTGGGTTTCAACAAAAACTTTGAATTCCTTGAAAAAAATAGAAAATACATCAGATTTTCTTCTCATAAAATAGACCAATGTCATCCTTGTAAAGTCATCAATAAACAAAATAAAATACTTATTTTCACTGAGTGATGGAGTCCTCATTGGCGCACACACATCAGTATGCACCAATTCAAGTTTTTCTTTACTCTCCAAGAACTTGCAGAAGGAAAAGATTGCATGTGCCATTCCCCCAACTTGCACGACTCACATAATCATCACAAATGTTGATGGCAGGTAAGTCTCGCACCATATTCTCCTTTTGCATAAACTGTAGCGAGTGTAAATTAAAGTTTCCATATCTCCGTGCCACAAATTAGTTTCATCTATTGTGCTCTCGAATGCATCGACAGAAGTGATATGCCAATACAAAGGAAAACTATTATTTTGCATGCCAATTTTAACAATTTCCACTCCATAAGGATTATAAATCATGCAACAATTCTCTTGAAAATGCAAAGAATATCCCCTACTTATCATTTGTCCCATAGTCAGCATATTTTAACGGAACATCTTTGATGTATTTCGTACCTTTCTTTGTCTCTACTGAAATTGTGCCTTTGCCTTCTGGTGGAACAACTACTTCATTCTCCATCCATACTGAAACTTTGACTGACTTGTCAAGATCACAAAATAGTTTGGGGTTGTTGGTCATGTGTCTGGTACAACCACTATCGATATCCACAAGTTTCTGTGGTCTATGGTAGATGAATGATGAATCATGAACAAATGGTATCCTTGCAGCTGGTTATCTGTAAAATTAACTTGTTGATTTTGTTCAGTTTGCTACTGCCTCTGTTTGGCCCTATAGAATTTCTCAACATGGCCAAATCTCTTGCAAGATCTACATTGCATTTTTTTTCCCAACGATCCTTCACCAAGTTAATTGTCTTTTGGCATGTTCCACAAGGTGAAAACTTCCCCTTCTGTTCTGTAGTAGAATTGCCCTTGGTTCCATTGCTTCTCTCATCATCATGTCTTCTGTTGCTAAATTTCTTTTTGCCTCTCTTGTACGCTGATGAAGATCCTTTGTCCTTCTGTCGTGCCTGAAAGGCTCCTTTCGAATCACCTTTGGCTCTCTTATCCATCCGCTACTCATGCACCTGCAACGATCTCCATAGCTCTATCGCCATAAGTTTGGACAAGTCTTTTGATTCTTCAATTGCAGGGACAACAACGTTGAACCTGCCCTGTAAAGTATTCAAAATCTTCTACACCTGACGATCTTCTGGAATTGATTCTCCATAGATCTTCATCTGATTCACAATTTCTGAAACTCTTGTAGAATAATCTTTTATCATTTCGCCATCCTTCATCTTCAATTTTTCAAAATCTCTTCTCAAATTTTGTAGCTTCAGAGATCTGACTTTCTTTGAACCTTGAAACTCCTCCTGTAATATATCCTAGGCTTGCTTGGCTGTTTTGGCTCCAACAATTTTGGGGAATATATTTTCTGACACTGCTGAATAGAGAAACAAAAGAGCTTCGTAATTTTTCTTTGATTTATCCTTGTGAGCTTTCATTTCACCCGTTGCATTCTCTCCAAAGACTTTTCATCAAATCCATTTTTGATGGACCCCATAGATCACACGTCATTCTCCTAAAAATACAGGTTGTGTAGGAAGACCAGTTGCTGAAGCCATACTCCAGCTGCTGTAAAAAATTGAAACTCTTTTGAAATTTGTTGTTGTAAGTAGAGACCCCTTAAGATCAATAGGGCTCTGATACCACATGTTGGTTTTGGGAGGCTAAAATTTAAAGAAAAATTTTTCAAAAGGAGAGATGTCTGGACTGTAAAGTTTTTTTTTTTTTTACTTTTCTCCTTGTCATTCTCATTCAACATATGAGTTTAAATACACAATACATGCCCTTTACGCTTCTTACATTCAATGCATCTTAATCTCTAAAACATTAAAAGACAATAATGTTGGGTACATGAATCAGTAGAAATTCTCCAACTATTGCTCTCCCCAAGGTATATGAACGGTAAAACTTCTTTACTTGTAACTTCTTCTGAATTCTAGCAAAAGGATCACTATTTCAACAGTAGGATAAGGCACCTGACCGACGACTTTCCAATTTCTTTCTATAGGTATGGTAATCCATCAGTCTCGAAAATGGCCTAGTAAAACTTCTCTCCAAAGTCATATCTTTGAGATTGAACTAAGTTATTGAGTTTGTCATCTCTGACTCACAATTAGCCTTCATAAGAACATAATGATTCGAGAGCTACATTACTGCAGCAAAAGTCATCTTATACTATAAAAAAACGATGTCAAAATGATCCTATGCAAAATTGATTTCAAAAGGGCTTTTGATAGTGTATCTTGGAACTTCCTCATTCAACTACTAGACAAATAGAGACTTTGGTCCTAGATGAAAACGTTGGATGCTTTCGCTACTGCAATCGGCCAGTTCGTCGCTCATCATTAATAGAGAGTTAGGCAGATGGTTTCAGAACAAAAGAGGTTTAAAATAAGGTAATCCATATCTCCAATTGTTCATCTGGTCGCCGACATGCTCAACAAAATCCTCAACAAGGCTTCAACCGAAAATATCATCTCAAGCATCAGGCCATTGGATATCACCGAGCAAGTTCAATGTTTACACTATGCAAATGACACTCTTATCATATGCAAGGCCTCAAGGGACCAAATCAACATGCTGAAATTCATTTTATACTCATTCGAACTCCTCGGGCCTTAAAATTAATTTTCACAAAACCTATTTGATCAGTCTTGCAATGGCCTAGAAGCTGAGAGTCTCTCTAAAAAAGACAAAGTTTGTAGTTAAGCACCTATCTGAAGATCTCTGACCAATCAGCATTAGTAGTTGCATGCAACTCTAAAGAGGACGATGACGGAAAAACGACGGCTCGAAAAAAGGTACCTCGAATATATCTAAGAATCGATGAACTGCTACAAGGAGAACTGATGGGGGGGCACGACCAAAGGATATATGAGGATGCTGGGGTGTCCAGTTGTCAACGCCCCGAACCATCACCGGGTCGGCACGTGACAGCCGCATGAGCCTAGAGAGTGCCCTAAAGATCATGCAAGGCCGAAGACAAAAAAAATTCCAATAAATCATAATTAATGTATTTAAACCAAACCAACTAAATGTACTGAATGATTACATAATTTCAAATATCCATAAGCAAAAGAGAAGCTGCTTCTATCTATCTAGCAGTCTGACTCCAGATCGAGCTCACTTTGTCCCCCCGAGATTCTACAATCCGTGCTCTAAAAAAAATGTAAGTGTAGTATGAGCTTTCCAGCCAGTAGAATTCAACAGCCAACACAGTATAATAATAAAATAACTCAAGCATCAAATAAATGCTATTTCATCATTCAAAGCTCAACAAACATAAGTGTATATATCAGTAATATACACTAATATTTTTCACATTATGTATCCATTCACATATATCTGATTCCAGTTTCAAATTTTCACTTTGTTTGGACTAACCAAGTTCATGATCCAGCAAGACTGCACAAATCCACGCATAACTCATGGCAGCTATCTCCCGCATAAGCCCATGGAGGTATCCTACGATAAGTCGTAGAGGCTATCCCACGCGTAGCCGTGGAGGCTATCCTACGCATAAGCTCGTAGAAGCTATCCCAGCATAAGCTCGTGGCAGCTGTCCCACGCATAAGCTGTAGAGGCTATCTCATGACAAGGTTAGTCCAACCTTTTACATGTCTAGTTTACATGTTTAATCACATTTCAATCACGTTACATATTTTCATAATTCTCAAAATATGTTATTCCTTCCAATTTAATTATTCAATACTTTCATAATAAACAAAATGCAACACTCATAGTGTCGTACAGGCTCAAAAACAAATAGCAACAACTGATAAATATATCCAACGATAAATCCAATATATGCATAAATAAAAGTGCTTAGATGTAGGGATTCTTACTGAAATTTGTGGACTGACTCCAAATAAGGATCCGAATCACAACTACGAGCGGGGTGTTGAGTCCCCTGATCAAACCTCTGGCTCCGCTGACTTCCCCTACAACTCAGTTACCAATCACAAACTAAATTATTTAATATTTAATATTTAAACATAATTCATATTACTATGGGGTCATCACCAGGTCCCAAACATCTCAATCCCTTCAAATTAGGGAGTCGGGTGGCCCGATCCACCTTGTACACCGGCCTATGTCGTCGCCAGCATGGCCGGCCATGCCGGCGACGGTGGCGTCCAACGGTGAAGAGACCAATAGAAGGGATGAATCTCTCTCTCATGGTTGGGAATACATCTCCTCCTCAAATCTTTTGATCCAAGGGCAACAGCCATGGTGGCTGGTGCCCCTCCTTCCCAACCTGACAACACACTGGCGAACATCATCGGCACCACTCCGGAATGTTGGCCGGCAAGAGGAAGAGAAGAAGAGGTCTTTTCCTCTTCTTCTCCAAGAAAAGGCAGGGGCTCATTCCTCCTTCCCTCCATCATCCATGGAAGCGCACGGCTCCTCACAGCACCGTGATGGTGGCTGGCACCACCCGACGGCACAACGCCGTCGTCACGGGTGGCCAACCGATGAGGGGAAAAGGAGGAGAGGAATGGGATCCCGAGGAAGAAGACCTCGGATCCACCTCCTCATCATCAACCAAACCAGAAAAGCCTCCAACTTCAACAGCCCTGATTCAAAACCCGATGCCACGGATCTCGGCCAATCCGGCGGCCGGCGGGCGGCAAGATCGAAAAGAGAAGCCGAAGGGTACCTGTTTGGATCTTTCCGACGATCTCACCGCCAAATCCCACCACATAGCCCTATCCTAGTAAATGAAGCGCAAGGAAAGGGCTACGCTTACCTCAGCTCAACGGGGTGCTCCGGCGACCTTTCCGACGAGGATTGGTGGAGGAAATTCCCGTGAGGGAGAGGTCTTCTTCACCCGATTTGTGGAGATTTCTGTTGAAGGGAGGAAGAGCTTTAAAGCTTCCTCCACGGTCGGCCGGTTCTCGGCTCCAACGCTCGGTCTCTCCGACGCTCGGTCTCCTCCGGGGACTCCCTCCAACGCCGCCGCTGCCCCTTTTTTTGTGTTGTTTCTTCTCCCACGATAGTGCCTAGGGCACGATCGTATATGGTGGATGGGCCCGGTCTTTCGGGCCGGCCCGTCCACCCCTCTTTTTTTTTCTGGGTATACATACTCTCCCCCTTAAAAAAAAAATTCATCTCGAAATTAACTTACTTTGAAGCCTCAAACCTTAAAATATGCATCCGTTATATCATCCCCGAATCTCAAGTAGTCCTCCTCTCGGAGTACCTACTACAAAATTTTGTACATACACATCACAGCATCTCAAAACTTGATCCTTTCTATTTACCACACGTAGAAGTTCGTTTGATCTCCTTCAAAAAAAATTCCAAACTCCCAACTTGGATTAAAATGCATAATATCTATCCCAAAGAAATTAATTTCTTTTGATTCTACATAGAGATCATAATTGGCTGACAGAAGTAGAAGAAATCTTTAGTATCAAATGCTCTTAATATTCTATAATCATTTTTCTTTTCTTAACTTTGCCTGTGATTAAATGATCAACCTTTATCCTAGGAAAACACAAACCTGTTCAAATAGTATATTAACAATGGTCAGAGCTAGGAGTCGAAGAACTATGTTAAATCATTCCAGGCCCAAGCTTAATCATAGAGCTATCAATCCGTTAACGCTAAATTTGAGATTGCCCCAAAATTCTTTTTAGAATTATCAAAATAGGAGAGCCATAACTACTTCCAGTAGGCAAAGAATCAACGACATTCCCCTCTACTAGAAAACTAACTCAAGTCTTCCATAATAATACCTTTTCAATCAAGGTATTATTTTTTTTTAATCGGTTTCAAAATAACTCAAACCACTACACTTCCGCTGCGCACTCTGATCTAACTCATCAAATTCTCTAAAAGTCACAAAATGATTTCTGACCAAAGTATCACTTTGCATCAAGACTAAGAAAAATTCAAAATTTTAAATTTTTAAGTAGAACTAGAGCAAAAATCTCTAGATCTTTTTGTCCTCGATTTATATAGAATATACTTACCATAACTAACCCCCAATCCTTTAGTCAAGTTTAAGGTCACTACGTGATCTCCACAACCTTCTTAAAAATCCAAAATATCTAGGTTTAGTTTAAAAGGGGTAATTCTTGTATTCCCTTAGCAATTTAATTAGAAATCTACATTGATTTTCCTTCCAACAGAATTTACTTCTAACTCAATGGGTTACAACCGTTGAGCCAATATCACAATGAGTAGGAATTAACTCTATCCACCTCTAAATCCTTCTTCACCAAAATCCTTGATGTCTGTGATCGATGCTACACATAATAACTCACATAAGCATCTCAAAATCGAAATCTCTACTCAATATTGTATTTTACAATGACAAAGATTTCTGGTTAGATCATAAACCTAGACTTGAGTTCAAGTTAACACATCCAATAGTCTCCAACAATTATAAGAAAAATTCAGTAGCCCAATCCAAATATACAAATTCAAATAATTAGAATACTCCACCAATTTGCATACTATATAGCCTTAAGAATTTAATCCACTAATAGAAATACGCAAATTTACAATATTCAAACATGTCAATTCCAAATATAATCCACATACAGATTTAACCTCGAAAAATATTATTTTCAATATTATGAAATCTTCTTAGCTCACTCCAATACTATGGAAGATCTACGTACAAATCTCACTCTAATAATTAGTAGCAAAATCAAAAGTACAATCAAATCAAAACCCATATCAAGTTTGAATTTTCAGGTTATTTAAATAATATCTAAACATTGTGTAACCGATATGCCATTGTTGACCTCCTACACTTATCTTAGGTCAAACCTCTCTTATCATGATCAAAGACAATTTATACTTTCCTTCCACATGCATCGAAAACCAAACCGATGCATACATTTTATCACAATGCCCAGTGATCTTACAGCTTAAGCACGGAATTTAATTGTCATGTCCTAAGTGATCATAACCTTAAGCTGTGATATATTTCTGTCACGATCCCTAGTGATCTTAAACATATGGTCAGATTCCAACTGGTCACATTTTCCAATAATCTTAAACCTCAAACTTTAATGCCACTAAGGCCACAGTCCCTAGTGGTCTTAAATCTTAGATTATAATATCATTCTTGTTACAATCTCAAGTGATTATAAACCAAATCTCTAATAGTTTTTCTATCATAATTCTCCACTGATACTCACCTGAACATAAACCCTAGGATACCTTAACCTTAAGCTCTGATACCACTCTGTCACGCCCCGAACCCATCATCCGGGTCCGGCACGTGACCAGCCGCATGAGCCCTAGAGCAGTGCCCTAAAGATCAAGCAAGGCCTAAGATAAACAAAAATTCCAATAAATCCATAATTAATGTATTTAAACCAAACCAACTAAAATGTACTGAATGATTACATAATGTCAAATGTCCATAAGCAAAAGAGAAGCTACTTCTATCTATCTAGCAGTCTGACTCCAGATCGAGCTCACTTCTTGTCCCACCCGACAGATTCTACAAATTTCGTGCCTCTGAAAAAAAATGTAAGTGTAGTATGAGCTTTTCCAGCCCAGTAAGAATCCCAACAGCCCGCACACAGTAATAATAATAAAATAAATCAAGCATCAAATAAATGCTATTTCATCATTCAAAAAGCTCAACAAACAACAAGTGTATATATCAGTACATATACATAAATCATTTTTCACATTATGTGATCCATTCACATATTACTCTGATTCCCAAGTTTCAAAGTTTTTCACTTCTGGCTTTGGACTAACCAAGTTCATGACCCAGTCCAAGACTACACAAATTCCACGCATAAGCTCGTGGCAGCTATCCCACGCGTAAGCCCGTGGAGGCTATCCTACGCATAAGCTCGTAGAGGCTATCCCACGCGTAAGCCCGTGGAGGCTATCCTACGCATAAGCTCGTAGAAGCTATCCCACGCATAAGCTCGTGGTAGCTGTCCTACGCATAAGCTCGTAAAGGCTATCTCATGACAAGGTTAGTCCAACCCATTTTACATGTCTAGTTTTACATGTTTAATCACATTTCAATCACGTTACATATTTTCATAATTTCTCAAAATATGTTATTCCTTCCCAATTTAATTTATTCCAATACTTTCATAATAAACAAAATGCACACCTCATAGTGTCGTACAGGCTCAAAAACAAATAGCAACATACTGATAAAATATATCCAACGATAAATCCAATATATGCATAAATAAAAGTGCTTAGATGTAGGGATTCTTACTGAAATTTGTGGACTGACTCAAATAAGGATCCGAATCACAACCTACGAGCTGGGGTGTTGAATCTCCTGATCAAAACCTCCTGGCTCCGCTGACTCCTCCCCTACAATATCAGTTACCAATCACAAACTAAATTATTTAATATTTAAATATTCTAAACCATAATTCATATCTACTATGGAGTCCATCACCAGGTCCCCAAACATCTCAATCCTTCCAAATCTAGGGCAGTCGGGGTGGCCCG
The DNA here is from genome assembly GCF_009389715.1 of Phoenix dactylifera. Lineage (NCBI taxonomy): Eukaryota > Viridiplantae > Streptophyta > Magnoliopsida > Arecales > Arecaceae > Phoenix > Phoenix dactylifera. The sequence continues at coordinate 26,975,976 of NC_052395.1, forward strand.
ACTCCCATCCTTGTACCACCGGCCTATGTCATCGCCAGCCATGGCCGCCGCCATGCTGGCGACGGTGGCCGGTCCCGGTGAAGAGACCAAAAGAAGGGATGAATCCTCTCTCTCTTTATGGTTGGGAATACATCTTCCTCCCTCAAATCCTTTTGATCCAAGGGCAACAGCCATGGTGGCTGTGCCCCCTCCTTCCCCAACCCGACAACACCACTGGCCGAACCATCATCGGCCACCACTCCGGCAATGTTGGCCGCCATTCCTCCCTTCCCCCTCCTTCATCATCCATGGAAGACCCGCACGGCTCCTCACAACCACCGTGATGGTGGCTCGGCCCCCACCCGACGGCACCCAACCGCCGTCGTCACCGCCGGTGGCCAACCGGCGAGGGGAAAAGAAGGAGAGGATGGGATCCCGAGGAAGAAGACCTCGGATCCACCCTCCCTCATCACCAACCAAAACCAGAAAGCCCTCCCAACCTTCACACAGCCCCGATTCAACCCAGATGCCACGGATCTCGGCCAACCCGGCGGCCGGCGGTGGTGGCAAGATCCGAAAAAGAGAAGCCGAAACAGGGTACCCCTGTTTCGGATCCTTCTCTGACGATCTCACCGGCCAAATCCCCACCCACATAGCCCTAATCCAAGTAAATGAAGCGCAAGGAAAGGAGCTATGCTTACCTCAGCTCGACGGGGTGCTCCGGCGACCTTTCCGGCGAGGAATTGGCAGAGGGAAATTCCGTGAGGGAGAGGTCTTCTTCACCCGATTTGTGGAGATTTCCGTTGAAGGGAGAAAGAGCTTTAAAGCTTCCTCCACGGTCGGCCGGTTCTCGGCTCCGACGCTCTGTCTCCTCCGGCGCTCGGTCTCCTCCGGCGACTCCCTCCAACGCCGCCGCTGCCCTTTTTTTTGTGTGTGTTTCTTCTCCCACGATCGTGCCTAGGGCACGATCGTAAATGGTGGATGGGCCCGGTCTTTTCGTGCAGGCCCGTCCACCCCTCTCTTTTTTTCTGGGTATTACACCAGTCACCCAATTGCCTATTAATTACTCATGGATTCGATTGTATTGCACACTCTCAAGTGTGGTTAACTAGAACGCTTTATTAGAAAAATTTGAGAAAAACCTTGAAGCTCAAGTTTGAATGCTCTGAAAGTTGGAATCTTGGTGAACAAAATTCAACTTGTTCGCTTTTCCTTGTCTTGCTCGCCCTTGATCTTGTGATAGAATTCAATGATTGGCAGTTGAAGCTTTTGTAGGGTTCTAGCATGTCATAATGGATAGCGGAAGCTAGGGATTTTAAAAATTTTCTTAATAAAGTTTCTATGCATGAAACCCTTTTAAGCCTAGATCACCTTAATGATTACAATCAAATAATATAAAATAAATGCAGAATTAGTAGAATACCTCAAACGCTAATCCAAAGTGTACAATCTTCACGAGGCGTCCAAGTGTCCGCCCTCCAATGGTGATCCACACGAAAATTTGATCAAGACTTAGCTCCAAAGACTTTTGATCCTTAATGCAGAATTCTTCTAAAGAACTCTAATGGCTTGCTTTCCTTCCTTTCTATTTTTCTTTAGCCTTCTAAAATCACTTCTAATCCTTTTGTCCTAAGGAAGACCACCTTGTCTTGGGCTTTAGGACACACTAGAAGCAATGTTAGAAAGAAAGAAACTAATGTAAGAAAGAAGGGATATGAGAGAGAGAGAGTTGGATTGATTTCCGATGATTTAAAAAACACCGGGAGAATTCCCTATTTATAGATGGCGTACGGATGCATTGTAGCCATCCATTCATGCATGAAGAGGGGCGTGAGATCAAGGGGTGTGTCATTTGATGAGAGGGCATATCAGAAGTAGTTAGGATAAGATGCAGTGCTTATGATATGGCGCTTCATCCTTATCCATTCCCTGAGCATCTCTTCATGAAATCCACCGTACTCATGCCTCTCTTCATTTCTTCTCACGCATGAAAAATAGGGAGCATTCTCAACCATTGATCAAGGCTAGATGAAGATCCAAAGGCCCTTATTGGTGGCGCCATAAGAAAGAAGGAGAGAGAGAATGATGCGGTTGAAGGGAAAGTAGTTAGGATAAGATGACGTGTCATCTTTATCCAATCCAAGTGGCGCTTCTTCATGAGGCGCCATTCTACATTCACCGTATTCCCTTCTTTCTCACGCCATCTGATGTTGACTAAGTCAATATCACAAGTCCATCACGAGATCATGATCTCCCATCATCCCATGATGAAGATCCAATGGCTCTAATCCATGGCGCCATCCATTTGATCCTTCTCTTCATCCAAATGTTGATCCAACGGTCAAAATTAAATGTTTTATCAAATCTAATCCAATTAGACACAAATCAAGCTAATTAGGTGCCAACTCTTGGCTAACCCATATTAGAATATGATCTAATCAAATTAGATCAATTAAGAATCAGATTCGAATCCAATTCGAATCAGATTCGAATCCAGTTCGAATCAGGAGCTAAGGTTTGCAACACCTGCTAGGATGTTTATCTTGCAAACATGATCTAATCTAATTAGACCCTTGATAAGTTTTCTTGGGTGTGACCCATTGGGTTCCATACTTAGCCAGCAATAGGTGTGAGTGCGAGTTGACCCAACTTGATTAGAACTCTTCTAATCGATTTAAGTCCAAACTGCGCGAACCCGAACTTAACAATTAGAATCCTTTCTAATTGGTGATCGAATTAAACTCTTTAATTCGATCAAACCTATAAGACAAGATTGACGTCTAGCAACGTGTCATGTCTACCCGAAAAATATGGAATTTGGTGGAAAATACCAAAAAATTACCCTTCAGTGGCAAGTTACCATGCAATTCAATCCTTTAATCAAACTGCATCCCAAATATGTATATGAGTATGAATATATGTCAAACTCAATTTCATATTCATATTTTTCTCAATCTTTTAATGATAATTTCAAATAATGAAACATTAGAAACTCTTTCTAATTTTCATTCTGCTTTGATCAAAGGCTTCCTGAATTATCATATGATTAGAATAAATAGGATGCTATCTTCTCTTACTAGAAGTGATTAATTTCTTGTTGACCTACTCATAATCTTCGTACACAATCCACCATATCCAGAAGACCTCGTACATAACTTATTGTCATGAATGAGTGTAAACCAAAACATAGGTTCATGTGCACAAGATACCATGGTGATCTCAGGTCAAAGGATCAGTTGCACAACTCCCACTAAGAGAATCATCTTTTGACATGTAAGTAAGAACTTCATAAGATTTCTCTTTGTAGGTCAATTCAGTGAACTCATTCTTCTAATGAGCACCCATATCTTTGTATTAGTGTCTCCACACAAATGATTGTGAGATCAATCATCCTCTGCATCGAGCATACATAAGACATGCCAGTCTTTCCGGTAATCATTGATCACCGACTCAATGTACCATTGCCCTAATCTAAGGAGTTTATCATAAATATAATCAACAACATATGATAAAACATAACGCCTTTATTCATATTTAAATGTCATGTACATGATTTGGACAAATCAAAAGAAAAACCCTTCGCAATACATATTGCGATTGGCTTGTAGGGCATCTACTCTTTCAATCTCCCACTTGCACTAAAGCCAATCGCTCTTATATTTTATCCCCATACAATCGAGGTGGCGATCGAACTGCTGTTGTGGTAGAGCTTTAGTGAACGGGTCTGCTAGGTTGTTCTTGGTGTCTACTTGTTCAATGACTATGTCTTGTCTCTCGACAATCTCTCGAACAAGATGGAAGCGTCTTAGAATGTGCTTGGATTTGTGATGAGACCTTAGTTCCTTCGCTTGAGCAACAGCTCCAGTGTTATCACAATAAACTGGGACTGGTCCAGCAATCTCGAAAACTACTCCTAACTCAGAGATGAACTTCTTCATCCAGACAGCTTCCTTAGCGGCTTCACTTACAGCAATGTATTCTGCCTCAGTAGTTGAGTTAGCTACAGTTTGCTGTTTGGAACTCTTCCAGCTCACTGCACCACCATTTAGGGTAAAGACATACCCTGAAGTGGACTTGCTATCATCTGGGTCTGATTGAAAACTAGAATCAGAAAATCCTTCTAATTTCAACTCAGATCCTCCATAAACTAGAAAAATATCTTTAGTCCTTCTCAAGTACTTAAGAATATTTTTCACAGCTATCCAATGATCCTCTCCTGGATCAGCCTGGATTGTTATGCCTAAGGCATAAGCAACATCAGGCCTAGTACATAGCATAGCATACATAATCGATCCTACTGCCGAAGCATAGGGAATAGAATTCATTCTATTCCTCTCTTCAGATGTCTTAGGAGACATCTTCTTAGAGAGACGTATGCCATGACTCATAGGCAAATAACCTCTTTTACTTTCTTCCATGCTGAATCTTTTCAGCACATTATCTATGTACCTAGACTGGGACAAGCCTAGCATCCTTTTAGATCTATCCCTATAGATCTTTATACCAAGTATATAGGATGCTTCTCCCAAATCTTTCATGGAAAAGCTTTTTGACAGCCAAGTCTTGACCGATTGTAACATTGGAATATCATTTCCAATGATCAGTATGTCATCTACATACAATATTAAGAAGACAATGGCACTCCCACTAGTCTTCTTGTACACACATGGTTCATCCACATTTTTGATAAAACCAAACTCTTTGACTGTTGTATCAAAACGGATGTTCCAACTCCTCGATGCTTGCTTTAATCCATAAATGGATCTCTTAAGCTTGCATACTTGATTTACTCTCTTACTTGAGACAAATCCTTCTGGCTGTGTCATGTAAACCTCTTCCTCAAGATAACCATTAAGGAAGGCGATTTTGACATCCATCTGCCAGATTTCATAATCATAGTATGCAGCTATTGCAAGCAAAATTCGAATAGATTTGAGCATAGCTACTGGCGAAAAAGTTTCATCATAGTCAATTCCTAGCTTTTGCCTGAAACCTTTTGCCACCAATCTAGCCTTGTAGGTTTCTACTTGGCCATCTGCTCCAATCTTTTTCTTATAGACCCATTTGCAACCTATAGGGTTTACACCCTCTAGTGCATCAACCAAAGTCCATACTTGGTTGGTATACATAGAATCTATTTCGGATTTCATGGCTTCTAGCCATTTGTCAGAGTCATTACTTATGATAGCTTCCGAATAGGTCAGAGGATCATTATTCTGAACAATGTGGGCTTCATCATTCTCAATGATGAACTCATACCTCTCAGGTGCTCTTCGCACTCTATCTGACCTTCGGAGAGGAGATGTGTGTTGTGGTTGTACCTCATCAATGGGTACATCTGGTTGAAGAATTTATTGTGTTTCTATTTGTAGGTTTTGAACTTCTTCAAGTTCAATTTTCCTATCCTTGCCTTTTTCTAAGATAAACTCTTTTTCTAAGAAAATGGCATGCCTACCTACAAAAACTTTTTGTTCGGTAGGATGATAGAAGATGTATCCTATACTATCTTTAGGATAACCTACAAAAATACATTTATCTGATCTAGCACTTAGCTTGTGTCCAAAATTTCTTTTGACATAAGCTTGACAACCCCATATCTTAAGATACTTAAGATTAGGCTTCTTTCCTCTCCATATCTCATATGGAGTGCTAGGTACAGACTTAGAAGGTACCCTGTTTAATATTAGTGCAGCAGTCTCTAAGGCAAAACCCCAGAAGAAAATAGGAAGATCAGTAAAGCACATCATGGACCTTACCATATCTAATAGAGTACGATTCCTCCGTTCAGCTACACCATTTAATTGTGGCGTATACGGAGGTGTCCATTCAGAGAGAATGCCCTTTTCTTTAAGATGATTTAAAAACTCACTAGAAAGGTATTCACCTACTCGATCAGATCGAAGGATTTTAATACACTTTTCGGTTTGTTTTCAACCATACTTTGATACTCTTTAAACTTATCAAAAGCTTCGGATTTATGTTTCATAAGATACACATATCCGAACCTTGATAAATCATCAGTGAATGTGATGAAGTAAGAGTATCCACCTCTAGCTGGAGTTGTCATAGGACCACATACATCTGTGTGTATAAGTCCTAATAACTCACTTGCCCTTTCTCCATGTCCAGTGAATAGAGACTTAGTCATTTTACCCATAAGACAAGATTCACAAGTTCCTAATGATTCATAATCATAAGGATCAAAGAACTCTTCTTTGTATAACTTGTTGATTCTTGATTCACTTATGTGACCAAGTCGGGCAATGCCAAATAAGGGTGTTATTTACTTCCTCTCTCTTTCTTTTATTGCTTTTATTAATATGAAAGACATTGTCATTAAGTAATAAAACAAAAAGACCATTTTTCATAATGCCATTGCAAAGATGCTTATTAGAAAAATAAATAGAGCAACCATTGCCCTTTCCATTAATTTCAAATCCTTTCTTTAACAACAGAGGAATGAAAATTACATTTCTAATAATTTTGGGCATATAATAACAATCTTCTAATTTTAGGAGCTCTCCCGAAGGTAACTCCAAGTTGTAGGTTCCAACAGCTTCAGCCTGGATGGATTCTCCTCCAGCGCCATACAGCTCGAAGTCACCTTTCTTCAAAATTTTAATTTTCTGTAGTCCATGCAAAGATTTGCAAATGTGAAAACCACAGCCGGTATCCAATACCCATGAATTTGAATTTGAAGAACTTAATGACAAGTTGGCATGTAACATAAACATACCTTTTGATGCAACTCTTGCATCGGTCTTCATACTTGCAAGAAAACTCTTGCAATTTCTTTTCCAGTGGCCAGCTTTGCCGCAATAAAAACAGGGTACTTGATCCGGAGTTTTTCTTTCCTTTTTTCTTTTTGATGCTACTCTTGGGGTTCAATCGTTTCTTAGAACCCTTATTTCCCGATTTCCTTTTAGAAGTGCTATTTATAAGAAGGAGTGGACCTTTATCCTTCTTAATATGGCCTTCAGCTGTTTTGAGCATATTTAACAGCTCGGGCAGGGAGGTGTTCAGCTTGTTCATGTGAAAGTTCACAACGAACTGAGAGAATGAATCAGGCAGTGATTGCAGGATCAAATCCTGACTGAGCTCACTATCCATAGCAAAACCTAATTGACTTAATCTAGTGATTAAGTCTATAACCATAAGAACATGGTTTTGCACTGGAGTTCCTTCATTCATTCTAGCACGGAACAACTGCTTAGATATCTCATACCTAGCAGTCCTGCTTTGTTCTCCATACAGCTCTTTTAAATTGAGAAGTATGGATTGAGTGTCCATGCCTTCATGTTGCCTCTGTAATTCATTGCTCATAGAGGCAAGTATGATACATTTGACAATCAAACTGTCATTTTTCCACATCTTATGTGTGGCAACCTCCTCTTCTGTAGCATCATCTCCTAGATCTCCAAGATCAGGGGTTTCAAGTATATAGGAAATTTTCTCCTGAGTGAGTACTATCTTTAAATTCCTCAACCAGTCCACATAGTTTGGTCCGGTCAACTTGTTGGCATCTAAGATGCCTCTTAGTGAAAGTGAAGAAGCCATTTAATAATTCTACATATGCAAGAACATAACTAATATAAGCAGACCAATCATGATGACATGTTTGCAACTAGATAAGGACTTTAATCTAATTTGTCTCCTACTATTTTTATCGAATATCATAGCCCTCTCCTATGATAAACGTGAAAATATAATTTTTCTTAGTAGGGTTGAGATCCTAATTCATCATAAAAAGCCTTGTGTTTACACAACAAACTCTTATGAGTTCAAAGGTAGGAAACTCTTTCCAATTGCATCTCATGCAATTCTCAACTTTATCTTGTCCTCTTAAAATACTTATTGCCTTGTGTTAGCACAACAAACAATAATATTTTAGTTAAGTCAAACCCTTCATTTCCATATAGTCATATTCGAATAATATTGCCCTTATGGTTGCACAACAAGGCAATATATTAAAATATGCCATAAGCATCTTAATGCACCAAGACAGTATAACATCAGTCCCCATTGCAAGTTTTGTGTTAGCACAACAAACTAGCATGGATCTTGACATAATAATATCGAGGCATGAAGGAAGGCTATCAATAGTGTTATATCAATATTAAGCTTATCCATAATAGACAATCAAACAATTGGCCAGGTAAGCAGGTGGGAGGCTCCCCTTACTCAAAGAGTAAGGTCCTAATTAAGTAACCACCTTTAGTGCTTTCCTTAGACACCAATTAGATTAATTGTTCTAGAATGGGTTAGCTCAAAGTTTTTCAACACTATGACTTAATATAATTTTTATTGAGGGCTTACTAGTCTCTAGCACATTCTTTAATTGTAACATATATTTAACATATCTAAAATAAGCTATTATGCATCATAGCTATCTCATAGCATGTATAAATCATAAGCAACTAATTAACATGCTTCAACATATCCTCATATGGAAAATTTCATATCATGACATTTTATTACATATCATATCATATTTGAATTATATATTTCAGCATTTCATGAAGCATATGACATTACTATCTCATAGTAAATTAATAATCATACATCATGCATTATTATTTGATTGAACCAATTAAGGATAGCTCTGATACCACTGTAAGGTTCTAGCATGTCATAATGGACAGCGGAAGCTAGGGATTTTAAAAATTTTCTTAATAAAGTCCCTATGCATGAAACCCTTTTAAGCCTAGATCACCTTAATGATTACAATCAAATAATATAAAATAAATGCAGAATTAGTAGAATACCTCAAACGCTAATCCAAAGTGTACAATCTCCACGAGGCGTCCAAGTGTCCGCCCTCCAATGGTGATCCACACGAAAACTTGATCAAGACTTTAGCTCCAAAGACTTTTGATCCTTAATGCAAAATTCTTCTAAAGAACTCTAATGGCTTGCTTTCCTTCCTTTCTATTTTTCTTTAGCCTTCTAAAATCACTTCTAATCCTTTTGTCCTATGGAAGACCACCTTGTCTTGGCTTAGGACACACTAGAAGCAATGTTAGAAAGAAAGAAACTAATGTAAAAAAGAAGGAATATGAGAGAGAGAGAGTTGGATTGATTTCCGATGATTTAAAAAACACCGGGAGCATGCATTCCCTATTTATAAATGGCGTACGGATGCATTGTAGCCATCCATTCATGCATGAAGAGGGGCGTGAGATCAAGGGGTGTGTCATTTGATGAGAGGGCATATCAGAAGTAGTTAGGATAAGATGAAGTGCTTATGATATGGCGCTTCATCCTTATCCATTCCCTAAGCATCTCTTCATGAAATCCACCGTACTCATGCCTCTCTTCATTTCTTCTCACGCATGAAAAATAGGGAGCATTCTCAACCATTGATCAAGGCTAGATGAAGATCCAAAGGCCCTTATTGGTGGCGCCATAAGAAAGAAGGAGAGAGAGAATGATGCGGTTGAAGGGAAAGTAGTTAGGATAAGATGACGTGTCATCTTTATCCAATCCAAGTGGCGCTTCTTCATGAGGCGCCATTCTACATTCACCGTATTCCCTTCTTTCTCACGCCATCTGATGTTGACTAAGTCAATATCACAAGTCCATCACGAGATCATGATCTCCCATCATCCCATGATGAAGATCCAATGGCTCTAATCTATGGCGCCATCCATTTGATCCTTCTCTTCATCCAAATGTTGATCCAACGGTCAAAATTAAATGTTTTATCAAATCTAATCCAATTAGACTCAAATCAAGCCAATTAGGTGCCAACTCTTGGCTAACCCATATTAGAATATGATCTAATCAAATTAGATCAATTAAGAATCAGATTCGAATCCAGTTCGAATCAGATTCGAATCCAGTTCGAATCAGGAGCTAAGGTTTGCAACACCTGCTAGGATGTTTATCTTGCAAACATGATCTAATCTAATTAGACCCTTGATAAGTTTTCTTGGGTGTGACCCATTGGGTTCCATACTTAGCCAGCAATAGGTGTGAGTGCGAGTTGACCCAACTTGATTAGAACTCTTCTAATTGATTTAAGTCCAAACTGCGCGAACCCGAACTTAACAATTAGAATTCTTTCTAATTGGTGATCGAATTAAACTCTTTAATTCGATCAAACCTATAAAACAAGATTGACGTCTAGCAACGTGTCATGTCTACCCAGAAAATATGGAATTTGGTGGAAATACCAAAAATACTCTTCAGTGGCAAGTTACCATGCAATTCAATCCTTTAATCAAACTGCATCCCAAATATGTATATGAGTATGAATATATGTCAAACTCAATTTCATATTCATATTTTTCTCAATCTTTTAATGATAATTCAAATAATGAAATATTAGAAACTCTTTCTAATTTTCATTCTGCTTTGATCAAAGGCTTCCTGAATTATCATATGATTAGAATAAATGGGATGCTATCTTCTCTTACTAGAAGTGATTAATTCCTTGTTGACCTACTCATAATCTTCGTACACAATCCACCATATCCAGAAGACCTCGTACAGAACTTATTGTCATGAATGAGTGTAAACCAAAACATAGGTTCATGTGCACAAGATACCATGGTGATCTCAGGTCAAAGGATCAGTTGCACAACTCCCACTAAGAGAATCATCTTTTGACATGTAAGTAAGACTTCATAAGATTTCTCTTTGTAGGTCAATTCAGTGAACTCATTCTTCTAATGAGCACCCATATCTTTGTATTAGTGTCTCCACACAAATGATTGTGAGATCAATCATCCTCTGCATCGAGCATACATAAGACATACCAGTCTTTCCGGTAATCATTGATCACCGACTCAATGTACCAATGACTGGGAATATTTAAGATTAGGATTTTAGGATTTTAAGTCTCACTAGTATGATCTCATCATAGTCTTAAAACCATTGCCCTAATCTAAGGAGTTTATCATAAATATAATCAACAGCATATGATAAAACATAACGCCTTTATTCATATTTAAATGTCATGTACATGATTTGGACAAATCAAAAGAAAAACCCTTCGCAATACATATTGCGATTGGCTTGTAGGGCATCTACTCTTTCAGCTTTCTCTCTATAGATCTTTGAAAGCTTTCTTTGAAGAGGAGGCTTTGGATGGTCACTCCTTAAATCGATGCTCTAGTTGAAGCTTTAGAAGTAGTGTTGACTTATATTTCTTTTTTTTTGCCTCATCCACTCACTCTCTTTGATCCCTCATTTTCTTTTTGTCTTCCTTGGTTGTTCCTATGTATTTATATCTTCAAAAACCAGTTGGAAGAGATTTCTAGCAGTTAGAAAGGCTAAAATACCATTGGGAGTGAATATGGTCTTTCTAGTTTTGCAAAAGGACAAGCCGCTACTATTGTCAAGGCGCAGGGGGTCGACTCGAATTCTTTAGAGGTCAACTCATGATCCCAAGGGTCGACTCATAATATTCAGGGTTGTCTCATGAAAGAGCTATTTTTGACTGTTTTTTCTTTTTATGGCCATTCATGGGTCAACTCGTTTATGCTGGGGTCGACTCGTAATCTTGAAGGGTCGACTCATCTACTACATAAACTTCCAAAATTTTTCAAAAAATATCTTTATGCTTCTCTAACCTCTCAAACTCATTGAACTCCCTACCCAACAAATTAACCACTCCAAAAATACAAAATCATTAGCATCACACTCAAAAGTTTTGTACTCATCAAAATCAATCCATTGGGCCTAACACTTCTGTGAGGACCCGTGCCGACGTGTATTTAGTCCCACATCGGTTATTCGCTGGGTAGATCTTCGGTACTTATACAGGATTAAGGAACCCAAATAATACCTTCTGGCTAGCTATTTTGGATGAGGTCCTGGGTTGTTACAAATGGTATCAGAGCAAACCCGACCCATAACCTATGTGGACTAGGGGATACTGCAGCACGGATCCATTGGGGCTAACTACGGGCCGATCGTGGTATTTGTGATTAGATTTGAATAGATTTAAACTCTAAGCCTGATGAGGACGTTAGGGCTTAAATAGGGGGAGTATGTGAGGACCCATGCGGGCGTGTGTGTAGTCCCACATCGTTTATTTGCTTGGTAGATCTTGGGTACTTATACAGGATTAAGGAATCCAAATAATACCTTCCGGCTAGCCATTTTGGGTGAGGTCCTGGGTTGTTACGACTTCCTTATTCATGGAGGAGTCAGATCTTCTCTTGAAAAGTCCCTTTGGGGGTTGCCAATCCCTTTGGATGGCTCAGCTACAACAACAAGATTCTAACGGTTGATAACCTGGCAAAAAATAGAGTTTGGAGCAACTCATCATGCCAATTATGCTTTAGCCCTGATGAGATTGTTGACTACCTTCTACTGAATTGAACATATTTGAACACCATATTGGCTTTCTTCTCTCAAAACCATGATCTCCCGCAACTTCTCAACAACCTCCTTGTTATTTTGGAACGAACGGAAAAACAAGCCTTTTAAATGTGAAAATTAGTAAATTTTGAAGAACAAAAAGTCTATCAACGGATCAAATTTTTTAAAAAATGATTTTTTTCAGGATCATATAAGAATATTAAAAAAGTTGATTGTGAATATATTTTTGATGGTCATATGAAAGTATATATTTATGTAAAGTTAGGAAACGGCAGCATCCGCTGCTCTTCCGGGGCGAGCACCAGTAGTTGAGCCTTTCAAAATTTTAAAGCATGTGGTAATTTTCCCGCTCGCTTCCTTCCAAAGCCACAGCAAACATTTCTCGAAACACAGCAGAACTCATCGTTCTCTGGAAGCGAGAGAAATGGAGGTTGCCATCACCGCTTTCTGCCAATCTCTCGCTTCCTTCTGCCACCACGTCCAGTCCTCCTCTCAAGCCCTCTCCGATTCCATCCAAAGGCGCCCCATCCCTCTCGGTAAACAGTAACACAAAACGCCTCTCTCTCTCTCTCTCTAATCCCCATTCCCATCCCTAATCGACTCGGACCTCCTCCTCCTCCTACTCCCTGGACAGATTCGGCGGCCTCCGCCTTCTTACAATGCGTCGATCGCCGTATCTCCTCCACCAGCACCGATCTCAACCTGCTCGAGTCCATGGCCTTCGGCACTGTCTCCTTCGAGGAGCTCCTCGGCCACTGCAACGAGGTCTACAAGACCAACCAAAAGTACATCTCCGATCTTCAGGACCGCATGCGTCTCTTCGGTTACGTTCCCGGTATTCATCATAACTATTTCCTCCTTCTCATCAAATTTCTCGCTATTGATGTCGCGTTCTGATTTTTTAAAATTATATATAGAAATGGAGTCGGATGACGAAGGTTGGGATGCGGACTCCGGCATAGATTCAAAGTTTATGAGCCCAGTTAACAATGGGGTGGATAAGTTTCCTGTTGCTTGTGGCTCGGTTTCTGTAGCACGATCAAACAGGAAGAGGCTCGAGGAAGATTCTTTGTATCCTTTCCTTTTTTTATCTAATCCATTAACTAGTCTGCCTTGATTGTTGCCTATTAGTTTGTAGACCGAATCCAGAGTTTAATTTTAGGGTTGTTTGCAGAAAGAAGTCTGTTTTGCTTCTTGCGTTAAGCGTGTTTGAATTTATGTTGCTGATATAATTTTTATTGACATGGAATTTCAGAAAAATGCTTCACTGCACCACTCCATTCACGGGTCCACTCCCACTGCACAGTGATTGGCAGGATGGTACAAGGGGACTGCTTGTCCCCGACATGACCCCTGTGTGCTGCACCATTCACTGATGACCATCTGGAGCTACGAATGGGGACTAGATTAGTGCCTGTAAGTGGCACTCGGAATTTTATGTAGTCTTATGGTCATTAGGAATTGGCAAGCCGGTGTTGATCACTGATGCTGAAGACAAGCCTTTGTTTGGATACATGAAAACAGTTGAAGTATCATCTTAGTATTGGGGGAAATACGTGTTGCGTTTACTCAAAATCTTTGGTCCTCTACTTCGCTGCTGAAACCATAAAAATCTTTATTTATTGGGGAAATACAGTGTCTTGTACTTTCTCATCAAATCGTCTCTTGACAGTTGAGATTACCATTTTTTATCCCGATCAATGGCCATTCAGTTAAAAGTTGTAATAATTTAATATTTTCTCCATTTTCCAAGTTAATGCGTTATGTCTTTTAGGATGATTCACAAAAAAATTGCAACAAACAAGTAAGGGTATTCCCATTAGACAATAACATGTATTGTGAAATTATATATGTTTTTCCTAGCTAGTCAAACCTCCTTAGACTTTAAGACCACTCGATCTTAGGTCTGATATTGTCCTAGTCCGTACCATTTCTATTTCAGGCTATTAGGTTGAAAATAGGCCCTAATGTCATGCCCATTTGCTCCTTTCTGAGGATCTCTCTCCTTTTTCAGTTGTAGAACAACAACCAGCAGATCATGTCAGTCAGACCCTTCAGTATATCCCAACTGCTCTTAGAAATGATATGAATAGGACATTTCTCTGTGGATCTACAAGAAGAATTTTTAAAGATTTGAAGCATCCAGCATTTAGACACATGCCTGCACCTGATGCTCCTGCTCCAGACCATGTCATTTAGCTGGTAGAAGATGTACGTTCTGCATGAGTATGAATCTCTGCCTGCTTATCCCCTTAATGATATCCATGTCTCACAAGATCTAAGTATGCTCGGCATTTTCTGTCCAATCTCACGGTCAATCAAGAAAATTCTGTAACTGTCACTTTGAGTGCACCGCATGTCTGCTAGCTCTATTTTTCCTGTTCTCATGAGCTTGATGAGTTATATGTCATGAGATGCATAAATGGACACATACAATTAAATCTTGCATGATTTGTTGTGCAACTCTTAGCATTTTACTTCTTGAAAACTGGTCGCAAGCAGCAGTCTTAGATGTTTCGTGTCCATATATTGCAATTGCTGAATAGTTGCGTCTACTAAAAAATGGATTTAATTATCATGTAGTTAATGAATAAACAAAAGCTCCCGTGCTATCAGAACCTTGTTGGTATATTGCTGCATCATGTACAAGTAAAATATTCCAGAATTTTCGGAATAATTTGGCACCTTTATTTTTCTTAACACTCTCTAAGATTTGAGGACTCCATCTCATTACAGAGTCTTGGCCTTTCAGATGCTTGTCTTGCCACTTTAGCCTCTGAAGGTTTGCTTTTTTTCTTTCCTCTACTATGACTAGATCTTTTTATTAGCATGAAGCAACTTTGGCATGCACAACAAACATCTAAGAATTTCTAAAGAAGGTGATAAGTACAATAGATCGAGATGATCCATGAAAGTTGTGTGCATGTGCATGTGCGTGCGTGCATGCATTTATATATATATAGTCAAGATAAACTTCACTCTTTATATATGATTTGGACTGTTGCATACAATCATGAATGCATGTTCTCTCATGCATGTGTATTATGTATGTTTTGCTCCCTCTATACATACATATGTATTCACATCCATATATACATACATAGAGACAAGGAATAGTTCTAACATTCAGAAGGCATAACCAATTTAGTTATGCCTTACATTTCAACAATGCTACAAGACACTTAAATTAATTATGTATCAAATGACAAATTAATTACCAAATAATAGAACAAAATGCATGCTTATGTTTAAGATTGTGAACTAGTTGAATCACTTAAATTTTGGTCCATATGCATTTTAAACTATGTAGAACTCGACGAACAATGTGGTTCATTGACTTGTATGCTTATGCTTCACAGACACACTCATATTATATTTGATTTATATATGCAACACCAAGCTGTCCTCTTGGGTACAAAACTCATAAGGAGCTGCTGCCAAGACCACATCTATAAATTCATGCAATTAGAATTGCATTGCCATCTTTCTTTTAGGGAAAAACCCTTGATGGAATGAGCTCTTGTAAGAATCTCTTCTGAGGAGATATACACAAAGAGCGGGGAGGGGGGTTGTTACTAGTATGAAACATTGGCGACCTAGTGGGTTCAGGTTGGACTTGGCATGGTCCAGGTGGGGGGAGAGTTTGTAGGAGATTCATGCTCGCTTAACATAAAATAAGAAGGACTGGGGGACTTGTCTAAGAGTTGGTTATCTGCAGCTTTGATTTGTGTTACCATTGTTGGTTTTAATTAGATCTGAGGGCATAAAGACCTATAGACAGTAAGTCTTGTTTGTGGTTGTGCATATAGTGGACATGAACCTGAGAGTTAGGTGTGTGTAAGAGGGAAATGGATAAGGATTGGGAGCTGCAGAAGCATATCATTAGGGCGTGCTTATCATAACATGAGCATTGTAGGAAGTAAAATTGACAAACCCAGAGGCCGACTCTTCTTAATATAGATATATGTCTGTACATCTGCATACATGATATATGTGCCGATGTGTGTATGAAATGCAATGGTGTAGATAAATTTACAGATAGATACAGACACATGGATAAGTACAGAAATATAAAGAGATTGTGCCACAAAACCAATGAAAGTTTATGATTACTCCCTTTTTTTTGGTCTTGTGATTTGTAACTAGTGATGCTGCACTTGGTTGATTAAGATTACTAGTAAATTAATTTAAATATCAAATCTTGTTGCCAGTATTCAAGATCACTCTAGAACTTCCATTTCTAGTTTCTTTCCATATGACAAGACAAAAAATCAGGGTGTAATAAATCTTCTAGAAACATAATTTTATTTTTTAAATTTATTCAGCTGCACTTTAGGTCCATTTTCTTTTGGCTTTGCCTTGTCTAATTTCAATGTATTTTTTGTAACAAAAGGAAGTTGTGGTGCAACCAATTAATTGATCAAACATAATATGGTTTACCATGTCAAAGGGGTCAGATGCATTGTATCCTATGCCTCTAAATACATTTCTTAAAAATCAATTATTAGATCAATGCATAAACACAATATATAGGGAGGCCCAAGAGGGGGGGGGTGAATTGGGCTTTTCAAAAATTTAAAGTAATAATGCAGTGAAATAAATGCTTGAATGGAGAATACTAATTTCAGCAACAAATTAGTAAGCAAATATGCAGAAAATTAATGTAAGTAGATCAAGCAACACAAACACACAAAATTTGTAGTGGTTCGTGCCAACCTTGCACCTACGTCCATTTCCTAAGATATCCTTCTTGAAAATTTTTACTATAATCTTTTAGGAATTATAGCCCGATTATTTTACATAGACTCACAATCAACCTAGTTGATTTTCGTAGGAAATCAACCAAAATCTACACCGATTGTTTTACTTGGGCTCATAATCAACCCAGTTGATTTTCACAGGCCATCAACCAAAACCTATAATGAGTCTATCCCAGGCTCAACACAATCTAATTCAAGGTTTGAATGGACCTTTTTTCAAGTTTCAGTCCCTAAAACTTGTTACAATAGAGTATAGAAAGAATTAAGTGCAGGCACAATAAAGTACAACTTCTAAATAATAAACATAAAGAAATAAATGGAGCTTGACTCTGTTGGTTGGCTTTGATTCATCTAGAATGTACTTCACCAACTCTCAATTGTAGATGATGTAATCGTTCAGCTCTCAATACATGCTTTTGAATGATTTTTTCTTTGAAGCTCTCTTTTTTTGCATTCTTTTCTTGCTCTTGTGGATTTCTCTTTGCACTGCTTGAGCTCTCTTTTTGTTTATTCTCTTTCTGCTATGGTTCTTTTTTTTCTCTTGATGTTCCTATGTATTTATACCATTTGGAAGTGGTTGGAACACACTCCTACTCGTTAGACAAATTAAAAGAGCCGTTGTCAGATGAAAATAATCGTTCTGACTTACAGAAAAACTAGTTGTTATTGTTGTCAGGCGCAGAGGAGTCGACTCGATATTTTCAGAAATCGATTCGTGATCACCAAAAGTCGACTCGTACTCTTTAGGGGTTGACTCGAGCTTGTTGTTGCTTTTGATGTGCTCTGTTTCGTCTGTGAATACTGTAGAGTTGGCTCTCTCAGTTTAGAGGTTGACTTATCTAGTAACAAGAGTCGACTCGTTGTTTTCAGGGGTTGGCTCTTTAACGGACTTAATTTTATTGCTCTCTACTTTTCCCTATGGCTGTTCTGGGGTCGACTCACTTGTTTTTAGGATCGACTTTTTGTTTGATTAGAGTCGGCTCATGTTTCCCATAAGTCGACTCGCCAATATGATGAGATTTTTATCTCTCTATCTTTCTTTGTGGCTTTTCTGGAGTTGACTCTCTTGTCTGTGGGGTCGACTCCTGTTAGATTGGAGTCGACTCTTGCTCTTCATGTGTCAATTCGCCAAAGCGATGAATTCCACAGCTTTCTTTCCGTCTTCTAAGACTGATTTGTGGTTGACTCGCGATCTGCTGGAGTCGGCTCGTGAAAGCATATTGACAGTAATAGTTTGCCCGGGTTGACCATTGCAAACTTAAGGTCGACTCTTGAGGTAGCTCAGAATAAAATTCTCCATGCTTGCATGTGAGCTTCCAAGGATTGCTTTAAGACCTTTTTGGAGTTAAGCTTTTTGATGTAGAGCTTCAGATAGATGATCTTCATTAGAGAGTTATTGACGACTTTCTGAAATCAATCAATCAAACTCAAAACAGTAGATTAGTCATTTTTTACTTAATTATTTTGTATCATCAAAATCAACCCTTTAAGGTCGACTTTTTTTCCTTTTTTGATGATGACAAAACTTTTGAGTTCCAAAAGAGAGTAATATAAATTAGTGATAACATCTTTTAGAACTGAGTGTAAATTTGCAAAATTCAGATAGTAGTATAAGCAAGGGTAGCATTTGAGTTTATATTTGCAAAATTCAGAGAACGATGATATCTTTTTAAACTGAGTTTATATTTGCTTGATATCATTCACTTTTTATACTTTATTGATTGAATTTACTTTTATCACAAGGTTGTCTTTATAAGTAATTCTCCCCTTTTTTTAAAAGATATAAACTTTTTAAAAGTGGATTTCATATTACCATTTTATATTAACTTGCTTGCATTTTTTACTTTCATAACAGTTCATATGCTATGTCTTTACACTTATAACTTTGTTCTTGTTTTCCATTGATGTTATTTCTTCACTCCTGTATCTCATCTATTCTCCTTTTGCTTGAACTTTTCTGTCCCTTTTCTCTCTTCTTTTTGTTTAAACTTTTACTTTAAAATTTTACCATCTCTCCTCGTTTTTGTCATTATCAATAAGGAGGGTACTTAAGAGAGAAACATTTCATAAGATAAATAAGGAGAAACACTTAAACATCCAAACTGAAATATTCATTCATTAAATAGAATTGCAATTTTAAAGCATATCATAAAAATAACTAGATAAACACATATCACTTAAACTTAAACTGTAGATATTCACTCATTAAAGAAAATTGCCATAGATAAACACGTCACTTGAACTTAAACTACAAATTTTTATTAAGAAAAAGAATTTAAATCAAGGTTCGCAGTCTCGGTATCGGACCCCGTACCGGTGCCACACTAGTATAGTGTTGGTACGGTACGGTACAATACGAAGTTTTCGCACCGAGTGTCCGGACGCCACCCATACCAGGTACCGAAACCGAATCGGTATGGTACAGTATGCTCGATATTGCCCATTTTGGGACAGTATAACATACCATGGTTTAAATACAAGACATGGTTGGGACAAGTTATAGAGAAAAACATAATAAGAAAGTACTTAACAAGAAGGGCTACACATTGATTAAAGATAACTATGAAATAATGTCTAGTATTCATCAGAAGAATAAGAGGCATTAAAATGAGTTGGCATGCTTGAAGATACCAGCTCGGCGACTCCTAATTTTGCTAGAAGGTCCAACACTGGTGAAGATATGAGAAGGTCTAGATGACGAGGAAGGGTAAGATGGCTGATTAGGTTGAGCAGGGGTCTAGCAAAGGTGGAGGCACTAGGAATAGTGTGGAGGATTTTTAAGGCTGCCCAATCAATCTCCCGATGGTCTGAAGAAGAGACATTGTCCTTGAGGAAACAACGATTGAGGTGCCATGAATCTCTTCTCTCCCAATTGCTAGATACCATACTCAATCCTTCCTCTGAGTCTTCAGCCTCCATTGCAAGTTCAGAAATTTGTAGATTGTCTTCATTCGAAGCTTGACCCATCCTGCCAAGATAAATCTTTTCTTCTAATGAAGCCACTCTTTCATTCAGATTGGTGACAGAGTTCTGAATCAGGGATAATTTTGTATTTTGCTCTATCATCAACCGAATTAGTTCCGATAAAGATGCAACACGAGAATCCTTTGAGTTATTTTGTACTTCAGGAATTCTAGCTGCTAGAAGGAATGCAACAAATTGTTCAGAGATGATCTTTAGCTAATGTTTATGCAGCCGCATATAAACATGTTGATATTTGTTTGCTCATGCAGTATCAAAGTCTTGTTCTAGCAGGCTGCTTCTGAGCTTCTTCTCTAACCGAGGAGGGTTCATTGGTAGATTCTCCCCTATGTCTTCTTCTTCAAGTCTAGCTCCTCCTTTGGTTCTTACCCAACGACCTTTTTTTTTGTAGCCCATGCAATGTAGAGAATGATCATTGTAGGTATCAAAAAATGTTATCTTACTAGTTGTTTCGCCCATTAGGTTTATACTGAAAACTTCTATGAGCATTAAACTGTAAGGTAGCGGAGCCTTAGTTCTTAAAATTGCTTCATGCATCCTTTGGATTATCAAAGCTGGAAGATTTATAGGGATTTCCTTGATGATGTGAAACATAATGCACAACACCCGCTTTATTACGATCTCAAATCTCTCAAACTTTGGATAAAAGATCATGATGATCATGTGATGTAGCAATCTTATTTCCACATTGAGTAGGCTTCCTTCAATTCTGACATATTTATTTACATCTTCGTTCCTCAAAATGCACAGTAGGGCAGTTAGCCGATCCATAACTCTATCTATAATAGCACCTTGATTGGGCATCTGAAGAACACGCCCGAGTACATAGTCATCTAGTTCGATAACCACATTTCTTACAACTGAAGACATACTTCCCAGTCCGAACTTGAGATTCTGATAGAACTCTCAAACAAGGTTTGGATAGTTGGGTCCTCTGAGTCTGCAGAAGTACTCCCAACCTTGGCTTTTGATAAGCTCTCCTATTGTAAAACCCTCGTTCTCCAAGATATGGAAATCAATGTTTCTTCTGGAAGCAATTTTTCGAGTGGAGAGAGGTACCGTGTTCGGAATTCTTGTAGAGGATGTTTGCACGTGGAGAAGAGAAGAGTGATCCCTTGATTGTTGCTCTATTGGAGACATTTCTTTATCATTCCTTTCTTCTTGTACTGTTTCGGATCGCTTTTTTCTTTGAGGGAGCATTTTTCTTGGGGCCATTGAGAGAGATTAGGGGCGATAAACGTAGGTGAGGAAGAGAGAGTGGTGAAATTGGAAGGAGAAGATTCGAATAGTAGATCATCGAGGATAAAGCAAGTTTAGAAGCGATGAACAGGGGAAAGGGAAAGGTCGGCTAGATTTATAAAAGATCGGGTCTTCCAGGTGTCGACCACCATTTTAGAGTCGACTCGTCATTAGATATGAGTCGGCTCCCCAACAGTCTGGAGAGTTTTGAGGTAACTCTCGAGTCGACTTGAAGCTCCCCCTTACTCCAATGGGTCGACTCCTTATGATTTAGAATCGACTCAGATTCAGAGTCGGCTCACAAAGGAAAGGAATCATGATTTCCAATAGAATGCAACTGAAATTGAATTAATTTAAAATGATAATTAGGAGGAAATAAATAGAAAGGATTGCAAATTCAAAGTTCACTTCTAATCAAACAAAATTTGTCTTCATTTAAAGATTTTGTGAAACTATCAGCTAATTGTTTTTTAGAACAAACAAAATCAATCATTACTTCATTGTTTTGTACATGATCTCTTATAAAATGATGTCTTATCTTGATGTGCGTAGTTCTTGAGTGTTGAATAGAATTTTTTGTTAAGTTAATAGCACTTGCATTATCACATTTTATGGGCATTTGTCAAGTTTTATGTCATAATCTTCAAGTTGTTGCTTAATCCACAAGATTTGAGCATAATAATTTCTAGTTGCTATGTATTCAATCTCAGCTATAGATAAAGCTACCGAATTTTGTTCCTTGCTAAACCATAAGATAACTCCTAAAAATTGGCAAGTTCTATTGGTGCTTTTTCTATCAATTTTACAACCAGTGAAATCTACATCTGAATGTCCTACTAGGTTGATTGTGGATTGTTTTGAGTACTATAAACCTGGATTTTGTGTTCCATTTATATATCTTGATATTTTTTTAACAACAATTAAGTGTGATTCTTTAGGGATCAGATTGATATCTTTCACCCAAGCAAACACTAAACATAATATTAGGTCTACTAGTCGTAAGATATAACAAAGAACCTATCATGCCTCTATAAAGCTTTAAATCAATGCTTTTACCATGCTCATCTTTGTCTAATTTACAAAAGGGGCTTATAGGGATACCAATGTGCTTTGCTTTCTTCATGCCAAATTTCTTCAAGGGTTCTCTTGTATACTTACTTAGGCTAATGAAGATCTCATCTCTTGTTTGTTGGATTTGGAGTTCGAGGAAAGATGTGAATTCACGCATGATGCTTATCTCGAATTCTACCTGCATGAGCTTAGCAAATTCTTGACACAAAACATCGTTAGTAGCACCAAAAATAGTATTATCAACATATATTTGTACAATTAAGGTATCATTATTTTTTTCTTTTTTTAAAAAGAGTTTTATCCACATTTTTTCTTAAAAAATTATTGTCTAATAGAAATTTGCTTAATCTTTCATACCAAGCATGGTATGTCGTATCGTACCATATCGAACGGTACTGAGCATACCGTACCGACACTATGCTAGTATGGCACCGGTATGGGGTCCGGTACCGATACGACGAATCTTGATACCAAGCTTTAGGAGCTTGCTTTAAACCATACAGTGCCTTATTTAATTTGAAGACATGATTTGAAATTTTATGATTTTCAAATTCAGGAGGTTGTTCCACATAAACTTTCTCAGTAATGAGTCCATTTAGAAAGACACTTTTAACATCCATTTGAAATAGTTTAAAATTCATGTAGCAAGCAAATGCAAATAATATTCTAATAGTTTCTAATCTTGCTATAAGTGCAAAAGTTTCATCAAAATCAATGCCTTCTTGATTATATCCTTTAATAACTAATCTAGCTTTATTTCTTATTGCATTTCCATATTTATTTAGTTTGTTTCCGTATACCCATTTAGTTCCTATTACTAGATAATCCTTGGGTCTACTCACAAGTTTCCAAACTTTATTTTTATCAAATTGATTTAGTTCTTCTTGCATGACAATTAACTAGTTATGATCTTGTTCAGCTTCTTCTATAGATTTAGGTTCAATCTGAGAAACAAAAGCTAAATGATTAGATGCATCTCTAATAGAAGATCTAGTTCTCACCCCATGTGATGGATCACCAATAATAAGTTCTTTAGGATGATTAGAACATACCTCTATTCTCTAGGTAAGTCATATCTATCTTGAGATTGTTGTTGTGGCTGATTCTTGATGGTCAGTTTTAAAGACCATGCAATAGCACGTATCTTGTAGGATAGTAATTGTGGGTATCAATCCACAGGGATTGGGGTACAGTTGTTTTCTTTAAAAAAATAATATTTGAAAAAGAGAGTTTGTGAGGACCATTGAACTAAGCAATTTAATAAGAAATGCAATTAAAATGATATCAGTTGAGAGAGCCTAGGGCAAGGACTTCACCACTAACATAGGAACAAAGATTAATTGTATTTTGATTTATTCTTGGATTAACATGCAAATTGGCTACAAGCCTAACAAGCATTCGAATAAAATTTCACAAAAGTAATTTAGGAACATCCATCTTCGGTTGGCATGAAATGTCTACCCTAAACTATTATGGCAGGACACCGCATCTTCCCTAAGCATGGATGATCTTATATTAACTTAGTGATCATGAAGAACAGTTGTATGAACGTCATATTTAAAATCACAGAAATTAAATATGAGATGCGAGGGATATTCATTAAAAACAATAAGTTCATACAACTCCAAGAACAGAAAATTAAATATACAAAACCCGTGTTCCTTTGTTAGGGCTGCATCCAGCCCTAAAGAAGAGCTTAGCCTTCCATGAAGAGTTGAACAGTGGCCGCGCCGAGAGCTTCCATTTCTTCTTTTCTTCCTCCCGTCTCTGATTCTCTACTCCCTTCTCTGCCTCCCGTGGGAACTCCTTCGAAGGATGGATGGGATCAGCCGGGTCCAAAGAATGCCTTCTCTGTCTCATGCCTGGGCCTTTTATAGGCTGCACATTTCCTTCTCTCTTCTTCCCTATTTCATGTCGAGATAAGGATGGATCGAAGCGAGATGAAGCTGAGAGATTCTTGCTTGATCTTCGGATGCGTTGCAGATGCTGGTCGGGAGCGAGCGGAAGAAGGGAAGGATCACATGCGGACGGTGGACACGATCTGGAAGAGGCTGACACTGCTTCAACGCGGAGGAGACGTTGATGCAGGGGATTCATCCGTGGATGATGGAGTTAATCCGAATGGGAGGAAATCTGGAAGAAAATCTTGGATCCGTGGGTGAGAGCTGGACGCAGGATGATGTGGATGATGCGGGATGTACGCGTGAAGCTGGAAGGAACTCACAGACGGCTGGGAAAATCCGGAATGAGGTTGTTCGGGAGGAAACGGACGCGAGAGAGGATGATAACGCTGGATTTGGGGCTACTTGTGGTTTGGTTGGCAGTTGGATAAGGATCACGCTGAGATGCACGGACGCGGAAGGAGATAAGGATGCTAGGACGCGATCCACGGAATGGGGAGAGGATGAACTCTGTTCTGTTTCCATGGCTGGGAGAAATCTGGGATTTATCCGGGTGAAGAGATGGCTCCACGCGGACGGGAGGAAGGTTGGATTTGGGAACGAGATGTGAGGAGGGGTTGTGGATGGCTGGCTTCATGCGGATGAAGGATGAGATCATTTGGGATGAGGGAGTTGTTCGGTTTGAAGTTTTGAATTTGGTTTAGCTGGGAAGAGGTTCATTCGGCTGGGAACAGGGGACGATGCAGTTGGGATGAAGATTGGTGGTTTAGGATGAAGGATTTTTAGTTGGAGATGAAGATGAATCTATTGGATGCAGGGGATGCCGTGAAGCTCGGAAGAATAACGCAGAAGGATGGAGCTGACGAGATGCAGGGGATTCGGATAAGGAAGGGGTCCGGAACGAGAGGAAGGTTGGATTCGCTGGGAAGCACTCCATGGACGATGAAGGCTAGATTTGGCTGGATCTTGGGAGGATAAGCTCGGAAAGGTACGGGAAGAGGATGCGGAGAAACAGGATGGAGCGCTGGTCTGGATGCAGGGGAGCTAAGATAAGATCCATGCATGTGGAACAAGGGCTGTGGACTTGAAAGGGAAGAGATGATCTAGAAGTTGGACCGCTAGGATGGAAGCTTGATCCTTATATGCAGGAGGTGCGTGTGTTCAGGGATCATCCCAATTAGTTCGACTCGACCTGCACACATTGGACTCGACCAATATGACAAAATATTAATCTAACTTGAATTACCTTTGATAATTTATTAAAATGCAATGGTGAAGGTAACACATTTTTTATGGTTAAATTTACAAAATATGTGTATCAAAATAATGATAAGTGCTATGAGAAAGAGATTAATTTAGGTATTATTTAGCACTTATCAATTCTCTTCTTGATCACCATTCCTTTTTTCTTCGTGGTCCATTGCATCTTGTATAGACATGTCCTACAAGGTAAGGTCTTGTATTTTCTTGCCTAAAGAATCTGCGTCATCATCAAAAGCTTTTTTCTTCCTTGGTGGAAGATCATTAGTCTCACCAAATATAACATTATAGACTCTTCTACTTCTAGAATTCTCTTATTAAATACTCTATTTGCCTTTCTAGAAGAAAAGTATCCAAGAAAGATAGCTTCATTAGATTTGACATCAAATTTTCCTAGCTTGTCTTTTTCATTATTAAGTATGAAACATTTACACCCGAAAATATGAAAATATCAAATTTTAGGTTTTCTATTTTTTCAAACCTCATAAGGTGTTTTCTTTAACAATAGTCTGATAGAAATCCTGTTTGAAATGTAACAAGCTGTGTTGACTGCCTCAGCCCAAAAGTATTTTGGAAGATGACTCTTACCCAATATAATTCTAGCCATTTCTTTAAGGATTCTATTTTTTCTTTCCACCATTTCATTTTGTTGAGGTGTCCTAGGTGCAGAAAATTTATGTTCTATTCCATTTTCATGACAAACCTTTTCAAAATCATGATTTTCAAATTTAGTTTCATGATCACTTCTTATCTTAAGAACTTGCAAACCTTTTTCATTTGAAATATTTTTGTGAAGTTTCAAAAATGCAAGAAAAGCTTCATCTTTATGTGCAAGAAATAAAACCCATGTAAATCTTGAGAAATCATCAATGATGACAAAACCATAATATTTGCCACCTAGACTTGAAGTTCTAGTTGGCCTAAATAAATCCATATGCAATAGTTCCAAAGGCCTACAAGTTGAAACCATGTTTTTCGATTTAAAATAAACTCTAGTTTGTTTTTCTAGTTGGCATGCCTATAACTAGATCTTTTCTAGCTAATTTTGAAATATGGTCCGTGCTTGTATGAGCTAATCTACAATGCCACAACCAACTAGTCTCATTGATTTTGGTATTTATGGCAACCAAGCATTGCATATTGTTTATGGATAAATGGTCAAGATTGACCCAGTATACATTTCTATGCCTATGCCCTGTAAACTTAACGCCATCCTCATTGGGACTAGAAACAATGCATATAGAGGATTCAAAAGTCACTTTAAAGCCTTTGTCACACAATTGACTAATACTAAGTAAATTACGTTTTAGACCATCTACCAATAATACATTTTTAATAAAAGTAGAGGGAGTAATACCAATATTACCAATTCCAATAATTTTTTCTTTGCCGTTGTCGGCAAAGGTAACCATCCCTCCTTTTCTTTAAGGGACATGAATTGTAATTCATCTCCTATCATGTGTTTAGAGCACCTACTATCTAAGTACCATCTTCTATTTGATCTACGGGCTGCTAGACACACCTCATCCTCATGAGCCATGAGGCATAGATTGGCTGTTTCTTGAGACTCCTCCTCTGAACTCGATTCGTCACTATCACTTCATGTAGCGACTATTGCTTTCTTTCTTGGCTTCTTGAGAGCTTTCTTAAGTAATGGGTAGTCCACTCTAAAGTGGCCTGGTTTCTTGATTAATAACATACTAGTGACTGCTCTTTCTCTTTTTATTTGCTTGGATCCCCTAAGTTAAAGGCCTTCTTCTTATTCCTTGCCTTTTTCTTCTCATAAATTTTCTGAATTTTCTCACTATCAGAACCATTTCCTCATCCCCTTCTGTATTGTCAGATTCTGTGATCTCATCTTCTTCTTGTGTTGTTGATTTGAGAGCGATGGTTCTCCTTTTCTTTGACTCCTCTTCTTCAAGGTTCTGCTTCATTGATAGCTAATAAGTCATCAGAGAACCCAACAATTTTTTTAGAGGAAGGGCGTTGAGGTCTTTTGCTTCTTGAATGGCTTACTTTGGCCTCTCAAGCTCTTGGCAGTGATCTGAGAATTTTTCTTACTAAATCACTATTATTATAAGATTTTTCAAGGCCTTTAAGACTATTAATGATATTAGTAAAGTGAGTAAACATATCATAGATTGACTCACTTGACTTAATTTTAAATAGCTCATATTTTTGTACAAGCAAATTAATTTTAGATTCTTCGACTTGGTTAGTGCCTTCCCGAGTTACTTCCAGCTTATCCCAAATCTCTTTCGTAGAAAAGCAAGTTGATATTTATAAATTCATTAGCAACTAATAAACAGTAAAGAATATTCATGGTAGCTATGCCATCTTTTTATCCAATTCATCCTATTTTCCTTCAAGTTTGGGAAGAGACACACCATCAATAATTTTTATGGGTGCGAGGTGCATTAACTATGACAGTCCACATGTCATAGTCTAGCGCATGAACAAAAATGCGCATACATGCTTTCCAATTAGTGTAGTTTGTGCCATTAAAAAATGGAGGTCTCTTTGTAGACTGTCCCTCAGCAAGAGAAGTTCCAAGTGGGGCTGTCATAGATCTTTGACTCTTTGACGGTTAGGTCAATAAAAGGCTTAGGTACCAGGCTCTGATACTACTCGTTGCCCAGCTATGCAGCCCAGGGGGGTGAATTGGGCTTTTCAAAAATATAAACTAATAATGCAGCGGAATAAATACTTTAAATGGAGAATAATAATTTCAGCAATAAATTACTAAGTAAATATGCAGAAAATTAATATAAGTAGATTAAGCAATATAAACACATAGAATTTATAGTGGTTCGGTGCCAACCTTGCACCTACATTCACTCCCCAAGATATATTGGGCATTTTTACTATAATCTTTTAGAGATTACAATCCAATTGTTTTACACGGGCTCACAATCAATCTAGTTGATTTTGCAGGCAATCAACCAAAACCTACACCGATTATTTTACTCAGGCTCACAATCAACCCAGTTGATTTTCACAAGCAATCAACCAGAACCTACACTGAGCCTATCCTAGGCTCAACACAATTCAATTTAATGTTTAGATGGACCTTTCCCCAAGTTTCAATTCCTGCAACTTGTTACAACAAAGTATAGAAAGAATTAAGTGTAGGCACAATAAAGTACAACTCCTAAATAATAAATAGAAAGAAATAAATAGAGCTTGACTCTGTTTGTTGGCTTTGATTGATTCTGAATGCGCGTCACCAACTCTTAATTGTAGATGATGTGATCGTTCAGCTCATAGTAAATGCTCTTGAATGATTTTTTCTTTGAAGCTCTCTTTTTTTTCTCTCGTTTTTTTACTCTTGTGAATTTCTCCTTGCACTACTTAAGCTCTCTTTTTGTGTATTCTGTTTCTTTTTCGTTCTTCTCTTTTTTTTTTCTCTTGATGTTCCCATGTAGTTATACCATTTAAAAGTAGTTAGAACACACTCCTACTCATTAGACAGATTAAAAGAGCCGTTGTGAGATGAAAATAGCCGTTCTGACCTATAGAAAAACTAGTTGTTACTATTGTCAGGTGCAGCAGAGGAGTTGACTCAACATTTTCAGGGATCGACTCGTGATCACCAAGAGTCGACTCGTAATCTTTGGGGGTCGACTTGAGCTTGCTGTTCCTTTTGCTGCGCTCTGTTTCTTCTGTGAATAATATGGAGTCGGCTCTCTCAGTTCAGAGGTCGACTCGTCTGATGATAGGGGTTGAGTCTTCAATGAACTTAATTTTACTGTTCTCTGTCTTTCCATTGTGACCGTTTTGGGGTTGACTCTCTTGTTTTTGGGGTTTACTTTTGTTTGACTAGAGCCGGCTCATTTTTCCGTGGGTCGACTTGCCAATGTGACGAGATTTTCAGCTCTCTGTCTTTTCTATGTGGCCTTTCAGGGGTTGACTCACTTGTCTGTGGGGTTGACTCTTGTTAGACTGGAGTCGGCTCATGCTCTTCATGTGTCGACTCACTAAAGCGATGAATTCCACAGCTTTCTGTCCATCTTCTAAGATTGATCTAGGGTCGACTCACGATCTGCCGGAGTCGGCTCGTGAAAACGTTTAGACAGTAATAGTGTGCCGGGGTCAACTCATTGCAAACTTAGGGTCAACTTTTTAGGTAGCTTAGAACGAAATTCTCTGGGCTTGTATGTGAGCTTTCAAGGATTGCTCCAAGGCCTTTTTGAAGTTGAGCTTTTTGATGTAGAGCTCCAGATAGATGATCTTTATTAGAGAATTACTGAAGGCTTTTTGAAATCAATCAAACAAACTCAAGGCAATAGATTAGTGATTTTTTATTCAATTGTTTTGTATCCTCAAAATGAACTCTTTAGGGTCAACACAAACTATTATTTATATAGACGTTCAATTCTTGATCCAACTAGTATTTTCATAATGTGGTGTAAACTATTGATCTTACCAACTAAAATTGGTGCATCCTACTATTGGCCCCTTTGGATTTTTTTTTTAAAAATTTATATCTTCTTTTAATGCATAATAATTTTTAATGCTTCTGGATATTCTTAAGAAAAGGAATACTGATAAAAGAATGAGAAGAAGGTACACTAAAAGCAGGTAAAGGATATTTGAGAGTAGAAAACAGCATATGGTTTTGTCCTTCTTGTCTTACAACCATGATTTTAGATTCCAAATTTGCTTCTTGGTGAGAATATTCGAGAGTTCAAAACAAACATACGATTTCGTGCTTCTTATCTTCCAATCTGGATTCTAGATTCCAAACGTGCTTCTTGGTTGGAGGAGCCCATTATTTTGTCATTTTGTATGCAATCATAGTGGACCACTCTTACCTAGTTTTGCCTTTTCCCTGTTGCTTGGGTATATTCATTTCACCTTTGAGCTAACTGCTTTCACTTCTGCTTGCTTTGTGTAGTTACAATTTTCTACATCTCATTTGAAAAGGTGTGGTAGATCTTGCTAGGCTAGTATACCTTGGTGGTTGAGATGGATGGGGATAGCTAATGTTATAGGAAGGTAACAGGTAAAAAGAGGACAGAAGTAGACTTGGTAAGCACTGTTTGGCACATTTTCTGCTTCAAATATGGAGAATCTAGTGCATTGAAAAGGGATCATAGGATTTATTTGGTCGGTCTAAAATGTTGTTATTTTCACCATCTGTCTAGTTCTTGTGCTAACGTCAACAGTAACACTGTCATTAGTTGTATGACAAGTTTGAGACACATTAGTTAATAGTAAATTGGAGTATGGGGCAATGGTTGTTGAAAACATAGGGAGCTTACTGATTGGTTTTATGATTATGCTTGTAGTGGTGGAAGCATGGTTTGCCGAACCGACCGGAACCGGTCGGTTCAGGCTGTACCGAACCGCGCCGACAACTACTGGTACGGTTCAGCTGTGAAGACTAGTACCGAACTGAAACCGGTGTGACCGACACCAGTAGAAGTGGGGAAGAAGAGGAGGAAGAAGGGGAAGAAAGAAGAGAAGAAGAAGGGGGGAAGAAGAGGAAGAAAGAAAAGAAGAAGAAGCGGGGAAGAAGAGAAGGCAGGTACGGGGAAAAAGAGGACCTCTCTTCCTTGCTCGCGGGCGGGACCTCTCTTCCTTCCTTGCTTATGGGAGAACGGGGGGAACAACCGGAAAAGAGAGGAGAAGAGAGGAGAGAGGGGAAGGAGGGTTCGGGAAGAAGGGAAGAAAAAAATAAAGAAAGGGAAAAAAAAATCCTGCGTGCGAGTGGAAAACTGGGAGCCCACTTGCAGGGAACCGCGCCCGCACGCAGTTCCCCATGCTGCCTCGATTCCCCGCGCGGGCTCGCCGTGCGGGGCAGCGAGCCCATGTGGGCTTTAAATGCCGCACATTTAATGCCACTCTGTGGTAGTGCGCGTCGGACGCGTGTTTTTTTCTATCTCGACCGGTTCGGTACTGATTTTGACCGGTACCGTACCAGAACCAGTCTTCACCGGTACACCGGTACTAACGGTACCGCAGACCTTGGGTGGGAGGGTTCTTGGATGTCATGCCATTAGTGGTAGGATACAAATTGAAGGCTTAGTACTCTAAAGAAGGTAATATCTTTCCCTTGAGGCCTTGACTGATCTACACTCGGTGTTCTTTGGCTGAATATGGTTATGAACCTTCCGATAGGTACACTCTGGTGAATCGGATTGATAGAAATGATATCTTAGACCTTGAACACCTCAACATGGGAATATATATATATATACTGAATGAAATCACCATTTTATGAACAGTAAATCACTATTTTCTAATGAACTACATGATTGTATTATTCATTTCATTCGAATAAAAACAGCCTTCCATTTCAAGATTATCATGGAAGATTAAGGTGGCAGGTATGCAGACAAGCACAAAGTATTGAAAGATTTTGGCGTGGGGCTGGCTAAAAACTCAGCTAACCATGGTTAAAAACAAATTTATTTATTATAAGAAAGAAAACATCTTGATAGTGTCTACTTTAGTTCAAAATATCCTGGCAATAATAAACATGAATTTCCAAAGCCGATGTTCTCAGAAAATATAATTTTGAATATTTATCTTGTGCATCATGGTTATTATATTCTTGAACTTCTGTCAGAACAGTTTTCTACAAGATTGAAATGGCGACATAATTAACAATTTAAAATTTCTTTAAATACATTTTTGTATTGTATGTTGCATTCTTTTATTCCTGCAGATGTTTTCTTTCATGACCACTATTCCACATTTAGTCTCACTATAAATTGCATAATTTGATAGATAAAGGGTTTTTTTTCCTTTTTAGGTAATGACTACACTGCAAGCCCAATGATATCTTCGCAACATTTGATAAGGTTAAGTTGAAAGAGCTTTTATATTTATACGATACATAATCTTCTCTGGCTTTTCTTTTCATTGTTT
Source organism: Phoenix dactylifera (assembly GCF_009389715.1). Classification (NCBI taxonomy): domain Eukaryota; kingdom Viridiplantae; phylum Streptophyta; class Magnoliopsida; order Arecales; family Arecaceae; genus Phoenix; species Phoenix dactylifera. The sequence goes on from NC_052395.1 coordinate 27,008,374, forward strand.
GCTTGTTTGTTTGTTTTTTTTGTTTTTTGTTTTTGAGGATAACCGTTTGCTTGATTGTTGATAATTTTGTTTAGTCCTAATGACAGAGAACAGCATGCAGAGGCAACACCATTTGAAACTCCAAAGGAAGTTTTCAGTCCTTCAGGTGCTTCAATAAATGCTTTTTTTTCTTTAACAATTTGTTATGTTGTAGTTCAGTTTATCCTCCATCAGTCCTCTACTTCATTTAAGCGATCATTTATCCATGTTGTCGCTTGCCATTACTCGGATGCCCCTGTAGGACTTGCAGGTGATAGTAAAACAATGATAAAGACCTCCAGGGATGATTATGATAGCCTTCCTCCCTACATGAAAAGTCTAGCATCATGGGAGGTTTGGATTTTTATCTTACATTTTCAATGAATTTCATATCATTTCTCATAAAATATGACACCATCTTTTATTTGTTTGAGGATCAGAAGTCTGGCTAATCATAATAACTACATTTCCTTATTCCGTATGATACTTGGCATGCTTTTGTGATAGCTTCACATCAATCACTTTCCTACTCATAATTATCTGAAAAAATAAAAGAAATACGCACCGCTTATTTCTTGAGTAAAAATTGTCTTGGCATGAAAATATATACATTTTTGGAAAGAAAATATCCATCTAATATTCCTAATGATTTAGGTAATTTGCATATTTTTTTTTTACTTTTTAAAACATGAAGCATAACAACTGAAGAAATTCCTTGGCTTAGATATTAGATTGGATTTTTTTTTGATCAAGGTGGCACATCAATAAACCACAAATATTAACTGATATGATGGAAACTGTATGGTTTGTCTCCAAATCTGAACTTAACTCCATAACTAGGAATTCATGCGCTGTTAATCTTGCTCTCATGCTAGCCAATGTCTGTTACTCATGTATCCATTTTCTTTAATTACTCATCATATATTGCATAATTTCTAAAGATAAATAAAACCTTGTTTAAAAAGAATTGCTATTCCATTTTCATTTACTGCTCCCCCCAATTGATTATGATATGAATTCCCATTTGACTGCTTGAGAAAAGCTGCTGAAATAGCTAGAAAAACAATGAGGTCAATTGTCAAAATTTGTTGATAGTGAAAAATGGGCATGACCCCTTAATCTTGGGATGTAGTCCTCATGTGATAGATGCCAAGGGGGGTTTGGATTGGACCCAATGACCCCTATGAGTTTTGTCATACATGAGTTTAGGTGGGATTTCTTTTAGCATATCATGGATTTTTTTCTTTTGGATTAGAGGGTTGGTGGATTTGGTGTGTAGCCTTATGCCATCCATGGCACAATATGCATGCAAACTAAACAACATTTTGCTAATTCATTTATGACTCCTGTTCTTGAAGGACCATGCACCTTTGTAATCTCTTCACGACTCCATCTCTCTTTGGCCGATGTGCATCGCATGTACCTAAGTTTAGTCCTTATAAATTTAAATCTTGAACTCCTTTGCTTAAGCAATAATGTATTTACTGTAACACCATATAGACGGAATATGCTACTAGAGAGGTACAAGCATGGTAAGAAGTGCCCAAAATATAACTTATGTGCACAAATTTGTGTTGGTTCATGCTAATATATGCTAGTTAGGTATGCATCAACGTGGAACAATACAAACAAAAAGTGCCCATTTTCTTTACCAGGGCCTTGGTACATAACCGGGCTGTCATGGCATGATATGCTACTGTACCATTGCACCCATGAGTAGAACAATCGTGGCAAATGATGTTTGTCCTTGCTTTTGCTTAAGCTTTTATATGCATTACAATGTTCCTCTCATACTCTACGATAAAACGTTGCAAGGTTTTAAAACTTATTTCCACTTTGGTTTTGGTTGGGTGGGATTTTGGTTTCAACAAATTTGGCAGTTTTGATAGCTTCTGTTTGAGCTTATGAGACTTTGTTGACAAATTAGAAAAGATTCAGAAAAACTTGAAATATAAATGCATCAGAACATGTTATTTAACACCATTTTGATATATTTGTGAGCTCTTTAGGATCACAATTCATGCAGTTTTGGTAGTTTTAAATTGAAACCCTTCTCTTACTAAAGCAATATGCATTTAATAAGCATAATATCATATGATTGTACTTATTCATTGAGTAGCAATACTGAAATCACTTAATATCAACGCAACCGACTCAAGACCATGGGTTGTTGCATGGTGGACCATTTAAATAAATGGTGTTGTCATCATCATTATAATGCTGTAAGAATGTTGATAGCTGCTATAGCAAGAGAGCTTGCCGTCTGATACAAAAACTAGATGTCATCATTTCATCATACAATGAGTGATGCTTTTTCTGGAAAATTGTGGTGTTGACTAACCTCTATAACTATAGATCCTATGAAAGAGGTTCAGTGGTGGTCGGAACAAAGTTGATTGAGTGGTCATGTTAGAGCACTAATCATAGAGTTTCTCATTTCCATCTCTATGATGATAAGTGCTCATATTAGTGATAATAGTATTCTAAGCTGAGTTATACTTTTAATGTGTCCAAAGCAGGAAGTTTGTAAGATACTAGGTCACAAGTACCCTTAGAGGACTCATCTACATGAGGGCTGTGACTTTGCTAGGGCTAACCCTATCAATATTCATGAAAATCAAGGTATTATCGCAAGATCATTAATAGCATTTATTAGCTAAAGGCCCGATTGATCCGTACTATGTGTGGCCTATTGAAATCTAAGTTAAAGGACATAGTTCGACGCCTAGTCCATTATGGCTCCTTCAGGTAAAAATAGTCAACACCGTGGTTCAAGTCCTAAGTGACACTTTGCTTATTGCATCATAGAAGTTGCCTAGATAGCTGATTTTACAAAGTTCATCTAAGATTTAATATTTGAGCTTTTATGAGGAATGTTAGATAAACATAAATTATTTAACATTTTAAAAATAGTTTTCTGTATTTTTTAATGATCTTAAGTGCATTTTTAAACTTCTTTTGGCATTTGGCAGAACAGTTGATCTAACTAGAAAAGCTCAAATTAAAGCATGGGGCATTCTTATTTTGATCTTTTATTTAGTCCCACAAATGTTTTATTGCAAGTCAACTTGCATTTATACTATCTCCAATGGGGAGACCTAGCTGACTTAGTTTGTTTCTAAGCTAAACACTACACATAATTTTTTTTTTGTTTCTAGTTATTTTTAGTGACATAGATCATGATCAACTGTGTGCATATTTGATTTGGATGCTCTATTATTGATTTTGGAGTTGAGAGGAGTCGATATATTCTCCTCTCAAGAGGAGTAAAGTCTATTGTGTATATACACATGGATGTATGTATATAACTATGCATCCATGTATGTGTGTGTACGTACACAAATGCATAAATACTCATAGATACATTCATATCGATAAATACATACATGCACGTGCATATTTATGAGACAAGACTTTGCTCCTCTTCATAGTAAAGGGTATCTACTTTGCTCGACTCCAAAGTCAATAATAGAGCATCCAAATCGATTATCCACACTGTTGATCATATTCTGTGCTGCTAAAAGTGCCTAAAAATTAAAAATGTCTATTTTGCTGGTATCTAACCTATGCATCATGTAGATAGAACAATGGATGGTTTCCATCATGCTAGTATGCTAAAACTATCATAAGGTACTTAAATTGAGAATCCACCTTATTGATTTTGATCTACATAGATTAAAAACATGTATATGTTGAAAATCGATATTTAATGCTTATATTATTTTAACCATTCATTTGTGTCCACAGGATGCATAGGTTAGAGACAACAGAAGCCTTGGTCTTTGGTTTCTAGTCATTTTTAGTGGTATAGATCATGATCAATAGCATACATCTTCGATATGGATGCATCATTATTGATTTTGGAGTTGAGAGGAGTAGATATCCTCTCCCCTTGAGAGGAGCAAAATAAATAATAGAGTATCCAAATTGAAAAGGAGCCAACAATGGATGGCCTAATGACAACTGCTGCTACATCTGGCAGCCAGTCCCCAAACCTTAGTTCGTAGCTTCATGCCCATAAGAGCGAATATTCTTGGGTAGACCTGGTGCCCCATCGACTATGGAGGAGGGCTCCCGTACAAAAACCAAGGAGATCCGACATTCTTAGTTGTGCCCTCCAGGATGATTAGATCCAAAGCGGAAGACACCCCATGTGGTGAATGGGGTGTCATCAGGTCCCAGATTACATTGCCCTTGTCCAAGAATGGAATATCAATAGGTTGCTTCTGAGAGCTCGATGTAAAGGCAACCCATATGTATGTATATATGTATGTATAACTGATCTAATATATGGATACCCACACAATAGCTCTAATAGGGTCGGGCTTTACTAGCTGGCTAGGGGCCTGGAACCGGTAATTTGAGCTATTGGATGTGACCTACTATCTATAAATTGCAACTATCAAAAGATCTTATGATTTGGAATCCCTAGCCTATGTATCCACTGGTTAAAAGTGGATAGTTTAAATAGCACGTAACACATAGTCTTGGGATCTCTAAATCATATGATTTTATGATAGCGCACAATTTAGAGATCGGATCATCGATGCCAAGCCCTCGATTGTTTGGTTAGAGCCAACCTTATTAGGGTTGTTGTGTGGATGCCCACATATTAGCTCTCCCCTCTCTCTCTATATATATATACATATATGTGTGTATATACCATAATCATAATTATCATGCCTTTTCCCAACTATTTGTGGTCAGCTCTATAGATCCACACATTTGCCAAACATGCATATATATATGCTTGTGCATATACATATACATAATATGCACATATAAACATATGTATATTTATAGATATATAGGGGTGAAACCATGAATTTTATGTGGGGCACACCGTTATTACTAGATCCATGAACATCAACCTTAATCACAATTTTGCTTTAGCATAAACAAAACATATGAAAATTTTAAAATGTATCAAAAGTGCAAACAAGGTCGGCGGAACCATCTTGAACCGGGCAGTTTGAGTCGTACTGAGCCGTCCCGGAGACGGTCCGAGATCGTTTCGGCAACAGAAATGAAATCCGTCGTCGGAGGGGGAGAAGGAAAGAGAGGAAAATAGAGCGCGAGTGAGGGAGAGAGGGAGAGGGAGAGGGAGAGGAAGGAAGAGAGAGGAAGGTGGAGGTCAGCCGGCGGAGTCTAGTGAGTCACGTGGAGGGGGGGCTCTGCGGCCGGGTCTCCTATTTCATTCGAAACAGGGATCTGGTCTCTTTTCTTATTTTGCGACTTTTAAGTGAAGTCGACAAATTGCTTGCCGACTTTACTTAAAAATTGCCTAATTAAAAAAGGGTCGGCGATCCGGCCGCGGAGCCCTCCTCTGCCTCCTCCGTCCTGGTCGTCGGCCCTCCGCCGACCTCCATCATCCTCCTCTCTCCCTCCCTCTCTCCCCCTTCTCTCTTTTTTCTCTCCCGTTCGCCCTCTCCCCTGCCTCCTTTACTGTATTGGTACAAGGCCGACATGGAACAGTACGGGTGTGTACCTTTCTGTGTCGCCGGGCAATCGGTCCGGGTTCTAGTTCCGGCACAACAGACCCTGAGTACAAATAAGTTACAATTGACCTTTAAAGGTTTGCATATTCTAGAATTGCTGCATGATTGCTTCACTGTTAAGGCTGTTGAAAATGTCCTCATTGTATGTAACCAAATTCATCCATGGATTGCACATCCAATCATGCAATTGATTCTTTTCCATATTCATTTTAGAAAAAGCTCCTTCAACTATACATATACATATGGATACTGTTGCTGGTGGTCCAAACCGAGAACGATTGGCACAGCGGTGTGAACGGGGTTCCCTTGGAGTTGGGTTGATTGCGCTCCACCTTCCACCGGAAAACCTGCAAGCAAGCCTCGCACCACTACTGGGGTAGTGGGGGCCCTCCGACGATCAAGTCAGAGGAGATTGAAGGAGAAGGAGAGATAGCAGCAGCAGGTAAGAGAATACTCTGGAAAACCTTTGCTTACCCTCCCCCTTCTCCCCCCCGGCTGCATATATACCAGGCTGGGGGGTCTTTCTGGGGGGTTGGTCATCGTGTGGCACGATGGAGTTGCCACTGGCATGGCCGTTACAGGGCGTCGTGGGGCAGTGCTGGGTACAGCCATGACAGGGCGTAGTGGGGCTCCGCTTTGTACGGCTGTTACAGGGGATCGTGGAGCAGCGCCGGATGCGACCGTTGCAGGGAGTAGTGGAGCAGGGGGCCGCGGCGTGCCTCAGGGGAACAGCCTGTCGTTGTCGAGAGATTGCCGACTCGGGGTCGGATGACTGGATCAGGGGGCAGCCGACTCGGGGTCGGGCTGCGGAGCCGAAGATATCCGACTCGGGGTCGGATTGCTGGATCAAGGGGCAGCCGACTCGGGGTCGGGCTGCGGAGCCGAAGATATCCGACTCGGGGTCGGATTGCTGGATCAAGGGGCAGCCGACTCGGGGTCGGGCTGCGGAGCCGAAGATATCCGACTCGGGGTCGGATTGCTGGATCAAGGGACTACCGTAGTCTTCCTGGGCGCGCGTGCCGGTCACGTGGGGCATGGTGGCTAAATTCCTCCGTAACAGTAGCCCCCCACTTCCGAGCCTGGAACCAGGAGGGGAACGGGTGAAGGGAGTGATGCTTCGAGATTGCCGCCATCCCTCGGAAAGGCGCGCGCGCTTCGAGCTCCCCGCCTTCTTTATGGCGTATAGCGGTTGTCGCTGATCTGGCAGTCTGCGGATTTCGGCGGACATCCTTCCTTAATGGCGTCGATTCGCCTTTGGGGCGCGAGCGATCCTTCGGCAGCCAGGCGTCCTCTGGCGTCACCGAGGCGTCACCCGCCTTTCCGCCTATTTAACCGGGGGCCCTCCCCCGTCCGCTTTTCTCTTCGCAGGCATCTTCGAGTTTCTCCCTTGCGCTGCTGTCGTTGCCGTCGGACTGTTCGCTCGCTCCTCCTTTGACGCTCTCGGAGCCGTTCTTCCTCTTTTTAACTCTTGGTAGCGTCTCGCCGACTCCTAACTCTTGAAGTTCTTCCGGCGCTAGGCCAGGCATCCGAGGGTTAGGCCTCAGGAAATTCTTCCGGCGCTAGGCCAGGCATCCGAGGGTTAGGCCTCAGGAAATTCTTCCGGCACTAGGCCAGGCATCCGAGGGTTAGGCCTCAGGAAATTCTTCCGGCGCTAGGCCAGGCATCCGAAGGTTAGGCCTCAGAAAATTCTTCCGGCGCTAGGCCGGGCATCCGAGGGCCGAGCCTCGGGAGATTCTTCCGGCACTACGCCAGGCATCCGAGGGTTAGGCCTCAGGAAATTCTTCCGGCACTAGGCCAGGCATCCGAGGGTTAGGCCTCAGGAAATTCTTTCGGCGCTAGGCCAGGCATCCGAGGGTTAGGCCTCAGGAAATTCTTCCGGCGCTAGGCCAGGCATCCGAGGGTTAGGCCTCAGGAAATTCTTCCGGCGCTAGGCCGGGCATCCGAGGGCCGAGCCTCGGGAGATTCCGCTCGTTGGTCGGCCAAGGCTGGCGCAAGCCGAGGCGACCGGTCGGGGCTTCAGGCTAGTCTGCTCCCGGGATGATCATCGGGTTAGCCTGGCATCCGAGGGCCGAGCCTCGGGAGATTCCGCTCGTTGGTCGGCCAAGGCTGGCGCAAGCCGAGGCGACCGGTCGGGGCTTCAGGCTAGTCTGCTCCCGGGATGATCATCGGGTTAGCCTGGCATCCGAGGGCCGAGCCTCGGGGAATTCCGCTCGTTAGTCGGCCAAGGCTGGCGCAAGCCGAGGCGACTGGTCGGGGCTTCAGGCTAGTCTGCTCCCGGGATGATCATCGGGTTAGCCTGGCATCCGAGGGCCGAGCCTCGGGAGATTCCGCTCGTTGGTCGGCCAAGGCTGGCGCAAGCCGAGGCGACCGGTCGGGGCTTCAGGCTAGTCTGCTCCCGGGATGATCATCGGGTTAGCCTGGCATCCGAGGGCCGAGCCTCGGGAAATTCCGCTCGTTGGTCGGCCAAGGCTGGCGCAAGCCGAGGCGACCGGTCGGGGCTTCAGGCTAGTCTGCTCCCGGGATGATCATCGGGTTAGCCTGGCATCCGAGGGCCGAGCCTCGGGGAATTCCGCTCGTTGGTCGGCCAAGGCTGGCGCAAGCCGAGGCGACCGGTCGGGGCTTCAGGCTAGTCTGCTCCCGGGATGATCATCGGGTTAGCCTGGCATCCGAGGGCCGAGCTTCGGAAAATTCCGCTCGTTGGTCGGCCAAGGCTGGCGCAAGCCGAGGCGACCGGTCGGGGCTTCAGGCTAGTCTGCTCCCGGGATGATCATCGGGTTAGCCTGGCATCCGAGGGCCGAGCCTCGGGAAATTCCGCTCGTTGGTCGGCCAAGGCTGGCGCAAGCCGAGGCGACCGGTCGGGGCTTCAGGCTAGTCTGCTCCCGGGATGATCATCGGGTTAGCCTGGCATCCGAGGGCCGAGCCTCGGGAGATTCCGCTCGTTGGTCGGCCAAGGCTGGCGCAAGCCGAGGCGACCGGTCGGGGCTTTAGGCTAGTCTGCTCCCGGGATGATCATCGGGTTAGCCTGGCATCCGAGGGCCGAGCCTCGGAAAATTCCGCTCGTTGGTCGGCCAAGGCTGGCGCAAGCCGAGGCGACCGGTCGGGGCTTCAGGCTAGTCTGCTCCCGGGATGATCATCGGGTTAGCCTGGCATCCGAGGGCCGAGCCTCGGGAGATTCCGCTCGTTGGTCGGCCAAGGCTGGCGCAAGCCAAGGCGACCGGTCGGGGCTTCAGGCTAGTCTGCTCCCGGGATGATCATCGGGTTAGCCTGGCATCCGAGGGCCGAGCCTCGGGAAATTTCGCTCGTTGGCCACGCGCCTGTCGCTTGCCGCTCGACGGGATTTCTCCGTGGCCAGCTACGATCGTGTTTCTCTTCCTCTCCAAGCGTCGCCTGGGGAACACTGGAAGGGCATTAAATGCTAATTGAAGCGTTACCTGGGAAATCGGATCGCCAGTTGCTGCTTGCAAGGAGTGTCAGTTAAGCGGCCGCGATACGCGCGCTCTTCGAGGCGGATGCGGCCTGGGCGCGAGCGGAGATACGTGGGCCGCGGGATACACGCTGCTCGGAGTGTCCTGCATGAAGAATGCAATTAAGGAGAACGACTCTTAGGAGATCGTGGGAGGATACGCCTCGAGAGCCGGAACGGCTCCGGATTCGGTGCGCCCGCCTTTATTGGAGCCACCCGCATCGGAACGACCGGGGGGGCTCAGTTTGGCTATAAATATAAGTGCAGGCGCGGTGGAGCCTGCCAAGCCGGAGCTATTTAGGTTGCCATGGTTCGTGGACCTCCTCTCCGGCGTGTGGCTGGGAAACCCCCGCCGGAGGAACGGGAGGCGCGCCCCTCGCGATTTCCGCCAACTAGCCGTTTCATCTGGGATCAACAGGGAGGTTCTCCCCGGCGGAACTCCGCTCTAGGCGTTTCATCCGGGATCACATCCCCCCTCCTTTCAGCCCCGCCTCCCGATTGAGCTCTGCGCCAGACGCTTCATCCGGGTTCGCGCCTCCTCGCGCTCTTCTCCCTTGTGTTCCTTCCCTCCCCTTCTCCTGGGGAGGACCGGAATATCCCTTGGAGGTGGCGTTCCTCTGGAGGCAGCGGGAACTCCTCCTTCGTCCACTTCTTCTTCGTCCGCGCCGGCTCTTCGTCTTTTGCGTGAGGCGTCGATGGCGCCTCCGGGGAGAAGCACCCACGCCCGGTGGGATTGCAGCTGCTTCGGATGGAGGGTTCGGGATCCCAGATCTTCAGCTCCACGGAGTCTCCACCTCTTCCTTGTTTTCTTTACTCCCCAATTTCCCTCTGGGAATTCTTTGTAATCACACGAACACACCGTTGTAACCAGAAATTATTGAAATGAAAAGAATTGTACATTTTTCGAACTGTCTTCCTGGCTTTGTCGTTCTACTGGTAATACACCCGCAGGTTAGCGGAATTCCAGCTCCTCGGAATTTCTCGACCATCTAGGGCCTCCAACTGGTAGGAGCCAGGTCGGTTTACCCAGCGAACCCTATACGGGCCTTCCCAATTTGGCGCCAGCTTCCCACCTTCCGCGGGTTGAGATGCTTTGGCTCGCCTGAGCACCAGATCTCCGATTCTGAAAAGTTTCGGTCGGACCTTGGAGTTATAATATCGGGCCACCCTCCGCTGATACATCGCCATCCGAACCTGCGCCATTTCTCTTGCTTCTTCCAAGAGGTCCAGGTTTCCTCGGAGTTGCTCCGAATTGGCCTCGGGTCGGTGCGCGGCCACCCGGGGCGAGGGGAGTCCGAGCTCCACGGGAACAACCGCTTCCGTGCCATAGGTTAGGCTGAAAGGCGTCTCCCCGGTAGGGGTCCGATGCGTGGTCCGATATGCCCAAAGGACATTCTCGAGTTCTTCGACCCAAGCTTGCCCCGTCCGACCGATTCGCGCCTTAATTCCTTGGAGGATTGTCCGATTTGCGACCTCGGCCTCACCGTTGGTTTGGGGATGCGACACAGATGTGAACCGATGCTCGATCCCGAACTCCTCGCAGAAGTCACGGAAATGCTTGTTGTCGAACTGTCGACCATTATCCGAGATGAGGACCCGAGGTATCCCAAATCGGACAATGATGTTTTTCTTCACGAACTTCCGGACTTGCGCCTCCGTGATAGTGGCCAGCGGCTCTGCCTCCACCCACTTGGTGAAGTAGTCGATTGCAACAATCAAAAATTTCCGCTGAGCTGAAGCGACGGGGAATGGTCCGAGGATATTCATTCCCCACTGTGCGAAGGGCCAGGGCGCGGTGATTGGTGCCAAGGGGACAGAAGGGACTCTCTGGACGTTGGCGTGGCGCTGGCAGGCGTCGCATTTCCGTACGTGATCCTTCGAGTCCTCCAACAAGGTAGGCCAATAATAGCCTTGCCTCATGATCTTGTGCGCTAAGGACCTAGCCCCCAAGTGCGATTCGCAGACGCCCTCATGGACTTCGCCGAGGACGTAGGCCGCCTCCGAGGGGCGGAGGCACCTTAAGAGGGGGGCGGTGAACGAGGTCCGGTACAGCCTCCCTTCATAGAGTACGTAGTGGGCGGACTTCTTGACAAGTCGCCGAGCTTGATCTTCGTCTTCAGGGAGGATCCCTTCGGCGAGGTAGGCGACGAGCGGGTCCATCCAAGACGGCTCCGGATCAATCGCCATCACCGCTCCAGCCTCGCCGATGCTCGGGGCATCCAGGGTCTCCAGGTAGATTGCCCTCGACAAGTTGTGCGCCTCTGTGCCCACCAAGCGGGACAACCTGTCGGCCCTGGCATTTTCGCTTCTGGGGACCTGCTGGATGTCGACACTGCCGAGGTTGGGAATGAGTGCTTGCACCTTCCGGACGTAGTTCTGCATGGTCGGGCTCCGGGCCTCGAACTCCCCACGAACCTGCCCGACCACCAGCTAGGAGTCGGTGAAGACCTTCAAACGCCGAATGCCGAGCTCCCTGGTGAGTTTGAGTCCCGTGACTAGGGCCTCGTACTCCGCCTCGTTGTTGGTCACTGGAAATCCAAACCTCAAGGCATACTCGGCTATCACTCCATCAGGACTGGTAAGGACCAGCCCGGCCCCTCCACCCTCGGGGTTCGACGACCCATCGATGTGAAGCGTCCAAATCGGGAGGTCGAGGCTGGGCGTGTCCGGCGGTTTAGGTTCCGCCTCCTGCACCGTGCACTCAGCGAGGAAGTTCGCGAGCACCTGGGCCTTGATGGCGGGTCGAGGCTGGTAGCGGATGTCGAACTCACCGAGTTCTACTGCCCACTTCACCAGTCGTCCCGCATTCTCGGGGTTGCTGAGGATCTGCCGTAGTGGTTGATCGGTTAAGAGGGTGACCGAATGAGCCTGGAAATAGGGGCGAAGCCTCCTGGTCGCGGTCAGCAGCGCGAAGGCGATCTTTTCAGCCTTCGTGTACCGCGTCTCGGCATCCCGTAGGACCCGGCTGATGTAGTACACAGGCTTCTGGAGCTTTGCCTCTTCCCGAACCAGCACCGCACTGACCGCGGTTGGGGAGACCGCCAGATAGAGGTAGAGCATCTCCCCTTCTTGCGGCTTGGACAGTAGGGGAGGAGACGCCAGGTATTCCTTGAGCTGGTCGAATGCTGCTTGACATTCGGCCGTCCAGAGGAAGTCTTTCGGGCGTTTTAACACCTTGAAGAATGGTTGGCAGCGTTCGGCCGATTTTGCCACAAATCGTCCAAGCGCGGCGACCCTTCCAGCGAGCTCCTGAACCTCCTTTACTTTGGTCGGAGGGGACATACCTTGGATGGCCTTGATTTTGTCCGGGTTGGCTTCGATACCCCGCTGGTTGACAATGAAACCGAGGAACCTCCCGGCCGAAGCGCCGAAGGCGCACTTCGCTGGGTTCAGCTTCATGCGAAACTTCCGCAAGGTGGTGAAAGTCTCCTCCAAATCCGCGATGTGCTGGTCTGCATGGCGGCTCTTCACCAGCATATCGTCCACGTACACCTCCATGTTCCGGCCGATTTGCTCTTTGAAGATTTTGTTGACGAGGCGCTGGTAAGTGGCGCCAGCATTCTTCAGACCGAAGGGCATTACCTTGTAGCAGTACAGCCCCCGGTCTGTTATAAAGGCAGTTTTCTCCTCGTCCTGTGGGGCCATCATTATCTGGTTGTAACCGGAGAAGGCGTCCATGAAAGACAGCAGCTGATATCCGAAAGTCGCGTCGACCAGTTGGTCTATTCGCGGAAGCGGAAAGCTATCCTTAGGGCACGCCTTGTTCAGGTCGGTATAGTCGATGCACATCCTCCACTTCCCGCTCGCCTTCCGGACAAGTACAACATTTGCCAGCCACTCGGGGTAGCTTACCTCCCTTATGAATCCTGCCTCCAAGAGCTTGTCTACCTCCTGGTCGACCACCTGGATCTGATCCGGGGCACAGTGTCTCTTCTTCTGCTTTATTGGTCGGTGGGTCGGGTCGACGTTGAGGGCGTGAGAAATGACCTCCGGGTCGATCCCAGGTACATCGGCCGCCGACCAGGCAAATACATCGGCATTGGCTCGGAGGAATTCCACCAACCGGGCCCGAGCTCCCGAGTCGAGATTGGCGCCGACCCGGACCGTCCGGTCCGGGCGGCCTTCCTCGAGGGGAACTTCGACCACACCCTCGGCTGGCTCCCCCTGCCGCAAGGCCACCTCGTCTCTGGCGTCAAGGGACTCGACGCTTAGGGCTTCCACGGGCTTCTTCCCTTTGAGAGTCGCTAGGAAACATTGCCGTGCGGTCGGTTGGTCACCTCGGACCTCTCCGATCCCAGCCGCCGTGGGGAACCGCATGAGCAAGTGGTACGTAGAGACCACCGCACGAAGGGCGTTCAGTCCGGGTCGTCCGAGGATAGCGTTGTAGGCCGAGGGAACACGGACGACCAAGAACCCGAGTCGCACCGTGGCTTCTGCGGGTGCAACGCCCGCAGTCACAGGCAGCTCGACGACTCCTTCGGCCGGGACAGCGTCACCAGTGAATCCGATGAGGGGGGTGGATGTTTTGTGCAACAATTGTCTGGACAAGCTCATCTTTTGGAAGGCCTCGTAAAACAAAATATCGGCTGAGCTTCCACTATCAATAAGAACACGCCTTACATCATAGTTTGCCATAGTGAGGGAGATCACCATGGCGTCATCGTGGGGAGTCTGAACCCCCTTTACATCCTCATCAGAAAAGGTGATTACATTGCCGACCCTCTGCCTCTTTACGACGCCCATCCCTGATGCTTCCGCCGAGCCCCCTGCGTTCCTCACAGGCCGAGAGCAGCCCCCAGTGATAGTATGGATCACGCCCGCAACGGGTCGGTTCTGCTCCCGAGGCTCCGGAGGAGCCGGGTCGGCCGGACGCGGGTCTGCGGGGGGACGTCGGTCGCTCACATATCGACCGAGACGCCCCCGACGGATGAGAGCCTCGATCTCGTCCCGAAGCTGGAAGCAGTCCTCCGTGTCGTGGCCGTGGTCTCGGTGGTACTCACAGTACGCCCGAGAGGGCCTCTTCCCAAGGATCTTCCGCATCTGTCTCGGAGCCGGGAGATCCTTCCGCTCCTTGATCTCCATAAGGATCTGGGCCCGGGGAGTCAGGAGAGGGGTGTACCGGTTGAAACGTCGAGGCGGAGAACGAGGGCGTGGGGCGCCGTGGTTCCTCGCCGGCGACGGGCTTCTGCGCCGACGCTGGGGCGTCGGGCTCCTCCTCTGGCGTGCCTCTTTTCGCCTTTTCTTCCCAAGCTTTGGAGGGATCTCGGCGGCCTCCTTGCTCCGGTGGGCGGCCGCCTCCTCGGCGTCCGCATACTGGTTCGCCCGGGACAACAGCTCCGGGAAGCTCCGTGGCAGGCGTTTATCCAGGGAGAAGGTGAGTCTGCCCTTCCGGAAGCCACGCTTCAGGGCTGAAAGGGCCACCTCCTGACTCAGGTTCCGGACCTCCAGCGTAGCCTTGTTGAAGCGGGTAAGATAATCCCGCAGGCTCTCTCCCTCGTTTTGCCGGACATCAAAGAGGGAGTCGGAGACCAGTCGCCGCCGGCTACTGACGGCGAAGTGAGTGATGAAGAGGCGAGTGAACTGGTCGAAGGACCGGATCGAGTCAGCCTCCAGCCCGGCGAACCACGCCCTCGCCGGGCCACGGAGGGTTGCCGGGAAAGCTTTGCAGAGAAGGGGATCTGATGCTCCGTGGAGGAGCATGAGGGTCCTGAAACTCTCGACGTGATCCCGAGGGTCCGCCGCCCCGTCATAGGGCTCGATCGCCGGCATTTTGAAACCCGGCGGATTCGGGGTCCGCAGGATCCTCGAGGCAAGCGCCGGCTGGGAGGAGATCTCCAAGTCGGCGAAGGGATCTTTGGAATGGCCCTTCAGGACCTGGAGTTGTCGGTGGAGATCGTCCACCCGCCGATCCAGGGAGCGCGACCGGTGGGTGGGAGACAAGGAGCGGCGAGAGGGAGACCGACTGGAGCGCGGGTTCCTTGAGGACTGGGGGGTCTGGGAATGCGCCCGGGCCCGCCTCTCGTACCCCGCGCAACTCCGATGGGAAGGTCCCGGCAG
The DNA here is from genome assembly GCF_009389715.1 of Phoenix dactylifera. Taxonomy (NCBI): domain Eukaryota; kingdom Viridiplantae; phylum Streptophyta; class Magnoliopsida; order Arecales; family Arecaceae; genus Phoenix; species Phoenix dactylifera. The sequence goes on from NC_052395.1 coordinate 27,023,410, forward strand.
AATGGAGCGTGCTCGAGAATCCTCCTCGCGCCGGCGCTCCTCCCCATGGGAGAGGAAGGAGCGCGGGTTGAGGAGGGCAGGCGAACGCTCAGGCAGCAGCGGCTCCTGAGCCCGCTGCGGCGCCCGGGACATCGCACCCTGCAGATTCTGCACCGCCTCCGCGAGGGTGCGAACCTGCTGGGCTAGCTGGTCGAACTGGGCGACTTCGACCGTCTGAATGGGCGGTGGGGCGGTGGAGTGTTGCTGAGAGCGTGTTGGAGATGCAGCGGCTTTCCGGCCAGAGGCGCGAGAGGCCCCGCGACCGGAAGCATTGGAAGCTCCACGACCACCTCGCCGTGCTATTACGATCGCTCTAAGATCCGACCCTTCCTCTAGCGCCAACTGTTGCTGGTGGTCCAAACCGAGAACGATTGGCACAGCGGTGTGAACGGGGTTCCCTTGGAGTTGGGTTGATTGTGCTCCACCTTCCACCGGGAAACCTGCAAGCAAGCCTCGCACCACCACTGGGGTAGTGGGGGCCCTCCGACGATCAAGTCAGAGGAGATTGAAGGAGAAGGAGAGATAGCAGCAGCAGGTAAGAGAATACTCTGGAAAACCTTTGCTTACCCTCCCCCTTCTCCCCCCCAGCCGCATATATACCAGGCTGGGGGGTCTTTCTGGGGGGTTGGTCATCGTGTGGCACGATGGAGTTGCCACTGGCATGGCCGTTACAGGGCGTCGTGGGGCAGCGCTGGGTACGACCATGACAGGGCGTAGTGGGGCTCCGCTTTGTACGGCTGTTACAGGAGATCGTGGAGCAGCGCCGGATGCGACCGTTGCAGGGAGTAGTGGAGCAGGGGGCCGCGGCGTGCCTCAGGGGAACAGCCTGTCGTTGTCGAGAGATTGCCGACTCGGGGTCGGATGACTGGATCAGGGGGCAGCCGACTCGGGGTCGGGCTGCGGAGCCGAAGATATCCGACTCGGGGTCGGATTGCTGGATCAAGGGGCAGCCGACTCGGGGTCGGGCTGCGGAGCCGAAGATATCCGACTCGGGGTCGGATTGCTGGATCAAGGGACTGCCGTAGTCTTCCTGGGCGCGCGTGCCGGTCACGTGGGGCATGGTGGCTAAATTTCCCCATAACAGATACAAAATATCTGTTTTGTCGATACCCACTGATAGAGTAAATGCCACTTTAATAAGTTTATAAACTAGTGGATACAATATATCCTTTTAATTTTCATCATCTTTTGAGAAAGATTATTAATCCCCTTTAATTCCAAAAAAGCAATATTTGACTGCATATCAATAATATAGTTATGAACAAGGTATTTTGAACCGATAATGGTAGGCATACCGGTCGCTTACCGGATCGGTATCAAACCGGTTTATATAACATAGTGCGCACAGCGCTTTGTGCACGCGCTGTAGGCAGTGCACCCGCCTGCGCACACTGTGACAACCGGTCGGACCAGTTCGCACCAGCACACATGTAATATCGGTCGGTTCGGGCCCCTATGGGGCCGGAACTGTTTTCCACCGCCGAACTGGACCGGTCAGAGACCTACCGGTTCGGTACGGGCTGGTTCAGCATTTCTTGGTTATGAAGTTGATTATCTAATGTCATAAGATCTACAATCATGTAAAACTATGTTGGACTAATCTTTCCTTATCAAAAACTAAGAATGTGCTGGATGAATTTTAAGCATGCCACACAAGGAAGTAAATCATTTTTCACTTTTGTGAAACAATTGTTTAGCTCTTTTAGCTGCATAACAATCCAAGCTTGATCAAGCCAGATACATGCCATTCATGGGTGGGTAGCTTGAATAAATTACCTGCCAGAACAATTTGGTAAAGGCCTTTCAGTTTATTAGCTGTTCCAACATGTATGTACTTGTTAGGCAAAATACCTAAATGACACTGAAAGACAATCCTAATACATACCAAAAGAAAAAAAGACAATCCCTAATGCATTAGAAACCTTTTTACTATAACCTATTACTAGACAGATTCTTTTGATACAAATATACTAAAATAGGACTTGAAAGCATCCAAATTGTTGGCTTTCCTAATCACCTCAAGAAATATACCTTTCTCTAGTTCCAAAGCAAAATATCAACTATTATATCTAAGGCTGCAAATGGGTCGGATCGACCCGACCTGCATAGATCCGATCCGATCCGAATTTTAGGACCCGCGGGTTCGGGTTGGGTCCTAAAATTGGACCCGAATCATTTTTTGGGTCGAGTCTGGGTTTACCGAACGGACCTGACCCGACCCGAATGGACCTGAAGAGAGAGAGAGAGAAAAAAAGGAGGAAAAGCCCTAAGAGGAGTAGGGTTCAAGCGTGGAAGGATAGCAACAAGCATAGGTTCACAGAATCCAAAGGAACCTTGTTCCGTCAGGATTCTCTCTCGATCTATTACACTGTTGATACTTCTAATGTCTCGGTACCGGGCTTTTTTTTCCTTCTATTTTTTGGTTTTTGTTTCTTTTAACTTTTGAAGGGAGAAAGTGAGGGAACACTGAACTGAATATGGGTCATGTGCCAGTTTTCTGCAATGGAATTGGATTTTGGAAGAAGGTCTGGGATTTTTTTTGTCCTCGTGAGAGGGGAGCTGGGAGACACCAAGTTCCGCCCAATCAGTCATTTAGATAAAAAATAGTGTGATATGAAATTTGGCTTGTAGACCGACTTAGTAAGTCATGGGTCATCTGTTCCAACTGGAGGTCAATTGCGAGTCTTTCAAGTCATGGGTCACCCAGCACCTCATAATTATGATATGACCAAATTAGATTTGCCCAAATTCTTTTCCAAAAGCACAAAGAAAGTGGACCCGACTTGGATCCGACCCGAACCCGACTCGGATCCGACCCGAACCCGACTTGAACCCGAACCGACCCGACCCGATCTTCAACCGGGTCGGGTCTGGGTCCAAAATAGGACTCGAACAAAAAACCAGGTCGGGTCGGGGTCACCCATTTGCACCCCTAATCATATCATGCAGTTGGTATGATGTTTTATCAAATAGTTCGCTACAGAAAATGTGTGTTTTTCCCCTTTTCTTGAAGCGCTCCATCTCGTATGCTTTATCCATTTACTCAGGGTTTGCCACAATGAGGGTAACAAACTTTAGTTCCTACTTGATTTTCTTCTGAACCACTGCAAATTAATATATGTTGTTTTGCAGGAACTCCAGGAAGCTGTTGTCAAGATGAATTCATACCTTTGTAAGGACAGAGCAAAGAGTAATGATGCATTTAACCAAGATGATCTTGAGACAATGGGGCTTGGTATGTTATACCAGTTGCTCTTCAGCTCTGACTAGACATAGCTGAATCAATTATTTGTACCAACTTTACATGAGACTGCTGTTAATCCTTGTTTGTGTCTCTTTTATGTTATATGTGGTGCACAAATTTAATAAACATGCTCATGTACCACATACATATCTACTATGAGAGCATCCACTGGCATTTGCTGGGGGCTTCACCGAATTTGGATTTTGTATTGTGCATGCTCCATTAATGTGGCTTAATGGACATAAATGTAAATCTACTAGATTTATTCCGCTAAACGTAAGGCCAATATGGCATTTCAGATGGAGTCACTGTTTCTCCAAATACTCAGTTGCATAGCAATGTGACATTCACATTCCCCCTCTTTTTCCCTAAATATTCAATTGCATGTGTCTGGGGTCTGAGGCTTCTTTTCTTGCTGCAGGGCGCAAGGGAAGATCTTACTTGTTGCTGCTATTACGGATGAATCAGTTAGTTGTGGAGACTGTTGACGGCTGCATTTTTTATCGCATCCATGTTTAGCTCATCGATTAAAGGTTGTCCTTCTTTGACAAATTCAAATGAATCATGTTATGTGTGTCAAGTTCTTATTTCAAGCATTGGACAAGAATTTCCATCTCTACATGTATATCAAGGGTCTGTCTATAGCTAGAAAATGAAGTCGAAAACCAATATGTACTGCACATTCATTAAACTCTTGTTTCTAGCGAAGATCAAGTTGATGTGTTTCAAAAACAGGGATATGAGTTCTGTTTGCAGATGGAGCATATTTGCAAACTGCCTGTCATGTTGTTAAGATTTCAGTGTAAACCTGTCTCTGGAAACTCAAAGCATCCATATGAAGACTGAAGTTTGTTTTTCTTTAAGTTGTGAGTTATTCATTTTTAATTAAAACTGCTTGAACCTGTTTGGTTTTCCTGTCATGTTGTTACGATTTTGGTGTAAACCTGTCTTTTGAAACTCAGAGCAACCATATGAATACTTAAGTTCGGTTATCTTTAAGTTGTGAGTTTATCCACTTTAGTTAAAACTGGTTTAAACCTGTTTGGTTTTTAGAAAGTGTATTCTAATTGTGTTGCTATTTGGCATTGTTAGATTGTTATTACTTGGTTTAGCTAGATTATTTTTCACACTTGGTGGACCTTTACTTTTAGATTATCGAGTTACACTAGTTTGGATAATCTTAGAAAGTCTGGAAAAGTTTGGCAAGCTGATTGGGTCAAAGGGGTTGCATACAGGTGGCAGAAAAAGTTGTGGTCCTAGAAAATACTACTGATAATGATTGCAATCTTATAATTTGGTTGCTTGAGGAATATTGTCACCTACTTTTTCAGAGCAAGTAAATAGATGGACTACTGCATTTTGCAAGAATAATTGTTATTAATCACCTCATGCTGTCTGTGGTTGATTTGGTGTGAGGTGGCTCTGGAAAGGGTTCAAAACAAATAGTAATGTAATTGCAAAAGACAGCATGTATATCCTGCTTACGTTCTTAAGGCTATTCAATTATCGGTTCAGCCTATATTTTGACTGTTTCAGTACTGTCAGTTATTATGTTTTGGAACTAGGTCCATTTTACTGGCGGGAGACAAATCTAGCGACCGGTTACCACCATTAGGTGGTCCTTCATTTGAATTCTATGAAATGCTTTAGAATTTGTTTGGAGTATCACGTAAATAAATGTTGATGTATCAGGCATTGCATTCCCAGAATCCTCTTGCCATTTATAAGGGTGAAACTTGAACGCCCCACCCCCGACCCCACCATTCTCTTTGGTGGGGAGAAACTTGAACCTTGACAAACCTACTATGGAAACATGAATTTGTATTAATAGATGGTAGCTTCTGTTGCTGTTAGGAAATCAACAGACCGGAGAGTGGGGCTGTAGCCATTACAACCTATAGCTATCAACAACTTGATATCTGTCAGGTTATTTTGTTAGTAGATTAGATTTTGTTAAAATAGAATATGGTTCATCTGCAACCATGCTCTGAACCGGTGACAAGGCCCAACCACTAAGAAGGAAAGGTGACAGGTAGGGCCCTACTCGAGCAGCTTGGGCTTGACTTGTCAGAGCTCGGCTCAGTTAAGGAACAAGCTGAGCTTAGAATATTTCAGAAAAGCTTATCTTATGGTGAATTTGTATCTGTTTCTCCTATTTTGTATCAATATAACCACTAAAAATCACATACTACAATTAGTTGCTATTACAGAAATATTGAAAATATATTACATTTTAAGAAACCCAAGTATGATGGACATGAGAACAATCTATTAGAATGTTGCACAGCAGATTAATATAAAGAATAGAATCACTTCTAAATGATAATTCATCATGAATAGATAGACTGCATGCATATAAAGATAGATGTATAACTGCAAGGATGGCAGGGTAACAATGAGAGATGGCGAAGAAGACGAAAAGAGGGATCTCTATGTATCAGAGTACTTGCATCTGACAGGCCCTCCAAAAATTACCGAACTCCTCATCTCAATATCCCTATTCTTCCTCCTCATCCTGTCTCTCTCTTAGGATTACCTACACATTTTCTTGCACACCTCTAGCCATGACACTCTTTTCTACCATATAATTTCTGTGATACCTCAACCATGTGCCACCTCCTCTATCTATAATAAGAGGAGCCACTGCCACCCTAGGGTAGAAACCCTAAGATATTTATGCTGCCACCGTACATATAAACCCTAGTAGTTGCGGCCACCTAGGAAGACTAGGTTTGGCTGACCTGAGGCTTCTAGAAGCAATTAGCCACCTAAGGTTAGCCTTAGGAGTAGCTTACTCTAGTAAATCCTGGTGTAGGGTGAGTTTGGCTCCTTGTTTGAAATACCAACCTAATATTCTCCTTATGCTGGCTATATGAACCAATCTCTAGATTCTGTTGTTCAATTAAACTAAGTCTGAGTATGGGGAGAAAACAAGAGAGACTTGAGAAGGTTAAGATTGATGGATAAGCGTACGACTCCAAAGCCAACTTGGGTCGCCCATCTAACATGTCCCATGCATCTTACTGAATGGATGTGCTATAGTAACAATAAAATAAGGTAGATCAGCCTCCTGTTACATAGAATGTATAATTGTGCCTAATCTCTGGCGGATAGAGTGGATAGAGAAGTCTCCCTTCATGCATCACAACTGTTTCTAAAATTTATTGCCTCCACTAGAACTCTAGACAAAATAGACACCGCATAAAACGGATGCATGAACAAAACCAAGTTTAAATAATATTTTATTATATGCAAAATAAATAATGATTATATTATAAGAAAATGTTTAGCTAAAATATTGGTGGTATCAGGACTCCTATGTTTGATGTGTCCTTTTTCTAGTATGTATGAATTGCGGTAGGTGGATTTCTTGTTAGAACAATTCTTACTTTTTATAGTGACAATATAGAATAAACTACTATACTCCTTATCAAGGATATATTTCCAAAATATTATATTTGGACACAAATTTATTGAACCAAAATCGTAGTAAGTAGTCATGTCCTTGGGTTAAGGAACTACTTGCATGTTGTGCATATGAGAATAAAACCTCTAACTTTGAAAATGATTTTCTAAGATATGTCTTGTGGCTTTTGACCATTTAGTATGAACCATACCACCAATATAAAGTCAACTACTTTAATGACTATGGTGAAATGGTCACTCCAATACAATATCGGACACCATATACAATGGTAGCCATATAAGTGTGCTATCTAACCTCACTCATTGCTATGAACTATTTTCTAGTATCTAGAATGATCCAATTTTCTCCACAAAAAAATATTCTATTCACTTGGTCATTCTACCCAAACAGTGACACTAGTGGACTCTTCTCTAGCTTTAAGGCCGATGCATAATATGATCTAATACTATTTTATGACTGGGTAAAGGAGACTTCCATGATTTCTTAATACATTTTAATGTTAAATATACAAATAGTTTTTAAGTCAACCCTACTTCTAACAAAGTACAACCACAGAATATCAAAGCACAAGCAAAATTAACTATGATTACCTCTTAAGAAAGGGCATGAATTGCGAGATCGGAAGGGTTTGGGAGTTTCCACTAGTTATTTATGGCTTTAAAACCATAAAACTTGAAGAAAATCTACAAACCTCTCCTAGATAAGGTTGAAGGGTAATGTTAAGGAAGGTTTAAACAGTGAGGTAGTCCTACTAGCCCTAGACACAAAGATCTAGGCCCATACTTCCTTATGTTGAAGGGCCTAGGGTGCACCCGCCATTGACATGGATAGATGCATGACTGACATGGCTTAGAAATAATGAATTCTCGCCACCCATACACCATAAATTGTATAAAAAAGGCCTTCTAAAGGATAAAAAGGAGTACTGGACTTTATCAACAGATCTACATGCTTAGAATGAGATATCAAAGATCTACAATCAAATAAGTAAACATAAAAGAATTGAGCTAAAATAAGCTAAAGAACAAAGGACCAGTGTGTATAAGGGCCAAGATAGGAGTAGGTCCTTCCATAGGATTTGGTAACCATACACAGGAGACTTGTGCAAATTTAGTAACTGCACCAATAAATAAAAAGAGGCATGCAAAGCAGCAAATAAAGAGCTGACCCCATAATTATGGAGCAAGTTATTGGCAATTTTAAAAAAAATCCTAAAATTCCCACCTACATCTTATGCAATAAAGACCTAAGGTTCCTAATAATAAACCAAATCTCCTACATGATTAGTTAGAAAAGGTTTGTGAAAAGCACTTGCAGCAAATGGTCATGTGAACCAAAATCCTATTAATAAATATGAACAAATTCCCGCTTGTTCCTAAAAAATATGAATTTGCATCAAATTAGAATTAGGAACTAGTCCCAACATGGTAAGTATTGGCAAAATTTATATAAGCAAAAAATCTCAAATATCCTTGGTCTTAGGAGTTATTTCACAAAAGCTTGCTATGTTAATAGAGTAGGGGGAACATGCACACTTGAAGAGTGCAGTGCAATGAAGAGTTGTATGTTGCATTCATGAATGATGAATCACTATCAAAAAACAAGCCAATCTATCATCAAGAAACAAGAACTTTCACTGATCAATAGCAAACTGCAAATCTAGCATCAAGATTGTATGAATCAAAGCAACAATAAAGAAAAAGAGAGGGGGTGCGCTTCTCTAGGTTAGGTTGACTCACTTCTAGCATGCTCCTTTTTCTTGAAAGAGATTTCCTGGGAGATCTTTTCTAGCTTATACTCTTTCTTATTTTAAGCCTCCTAGAATCTCATATGAATTTGCTCCTTGTGTTGGGGATCTAAATATAAGGAAATTAGGGAAGAGAAAAAATAGAAAGCAAAAAGGAAGAGCTAAGGCTAAGGGGAGACTAAAGGATCAATGAAAGGAACTTTAAAAATAGGAGAAGGATCCAATTCTTTCATTCAAGGAGCTATTTATTACTGAAGGAGAGAGAAATCAATGATAGAGTTTGAATTTTTTGAATTGGATAAGTATTGAGATGATGTCAAGCGGCATCCAATCATTAGCTTAAGGAGAGAGCCACAAATCAAGGCTTGGTTCAAATGGATAGGATAATATCTCATAGATCTGTGGCTAAATACTTTCCTCCTTTTAACTTTGAGAAGGAAAATTAGTTAGAGCTCAAAGTGTTTGATTTGTTTGAATTTCTCACCCCTTTCTATTTTTTTTTGCAATTTTTGGGTAGATTTTTAGATATTTTTGGGATGATTTTTTTATTAATGAGGGTAGAGATATTCAAAAGTATGAAACCTTAACTAGGGTACCTATTGTTATAGTCCCATATTGACTAATAAAAGAGATGCCACATGGGTTTATTAGCATAGACTGGTCCTCCTCTCAATTGCTTAAACTTTTGGGCTATGAATCCTTGACAAGTGGTATCAGAGTCAAATATGTTGTGCCTCGCAACTTTTATTAGTCACATGAGCTCCTCACTAGGGTATACTAAGGTCGAGGAGGACAATATATAGTGGCGTAGGGGGATTGAGATGTGGTGCGGCCTAGAGTATGCAGCAGAAATTTCTTACTCTATGTTTCCTTGTGTGATGGCTATGGTTTATGGTTATTGGATGTGAGAAGGAAGGGATGAAGGACCATGAATTAGATTTGAAACCCAAAGGATTATGGTGTGATGGTTGGCAGGTGAAAGAGGATTCAATGGTAGATGCTGCAGTTTGAAGAAATGAGATAAATATGATAAATATGAGCTGAATAGAAGAGTCTCACCTCTACCCAAAACCCAAGGGGTGTTCCTGACATCTCACTAAGAAAGAAGAATAAGAGCTTTTGGAGTCTCACCAAAGGGGAAGAAGAGAAGCCTCTCACTTCTAGATCACAAACAATTTGCAAGCCGAAATATTATGTGTTGATTTATTCATCATGTTCACCTCATTAAATAGATGAGTCGTGGGTTTACAATGAACCCGTTAAGATATGACTAAACTCTAAAGTTTAAGGCTAAATAGACTTCCTAAGTAACCTAGGATTCGGCCTAAGTCAAAACTTACTAAGGCTTCATGCCATGATCTCACACGTGGAGGGCTAAGGGAGGTCTCCATGCAGATTGGACCTAGTCAAGGGATTGCCACATGACGGATCAATTCCTTGGATCAAGTTAAAAAAACCCTTCAAGCCTTATCCTTCCATATGTGGGGACACATGGAAAAGCCTTGACCAAGTCAAGGATTTATCCCTTCTCCACGTCACAATCTTCATGGCGTGAAAAGGTTCAATCTAGGCTTTGACCAATTCAACTCCCTCTTCACACTATGACATGAACCCTATGATGATGCCACTTGGCATTCAATTACAAGGACTCAATTAGATGCTACTTAGCAACCAATTATATGGACTCAATTGAAGACTCAAATCAACAAATTTACAACTCAATTTAAGACTCAATTTAGGACCCAAATTCAAATTAAACTCCTAACCATACAAGGACTCCTTATGGCTCATGTGCCATACTCCTGCATCATTATAGGGTCAAGTAGGACTTGGGCCGACCGTGTACTCCTCTCTCTTGAGTACAAGCTAACCGTGATGAGAGCATCACAAGATTTGGTGGGGTAGATTATCATAGTCCCACACTGACTAATAAAAGAGGTCCCACATGGATTTATTAGCTTAGGTCGGTCCTTCTCCCAATAGCCTATGAGCAAGTCCATGACATTATTCTATGAAAGGAGGTTATGCTTCAAATTTGAATCCAATCTGAACCCATTTGAGTAGGTTTCAAAAATCATAAGATTAAGGCTAAAAAGTGAATTGATTTGGGTTCAGTCAAACTGTATATGTAGAATTTGATCAAATTAGGCATAGAGAAGTTCAATAAGAACCTTAAATTATTAATTAATATAGAGGAAAGGTGAAACTATGGATAAATGGGAAGGAATTGTATTGAGTTGGTGAATTAGACTAAATTGAGTGAATTCGGGTTAACTTGTTCATATTATTTGATGAAATAAGTGGGAATCTTGTTTGATTGAGCCTATAATTGGTTAATTGGTGATAGAATTAGGCAGAAAAGTGCAACTTGGATTGACTCTAGGTTGGTAAAAATGGATCAAGAGGGGTTAATTAGGGTTCAAAATTTAAAAAAATGGATTAAGGTATAATTAACTTCAACTAAGTGTGCAATTGACCATGTAGGAGTAGGATGAAATGGGATGTGAAGATCTAAGGCTACTAGAATTAAGAGAAGAGGGTTAGTAGGATGAAAATTCATCAAAATTACTAACTTTTTGATTTAGAAATATGATTACTTATTGATTTTAGACCATGAAGCTTGGAATATGATGCTCACAGATATTTATAAAAACTTATAACAATACTGATGGACCATGTAAAACACATATAAATTGATATTGTACATATCCATTAAAATTCGCAAACTATTCATAACTGTTATTGTAGTTTCACTCTTGCAACTGTATTGTTCTAATTATAGGTTGGATTTGTAATCATCTATTGAAAATACAAATACAAATATATGGAAACCTAGTACATTTGTGAAATGATCTAGTGCAAGAAAGTTTACTAGTATACTAGTAGATCTTGAATAATTACTAAAAATCACATACTACAATTACTTGTGGCTAGGAATATCTTTTCAATGATGAGGGACTTTAGGAAGCCACTATATAATAGTACAAGCTAAGAAACTAATGATGTTTGCTAAAGCATATTGGATAAGCATGTATAGATTCTGTACAATTACTAAAACATATCTAATTATTATTGTATAGATGGAACCATGAGGTAGTCAGAGATATTTTTAGGAGGCTGGAGGAGGTGGAGGAGTCCATAGTTGAGCTTCAAGAGAGGGAGAAGAGGTTGGGTGGGCTGCCAGAGGCCAATCTGGGCTTGCTGAGGCAGCATCTTGCCACACACCACTCCCTATTGAGGTAGCAAGAGGTGCTCTAGAGACAAAAGTTCTGGAACCAGTGGATGAAGGAGGGTGATAGGAACACCAGCTTTTTCTACCAATCGACCATCATCAAGAGGCAAAGGAGTATGATCTGCTCCTTGAGGGATAGGATTGGGCAGCAGGTGAAGGAGGAGGGGGTAATCCGTCGCGTACTGGTGGACTTCTTTAGATCCAGATGGATGGAGGATGGCGGAGTTCGGGGTGACACCCTGCTCTCACGGTTGGACACCACGGTGAGGGTGGTGAAGAATGTTGTCTTGGTTGGGGTGGTCTCCGAGGCTGAGATTAGAGGGGCAATTTGGGCCCTGAGGGAGTACAAAGCCCCAGAGCCTGATGGCTTTCGCTCCTTCTTGCGAAAGTACTGGGGTATTGTCGGGAGGGCAGTGGTGGAGGCCGTCCAATTATTCTTCAGTATGGTAGTGATGGCGGACGACTAGAAGGCCACTCTAGTTATCCTGATTCTGAAGCAGCGAGATGCGGCAGAACTTTGCCACTACATGCCTATCAGTCTGTGCACTATCCTTTATAAGGTGGTTGCAAAGATTCTGGTACGTAGGATGAAGCCCTTATTGTCTGGTCTCATCTTTCAGGAGTAGGAGGTTTTTGTTAGAGGGAGGAGTATCACCGACAATGTTAAGATCATCCAGGAGATGATGTGGGACTTACACCGAGCTCCAAGGCGGCACTGCTTTATGGCAGTCAAGGTTGAAATAGAGCGAGCATATGATAGAGTCCGTTGGTACTTCCTAAAGCGAGCGATGGAGAGCTTCGAGTTCCATGAGAAGTGGATTGATTGGGTGCTTGGTTGCATGCTAGGGCCGTCATTCTCGATTTTGGTTAATGCCACTCCATTGTCGTTCTGCCGGTCGACCATTGGGTTGCGCCAAAGATGTCTCTTATCTCTATACTTATTCATTATTTGTGCTGATGTTCTCTCTTGTGCTCTGTAGGCTGCTTGTAGAGCGCGAAAGCTAGAAGCTTATGTTCCATCCCCCCGGGCTCGCCTGATCTCCCATTTCTTATTTGTTGACGATTGTCTTCTTTTGTCTAGGGCTAGAATGTGGGATGCTCGAGCCCTTAAAAGGGTATTGGAGGATTACTGCGAGGTGTCTAGTCAGAGGTTGAACTTTCACAAGTCCACAGTCTGTTTCAGTCCAAGTATGGAGCTGCGAGTTCGGCAAGAGATCCGTCCACCTTTTGCTATGAGGAAGCAGGAGGGGTTCTGGTCTTACTTGGGTGTCCCTATCTTTGGGAAGAGGCTATGAGTGTCCGAGTCCCTCGACGTGGTGCACATATCCAAAAGCGGTTGGAGGATGGAGAGCAACCTCGCTATCCATGATGAGTAGAGTGATCTTGGATAGGTCGGTCTTGTGCTCTATGTCGGCCTACCTCATGTCCTACACTGTTGTCCCAAAAATGGTGCTGGCAAGGATCGAGTGGCTCCTTAGGGAATTCCTCTGGGGATCCCTTGGTGGGGCCGCGGGGTGCACCTTATGGCTTGGGAGTCAATCTGTCAACTGATCCATGCTGGTGAACTAGGAGTACAGTCTCTCTTGATGAGGAGAGAGGCTTTTATCGCTCGAAATGCGGCCAGATTCATCCTAGAGCCCCAATCTTTTGGAGTTAGGTGATGGCAGTCTAGTATGGTCCGGCTCAGGCTGGTGAGATACTGACTAGGGTTCAGAGACGCTCTCTCTTATGGTGGGAAATCGGTAAGTATGTGCCTCTCATTTTGTCTAATTGCATGTGGCTTATCGGTGACGGGCAGAACATGGATGCAATGGAAGATGTCTGAGTGGATTTGCTCTCGATGAGGCATTGTCCGACCATGGTCAATTGCGGCGCCCCAGAAGGGCTGCGGGTTTGCGACCTCCTTCGTCCCGATGGGGCAGGTTGGGATACTACCCGCTAAGCCTAACTATTTGGAGACCAACTAGCTGAGAAGATCCGGTCAGTGCTAGTTCCAAGATATGCCAGCCTCGATGTGAGAGTGTGAAGCTCATCCTACAAATCCACAGTTAGGGTAGGCGATGTCTACAACCTTCTCCAAAGTGTGCAGCATTTGGGGGTTGATTGTGCCTGGGTCTGGCTCTTTGGTCTACATCTTAGGGTGCCCTTATTTCTCTAGAAGGGTGCCTGGGGCTGGCTCCCAACGAGGCTCGTCCTGAGTGCAAGGGGCCTAGATATCCATTTTCAGTACCCCTTGTACCAGGCGGTTGAGTCTGTAGACCATGCCTTATTCTAGTGCTAGCGTGCAAGGAGGATTTGGCAGTTTGCCATGATCACATCCGGGGTTTGGTGCGACACAACATCATTTCTGCAGGTGGTCAAACGATGGGTGATCACCCCACGATCCAGGCAGGTGGCTACTATGGTGACCTATATGGTATACCAGCTCTGGCTATTTAGGAATGCCTGGACGTTTGGTGAAAGCTGCCCCACACCAAAGTTCGTTGTCGAGAGGGCCCGGAGCTACGCAACTGAGCTTTGTCAGTCACATATGTTGGATGGACCCTTGATAGCTTGGGACAGTTGGGGCTCCTCTCTTGCTCGTGGAGCGTCTCGCACGGTGTTCTTCACCTGAGAGCCCACATTCCCAAGCTTTCTCAAGGTTAATTTTGACGGATGTGTACTGGACGACGGAAGCAGAGGAGGGGTTGTTTTCATCATTAAGGGTTCGGACTCCAGGATGATTGCGGCTGGTGGTTGCCAGATCTTTGACATTTCGATTTCAAGAGCAGAGTTGACGACAACTTGGACCGGCTTGAGGTATGCTTGGCACGTGTTGCAAGCCAATGTCATAGTGCTTGAGGGCGATTGGCTACAGTTATTGGCTGGATCCAGCAAAGTGTGGGAGGAGTGGGCGATTACTATCCGCTGCTTAGGGATATCCAGACTATGGTGAGAGATGGGATGACCTTGCAGGCTAAGCATGTATATCGAGAGGCCAACGAGGCAGCAGATTGGGTAGCTTCTTATGTGGCTAATCATTATGGGGAAACCTTTTGACTGAGGGAGAGGGGATTACCTAGTGCGCTCCAGGACTTGTTATTTTTTGACTTTTTTGAATGTATTCGTACCCGTTATGTATGATATATCCGTCTCAGCAAAAAAAAAAAAGTGTAAACGACCCTAGTACCATAACAAAGCATCAAGCTAATAAAACTTATACCAAATATTAATGGATCTAGTAAAGGCACGCATAAACCTTGTTTGATTACTAAAAACCATGTACCACTATTTATTATTGTTGCATGGATATTAGAAATATATTTACAATATTAAGGGACCCTAGTACAACCAAAAAATATCATAGTATAAGCTAAGAGAACTTATAATATATACTAATGGACCTCACATAAGTAGTGGCTATCTACTGCAAACTTCTTCATGAGTCTCTTCTTGTGCTCTCACTCTATCTACTATAAACTTCTTCCCTTGCTCATATGGGTCGCCATTGAGCAAGCGAACGAATCGAGCGAGTAGGAGAGCAAGTAGGAGAGGTGATTCCGAGCAAAAGGCAAGCAAGGCCGATTGGCAGAATTTCTACCCTTGCTTTTCAGTTTTAAGTCATTTAACGAGCAAGATAGAGGTCCTTTTTTCCCACTTATCCTGGACAGGACATTCAAATCAAGGATAAGTGAGGGTAAAATTATCCCACTACCATTGATAAAACTATGGAAATTCTCCTTGCTTAATAAAAAGTAACCATAAAGTTAATGATAATTTTGTTTTTTTTCAACAAAACAAATTTATTGTTGCTGTTATACAAACTAATGGTCATGGAAATAAAATTTATTTATTCAAACAAAAAAAGAAACACCTATTATCTCATCTTATCCCAAGTTATCCTAGAATTAGATGTACCCATTGAGGATAACCTCGACTTATCCTCATTATGTGCCTCCTACCATTGAGATAGGATGGGATGTATCGGTCCAAGCGGACAAGGAGACGGGAAAAAGGAAAAACGCGCTGATGTTGTTTTCTGCGGCGGCCGGAAGCGGCGTCATCGCCCTCTGCAGGTTGGTCTTGGTGGGATCGCCACTGAGATCGTGGCCAAGCTGTGCTGCGCCTCGCTCTCGCTCGTCGTCGTCGATCGTCCATCGCTGCTCGGCGGCCCTCCAACCCTCAGATGTGCCTCGCCTTGCCGAAACCGCCCGCATCTCTCTCTCCTCGCAAGAGGTACTCTACTTCCCCGCCATTAACTCCTCAACTCTATCTCGCTCTCTCTCGATCCTCCATGCAAATTTCTCAACTTGCACATCCATTTTGCTTCAATGCTCAGATATTTGCCTCACCCTACGTCCGTTGTCTTTTCCTTATTGTAGGTAAAAGAGTTTGAACCCAAGATTAGACAAGTCATAGACTGGTATGTATGAGGATCTTAATAATACATATATATAATTGTGGAAATACACATGCAAGTGCAAATATTTGTTTAAGTTTTGATGATTAATAATGTCAGATTATATGCGCTCAGATAAACATAAATGGGTTGATACATTTTTGGGCTTGCTAATTTCTAATGACCATTTGCTTATCATGTAGGGATTCATTTATGCTAAATTACAGGTGATGCCCTAGGCCCCAGAAATAGCATTAAGTTGAAATTAAGACTATGTAGGAGCAAAATTGGGTTGATTTTGTTTCTCACATTTCAATTGTTGATTTTTGTTTAAAAAAAAATTCATTGCAAGAAGGTGAGAGGACCAATTTCTTAATCAATTTATTACATAAATCTAGTTATATGAGTTTTAGAGATATTATTTGTCAGTAAACATGTATGTTGTTATGTTAAAATATAAAAAATAATTTTAAAAATTAAGATTATAATATACAATGTGCAATCTACATACTTAAGATCGCAATACATGGAGGTCACGACGTGTAGCTTATGGATGCAGTACTGTTCATTGCAAAGGAAGTCTAGAATTGTAATCAAAACCATTAACATTGTTCGAGGTCCTTTATAGCATGTTGCTACTCTGATCCATGAATTCATCTAACCTTGTCACCGTTCCTAGGCCTTGCTGTAGTGTGCTCAAACTGTGGCCTTGTACCCTTGTGTATTGCTTGATATCACGATGTCATATTTGGAAGTTTTGCTATCTAAGTGTGGTTTTGGGGTGTAAATAAGTGTTAAAGAGTGGCATGGTGTTCCATATAGGTGTGCTGAGAGAAGTGGAAAAGAGCTTAAGGGGGGTGGGAAGCTTATTGGAAACTGTTTGTTTTTTTATATTTTTGCAGCCCAGAAAAAAAGGCAGGACATATTGGAGCATAGGATTAAGTTTATGAGTCCAAAAAAACTTGATCCTACCAAGTCCTATAGTTCTATATAACATCAGTGATATTTTTCAAATTTACTACTAATGCTTTACAGGCATCTCTTTTGTTGTATTGCTCATGGATCAATTTGTTAGAGGTACATATCACTTGATTCTTGTATTGTATTCTTTTCTTTATATAATAATCCTGGTGGGCTTTGTCTTTATGCTTTTTGAGGCTGCACTTGAGGGCAAAGATGAGGGAGAAAAAAGGAAGGGGTGGGGGGGGGGGGGGGGGGGTACTTTCATACTAGAAAATATAGTGACTCTCCCTAATATCTAAAATGTCATCTTCACCCTGATGTGTTGAGGGAAACTTAACCCAAGGTGTTTCTTGCAATTTAGCTTAAATATTTTCTAGATTGGTTAATAAATGGCAATAAGGTGAGGAGTTGTATGTAATTTCGATAAATGATGGGTCCATATGCAAAAGACTCTAAATCAAAACTATTTTAAGAGAAAGGTTTATGTATCATTTGATGTATATTATGCACAATTTTAGTTTTTAGGACTTGCAGTGTTAGACAATCCTTTTGCGCTATTTTGGGTAGGGTCAACATGGTGGGTTATTGAGTCTTTAGCGATGACGTGAAAGTAAAATTAAGTTTCAGATTAATTGATTCTTGAAAGTTTTTTGTGTTTGAATTTCATAACCAACAAGATTCTGAGCACAGGTTGGATTATTTGAATAATCCAGGTATGAAACTACATGCTAATCTCATTTTCTTTACTATGAGCTACATCTTCAGAAAAAGATGACTCCTCATAAGGGTGCTATATCTAACATTAGAAAAGTTCATATGCATTGCACATATGCTAGATATGTAGATATCATGAAATAATGTTTGATTAAGAAATGGGGCCATGGATTCATTAGGTAAATGCTTAACTTAAGTTGAATTTAAAAAAAAAGCAAATTATGAAGACTATAATTCATCATAAGTCAACAATTTGTTAAAATAATGCTCTTTTGATTTTAGCATGCTAAATATATCTATGTGCCATCTTATTAACCTAACAAAACCACCATAATAGACATGAATCAAATACTTATAGTGTGATTACTTATGATAACTATCACATAGGAAGGTATCTAGAAGGCAGTTCATGCATAAATGAATGGACCGAAGGAAAGAATTGTGAACAGATGGGAGCATGAGGTTATTAAGGTTGACGGAAACAATTTAAATCGCTACATGAGGTACGGCACCCGATATTGGTTCAGCGGATCGTGGTTTCCATTAAGGTTGATATAGGAGGAAATCATGGTTTTCCTCCATTTGCTCAGAACTGAAACTTCATCTTTGTATATTTAAACAACAGAAAGTAGGGGAAAATGGGAAGGAGATGGGAATTGCATTGGAATCTAGTGTGGAAACATAAGTGGAAGAGGACCAGGAAACTTTGGAAGGCTGTTGCAAGATAGAGAGGTGAGGCAACATGCAGAACCCGATGAGTGTTGGGGTTGAGATTTTTTGAAAGAAGAGGATTGATATTTATGCATCTTTCAGATTATGTGTGCTTGAGGATCCAAGATAGGAACTGTATGTTGATGGATGTTATTTAGAAAGGATTATTACTTAGAGATAGGATTGGGATTAGGAGAGTAACTATTTGCCATCAGGCATGACAGGGCATGCCACTAATCCTATTTCATTACAACCATCAGAACATGACTTGGAGCATGAACATTAAACGCCGGTGTGGCTGCAGAGTTGATTTTCCTTCTTTTTTTTTGTGAATATTGCTAATCTGTTTGGCCTAGACTTCTATGGCTAGGGAGTTTTAAGGGTAGTAATTACCTAAATTCGTAGAAAAGGAAGAAAATCAACCATGAAGCCACCTAAGGTAAAGATTCCTAGATCTCCTTGATGGCCCTAACACACTAGCCTCACCTTTAACCCCTATCTCACAAAGGCCTTTCACAATTCCCCTCCTCTCTTGCACCTATGTTTCCCAGCTAGGTTTTGACAATTCCTACTTCTCATCCACAATTGTCCATGGTCCCATTCCTTGATCAAAATATGTATTTTGCATCACACAAGTCTTAAACTTATGTAATGACATTTTAAAAACTTATACCCTTAATCTACCCAAATTAAGTAATGCAGGGCCTATAATTAACTTTTTCTTGGGGGGTGGGGGAGGGAAGCTTATCATTGATCGACCAAAATTAAGCTTGCTGAAACTAATTTAGTTTCCCCTAAAATCTTCCTACTCATGGGAATATCCCAGATATATGATGCTCTATTTGTAAGAGTGAATCGAGGTTCATAGTACCAGTGTGTACTATCCTATACCAAGTGTACTGTGCCATGTCGATACCAAACCGATACTTGGAACGAGAGGTGTACCGAGTGTTGATATGTCGAACCAACTAGGCATGCACATACACTGTACCAACATGGTACTGATATAGTGTCTAATACCGAGATTGCGAACCTTTGAAAAAAATTTTCCACCTACAATATGTTGATGCCCATTTTCGATGAAGATGTCCAAAATAAGTATACATATGCATTTCGCATACATGATGAGTCTTTTCGTGAAATTCGATAAGGTACCATATTAGAACTACTGTTACTGAAGATTTTTTTACGACTTGCTTAGAGGAGCTTATCTTTGGCAATATTAAATAGTATCTAGTATCTTGGTTTCTTCAAGGTTGGGAAGAGCCAATGACATGATTCCAGCCCCAGGTAGAGAGGTTGATGAAGATCAGCAAGATGGTGTAGTAGTTCTTATTGAATATTAATCTGGTTGATCAGAAATTTTTCATTGTATTACTTATCCACCTTTTACGTTGTAGGATTTATGCTTAGAAAGATTATGAGTAATTAAAAATGATTTTGTGGATGGTAGGTTGAAGAGCGAACCATATAAGTCTAGAGTGGGGGCAAAAGCAAGGATAGGAAAAATTTGTAAACTATATTCTCTTTGGTATTAAAGTTTACATAGGAAGTAGGACCAGAAAAAATGAGCAAAAGAACTATTCCAGAATTGGTTTGACACTATAATTAGCAAATTCTATATTGTCAATGGAGCTTACTTTGGCTGTCTCATCAAATGATGCAGATTTCGTAAGTCCAAATGGCATTAGAGAGCTTAGATATCTCTAGTCAGCTCATGTAGATGAGTAGATCTTCAGAATTAAGTTTCAGACTAAGAGTATGTGAATAAGATGGTTATAGATTGATAATATAGAAGAAAATAGTAATGCGGGCAGACATTATTAGTGTGGTGTCTAAGATTTGAGTGGTAATCTAAATGTGGGTCCTTTAATTGAGAATAGGACAGGATAATCAAGTTTAGATTTCCTGTAAATTGTAATTACATTCTCATCCATAGATTTTAGCTCGTCTAGAAATTTAATTATAATTTTATAAATATTTAAAATCAACTTTGAAAAAGTTGATTCAATAACATAGGGTTTAGATGCAAAATGACATGCTGACATTTCAACACGATGCCTATACTTTGCCATTCATAACTCTCAGTCAAATTGCAATGCTAATAACTGCAACCATAACAAGACTGCAAGAAGATGGGAATATATGCTCCATGATCTTACTGTGGTTTCTCTTGGAAATTAGTTTGACAACCATTTCTACTGTGTATAATTTCTCCAAAGAAAGATATATAGCGCTTCAATTGAGTTCTTTAACAAAGAATATAAAAATTGAGCTTTCATTAATTTCTGCATATGTTACTTACGATGAGAACTATGATGATGATCAATCATCTCTATAATAATATTTTTTCCTGTTCCTATACCTTATCCAAGTTAAAGACATTCTGATAATGAACTAGTTAAATATTTTCTGAAATAACAAAATTTGGATTCCATTAGAGCTCGATATGTGCAGACAACAAACTATTATAAAAGATAATCTTAATGACTAAAAACTTTTTTAGCTTAATGATTAACTAAAATATGTTTTACACACTAAAAAGTTAAAAGTGTGACCTTAATAACTGATGTTCCTATAGTAAATCCAGTATGGTTCTCTGGATTGGTTTTATTCTTCTTAGTCGTCGTCCTGTTACTCTTTCCCAAAACTTCGTCTAATCATAATTCCACAACAGTGCGATTTTGCATCTCATTTGGCATTTTCATGATTTTCTATATCATAAATATTATTAAGCAAATTTCTGTAACAATTTTCCAAATCTTAATTGGTATTTTAGCAGGACTTGGTGAATTTCGAACCAAACGAAGACATATCCAACAACTACCTTATGGTTGCTCTTTTAGATTTCTTTAATATAACTTCTTATTGAAGTCCTTATTCTGTTGCATCTGAAATTAACTTCTTTGTCTTACTCGTCTTGAACGATATAGATAATCATGACCATTAAAGCCTTGTCCCAGTTAAAATATTGTTTCTGGCCTTTTTTTATTTTTATTCATAATACAATGATAATATTGTAAAATTACTGAAGTCATATGTTTCCTTAGTAACAATGAAGAAAGTGTTAGTAATATATCACCAGAAAGAGTTTATCTGATTCTTCTCAGATTCTAACATCTCTGCAAAATCTTGTAAAGTATCAGGAATTTTTTCAGAAGACAGATTAGTTATTACAGTTTTTATAACCAAATTCTTTAAATTTTTCCTCCTTTTTGTTTGGTCTCTTATAAGCACATAAAGTTGATTCTCCATGTCATCATTGTATCGACAAATTTTCTACTCTTTGTAATTAATATTGCACACTTTTAAGTAAAGTGGGTCTTTACCCACTCCTTGCTCATCACGCACAATAGCCGCGTTATGTGATGTTATGTTGCTTATAGGGGATGCCCTAGTTAATTCTTGCCCATTTATCTGGGCAACTAGTTATATTATGGCTCCATTGATAAGTGGCAGCAATACTGATGATTGATGAATAATGTTCATTAATTCCCTCCAATAATTTGAGCTTCTGTTTGTGTTGGCTAGCAGCCTAACTTAAACTTTCCACCTGTTTCATCACATCTGAGCCAGCATTGGGACCTTTTTAAAAAAAAATCATTACAGAGACGTATTAAAGTTAGCATAGTCAATAAATGAAGTGATATTTTTGCACTAACAATGGTTTTGGTAATTTAATTTGCAACGGTGAAGCTGTGCATATTTTGCATTAATAATTTTGAAAGTTCATCTGTAGTTTTCTCTTTGTTTATATCATTCAGTCATTGTCTATATATATAATATTAATGGTCATTCATGTCAATTTTGTTAGTTTCCATTTTAGTGTTCTTCTTCCTTAATTCACCATGCTAAAGCTTCAACTGGAATAAGTTGTTTTACTTTTTTTGAGAAAAAATGCATTGTTTTACATGAATAAAACATTTTTGGATTTTGGCATGTCAATATTTTGAACATAAATATGCAATTTGGAGTCGAAGTCCCTTAATTATTTTCACATTCTTCTAAAGATTCATATATAGTCAAGCATTATCTAACTATCTGGGTCCATTTAAGAAATCCTCATTTGCCGATTATTCCTATTAGATGCTACTTTTGGTGTTATTAGGAACTCTTCAAGTTTCTTTTATATCTACCACCCATCTTACCTGAGGGCTTTCCATCCTCTTTCTGAACTATTTATCATTGTATGTGAAAGACATGTGTTATTCAGAATAGATTGTTTTTTTTAGTCACAGTTGCTTATATATCTTTTAATTCCTCGTCCTTTTCTTTTAGGTCGGAAGTTCTTCTTCTAGTATACTGTTTCTTCAATTTCTTGTGATAATTGGAAAAATCTTATGCTTATTTTTGTTAAGTATTGTCAAAAACCTTCAACATTTTTCAGTTACTGATAAATTATGTTATTTTTGTTAAGTATTGACAAAAGTTGTGTATAATTCAAGAGCTGTTCTGATTAATTCTTGCCATGCTAAAACCAACTCCTGTTGTGTGTTCATGTTATGTAAGTACAACAAATGTAAACCACAACCCTAAGGGGATAACTGATGCATCATGTCATGCAAATTTCTATTGCTGCTGTCGTTGACTGATCCACACAAGTGACCTGGTGGACCTTATTATCTGAATGAATGTCATCCTTACTGGCTTAGTTCTTCTTTCATTTGCTTGAAAGTCGTTTGTCAGTTACCCACCTGGCACAACAGATGTGATGTTAGGTACCATGTCAGTAGGGACTGGCACTGTATGATACTTCGATCCATGCTTTTGTGTCTGCACGCATGTATGCAAGTGGCATGCATAGTTGTGCAAGTACAGGCTTACTTTCATGCGTCAATTTAGATGTCTTGCATATTGTTGCATTCCAATTGCTTCTTGTCCGCTTAATAGAGGCTTTCATGCAGACTGGCTGATGGTTGTGTTCTGAAGATTTCCACATTGATCATTTGTATGATCGCCATGTATTGCAGGACTATATGTCTATCTTAGTATATATTTTAAACCGCTTATTTTCATGACAAATTAATTTTAAACTCTACAAATTAAAAAAAAATAATATCTGGAAATTATTCCTTGTTAACACTTCATGTATACTCTTATGGACCCAATGCATCTCTTTCCTCTCTCTTCATAACAGGTTTGGACAACTTCAGGCTGTCAATCTGGAAAGCATTGACCCCTCGCTTCGAGCTGGTATGTAAAGATCTTTGATGCATTTATCATTTGCTGCAAGGAGTTGGTCAGTGTAAACCTTAAAATGAATCATCAGTTATGAAGTTTCTAGTAGTGAAGCCTAAACACTTTTGCTCAAATTTTAGGATACTTCGACCCATTTAGATTATATGGAGGTACAAATTACTTTGAAGCAAATTGTTCCTTTTGTCCTTTAACATTTTTTGGATCGCTGCATGTCTTCAAAGCTCATATGGAGCCTTCCAATCATCTCCAGGTGCTACAAATGATTTGCACTAACGTATTTTGCGGTTACATTTAAAGCATGCAAAGAATACAAACCCCCATTAAGCACGGATGCACACATCCTTAATCTAGCGTATGTTCCATGTGGTCTCTTTGGTTCACCCATACATCACATTTGCATCCTTTATTTGTTCTATCACAATATTTTGTTATTGCTACTTAGAAAGGGTTTTGCTCTCACCTTTTTTATGAATAATTATTGTGATGATATTAAATTACTACTACCCCCACCAGCCTCTCCCTTGAAAAGAAACACATGCATGAGAGAATTTACATTCAACTTGCATGCACATCATTTACTTGATCTGACCATAAATTACCCATGCTTTCAAGTGATGTGCTTGTGATTTTTCTCACCAAAGATTAAACGTGAAAATACAGGATATGGATGATGGCTAACACCTCTTGCAGTTATAAAAATAATGTTATATCATTATGTCAAGTGTAAGCAGTAGTATTTGGTGGCTTTGGCCTCCTTGTTCATAAAAAAAAAGGTGTGAGCAGTAGTAAATGATAGGTTATTGTTTATTCTCCTGAGAAAAGAGAACATAGAGAGTACAGCATTAGCAAAATACACTACGTAACTGTTTGTAAATTGTAGCATGCTTCCTCTGCAAAATGCCAAAGGCTGGCAATAAATCTGAATGATTTTAACATAAAAGAGGTGAATGTGTTTCTTGAAAGAACCAACAAAGTATTTAAAAATGCTCCTTGAGTATACTCATAACTTGTTATATGTCATCTCAAATTTTCTGCTGGAAGTTGGTCAACTTTTAGGATTTTCTATTAAAGAGGCATCAAGCTGAATTATGTGATGCATGCTGCAGCTGTTCTGGTAAAAGTACATGCAATCATTATAAAGCAGGATTCTAAAAAATTATCATACGGAGCAAAGGAACTCCTTAGAGTAATATATATTAGATATATCATGATCAAAGATTAAAATCTCAGTAAAGGATTATAATTTCAAGAGTTACAGTAGCCCTTTCCTTGCAATGATGATACTAAACTACTTGTCCTCTAACTTGATCAGTAATAAAACTTAAATATGCTTAATAAAGGATATCACAAGGAAAACAAATTATCCCTGCTATATTATTGTATAGGTTAAACATTAGATGCACTGGCATTATTCCAATCTTATGCATGAGTTCGCACTGGTAATTAGGTGTTTGGTCTTTTCTAATATGCTTTAGTTTTGAACACAGATACTGAAGTCAGTGCCAGTCCAAGAGAAGATTTTCCAGAAACATTTGAGAACAGGTAAGAAAGAACATGCTTTTAGCTGAACTTGCTTTTAGTTCTAATCGTACACTTCTCATCTTCGGAGGATGATATGCATCTACTGAAACCAACTCGTTGGCGTTCATGAATATAGGGAGGCATTAATATCTGCTGTTCCACGCTACAGTGATCCATATATTAAAGTTCCGAAAGTCATAAGCAAGGAGTGAAATTTAAAGCTTCTATTCTTTATAACATATATTTGCAAGCTGACTAGGAATTCATGAGTATTTTATCTGCTCATCTGACGTTTTCCATGAAAGCGTGGGGTGCAGCTACTGCAAAATTATGTGCTTGCCTCCATTAGCGTTCAATGTCAACTTGCCCCACTTACGTGCCATTATTGAACTTTTCCGTTTGATGTGAATATTGTAATTTCCTTGTCGTGTTTAATGGTTAAGACATTGGTATAAGCAGTTTATTTAATGTGATTTTGCTACACTTATTTGTAGGCCTCATAAAAGCGTACATGTAAATTCAAAGGATGACTCTAGATTTGAGCAACTTAGTGGAAATCTGGAAATGATGTGCCAGGACCATGATTTAGAAGGTCACGTACCTTGTTTATTAACTAGGCTGATCTCACAGCCCATAACTATTGGAAAATCTATTATTTAAATTGATGTTATATTTACGCGCTCTGCAGATTATATTTTAAGAGTACCATGGAAGGCTATCATTATAGTTAGGATGACTTGCAGAGTTTCAATTCTTCAGACATTTGAGTACATAGCATTTTGGATTTCTTGAGGCCCTTCAGGGAAAAAATTTACTAACATGCCAAGTTGATGACATGGAAAAATGAGGCAGTGTTCCTTGCAACTCTACAACAAATCTATCTATTTGAAAGTAATAGAAATCAAGTACAAGTGAGTGGTTAGCGCCCACGTCCAAGCCATGCATATCATGCATAAAAGTACAAATGACCTATGATTTGTAGAATTTTTTCTAACCTATTGAATCTCTTTTTATTGGGGATGTGGACTCAAATTGCTAACCGCTAGGCAATCATAAAGTGTCCTTACACAGCTAAGATTCTGCAGGCATTTGTTTAGGAGTTGGGGTTCCATGTAGCAACTATCATTTCAGCCATCTCGAAAAGAAAATGTAGGTAAAGTGAACCCTGTTGAGGCCCTCTCTGCATGCGCTGGTTGTATACTTAATCTAGTCTGTTGGTAGACATGTTGATATTGCACAAGGATAATTATCGGTAATCAAAGGGATTAAGCCAAGAGAAAATAGCCTTGGGGTATATTTGAGTACGATGGATAAAGATTTGGATTTTACCCATGCGAGCAAAGTGGTATGATAGCAACTTTATTTGGCAAGATATTCTCAATTCGTGGAGGGCATTATTTCTTTAATGCCATCGGTGGAAGAACATCCAAGTTTTCCTTTCAAAAAAATTGACATGTTGAGGTCGGGTACATATTATTTCTTTAATGAAAAGATGCAAAAGAAATCCAGTGAGAGAGTGAACATCCTGTTCGTCGTATGAGGTCATCCCATCTAGAGAAACAATAAAGGGAGAACAAAAGGCATTTCACAAATTTCGCCGAGGACGGCCACCATTCATCAAAATTCCCATAATGTAATTCGATTAGACCTGTCAATATCATCTCTTTCGTGTTCAAGCACGGAAACAGACCATTGATGACTTGCGTAGGCCTAGAGGAGGGAGTTTAGAGATAAACACGGAAGAACAAAATGCAGGAAGTTCTTGTTGCATCAACATAATCTCTCCATACACGACCTGTAGCTTATGGATTTTAAGGCCTGGGCAGTTTGTTTATTTATTTATTTAATGCACAAACCAAAACTTACATATCAAAAGACAGGATACTATATGCATGCTGAGGATAGTTTCCTCACTAATCCACATGGCCACATCCACCCTGAAGACAAGCTATACGCAGTTTGAAAGCGCAGCAGGGCATACCAGATCTGTATGCATCACATCGCCCCTCGCATCACCTCACAATTTGTATACCCAGTTTGAAAGAGCAGCAGGGTATACCAGATTTGTATGCATCACATCGCCCTTGCATCAACTCACAATTTGTTGATATGGGAACAAACGGCAAGGCACAGTACAGATCCGAGTTTGAAACAGTACGAACCGTTTGGTTTCTTCAAACCTTGAGAAGTTGATTTCACAACAATTTTGCCTCAACAACCTTCACTCTTATATTTCAATGGAAATGGAATAAATTAATTTAGAAAGATGATGGGAAGCCACCAGCAGAGATGATAATAACGCACTAAGGCCAAACTGCAGAGCGAAGTTCCATTTACATGGTTCTGAACCAGCGGACACCAGTCACCCCATTATACATTTCCCATTTTCCCTACATTATAAACTAAAACTAATATAAAAAGAGAATATAACAAGGCAGGAACAAACATGAAAAAGAAAGATGAAATCAAAAAACTATACCCTGTATACATCCCCTAATCCAAAATGTTGTTAATTACACTGGAACGGAGGTGACCTCTATCTGGGAGCCTTCACAAGAATAGAAAGGAACCAGAAAGATCATACTGTTAAAAAAAAAAAAGGAGAGAGAGAGACAGGATTATGCATTCTGTGAGAATTCCCATAGCTGGTGGCGTAATGAACTACAGAGCAACATATTAGGCTGTGAATCCTTGCAACCACATGTCACAGTTGATTCTCAGGTTACCTCTAATTTTTCATCCTCATTTTCCACCGAAGGCATCTGATACCAGGGTGCCTCGGTTGGAGGTGAAGTTATTCTCTAGTTGTAGATTTTTACAGGCTTCTCAAAAGTGTGACGGTTCTGCAGGCATTGAAAAGTCATCACAATTATACCAGAAAGCAAAAATTTGGCTGTGCGAAGTCAAAAAGGAAAATACAGAGAAAACATGCAATCTATAGTCGTCCGTGAAGGTACTAGAAAACCACTAAATATCCATCAGAGCAACCCATGACCCAAGACATCTACCATGGAACTCTGAACAGAAATAGGTAAACAGAGAGGCTGAAACATTCATCGCTTTACCTGATTAGCTGTATAAGTCCTTCTCGGAGTTGTGTCTGGGTGCTCCAACCCAAGATACTGTTCCCACGCTCCATAAACATCCCTTCTCTAGAACGTTAGGAATCAAGAAAAGCAAGTCATGAACTATAACATTTGGCATGAAATGAATTAAAACCAAGAGTGAACAGCATTGCGTACCTGAAACCGATTGGACACAATATCTGAATCTTGTAGGTATTCAGGGCGCCCAAGTGATAAAAATGCAAACTTCCACTAATCAAACAACAAATATGAATATTAGAATTCAAGATATGCTATATTCAGGTGAAGCAAGCAATGCATGTCATCGACTCAGCATAAAATGCAGCAAGTATAGGCAGGAGCAGTTATCAACAATGTTGATAGAAATTCTTTTGCAGCAATCCAAAATTTGACTACAACTATAAATTAGAATGTGACTATCCACAATATAATTATCTTAGATGTTTTGTTTCAGCAAATTCCAGGAACAAGGTCCAATGCATTCTGCAATTTGTATCTGATAACCATATGCAGGCATTTATTTGAATGGCTCCAAAATCAACACATTGTCATTTGTAATTGTGAGAATTTGATGCATACAGAGTAAAGCTAATATGTGGGGGCCCACACAACAGCTGAGGACAGTCCTGACTAGACGACCACAGCCTAGGCACCAATGATCTGAGTTGTTGGACATGATCCACTGTCACTAAACTGCTTACTATCTAAAAAATCATGCGATTTAGAGAACCCTGGCCTACGCGTCACCTATGGGTCTAGTGGTCACAAATGGATGGTTTAAATAAAATGAACGATGCATATTTCTTAACCATTGGATGCATAGACTAGAGATCTCCATATCACATGGTTTTTTAACAGCAAGCAGTTTAGAGATAGTAGATCATATCCAGTGCGAAACATTAATCGTCCCATCAAAACCAACCTTATTCAGACTATACTGTGGGTCGCCTACATATTATTAGCCATTCTCGCATAAGAACAGGTTTCCAAAACATATAACCTTCTGTAGAGCAGAGATTTAGTCTTCTAGATCATATTCAGTGGCTTATGACTTCAGTTTTTCAACCACCAACATTGAATTTCGCAAATGGGTGACATTTCTCTTTACAAAACAGGGATTATATCCACACCCTGACAAATATTTCAAAAGTGCAAATCTAGTACATAATACTTGGACCTCAATCTACAGGGACCTGTTCCAGCCCAAACTGCCAAGGAAATGGATCAGGTTTTAACAATCATATACCAGAAGCTGATTTGGGTCAGAGAAGTATTGAGTTGGACTGAAAACAAACACTACCCACCTACATCCAAAGATATCCAGATGTGAACTAATTTTGGTCATGTTAAATTAGGTCCAATCAGTCATGATCTGGTTGAGTTTAATTCTAACAATTCATATCCAAATGTGTTGAAGTCCAATTACATAATAGGATGCATAGATAACCCACTAATCTGAAACTGGGATGTGCACTAGATTCAAAATCAGAACAAATACGGGTCAACCAAATCAAATTGCTTTCTTATGTACAAATAATATTATTTCTGAGAGGTGAAAACAGAAATCAATATAAGCAGAAAATTTTTCCTGTTATCAGCCATAACTAGGTTCATTCAATTATACTAATTAAATCAGAAAGAAAATGGGGGGAAAAGAAGTATTTTTAACTTGTCAAACTAATCAACTATTATGAAATGTCAATAAAATAGTTTTTATTGTCTTTGAACATAGAAAAAAAACAGATTTAGATGGAAATAGTTAAAACAAAATTAGAAATGATTGAAGAAAGAAACAACCTTTGAAAATTCATCATCTGGAACCTGCAGTT
The DNA here is from genome assembly GCF_009389715.1 of Phoenix dactylifera. Lineage (NCBI taxonomy): Eukaryota > Viridiplantae > Streptophyta > Magnoliopsida > Arecales > Arecaceae > Phoenix > Phoenix dactylifera. The sequence goes on from NC_052395.1 coordinate 27,053,500, forward strand.
TCTTCTGTATGCGGACTTTGACATCAGCTAGAGTCTCTCCTTCGCGTATAATCAAGAAAAAAGGATCTCCAAAGTTTTGAACTTGCTGATAAAAAGAAAAAGATGAAAATGTTAAAAAGGGATGCACAGGCAACATCAATATTATTCAAAGGAAGATTTATTGCAAGTAATTCAAAGTAAAAGAAAAAAAGTAAAAGCTGATAATTTGGGGAAAAAAAGGGGGACAAGCCCAAAAGGAAAGAAAGATGGATGAAGAAGCATACCCAAGAGCAAAAACGATAGGTAACAGCTAACAATGTAAAATAAAGCATTTCAAATAATAGCAATCATAGCAAAGTGTGCAATCAAGATTTTCTTTATATGAAATACTTATGCAAACTACCAAGAAAATAGAAGTGCCAAACCTGATTATTGTTCATAGAATATTATTTTCAGATATGAAACTCTTTCATTACTTCAAAGCACCAACAATTATTTTACTATATATAAGGAGGCTGCAAAAGCATTGACGTCTATTTTTCGAGGGAAAAAAGAGGATTAACAAGTCAATAAGCTTCAAGTCTGCATTTACCATCTGGTTCTGAGTAGGATCTCTAGTAAAGTGATAAACATGAATCAAGCGATCATGGGGACCAAGGTTCTTCTCTTCTTCAGGAATCTGCAATCATGGACAGATAATCACCTAAGTACATGCAAACTCTGAACGCCAGTATATATATATATATATATATATATATATATATATATATATATATATATATATATATATATATATATATATATATATATATGCCAATATCATCTAGTAACTATGCCTTGAGATGACAAGACCTGCTAGGTCATCACTCATCAGAAAATCCTCAATGTGTTAACAAAACCATTTATGTACAAGAAAATCTGCTTTTACAGTGAATACAGAAGAGTGGCAACTTACCTCTTCTGCACGCAACGTCCAGTATTGATCATTTATATTCTCTATCTTCTCATTAGGAGGGAATATCTGCAAAGATGCAAGTAAATATGAATAAAATGTTGGAATATACAACTGTAACTAGTAAAATGGTATTTACTCAGCCATAAGTGCTTGTAAAAGATTGTAGATTTCTATGGTTCAAACTTGCAGTACACCTGACAGGTAAATCAGCAAGACTAGTTTTTTAAACAAATATTTCACGCCACTAACAAAACTGAATTTTGACTGTGAAAAGCCATCAAAATGCAACATACATGCACAATCTCTATCAGAGATTGCATGTATGCAAATGATCTACTGAACCACCACTTATAAAATGAGTTGACTACCATGAGGCATAAGTTCCTTCATAGAATATCAATCCTGGAAGGAGTATTACATGTCACCCTTTATCAGTACCAGTGGTTAATCTCAACTCTGTTGAGTTCAAATATGCCTTTCAGGAAGCCTAACAGCATGATGAAAACCTAAAGTAGTAAGTGCATGTGCTTCGCACAATGTGTAAACGTGCTTGTCATACAAGTTCAAACTGGAATAGCACCATATATGAAAAATTTAAATGGCCAAAACAGTACCTTGTAGATCTTGTGATAGAACACCTCAAGCAATCTGAGTTCAGCATTAGGATGAGAAAGTTCAACCTAAAAATAAGAGCATGCAATAAGATATTTTACCAGATCTAGTCATAAAAGAAATTTTACACAAGTATCTGCAAGCAAGGCAAATATCAAATTCAAAGATTTTTTTTTCCTACAGTGACCAAAAGGTTCCCCAAGACACTTCAAAAAACCTAATTCAACGAATAATGATAAGAAAGTGCAAGCAATGTAAAATCACCTTTGTTTTCAGCTCATTGATCACATCACCTACAGTGCTATTTTTGGGGAGCCGGATACAATGAACTGCGACCTGATAACAGCCAAATATGCTTCTGACAAATAAGCCTAACCAAGCATAATGATAAGTACAGAAGGAATGATGGCCAGCAAACCAACCTCATCCTTTGTAGCATGATGGAATGCAACTTTTAAAGTTTTTAGACCTTGCAATTCCGGCAAAGGAATGTCCAGCACTTCATAATACAATATGTCAGTAGTCTGCTGCAGACGGAGTCATTAGAACTCAGAAATTCTCCACAACAGCTTCATATAAAAGAGATTTATTTCTAGGTTTGAAAATATTGTCAAAGGATGAAAACCTGGTTGTAATGAACAAGCATGTCTAAAAGATGCTCTGCACCACGGTACTTAATAGGCTGGGGTTTAGGCTGCTGAGAATAGCAGTTGTGAGAAGTAAGCCGAATTTTTGACGAATCATCAACACCAAGTTGACGAGCAACTCTCTCCACAACATCATCATAGGTGAAAAGCTTTGACCTTCAAAAAAATGAAAGAATTAGAATAAAAGAAATATTATATGGTACATGTAATTATTGACATGGACAACCTATAGTATTAGTTACCAAAAACAAAGTTTTTAAAATACTTACAGTTCCAAACAAAAATCATCCTCCTTTGGCTTCTCCAATGAGCGAAAATGAACAACCTATGTCATAACATCATACAAAAGCTCATATAAAATGCTTCCAGAGTCAAGATAGATGAGGAGAACTACAACAGGCAGAGAACAAGACTGAATAGAGAAGATTCCAACATAGATATGCAGTATCGAGATAACAAGTATTTTGAATAGTGCCTCTGAAAACCAGCAATTGTTTCAATAAAATTTCCATTATGAAATAGAAACATAAGAGCAAACTGTGAAAAGCAGAAGATTGTAAGTCAGCATGTTTTCAAATAATAAGTCCAGTAACTACAAGCCAAGTATTGCATATTGTGACCAACCTCAGAAGCAATTGCACGCTATTTCAAACAGTTTTAGTAAATTGCAACCATAAAAAACCATCTGACTTTTTGATTTTCAATTCTAGATTCCATGAATGTCACAAACAAGTGAACATGCAACAAATCTGTCTGCCTATCTTAATCCTCAAGTTGTAGCTGAGAGGTGCCAAGTTAGTAAAACATGATGAACTCACCATGCATATTAACACTAGCTTTTACACAGACTAGGTAGTTTATGACAATCTCTCAGCACCTCTGCATGCAAATTTGCAGCTAATAAAAGCACAAACAATCTGATTTTAGAAAGGGGGGAAAACAGACAGGCTGCTGAGCCCGCAGCATAAATCTCTTGCATCAACCATATTCAACTACAGGACTTGTCTAGCCATACCATGGATTTTCATATTGGACCGTGCCAATAAATTCCATGATCGCACTCGCTATCGGCCTTATAAAGAGGGTGAGCCCTGGAGCAACAGTAACATTGCTCCATTATGACCTGGAGATCATATTTCATAATATTGGAACAGCCTCTTCGGATGCAAGGGTATGACTGCATACATCTGAATTTTCCCAGACCCCACAATGGTGGGAGCCTCTTGCATTGGGCCGCCATATTGACCTTGTAGCAGGTTACTTGAGTTTGACACAATCGGCATGGACTGGCACAAACAGGTGTGTGGCATGTTTGACAAGCTTAAGGATTTCAAGCATTTGTTAGGGTTTTCTTTCAAAAAAGTCAAGTATGAGTTTTAGAGGAGGAAGGTATTCTCACTAAAGGAAGCCACTGTTTCATACTTGTACCATCTGCATCTCCTACTAATGAGGATGGTTTTGCAAAGATATTAATAACATTAAATAAAAAGACAAACTATCAAGATCTGCAATCTCAGTATCAGCGATTGTACCAGTCAGATGCTAGTATGGTAGGTACGGAGCCAAACCGTGCCAACACTCAATAAATAGATGCATAGCAGTTCAATACCAGTTCACTATTTCTTTTGCCCTTCTATGTTTTTTCAATTTTTGGGTCCAAAGAGACCATAGTTTAATGGATGCAATAATAGTAATTAAACATATATATGTATCTCAATATGCAGATACATATCACAGTATGCCCTACTTTTCGTCGTCTACGTCTTTCTTTCAACTACATACTAATGCATTACCATAGGTGCATGTCAAGGTTTTTGATGATAGATACAGTTTACCACTTCAGAACTTGTGCCTGTATGTGGGGAGGTGTGGTTGAAACAACACTTACAATCTATAGAAAGAATTCTAAAATAGTTTAAGTTTAACAAAGAACCCTTAAGCATATGTATGATCCAATTCCTTTTGTTCCTGTAAAAGGTGTCTATATGCATATGATATGCAAAACATAATGTTTTAAAACCAATATGCAAGCGATCAAGGGACCACAGTGCACATAAGGTATGTAGGCCACAAATAAAAATGCAATGCAGTTACTAATTTTTAGCTATCTAAAAATAAATAAAATATATTAAGTATGATAAAAACAATCCTGATGAAAATAACTTTTTATGGATCGATAATAGCAATATTAACAACAATAACAACTAACTTAACAGCAATAATTACAACATAATCAATATTTTAGTAGTATTAATACTCAGATCAGGACCACCTAAAACCATATCATACTTAACCATCAACTTGAACTTGAATTACCAACATGGGCACACATAAGAGCTGTACATGTAGCTTTAGAATGCTAAGTGGGCTCATATATGCAACTGTACGATAATAAGAATGCCACATATGCTTCCGTGCAATGCTGTGTGGACAGCCTTTTTGGTCCATGTGCAGTATGACCATGTATAATATTGTGTAGGCAATGCTAAAAGGTCAAGGGACCGGATACGCATATGCCGGTGCACATGCAGCAATATGCACTGCATTTTTAAATACTAGAAGGACATATTGTAATAATGCCAGCGGATCATGAATCATTACTCAATAACCCCCATCCATGAGATGCTGATAAACATTAATGCACAACTTGAGATATAATTTCAAAATCCTCTTTGTTCAGAGTTTTTTTACCTCACAACCCATCTAGATCCAAGAAAACTAGTATAATTGATGTCACAATACCTCAAAGCATAGTTTGGTTAACAGATACCAGTCAGGATTGGTTCTCATAATTTGTCTATATGTCCAGAACTTCAATACAATTTTTTTCATGTTACATTAAAGAACTGAGAATTCAGTAGACTACATAAGAAAAAATCTCTGATTTTTTTTGATGCAATAAGAAAACTGCAGAAAATGTTACAGATATATCTACTTCGGATGCGAAGGGGTAAACATGATCCATGTGTATGCCTTTTGTTTTCACACAGTCATCAAAAAGTGGACCGAAATTTTAGGATTCTTCAAGAAAATTTGATACGATCTCTCATAGTCTCTTCTTGAATTTTATTGAAAATGAAAAAATATTCCTTCTTAAATCTTTTGTTTTCCTTTATCAGCATCCAATGGCAATTAAGTATCCCATTTACAGACGCAAATGCCAGTCAGCATAGCTGACAAAGGCACAATACGCACAATGCCAGAGTCTCAATGGAAAGCCACATTGGGAGAGCAATGGCTGCGTGCCTGTGTTCAGCATGCTGCAATGCTTGTGCATTCCAAGAGCAAGCACAGACAGATAGGTACTGTAAGATACAGGCACAGGGTGGCAGACCACTGGTAAGCAATAATTACTAAAATGTCCCCAGAGCCATTGACCAAAGGAGAAAGATCGGTGACCATTTTTACTCCAAGAATATTAAAACTTCTTTAGTGCCTGCTGAATACATGTCTTTGCAATGGACATGAAGCTCAATTGCTCTACTCCTATGGAATGTGAACAACATTAATCAAGGGAATGAAGGAGAGTAAAATAACACCATTGGACATCATCTGTTGCAAAAAAATAAAATTTCAAATGGAGAGTAAAATAACACCGTTATTACATTGCAAAAACAAAAAAAAAGAATCATGAGTTATAATTTTGAAGCTACTTAACCTTGATGAAAGAAAAATAGGCATCCTACAACATATGCAAACAACAATTCCAAATACCATATGAATTTATCAGCAAGAAGCTGCATGAGCACTTCTTATGATAGCATATAAGGTACAAGAGCATTATTTGGAAAGATATATAATACTAGAAAGAAAAGAGGAAAAAACTGATCTGAAGAAAAATGATTACTCATGCAAGAAACAAGAGCATATTTGGAATCAAGTCTTAGAAAGACAGAAGAATTATAAATAGCATAAAAAATCGCATCAGACATATACCTGTCGATTATGAACATATTCCAGAAAAGTAGGAACATCTGGATAACGATACTGGTCTTCACTATCTAGCATAGAAGATTTTTCGTAGCAAATGATGTCCCCATCTTCAAGCTGTTAAAAAAAGGGTATGGTAATAACCAATACTATAGAACAAGATATGCCATAGCCATACTAATAAAAAATCATGCATCAGATACCTGGCTAGATCGAAATGGGATCCTCTTATCAATGTGTTCACACATCACACTTGGTTCAAACTTGATCTCCTAACCATTATTAAAGAAATGATCAGAACATTTCAATAGAATAATTATAAGAGCCACAAACTTGGACATGAAACAAGGACAAATTTCTTAGGGACAAAACAGGAATACTACGAAACAGCTCAAGACAAAAAATTAAAGCCAACCTCATAAAGTTCAATTTGTTCATTTTGGGGGAAACCAGCCATTTCATTCAATTTTGACAGAATCTCAGACGGCTTACCGAAAGCCTTCACAAAGAGCCTTCCCACATATCTACATTCATTTACAAGAAAAATTAAGATATTACATCGAAGTTTGTAACAAAAGATTACAAAGAACATGAGTTATAACAGAAACCAACAAATACCGCAGCTCTTCTTTTTCAGGGTCATAAAGTTTGAAAAAGAGCAGTATATCCTCCTTGGTCTTATCTGGCGGAGGAAGAGGGCGAAGATCCTAAATTATCAACAATGACACCCATCATGTTAAGCACATAAATCTATTGTTAGCATGACAACTTATGACATAGAAAACGAGAAATTCAGAGACTTGACTTAAGACTAAACCAAGTGTTTAATTGCAGCAAATCTGTGAAATAACTATTACCAGTCCAAGCTCTACTTCCAAGAAGAGCCTCAGTTCTGCATTATGTGCCTTGTTCGATATCTCCCTTAGCTGTCCGACCTACAAAGTGACAGTGTAGCATTAACCCAGTATTTCAAAAAAAGAAATGCATGATACAAAGTGTAACCACATCAATAGATATGCAAAATTCACATGGATAGGAAATAAAACGAATCCCCAAAGAACTATTCCAGAAAGCAATGCTTAGCATATAAATAGACTGCCGTGTGACATTATGTGATTCAATAATATTACGATTAGCTTGAAAAATAGTGCCAGGTCCACTAAATCCAAAATTGAGACATTAAATCACCTATAGAGCATGAAATCGTATCAGTAGATGAATGAACATGTAATTAGCGGACAAATTAAAACCGGCATCATCACACACACAAAACAGTATTAGAAAAAGAAATTTAATTAAGAAAATAACAGCTAAAACATCCTCATGCAAAAGAGCAAGTTATAACCAAAAAGTTAATTAAAACCATATGGCAAGCATCAAATGAGCATGATTGCTTAGGAAATGTTATAGTAACTTCAGCAAGAAAGGAAGGTGAGAAATTGTCAAGCAAATTCAAATAGTTCTAAAACAAGAAATATGCTAACAGCCCATTCTATACAGGATGGATTAAGTTTGACAAGTATGTCCAGTTCTATCTAAGTAGTTTGAATTACTTACTTGGTTCTTTTCATTTAGGTCCGATAATGTCTCAACTTCGCTTAAACAAAGTCAGCAAACCATTTGCTTGCTTCATTTTAAGTTGGCAAAAAATGAAATCGACAAATGTTTGCTGACTTCTTAAGCGAAGTCAGTGAATCATTTGCCTACTTTAGTTCAAAATTGAGAGAAAAAGGTGGTACATCCCAAAACAGCACAATATAGATCCGTACTATATCGTACCGTAGTGCCAGCCGATCGACATACAGGTCCCACTACTGATTCGGCAAACCTTGATTCCAAGTAAGTGAAAAGAAGCATCCTCATTGTAAAACAGTTTAAATAGAGTCAGGTTATGAAAGGCATGATTTATAAGCAACATGCAATACATATTGGAAAAGCCTGTACCTCGATTCTCAAGCCCAGAGTCCAATGAAAATGTACGTCATATTCAAGACACCACATTTAACATGACAGTCATGGTCTGGTTTCAGGTAATTAGCATAATAGAAGTATACGTGTAACTACAGCATCATGATGGCTATTAAACATGCATAGAATATATGGACCATATCCCAACAATGTCATGTATAATTCATACAGCTTTTTTTTTAATTGGACTCCATAAAAATCAGAAGCAAAAACTATGGCAAAGTCATAAATTGAAAGCATGACTATCATTATAGAATGAGAAATAATTAACTACTAGTGGTCGAAGAAAATTTACTCACAGACTGTATTTCCTCTTGAGGCATCAAAGGCCGGTTGGGACGGTACGTATGGTTCTGCCGCTTAGCCCATAGCCAGAAACGCTGAAATTGAACTGGGATACCAAATTCTTTGGCGACCTCCTCCTGTAGATCCCTTTGTTATTCAAAAACTAGCAATACACCAAGAAAATTTTCAATAATGATAATGCTGCTATACTGAATGCATAGTAATGCTTTAACAAATACACGGGAGATGCTGGCACCAAATATTTGCATATTGCAGGAGGATTAAGTTACACCCAACAAAGCCAATAGAGTGGTCCTATAATAAGAGGTGAAAAGAATGCCAGCCTAACATGAGTAGTAGTTAAGATTGACCCATGGAGGATATTTTACATAATAAAAAAAATCTTACAATGGTAGAATGTTTTCATTTTGTTGATAACAAGGCATTGTGTCCATATGTTGCTTCTGTCCAAGAAGCTGAAAATGAAAAGAGAGGTTACCATCATGGTACCCTGTACTGGTTGGTATTAGGTGCACCGTACCATATTGGTATCGAATGGTATGCAGTACAAGAGGCATATTGACTGCCAATACGCTAAATCAACCTCCGTATCGGGTGTACCAACTCTGTACCAGGATGGTACATGTATAGGGTTCGGTAACGAGATATGAAACCTTAGTTACCATTTTCTAGCCAATGGAGAAGACAAGATTGATTTAGTCTTTGAAGTTTGACCATTTTTGGGTCACAATGCGGGATATCACTTTTCGAAATCATGACAACAGATATTCTTCTAAATAATCAAGATGAGAACAATAGTTTCATCTAAATCTGACATTGCCCGTCTTTGTTCCACTGCTGAACCATTTTAGAGCACACTAGATAACAAAGTTGACATATCCTATTTCACTAATAGATAACAATAAAAATTTACATGCAAAAATGGCTTGTGTCTTTCCTATTCTCTCAGTATTGTCCAAGATCTAAATTGTTCAGCTTCAAAGAAATTTGGCTAGAACTGGCCAGAAAGGAGGGAAGCATCTAAAATACACTGACCCTAAAGTCAATGAGTTCAAGTGGAAACTTCAGCCTTAAACAGCAGTATATTAATGGAAACTTCACAGAAGGAAAACAAAATCAAGAAAAATAATGAACTTTTGCTAACTACTTTCCCATACAACCATGCAGCACATGGAAACGCATGGCAGTAAACCAAATACACTGACAGATTAAAACTTTCAAATAAGAAAAGAAAACTAATTAATAAAGATAAGAAAATGATAGAACTGAGGCATCTTACATATACAGCATTTTGAAACTTCATATCACAGACTAGGTTGACAAACATTACCTTGAAATGGTTGAAAGGCAACTGTTTCTGGATACGAAAACTGCGGACTTTGTCATGATCCACAAGATCAAAATATATCTCAGTTCCAATTTGTTCTGCCAAATCCTCATCTCGAGCCACCTGGACGCACCAAAAAAAAAACATAGTAAAATCTCCTGGAGAGGGAAGCAGAGACACCTAGAAATTCAGTCTCAACTCAATGAGGAGAGAACTCATGTAAAGACCTTTATGATAGTATAAAGGTGAGCCTCAGCTTTCTCCTTTTTCTTCTGCTCCTTCTCTTCTTGTTCTTTCTTCAATCTTATCTGAAGAATGGTACTTATTTAAGTCTCAACTGATATTCAGCATCCAATGACTAAAAATATTCAGCAAATGCCTTACTCTAAGGTGTTCAGCTATGTCTTTCTCATCCACATTGCATATTATTTTCTCCTTGTCACTCTCACGAATATATACAAGCATATACGCATTTGAATACTTTGTAAATTTAAATGGAGTATTATTGAAGCCAGGATTTGTCTGAGGTAACTGTAGGACACAAGTAGGCAGTAAAATAGACAAAAGAGAAGGGTCAGAAGATGTGAAACAAAGAGGAAATAAAGTGAATGCTTGATATTGTTCCCATTGCATTATATAAACCTCTTCTTCACCACCATATTGTTCCTCTAATGCCCTTTTCATGTCTTCTTTTGTTACTCGCTCATCATCAAATTTAAACCTGAAAATAGATTAATTTTAAATTGTTGTATCGACTTAAAACAACTCCCCGCTGTTAGAAATTTATTCTATAATCAAACAAATAAGAAAGATGCACATAAAAGACAGTACTGAATATATATATATATATATATATATATATATGAATAGAAAGGCTACTCATGATCAAACACATCACAAAACAGACCTAGGTGTTACACACACACAGAGAAAAGAAATCCAAGGCAAAAATGTAAGAACTATTGTCAATAATATATGCTGGTTGGTCCCCAAGAACATCTTCATCCATGCACTTACTTCTACTAAAATAGTGAGGCTGCATAACTGGTAAAACACAACAAAGGAAATGATTATTCAAGAGCAAGGTTTAAGATACTGGAACTATAAAAGTATAGCATCGGCACACTCAGGATGGACCAAAACAGATAAGAAAACATAGAGAAGGAACCAGTATATATCAACTCCTGGGACTGTCAGTACACAACCAGTATGGTCGGTAGACCGGTTTTGGCATCCCACACCAGGTACCGGTGATGTTTCTTCATTGAAAAGGTATGGGGCTGGAAATGCCATCCCATTTTGATGTTACCTAAAATGGTGTTCAAGAACATCCTAAACATGGTTGCTGAAAACCTAACAGTTCAGAAAGAATACCATCCCTGATAACTTGGAGCCTTATACCTTTTTGAAAAAATTGAGTATGTTCAAGACCTGCACTGAAGACCAAACTACTGCTATAAAAGTTAAATTTTGTGGACAAGATGCACATACATCAGCTTAAAGTGGAGTAGACTCCCAACTCCTATGAGAAACATCAATATTCCTGGTCAAGGCCATTCTTCAACATGTTTTGATTGGATAAGAATGATTCTCTGCTTAGCATATGCATATTATTTATAGAATTACAGAAGTTAATCAAACAGCTCATATGGTGGCCTATTACTGTACAGCTACAACTGACACAGGATGTATTTGGTGCTGCTTAAAAGATCTTTTGCAACTTTTAAAGTACTCTACAAAAAATGAGTGTGGTAATATCATTTGAGAATGTTTCTACAAGAAGCAGGAAGTCGAAAACACACTTTTAGGAGAAGCTAAAAATAACTTCTAGATTCTTTTTTGTGAAATTGTCCTATACCTTTCAAATTTATTAAGCTCATCCATAAAAGGTAGTTTGTCCTCTGATTATGAAATATCATATATATATATATATATATATATATATATATATATATATATATATATAATATCAACAAGTACTTCTAATTACTTAAATAAAATTATCTTTTGAAAATGACTTTTGAAAAAGCAAAATCAACACCAAATAGACTGAATGTGACATCTACTAAGACAATGAAATCAGATATTTTTCTGCCCCACAACTGTTGGAGGACATGTGCCTTTGAGATAAATGGATTGGACTTCAGCCTCCGCCAAATGTGTATGTCTAAACTAGTATTTGTCACATGCCATGAACATAAGTAGGTAATGGGCATGGATAGCTATGATTTCTCCAGTAGGCCACATGAAGCTGAATTCAAGGCCTTCAAATGGCAACGCATAGGGGATGTGAGCTCCATGCCTCCAGGTTTATATTTTTAATAATATGTCACCAAAAAATAATATGTTACAGGAGGCATCACAAAACTAAACAAGGCTCTTGAGTTGAAATTCTTTCTCTCTCTGATACTAAGGAAATACAGAGCCTTGAGGGTTCTTGTTATTAAAACAAGGTCTCTCATCAAAGATTTCAGAGACCATCTTCACTTGGCCGGACCAGGCCTTCACACCATTATAGTAAATATATAACATGTTGGCAGACTCTTCTCTCTCTCTATCTATCTCTTGGATATTTAAATGGTACAGGGCCTGTGAGGGTTCTTATTGTTAAAATAAGATAAGGCCTCGTGTCAAAGAGTTCAGAGGGCACCCTCACTTGGCCAGACTCCAAGGCATTCATATTATTATAACAAACATAACACATTGACCATGAAATTTGCAACTACATAACATGTGGCCCCTTTGGAGACTTTCCAGGAATGTGCAGAAAGTTTGAGGACGCCTGAAAAAATTTCCAGTATATGAAGAAAAGCAATTGAAAGAAGAAGAAGAAGAAGAAACGAGTGCAAGCTACATACCACTGATCAGAAAGAGTTGGTCGGATAAAAGCATAGTAATGTCCACCATGAACCCCACCACTATGGACGAGCACACTGCATGCAAAAGTAAACAAAAGAAGCAGTAATATATATTCAAAAAATAAGCCACATTATAAAATTTATGGGAAAAGCCACATGAAGTTGACCCTCATGACATTGACCTAAGTGGTAGAGGTTATCAGAACTCATTTTGACAACAGCATATTTCAAATTAGAAGCTGCTCAGCCACCAAATCTTGGACATACCAATAGAAAAATGCTTATAAGTTACAATTAGTGAAAGAACATAAAAGATCACAAGATTTTTCATAGCATTGAAATTCACCAGAACTTGCCATATGAATACAAGAAGTTAATTGCATAATCCTAATACCAGCCATAGGTAGAAAGATTTCAATCCAGCATCCCACACCAAAACCCTAAAATAAATCTTTTTAAGAGAAAAAAAGTGATGGTCATGCATTACCATGGTATTAGAGTTCATACATAAGCAAAATAAGATATATTTTGAAAAAAAAATTTATTTAATGTTACTTGGATGCTACTTTTGGTTCAGAGTTGCTCATATGCAGTGCCCAGTGATATTCTTCCACAAAACAACCACATATTCGAAAATGATTTGGCCCTAATGTATCAAAATTGAAAAAAAACATTCATATTAGGATTTAGAACATGGGAAACAATAATAAGAGCATCCATTAATAGCATATCCTTTATTATCAATGTGTTCCAAGTGCCTAACAACATCATCAACATGACACTTGCCAACTACTTGTTGATATGGGTATAATCATCACAAGTGGTTCACAATATTCCCTGATCATTAAAGATTTTTCAAATCTTGACTTTCAAGCACTTAAATACATGTTTTCCTCCACCAGTAGCCATATCAAACTACATATTAATACATGAAAATACCAATATTATATTTCTATATAGTGCTTTGGAAGGCTCAAGGCAGAGGTAAGGCAATTCAACAAATAAGTCTAGGTGAAAATATGGTGGTAGTTCAAGGCACAAAAGCCGCTAATTTTTTATTTGATTAGTTATAGAAAGCATGGCTGGTTGGAGGAGTAAGGCTCAAAAAAATCCCCACAGCACCAGTTGTATCTACCAAGAGCTAAAGAATAGGAGTCATCCATAGCATAACAGCTGTAAAAAAGTTCAGATTTGAGAGGACAGAAATGGAATGCAAAAGAATCTTTGGAGAGGACATCTTCGTCATACCAACAATATACCTTGTTAGTAGTGAATAATGACAGATATGAGGGGATATTATACAAGAATATTAAGCAGCAAATACCTCTTATCTACTAAGGAAATTAGCATCATGAACACTCTTCACTTCAAAAGTCTCAGAAGCAACCAAAAATATCTCACCTCGCTATCCATGAAGCATGGACATGAATATGACACAATACAGATACATCAATACAGCAAATCTTGGAAAACTAGGATATGATACTGCTAGGATACATCAATACATATATATATCTTATACATATATCCCTGCATAACGTTATATATGCATACATACACAACATACATATATGTACATATATGCATGGAAAAAAATATAAAAGTATGGTATGCAATCGCAATAACATAGACTATACTTCATACAATAACATCAACTTTTTAAGCTCATCATTTAGCTATCATTCAAATCCATAAACCCAAACCCATACTTTATATGTTAATATTAACATCATAGACTCCAAAATTGGCATCCGCCGTTAGTACACCTTTTAAACCCATATCCAAGAACTACCCAACGAGTATTGGTATTCGATATGGACCCGACATGTGATTTGAAGTATTTGTGCTATCTACGTCACTGTTAGTAAGCTTTTCAAGCTTCAAGGTACCTTAATAAAATGGGCTCACATATCTCCAACATGTAAAATGGTCGCACCACTCACAAGTGAGATGTTTAAGTTAGTATTTGCCACATCTCAAATATGTTTAGCAGTTCTATCGATCATTGTTCTCTTTCTTTACCACTTTCTTTTATATGTGGAGATAGGTAAGTACCTTTTAGTAGATTTAATTTTTTTTAAAAAAAGGTGAAGACAGAGAGAGAAAGGGGGAGGATGAAAACACCTCGTGCAATAAGAAATTATTTATCTTGCCTCCATGAAAGAACTAATATCCACATGCTCCATAACCAAAACCATGCTAAATCATTAACACCTATTTTATAATGGATCATATAAACCCATGCTCCATAGCACAAACAGTACCATAAGAAAAACTACAAAAACAAGGATGACAGAATTCATTCACTTATAATAGAAACATAAAAAGAATTTTCAAAAATAATATGTATTGCTGCAGGTGGATTGAGCAGGCTGGGGCCCAGAACTCACTTCAGGCCTAAGATTCAGACCAAAAGATTGACCGATCAATTGGTGGGTTCGGGTCAGCCCAGGTCTCCTTTCAGGTTGAGTCCATATCAAGTATAGGTATTTGGTGCTAGATCCAAATATTTTTAACTAATTTCTGTCAACCTGAATCGGATCTTTTTGGTCCAATTGGGTTAGATCCAACTTTGAGAAATCTATACCAAACTCCACTAGAGGTACTAATTTGAGAATACTGTCTAACTTGTGGGTCTTAGTTTCATGCATGGACAAAATAAAGGTTAAACTCCAATTTGTTTGTCCCGCATCACCTCTAAATTATGTGTGAATGTTTCCCCTAGACAGCATTGTATGTTTGGAAATGAGGACCACAAAATAAGCAAAAGCGTGCATACACAAGGAACCGCGAACACATTAGTGTGTAAACCGATTTTTTAGCCATTTGAACATTTAGCAGCTTTAAGTAGCTTTAATACTTAAGCGTCTATGCAGTAGGCTTACACTGAGGTCAATGAGTACATGGATGTAATATGGTGACACAAATACACCCTTAGAATTATTTTTTAAAAAATATCAAGATATAGATATAGAATACAAGGATGTATAACTGAAAGAAAATGTAAGTTAAAATTATATTTCTGTAATTAAAGTTTGTACATCATCTATAATTACACTAATTAGGTAAGCTATATTTACAATCATTTTTGCAGATCTTTTTCAGGGAAAAGGCGAAAAAGAAAAGTTATAATTTCATAATATATCATATAGTAAATTAATGGGTTAAACTATTCTGAAATGCGAGCACAATAGCACATGAATATTAATATCATCAGCCAAATATTTCTCAAAAAAGATGATCATCATCCTCGTCAACATAGGATATTACTATTCAAACATTAGATCATGCAAAGTATCTTTCTAATTTCATTGGCAACTCCAACATATGCCTCTTTCACTACCTAAAAAGTATGATTCTGTTAGAGGAACTACAAAATCACACATAAACAATCAGTTTACAAGGCCTTTCTAAGATTTATTATAGGCATGCTCAGATGGACATAAGTTGCAAAAGTAGCAAATTTTTTTTAAGTTACGCATAACATAATTTCTGTCACTCGTACTGCCAAAGCTGCTTTTTAGAAAAGAGACCCTATTATCCTTGCCTCTCAATAAAATGAAATTTCCTATCATAAAATCACCAAAATGGTTAGTTCCAACTCATCCAATATTTCGTTGGTTGTCTTCCAAGTATGGACTTAGCATTTCTATGCACCATGGTTTGCCGTACCGGCCCAAACCAAGCAGTACATGGCGTACCGTACCAGTTCGGTACCAGTATCCGGTACGTATGGTGTAACGACCCTCGATACGCTGAAAAGGCCCCGTACCATACCGTACTAACAGTGCTAGTATGGTACCGATACGGGTCCGGTACCGAGACAGCAATTTTTGAAAATATTACCTATGCTCATCTTTCATCTAAAGTATCTCCTATTATCTGAGCATGGATATAGCATTTTTATGCATTGCCTATGTTTTTCTCTTTATTTTTTATTTTTGAAAAGGTTAACAATGCCCATCTTTTATCTAAAAGATATCCTATTATATCCTCAGGCATACTATAGTTTTGAATCTTTTGATTCATTTTATTCAAAACCATTAGCCACAAGAGCAACTATAACTTAATTCCCCAGAAGGCAGGTTGAAGATATAACTTCAATAACTGTGGGAACAAAAACTACATTCAGTGATGATCAGCCAATCTCAAGTTGAAGATCTCTATGTTAACTCAATGCAGAATCATCCAATTAATCAACTTAAAAATATTAGCAGAAGCTTGTATGAATCCTTTCACGTAAAAAAAATTGAAAGAAAAATTATATGTTAGCGAAATTCAAAAAGAAGAGTATTAGACAGGATTATGCATACAACAGTCCAGCACTAGAGAGAAAGCACTAGTTTGAGAACCAGTTATCAACAGGGCCTTGAGTCCACAAAGAGGTAGTCTCGTCATATGCTTTCACAAGCTCATACCATTAAAAATCACTGTTGTATAAGTTGACAAACATACAAATGTGCAAATAAAATAAGTGCACAAATGAATTTACAGCATCCAATAGATGCTCGATCCTATAGCAATAAAAAAAATAACTCTTAGAAAATAAGTTAAAAAGAGTGCATAATTAGGATGACGTATGATAAGTTATGACAAATGGAAATAATGCAGTAATATGTTGAGAAAATGCTAGATTCCAACTTGTTTTAGTATAAAGATTGATGAAATATCACATGCAATTTTAGGCCAGTTACTTTAAGACCAAGCCACTAGACCAATGAAGTTGGATATGATCATGAAAAAAGAGAAGGAAAAGATTTACTTCATAGGCAAAATACATTAAACTATTTAGGACGGTTCGGCCAGCTAAACCCACCCCATATGCCCATCACAACCCACAGAGACCCACAAACCAACTGGTATATTTTTTCCTTTTGCTCCTCTGAGCCAGCAAATGCCGGGCCTCTGCTAACACTGTACAACAGACAGTTACTGGTATAGGTTCATGACACAATTTGTAAGTCCTTGGTAACAACAACTTTAAATCTCCATCACAACCATGCATGTCAAACATGTGGGAGGATGATAACATATTCACTGCAATATAGAGTAGAACTCTTTTATTCTAAGTTATGATAATATATCATGAAATAGATTGGGATGTATTTATGTTTGTGTTTAGTGTAGTTATTTGTTTAGTTGTGTAAATATCAGCATGCTAATGCACATACCACAAGCCCAACTTGACTGCGCCAGCAAGAAGAAATATCATGATCATCACCATTTAAATTTCATCAACAATATTTCCAACAACTAGAAACCATATAAGATAGAAAACAAGTCTAACTAAAAAATGCATAAGTCCAATGTTCACTTTAAATAAATGAAAATTCCTAATAAATATTACCTATGAAGAGTATAAAGGTTGCGAACTCTCCTGTCAGCTTCTGGAGAAAGATATTTGCCATTGTCTCTGTCAAGGTCTAGTTGTAGGGGGAACTCATAGCGGTCATTTATCTGCATAGTGATGGATTATACACAGAAAGAGGCATATTTTCATTTCCATGAAAAAATAATCAGCAGCAAGATAAAAGCTCAAAATCGCTGTCTGATATATAATAGGCCAGATTTTCAATGTTTAGAAAATGGAGAAAAAGAGCATTTTATCAACTGAATCACCATGAAGAATCAATCCTAGATCTTCACCTGAGTGTATATTCTAGGCTAAAAAGTCGCAGATAGAAAAACTATTTCACAGGGTTTAGCAGATTCTCGTCATTAATTTAAATCAATCAATCTGCCATAGCCTTAAAGAAGATTGAAGATTGCACGAGAATATATAAAAGAGCAGTTGATTCAGATATAAGTTAATTATGAACAAAACCGCTATTTTTGTACTTTTCTACCTTCGTAAACAAAAATTAAACTTCAAATTTATATTCAGATCTTAATTTCAAAGGGATCTAATGGACTACAGCAGAAACTCTGTCACAGTAATGGGGGAAATTATAAATAGAAGAGGAGATAATTAAAGAAGGAAGAAGAAGAATCAGAAGAACAGAAGAAAGAAAGAAACAGAAGAAAAGGGCCTGCAAACCTTCTTATTTCATTCACTAATAATTCACAAAGTTCAATACCCACAACAGCAGGGCACGAGTACCTCATATGATTATATCATTGATGATGACATATTAAAATTCATGATTTGGACACTACAATCTGACTTGCAGTGGCACCAAACAATCCGGATCACATTTTTTGACCAGGAACAGATGACGACACAAGATTTAGATCCATGTATCCATTACAAGTTCCATCAGATCACAGGATCTAACTCAATTATACTATTTACACGATAAACATGTCTAAATCCATTTTCTATAAATTATTTGAACTTGTAACTTTTTAATTAATTTTTGTCAATGGGTCCCGATGAGTTCATAGAGTTAACAAATAAGAGGCATTATTTTTTGCCTTTTACAGCCACGTGTTAAAGTTTTCCTGTATTTTTTCTAAAACATTCCACCAAAAAGATAATTGAATTGATAGATAGAATATGAATATCTTGACATGCCATACATATGGGCATATATTGGTGGAAACTAGACTTCTTGTTATATATGGCTTTTTATTCTCCGCTCATCAACTTTATGATTAACACATATTTCAACATTCACATTTCTTTTATATTTTAAAACACTTTGAAAGAAATTGAAAAAACCATAGGAAATGCAATCCAATCTGGTCTAATCCACTCTACAATACTTAATTTTTTAAAATATTAATATTTAAAAATTATTTTTAAATTCAAAAAATAATTAAAAATATATAAATAATACCAAAAGATATGAAAAATTAGTAGTACGTATTACATAATTCAGAAGTAATTTCTGAGGTAGAAATCATTTTTTTTTTGAATTTATGATATTTAACTATGTGCCAAAAATGCCAACAAAAGGTTCGGCAGTTGATAAAGAAGCACTTTGCTGATTTCAGAGTAGTGAAGAAAATAATTGCCAAGAAAAAGGCAAAGATGGACCGTCGAGCGGCAGAGCCACCTTTCTATCACTCCAGGAAGTCAAACGAGGTGTCCGTTCTAGATGACAAGGCACAGATTCAAGCTGCCATGCAGGCGAGCCTGAATGATCAGTGGCAGCAGAATGAGGTGGCCAAGCACAAAACTCGATTAGGGCCCTCCTACGAGTCGAGCACTGGTTCTGCAAGCAGCAAGCCAGATCCAGAATTTAGAAGGACCACCTCAATCAGAAAGGCCATCAACAGAGACGGTGGCCAGATTGCAACTATGCTGGAGACTTTTGGTAGTAGAAAAAAATCATCCAGAGAGATTCCACCGGTAATAGAGATTCGAAGAAGCAGAGGATTGACTCAATGCTGAAAAAGAATAAGAAGTATATGCGGCGAGCTATTGGATTCTAGTTCCACTTCAGCCACATCGCAGCGAATGTGGCAGACAATATATACTACAGGTTTGCCATTTCCGTCATACAAGTTGTCGGTCCCTATGTAGATCCTCCAGGTCCGAAGGATATCTACGGTGAGCTTCTTGACAGTAATAAGGAGCTAGAAAAATGAATTGCCTCCTACAAAAGCAAATGACCCATATATGGATTAACTGTGAGGTGTGAGGTTGAATCGGTCCTACCAGACGGAGCATCATCAACTTTGATATACTATGATACAAAGACTTTCTTCCACAAGTCGGTTGATGCTTCTGATCAGGTGCATGACGCCGCGTATATCCTCAAACTGATGGAGGTGATTAATCAAGTAGAAGAGAAGAATGTCATACAAGCATCACTAATACTGAGCTACAATATAAGACCGTCGAGGAGATCTTGATGGAGCGGCGGCCACATATTTTCTGAACCATGTGTGTTGCACATTATATCGACCTCATGTTGATGAACATTGCGAAGATTCGTCGGATGCAGCAGTTAGTGGAGACAGCCCAAACCATCACCATATATATTTATTATCACACGTGGGTCCTTTCTCTAATGAGGACCTATGCAACAGAGATCTTGAGACCAGGAGTCACACGGTTTGCTACCAACTACGTTGCACTTGATAACCTTCTTGAGAAAAAAGCAGCCCTATGTTAGAATGTTTGTCAGTTCCAAGCGGCAGAAAAGTAGATATGCGAGGATCGGCACTAAAGAAAACAGTATCGAGGACTTGAAGACAAGACAAACATTCTGGCAGCGAGCCATTGTGATAGTGAAAGCTATCAGACCATTGTATGAAATACTTCGGACCGTGGACAACGAGAGATACCCCCAGATGGGCCTCCTGTATCACATAATGGAGGCAAAGACTCAGATCATCGAAGTAGATCTAGCATATGTCCAGAAGTACATCGACATTATTGAGCGGCGGTAGGATTACTAGATGGGCAGGGACTTGCATCCAGCAGATTAGCAAGAATATTAAAAATTAGACTGCTCCTATACTTGTATAATTTTACTCAGATAATAACGAACTCTATCTGCAGCATACTACCTGAACCCTCGATTCCAGTACAGTGTATCTGGAATCGATATGGATGACAACTTCTGATTGCTCCGTAATGTGATTTACAAGATGGAGCCAGATCCAGAAGTTGTGGCCCTATGTCTTAACAACCAACCCAATTACTCTTAACTACTCTTAACAACCAACCCAATTAGTGCTTCCCTTGTTAGTTATGCACATTCGGCCAAGTAAAGAGGATCCAGGGTTGGACATCCAATAAGTACACAGAGAGAGGAGGAAATTTTACTGGACTGGCCAAAAAGGTGATGAATCATGAATATGTTTTCTACTCCAGTTACTTTTTTTGTCCCTCTTATACATGAATTACAAGGCCTTCCTAGCCATCCAAACTAAGCCTTGACTAGGGTCTTGTGGTGAGCTTTAGGGGTTTTCCCAACCCATGATGGTCTATCAAGTATCAAGCCCAAGTCTGAAGTAAAACCATTTATAATCACATTGGCATGGCATAACCCAAACTAGACCTGATTCTGGGCTAATTCAATGGCCTAGCAAGTCTCAAGCCCAAGACTGACGTAGAGGCATTTATAACCCAGTTGGTATTGCATATAATCCAAACCCGACCGGATTTTTTGCTGGTGATTGCATCGAGTAGGGGTTGGCCACATAGTGAGCCATCGGGAAGCTGCATAGGCCCAAATCGCTTGCATATGTGACCTTGAAGTATATGAATTGTAATAATAATAGCTGTTTGTTTGATAATTCATTTACTAAGGAACAAGTTTAACTTTTGAGTGCCTTTCTGAAGATTACTATCTTAGAAAGCATATGCAATGTATATTACAGGGTTTTAATCCCTATGGGACAGGGAGCATATTGATTGTCCCATTCTTGTCAGAAAGTGGCAACTAGGATGGGAACAGTACTTCGAAACATAGGGAAAGAAGAAGAAAGAGGAAATGAAAGAAAGGAAAAGAAAAGGTTGAAAAAGGAATAAAAGAACAAGAAAAAGAAAGTAAGGAAGAAAGGGAGAAGAAAAGGAAAGAAAAGAAAGAAAGAAGGAAGAAAGGAAAGAAAGCCAAGAAGGGAGAGAAAAAGAATGGATGGAAGGAAAGAAGGAAGAAGGAAAAGAAGGAAGAAAAAGAAAAGAAAAAAAGTAAAGAGGAAGAACAAAAAGAAAGGAAAGAAAGAATGGAGAAAGCAAAAAAGAGAAAAAGAAACAAAAAAAAAAAGAGAAAGGAGAGAGATAGAGGGTACCTAACAGGATGCTCAATAGGGATAGGGTGGGACAATGGAGCATCCCATTTTGTGGAAAAACTAGGATGTCCCCGTCCCATGGAATTCAAAATCTAGTCATTTTGAATAGCTACATAAAATCTAGCTATAATGCGTGCATCACTACTACTTTCTTATATTTTTCATTGTTTGACAGATCATTAGATTTATTCCCTGCATTAGGATATCTAATATTTGAGCATATTTATAGAAAAAATTTGGTATTTTTAGGGTTAACATGTCATGACATATCAAGATCGTATATCAAATAAAGCAAACTTGTATTCTTAAATTTTTTTATTTTTCTGAATTTAATTTATTTATTTCTGATTTTTCACTTATCTTTACCTGTTTTTAGGAATTTTATTGCCTTTCAAATATTCTTAATATAGTCGCCCACATGTGCACCTGCAAATTGTATATGCAATTTGCATTGCCTCAACAACTTGCACACCACAATGCTTTCGAAAACCTCACAGCTACCAATGCAAGGTGCAACAATGTTTCATGGTGCTAAGGCAAGCTCCTTAATGGATACAAAATATATATACATATATATATAAAAGCAAGAAACGAAAAACAAATCGAATAAACAAAAAATGTATGGAAAAAGCAGTGTATTTGTTTAAGAATATGTTTCAGTGTAATTGTAAAAGGATCACTAGTTCGAGGACATTTTTCATAACAAGTTACATGATAATATTAATTTATCGTCTTATTCAAGTTAAAACAATAAAACTGACTCAGCCAAATGTACACTTAATTAAAAGATGGAGGAAAACTAGATAAAGGTTTGCAACTTGCAAGCCTAAACCACTCAATAGTTGTCCTACACAAAAAGATGATCCAAGCCTGACCTGCCTTAGGAAGCCCAAAAGGAAGTTGTTCGAGGTCTGCTAAGTGACAACTTGCAAACAGGGGGTGCTTTGCTGGCTAAACTTAAGAAATGATAACCATAAGCTCGAATAAGCCAAGGTAGCTGTGTAAGTACCCCACGTTACAAGGTTCCAAAAGTTGGGAGAAAAACTTCCCTTACATATCCAAATTTTAGAAACTACTCTCTACAACGATAACCATCCAGCCTTGTCCAACTATTTGAGGTTTTAAAACTTATACTCAATAACCATAACCATCAAGCCTTGTTCCAACTATTTGAGGAACAAGCATGAACTAGTGAATATTCCCTTCCTTTATTTTCTTATTTACAAGAGTTCTCCCAAAAGTCGGAAATCAGTAACCACCAACATATCACCTCACCAAACATCTCTCTCACTCATGCTCTTTATTCACTTGATTGTAAGCAATTGAGAAACAATAACTTTAAAAAAAAAAAAAATCTATTCATGTCACTTTTCTGATTAGAATCTCACAATGTTATTCCCTCTACTCTGTGATCTATAAACATTGAAGCAGGCAAACTTTAAACAGATTCTCCCCATATCCCAAACATCAGGTTATCAGTCTTTCTCCACCATCTATCATAAATCATGTTCGTTGTTGTCTGATCTCCAAGCCATTTGCTCACAACTGCTCACAACTGCTCTATCCATTTCCTTCAAACCTAAACAACATATCTACACACTATTCATTACCTTTAAACCTATAATATGCAAACATTCATGCTCCCAAAACTTGGAATAACAATCACTGATCTACTAACAAAAGTCTTCATCATTCTTGAGAACGCTTTCCTCTCAGGCTGCTTAGGCTAATATCAGGTTGGATGCAAGCATTGACATGGCACTAGAATGTCAAAACAGACAAGTCATAAACAGGCCAGTCATAAACTGACAACATAGAGAATACCATGCACACAATAGTAACCTTACTACTTGAAAAATCAACTAATGCTTCCAATCCAATAACCTTTATCTGCTCTCCACAATTAAGGTTCCAAATTTTGTATAATAGGTTGTAGTTGATAAATAAAATCAAATATTAAAATGGCATCTTACTAAATTGGAAATCTAGTACACCTGCTTGCCTGTAGATGATAGATCTATTTGCTTCCTAGCCGCAGACCCAATTA
Organism: Phoenix dactylifera; assembly: GCF_009389715.1. Lineage (NCBI taxonomy): Eukaryota > Viridiplantae > Streptophyta > Magnoliopsida > Arecales > Arecaceae > Phoenix > Phoenix dactylifera. The sequence continues at coordinate 27,077,816 of NC_052395.1, forward strand.
ACAACCTTAACCACCAAGATCAGTTACAATCCCATAAACCATTCAAAGCAGATGAGACAAAAGCTAAGAATGGCAAGTGAAATAAGCTAACCTCACCAAACAAAAGAGTAAAAAGAGCACAAATTCCAAGATTACATTACAGATGCACAATATAAAGAGTGAGTAGAAGTGCTAGCTTAAAAAGGTTGCCTTCTATGATGTTTGAAAGGAAAATAAGCATGCAGGACAATTAGCAAAATCTAAAGCAACATAAAGAATAACTATTTTCTTTCAAAGTCAGAACACAATTATAGTGAACTGTTCGGTAAAACTAAAAGAAACAAGGGCACTAGACAGATATGAACTAAAAGGCAAGTAACCACATGTAGAGATGATAAAGTACTTTCCAGCAATACCAACCTTTACCATTGTATCCCTCATGAAGTCATATTCAAAGCGCTTTAGCTGGAGTTGCAAAACAGGGGGAAAATCAATAAACAAAACCCCCTTCTTCGCATCCTGAAATAATCAGAAAATATAGATTCCTCTTTAAGCAGACTGTCCTGCTCAACTATGCTTGAAAAGACAAAAGGACATGTTTTTCATGGAGTCAAGCAATATATTTTTATTTTCTATTATGCCAAAATTTTGCAATGTTCCAAGGCAAATTGCAAAGTGACATCTACTATATACTAAAATGATTGCCATTTTTGGAGCATTGGTAATCATATATGACGTCTTGTTCAACATGGCCATCAGATGAGTTTAAAGTTTGATAAAAAGTGATGCCTAAGAAAATAAAGCTCAAATTAGTTAAGCCCATTGAAGAAGAACAACGTGAGCATTTATACATGAAAGCATCTGATATTTGTATTTATGTTCATGTATATGCATGTTTGTGGGTGTAGGTGTACATATATATAGATACATAGATACACACATAGACATACTTGATTACAATTATGTTTATGTATAATATGTATATGGGTGGGTGTGGCCGTGTGGGTGAACACACACACACATACAAGTACATACATAAACTTACACTCGTTTGTTCACATGCATACATCCATCCATCCATCATCCATCCATACATACATACATGTGCCCACACATGAGCATACGTGTCTATGCATTAGGGCTGCAAATAGGTGAGTCAACCCATGACCCGACCTAGTTCCAACCCAATTAGACCCAACCCATCTTTGAAGCCCCGTGGGTTGGGTCAAGTTTAAAAAATTGAAGCAGACCTAGATTCCGGGTAGAATCTAGGTCTCACTTTTCAACCCGACACGACCCAAACCAGCTCGTATATCATCCGGGTCTAATATAGGTCAACAGAAAATGAGCTTGACCTGACCTGACCCCAATTCCATCGACCCAAAAACCCGAATCATGTAAATCTCCTTTTCCTTCACTCTAAATATCTTTTCCCATTGAATAAATGAACTCTCATTTAAACTATTTCCTTGTTTTCATCTCAACAACTACATCTCCTCTTATCTATTTTCACTTAAATTATTTAAACATTCATATTTCATTATTTGCTTTGGTGGATTCTTATTTATAATGCTTTCAAGTATAACAATATATAAAAATAAATATATATATATATATTAAAATCATAGTCAATAAATTTATGAATGACCAATTACTTGGATGAAATTAATTTTTTTTGATGAAAACTCAAGTTTATGTTGGCACCTTTAAATTTTATTTTTTAATGATTTTGTATTTACATACAAATTATTATATTTTAGCTATAAAAGAATAGCCAAATGTGTGACTCAAACAGCAAATCTGCGATCTAGACCTGAACCCCAACATTTCTGGTTGAGTCCAGGTCATCTTGACCCTAAACCAACCCAAATGACCCGGTAGGTCTACAATCCTTTCCATGAACCCAACCCAACCCAACCTGATAAACTAATGAGTTGGTTTGAGTCCAAAATCATGATCCGAATATGAAATCGGGTCATGTCAAGATCAAACATGTTGTAGTCCAACCCAACCTATTTGTAGTCCTAGTATGTATGCATATACATATATACATATACATATATATGTATGTATACATTAAGACACGCATGCGCGCCTACACACACACATACGCATGAACCTGCATTTATGTATTTACATACATACATACAGATAGATAGATAGATAGATACATGGATGGATAGATGGTATATATGTAAACAGTGTCTATTTGCACTTTTGTATTTATGTATGATGATAGGTCAAAAGATTTAGTGGGTATATACGTGTATTTGTGTGCATTAAGGTTTCAAGTTTCAGATGAAACCTATCATTTCCAGCTGAAAGTAAACAATTTTGGCCAAGACTTGACCGAAACTAAACCCCAGTTTCAGGTTCCGTTAGTTTGAAAGGTTCCGGTCAATTACAGCTATAACTCAGCAAAACTACATACAAACCTTTTTCTTCAATTTTGTTTTGTTGTTCGTTACCATGTTGTAATCACTTATCTATTTATTTATTCACACATGCTATATAATCCCAATTTTTAGTGGTTTTTCTTTCTTTTTCTTCAGTTAAATGAAAGGTTAAATAATAAAGAAAACTTTGGTGACCGAGACCAACAACATGGCACTAATTATAGTACTGTACAAAGATTATTGCAAAAACTAAACACAAAATATTTAACAAAAATAAAGTTTTCACCAGAAAAGGTTAATGACTACTAAATATAATGAATGTTTGAATAACTGAGGTTTCAAGTAAGCAGTATACGCAATCCTAGTTACAAAGAATCAGTAAACATGATGATTTCACTTATATGTAGGATCAAGTTCAGCCTACGATTAACAAAACTAACACAACTAAAGAACCCATATAACATAAACCACTCTAGAATGTCACGTAATAACCTTTTTTCCTTTTTTATTTTCTTTTTTTTATTTTTTAATATTTTGTTATTTTTGACCAAAATGCTAAAACACCGTGCAAAACATCAAAAAAAACCAAAACTGGCAAAACTGAAACTCCATAAAGCCAGTAAAAACCAATTTCACAAACCTTGGCATGTATATACACATATAAGAATCTTCATAAATGCATGTGCAAATGTATCTGTATCCATGTATGTGTACATATGTACATATATATGTACATAAGCACATATATGCATATCTAATATATCTATCCTATATAAAAGAGGAATTTGAAATTGCGGAACATTCCTTTCCTTATTCAATCCATCATATGTTGTTCCAAAAATATCATCAATATTTTGTTTTGATTTTTATAATCTCAATATTATTCTCCACGATCCAAAAGATCCACCTTCCACAATCTCTCTCCCTCATGCATGCTCCATGCACCTCCCCCTCCCTCCACCCACCCTCTTTAGAAATCTCTCCCTCCTTTTTCCATCAAACCTATTCTTAAACCTCTTTCATAAAGACTACATATGTTATTTTATTTTTCTAATAATTTAAACTTTCAGCATATACATACATGTTGTATTAAATATGATATTAATTTGATTTTATATCTTGTATGTTAAGTGAGTAATTTTGTTTGTTCTTTCTTATTTTCACTTTCTATTTTGTATTTTTAGTTTGAATTTTCTAGTTCTATTTATCTTGTCTTGTGTCTTTTAGTTTTATTATTTAGTCTTGTATTTCATTATTTTATTTATTCCATTCCTTTTTTCTACTTCAATTAATCTTATATTTTTATTTTACTTAATTTCTTATAGTTTATAATTTGATTTTGTTAATGTTATTTAAATTTTTGTTTTGTGTCTGTTATTTATTTTTCCAAATTCATTCTGTAATTTTCTTTTTTGACTTGTTTACTTGCTTTTTAGATTTTGTTTTGCATTTTCAGTTTTATTTTTCAGCTATTTTCCTTTTTTAAATTTTATTTCCATTTATGATTGTTTTTATTTTGTATTTTCAGTTTTATAGGCTTCTTACATTTTCCTTTTCAATTACTTAATATGTTTCATCATTCCTAGCCTGTTATTAATATTTTGTTCTCTATTTTTTATATTCTACTTTCTATGTTGTGTTATAATATTTATTTTACGTTAGATTTATCTAACTGTTTTTTCTTTGATTATTTAGTTTAAAATTTTTAATCTGTTATCTTTAGTTTGGAAGTCATTATTTTTTTTCTAGAAAATGTGCATTGCACATGCCCAATTGCTAGTGTGCATTTATATGTGTTTGTGTGTACATGCATGTGTGCATAGCCAGCTCGCAAGCTAGCTAGACAGCTGTCTACATGTACTAGGTGCCCAACTCGAATTGGAGGGCATATATGTTACATACATACACAAGTATTGATGTAGATATACATCTAACCATACACACATATTTGCATTTGGCTGCTTGTGTATAGATAGGCAAGTGTTTCCATAATTGTGTATGCATAGAGGTAGGTAGGTGGGCAGAGTTGGAGGAAGTTATATGCTTAGTTTTGTAAATGTTCTACATGCTATGGTAGACATGCATCTAGGGAAACAGAGTTGGAGTATGGTATCTAACATACACACATTATGTGCCCACATGTTTGAAGGTGTTAGTGATGTTTCAGGTCAAGATATAGGTAGGTTGTAGGAAGGCAAGTAGTAGAGATGAAGAGACTATGTAACATTGAGAGTAACTGGATATATAGCACCGAAGTCTGAAATGGGAACTAACACTACATTTATGGAGGTCAACTTATACATCTAGGGAAACAGAGTTAGAGTACAGTATCTAACACACACATTATGCGCCCACATGTTTGAAGGTGTTAGTGATGTTTCAGGTCAAGATATAGGGAGGTTGTAGGAAGGCAAGTGGTAGAGATGATGAGATACATGTAACATTGAGAGTAACTAGATATATAGCACCGTAGTCTGAAATGGGAACTAACACTACATTTATGGAGGTCAATTTATACAAGCAAGAGGAGAAAAAATGATATGCATCAAAAAAAACAAAATTAAGAATTATTGATGATGTTTTGCTGCCATTATAATATTGAATTACAGTATCGCATTTGTTCAACAAGAATGATTTGGGAATTCTCACCAATCCAAGGAATCTTAAAATCCACTATTGGTACTTTCATTTTTATATGATACACCAAAAATGGTTATAAAATTCTATAAAACGTGAAGCCAAAGGCTAGGATCATAAGTCACGATTTTTATTCTAATTATTCAAGCCCTCATCCAATTACTTGGGGTCTCAATGGAGTATAGCTAAACATGAAAATTTTCATATGGTTCAAATTTGTTTATGTATTAGGTCTGTAATTGTTTGTTCTTTTATTAGTCATGGTTCTTGGGTTGCTTAGCCCTGAACTTGGGCCTTCCTTGGTCATCAAGTTACTTGGGCCCCAGGTCATCTTTTCATAATATATTTAATCATTTGGTTTTCACTTATTAAGAAAGTGTTTTCTCTCAACACCTCTCTATATATCTTCTTTCTCTACTCTTCTCCAAATCAATTTAATTTATTGTCTCTCTTTTTTCTTTATCAAATCCCTATTTATACAGCAAAATATGTAGAGTGGTTTAAAGTTTGATCTTAAGTCAATATTGAACCCACAACTTTAACCTTAAACCATAAGAACCGTCTTCCTAACATCAAACCCTATTCTCTAATCCCTAGGAAGAACCTAGAAAGCCTACTCTCTTACCTTCAATCAACTAAAATGCTCACTTTTGTCCTGTTTTCTATGGTAGGACAGCAAGGTAGCAAGTTACTTATTCCCTAATTTCTCTGTGACCACTTAGGCCCATCAATGAATAAGCATGTATTCTGACTTTATGGGCTGCACCCACACCCGTTGTGTGTGAGTCGCCGATGTACAAAAAAAAAAAATGCATAAGCATGTATCTCTAAGGTGTCATGAATCAGTGAACCTTTTGCCGTGACACACACATGCCCACAACCACACCCATCCATGCTCCCACTCACCCACACAAATACAAATATATGTATGTGTAGATAACAAAATGTAGCTTTTTTAAGCTAGGAACCCCAAAAAAGACAGAATGAACAAATTTTAATTAAAAGGTAAGATCTAGAGCCATGAATACCCTGCCCATCCCTGCCCTTGTTAAAATCTAAATATGAATGTATAGCGTTTCAAATTTTAATTAAAATGTAACTCTAAAAGCTATACAGCTAACCTACAACATAATAATCTGCAGGATACCTGTTATCACCTTCAAGCCACTTGACTTTAGAAAACTTATCTTATAAAGCATAGACATCCGATCTGTATATATAATGCATATATACATACAAATATCATGCAACTTTTCAAGTTCATCTCCCCCAAAAAGACAGAATGCCCCATGTTAAAATATACATCCATGAGATGCATAGCCTTTTGAATTTTACATAAGTAGTGGCTTTAAAAGCCACAAAATTTAAATTCAACTAACCTGTAGACCATATTGTTCTGCATGATACTTGTTATCACCTTCAAGGCGCTCGACTTCAACATACTTATCAAATGAAGCATAAACATCACGACAGCCCTTAACATCAAGCTGAAGGTCTGCAAAGAAAGCAGTCAAGATAATGCATATTAGAACAAAAGAATGGCAGGGTCCAAAACTTGCAGATGCCAGGAGATGCCCTGCAGTTACATACCATAGAATGACTCTTTTCTTGTGGATTTATAGTCAACATTAATACACTCAATATAATTCATGTGGTGCCCTTCAAATAACTGTTGTATTGTGCCTTCTACAACAGTTCCCTGGGACAATGTCAAGAAGTTATGATTATTTAAGTAGAACAGACCATGGAAAATGAGAAACATATTAGTATAAAAGTCATACCTTCATCTTATCTTCTAACTTTTCAGAAAGAACCCTATTAAGTTCTTGCACATCATGCTGCATAAAAGAATCATATGTGTCCCATCCAAAAGACTTGGTTAGCTCTTTTGTAGCAACACTACAGTCACTATACTGAAGCTTATAAAATAGGCTCTGCAGAGCCAAAGGAATGCTTCCAGATGGCATATCATTCTCCGTTGTAGGCATGTGGTACACAGCCTGAAATTCACAATCCACGATAATCAGCATTTTCAGCATCTTGTGAAATGGGCATATGTTGTGGGTTATACCTTTCTGAAGTAAGGAATATGGTACAGAGTCTGAAGAAGAGAATTCATATAGCAAGTAGCTCCTTGATTCTTAAGACCAACATAACCTGTCTCTTTTTTTGAGTCATAACTCCAGTAATCAACCACCCGGCGAACAGCAACCTCCGCTTCGATTATACATGTATCATTCACAAGATATCCTCTACTTGGGTCATAGAGTTCACTTAAAGGCATAAATGAAGTGAAACCCCAATCACTTTCCCGTGCATTAAATTGGTGATGTGTGTCTGCAGAGGAAAAGAATAGAGGTCAAGAACATTCACAAATAAACCGCTATAGGAGAAAGTGTTTCTCCTATAGGAGAAAGTGTGTGCAAGCCCATAGTAACCTCCTCTTACAGTAAAGTTCCATGGAGACTTGCAGCACATACAGTTTTAAAAAGTATTGGACCATGTTTTCCCTTTTATGTTGACAGCAACAACTCAATGCAGCCTCAAAGTTTAAAGTTCCTATTACATTGCAAACACAATGTTTTATGAATTAATCAAAAGGATCATTTTGTCCCATGTGGCAATTGCCGTTTGACCTCTTGTTTTGGTTGCTTCCTTAAAGTTGCATCTTAAAAAATTTATAAGCAATGAACAGGAAGGGAAAACATTTTATTTCAAGAACCCAACAGAGCACTTTTCTCTTGTCCATTCCTTATCATGTGGTCCAAGTCAATAGAAATGCAAGCTTAAATGGATCAGTATAATTAGATTAGCAATACATTGGAATTTGGAGAAACATTGGAAGGCTCTACTATGATAAGACAGCAACCGCAAACTCCAGTATTGCATTAACCAGTTTAACATACATATGAAAAAAAGGTCACCATAATCTAAGCAATTCAACAATAGAAATATCATGGGAAAAACAAGGCATACCTTTTCTTATTGAGTACTTGCTGTGGATTTGATTAATAATAGCAAGGTTGAACTGTGCATATCTGCTCCACCCATATGGCAGGGTGGCTGAATCAGCAACATCCAGGTACATAGACAAGTGGTCTACATTATTTCCCTTGGGAAAAATCAGCACCCGCCTATATTAAGCAATGCAAACATCAGAACTTACATCAGTCGACGTCCTAACTAGGTTAGTCTGTACCATGTGCAGAGAACAAGATAATCAACAGGCAGGAAAGAGTTCAGATTCTTACCACTTGTATCCCCCGACAAAGAAAATTTCGGAGTAGTGCTTTTTGGTGTTCAACCTGGAGAAATTCTCGATCCTCCAAGTGAATCTATATGCAGCAGGATCCTCCACTGGCTGATTCTCCGCCGGCGTGGCAGTTTCCGTTTGCAGTGCTAGAGCAAAAACACGATCAGAGGCGCAAAAAAAAAAACAACCAAACAAAGAAACAAAGTAAAACCCTAAATCATCCCTCGTTAAAAACAACAAAAAAAACAAAAACAGGAAACAGTTTTTTTGATCATAACACACAGAAAACTAAAAAATTCCGGTGCAACAGGAACTCGATTCAACCACCAGACCGAGCAAATTAAAGATAAGAGTTTCGTTACCTTCCATGGGCTGGGGTCCTTCAGTGAGCGCCGGATGGGGAACCAGCATCTCCTCGTCCTCCTGCTGCCAAACCGAAGCACAAATCAGCGCTCAGATCCAGGAAACCCACACTCATTCCCTCAACAAAAGAAAAAAGGAAAAAAACTAGAAATCGAACACATGCGAAATCGATAGATATCCCAGTTCAACCGAATCCCGTGCCCCGAAACCGACCCCAAACCCTAGAAAACCAGGAAGAATCACCACGGAACGCAGAAGAAACACAGCGTATAAAGAAAGACCAAAGGATCTAGAGGCCATGGTAAATGGGTTTCTTAGGTTAAAAATTTACACGAGGGGAGGGGAGGGATAGGGATTCGGGAACGGATACCTCGAGAGGGGGAGGGGTCACCATAGTCATGGATGGATGCGCCGACTGGCGCTGGAGAAGCCGATCCGGCAGGAGGATCGCCGGCGGAGGACGGGAAAAGGGGGTAGGGGAAGGCAGCGGAGGGTACGAAGAGAAGGAGCTCTCCGAGAGCGAGAGCGAGCGACGACACAGAGACGAGCGTTCGGTGAAAGGCCGCGGGGTTTTATATGGAGCAGGGGCATTCAGGGAATTCCCGGCGGGGCTCGCATCCACAGTAGAAGTCCAAAGTCCGGACGGTAGCGTGGATTAAAATAAACATTCTAGTGTTTATCCGGAGGATTTTTCCGAAATGACAAACGGGAAATTTTTCGATAGGAATGGTCGGTTAATTACGGCGTTCTGTGGAAACGAATTCAGTTCCAGCCCTGTTTTTGTTTTCAAAGCCGTGATTTCGCTTGTCTTGGTGGAAGGAAGCCAAAGATGACCAGGGATCTCGATTTATTGGCTAGAATGGAAGGTGGGGATATTTTGGAGAGTGCCAAAATATTATAATATCTGTTGGGGGAAAAACCCCAAGTCATACCGCCACGGAGGCGCTCGGCTAGAGAACGCCGACCGGAAAAGCGCTCGACTAAAGGACGCCGACCAGAGAGAGCGCCAAGAGGCGCCCAACCAAAATAACCAAGTAGGGATGCTCGGCTAGAAAGAGCCGATCAGAAGAACGCCGACCAGAGAAGCGCTCGAACTAGGAAGCGCCGACCAGAGACAAAGCGCCAAATAGAAGCGCTCGGCTAGAAGGTGCTCGCCCAAAGGGCGTCGACCAGAAGTACTAGAAGCAACCCCGCCACAGGGCGCCCCTCTGGGCGACCAGCTCGGCTCGGCACTCTTGCCGAGCCGATGCCTTAACTAATACTCCTCCCCGCCTAGCTTTCTCGAAAGGTCCGGCGGCTATACACGCGACTCTACTACAACCTGCCACTATCTCCAAGCCATCAAAGCATAAGATCTCCGCAGGTATTCGGCACGACCTGCCATTAATGCATGAGGCTCCCTCAAGTCTCCAATGCACTCAGTCATTTAATGAACACGGCTCAAGACGATCTCCGGATCACTGAACCATCAAAGCGTATGGCTCTCCCTGACCGTCGGTTCATTCGGTAATAAATGCACTTACCATCCACGGACCCCAGGCCTACCACAGCCGGCGGTTCAACCACTCCAACAGGTCCGATCGACCGTGACAACTCCCTGGTTCCGGTCTGATTCGGTCCCGTTCTCCACTACGCCATTAATGGGCCAAATCGTGCCCAATTATGATGAAAAGAGACAAATTCCCCTGCCACCTCCCAGGTAACGTAATCCCCTTCTATAAAAGAAAACCTGGGAGAAGGGAATAGGGGACCCCCGGAGAGAACCCTCCTGGACCGGGTGAAAAGAAGCAAACAGCACAGACACAATTGAGGACATCATCCTCTTCATCTTCTTTATCTGATCCAAATGCTCTCCTGCCTGCTCTCTCCACATATTCTCCCTCTGACTTAAGCATCGGAGGGCCGGCGCCGGGGAGCCCGGCCACCGGCTTTTTTGCAGGACAGGACAGGACTGGACGCACCACCCCTCTTTGCTCTCTTCCACTCCCCAGCGGAGGACGCGGCCGGCCGGCGCCCCGCCGTCCGCCCTCTCAGGCGGCGGAGCTCCTCCTCCCCTGGCTTTGCGGCGGCCCCCGGGTCCAATTTCCAGCAACAGTTGGCGCTAGAGGAAGGGACCGAGTTCGCTGCCATGAAGCTAAGAAGCAAAGGGGCTTCCAATGCCTCTCGACGTCCTCCACCCAGTCCTGAGCATTCCGTCCGGAACTCACCACCTCCGGCCGAGTCAACCCCTCAAGTTCGGCCGGAGCAGTTTGATGCCCTGGTGCAACAAGTGCAAGCCTTGGCTACCGCTGTCCAAAGCTTGCAACCCAGGGGCATCCCAACGGCACCGCCTCCTCCGGCTCCAGCTCAACTGGAGCCTCCTACAAGCGGACTTCCCCTTCGAGGTCAGGACTCCCAAGTCCAGGCCTCCCTCTGGAGAGAGCACCCAGCCAGAGGCTACGGAGGCTAGCCACAGCCTTCAGAAGCTGAGTCGGTTCCAGGGCAACCTGCGCTCGAACGAACCGCTGCAGCGATCCTCCAGAATGATGAACTCGACAAGAAGGTCGAGAAGCTGGAGCGCCAAATCCAGGCACTCCACGGGAGAAAATCAGGACGTGATAACGACTTCGAGTTCACTACGAAGTCACCCTTCTCCCCGGAGATCGAAGATGAACCGGTCCCACTACGGTTCAAGATGCCCCAGGTGGAGCCCTACAACGGCAAGGCTGATCCCCTTGACCACCTGGAGAGTTACCGGGTCTTAATGGCCCTACAAGGAGCCTCGGAGGCCATGATGTGCAAAGCTTTTCCGGCGACACTCCGAGGGCCAGCCCGGCTTTGGTTCACCGGGCTGAAGCCGAGTACTGTCTCTTTCTTTGAGCAGCTCGGCAGATAATTTGCTGGCAACTTTGCCGCCTGCCAGCCCCAGCGGCGGACATCCGACTCCCTCCTTGATATCAAACAAAAGGAGGGAGAATCCTTCAAGGAGTACTTGGACCGGTTCACCGCCGCAACATGGGAGGTCCGGGAGCTTGACCAGTCAATCGCCATGTCGGCGTTGAAGACTGGAGCCCGGTCCTACAGATTCCTCTTCTCGATCGAGAAGAATTTCTCCACGGACCTCACCGAAATGTTCGCTCGGGCGCGGAAGTATGCCAAGGCAGAAGAGGCCGTAGCGGTTAGGCGGGGCGGGACCGAGCAGAACCCCAAGAAGAGACGTCGCGAGGAGCGCGGCCAGCCCAGAAGCCCGTCTCCGCGACGAGCTAAGAATCCGCCCCGCCCGAAGAGTCCACCCCGGTTGAGAGGACCGCCACAGCAGAGGTCACCACTCCGCCCGAGATTCCCACTGCAGGCCCGTGCACCCGAAGGGAGGTATGAAAAGTATACTCCCCTCAATGCTCCTCGGGCTGAAATCCTCATGGAGATTGAGAGTCGGGATTGCATCCGGCTCCCACCTCCGAAGCCAGACACCAGAATCCGGCGTGATCTCCGGAAGTATTGCCGTTTCCACCGGGATCACGGCCATGATACCGAGGATTGTTATCAGCTCCGAAATGAGATCGAAGCACTCATTCGCCGAGGGGTGCTCGATCGGTTTGTGCAAGGCCGGCGTAAAGGGAAGAAGCCAGCCAAAGGAGCAGCACAGCCTGAAGGTTCAAATGCCAACAGGCCCATCGCCGGCGTCATCAACACTATCCGAGGCGGGACCTCGGCTGGGGAAGCCTTAGGGGAAGAAGCCTCCTCGAAGCGCCTGCGCATCTCTGAAGCCATCTCCTTCTCAGATGATGATCTAGAGGGAGTCGAAACTCCCCATGATGATGCCGTGGTCATCTCCATGATCATAAATAAATTTGATGTAAAACGCATCCTGGTTGATAATGGAAGCTCGGCGAATGTTTTGTATTTTGGTACTTATTGTAAAATGGGGATGACAAAAGAACAGCTACGGAGGATGAATGGTCCGCTAGTTGGATTCACTGGGGATTCAGTCCCAGTAGAGGGCGAGATCGACCTTCTGGTCACGGCCGGGCTCGCCCCTCGTGAAAGTACCGTGGGTATGAGCTTCCTTGTAATACGCTTGCCCTCGGTTTACAACGCCATCCTCGGAAGGCCAGGACTCAATGCCCTCCGAGCAGTGGTCTCAACTCACCACCTGCTGATGCGATTCCCTACCAGCCAGGGAGTCGGTGAAGTTCGAGGGGACCAAATGGTGGCAAGACGATGCTACCTAGCGACCCACGAGGCAAGACGACCAGTCGAGGTGCCTGCCCCAACGACTGACCAGCCCTCAACTGAAGTTATGGAGGCACGGGTCAACCCCCAGAAAGAGCGGGTAGAGCCTGGTGAGTTGTTAATTCAAGTTCCCTTATGAGAGAACTTTCCCGAGCTAACCGTGCAGGTCGGCTCTGGCCTTGGCGAACACGAGAGGAGTCGCCTCGTCAACTTCCTACGGGACAATATGGATGTCTTCGCATGGTCGCCTGCAGACATGCCGGGGATAGATCCGGAGGTCATGGTCCACCGGCTTCAGGTGAAGCCGACCTGCAAGCCCGTGCGACAAAAGAAGCGAGGCGCCGCCCCTGAACGACAACGAGCAGCAGCCGAGGAGGTCGGCAAGCTCCTTGAAGCCGGCTTCATCCGGGAGATATCCTATCCGGAATGGCTCGCCAATGTGGTCCTCGTCAAGAAAGCCAGCGGGAAGTGGCGTATGTGCGTGGACTACATCGACCTGAATAAAGCCTGCCCGAAGGACAGCTTTCCACTTCCCAGCATCGACCAGCTCGTGGACTCCACATCGGGTCACGAGCTGCTGGCATTCATGGACGCCTTTTCCGGATACAACCAGATCCGCATGGCGCCAGAAGATGAGGAAAAGACAGCCTTCATCACCGACGAGGGAACCTACTGCTACAAAGTGATGCCATTCGGCTTGAAAAACGCCGGGGCAACTTATCAAAGGCTGGTCAGCCGGATCTTCAAAGACCAAATAGGCCGAAACATGCAGGTCTACGTGGATGACATGCTGGTGAAAAGCAAGGTGGCGCAAGACCACATAGCCGACCTCAATGAAGCATTCTCCACACTCCGAAAGTACCAGATGAAGCTCAACCCAGCTAAATGTGCATTCGGGGTCACCTCCGGCAAATTCCTCGGCTTCATCATTACACAACAAGGAATTGAGGCCAATCCAGAGAAGATCCGAGCCCTCCAAGAGATGACGCCTCCCAGGACGGTCAAAGAGGTACAGCGGCTCACGGGCCGAGTGGCAGCCCTCGGGAGATTCATCTCCCGCTCGGCCGAGCGCTGCCTTCCATTCTTTGCAGCCCTCAAGAAGCCGAAGAACTTTTTGTGGTCGGACGAGTGCCAGCAATCTTTTGAAGAGCTCAAGCACCTACTGGCTTCCCCTCCCCTGCTCATGAAGCCTCAACAGGGTGAGCTCCTCTACTTGTATCTAGCTGTCTCCCCTGTAGCAGTAAGTTCGGTCCTGGTCCGAGAGCAGGGCAAACTCCTGAAGCCAGTATATTATACCAGTCGGGTCTTAAGGGACGCCGAGACCCGATACTCCAAGCTTGAGAAAACCGCCTATGCTTTGGTCATCTCGGCTCGGAGGCTCCGACCCTACTTCCAAGCTCATACAGTGGCTGTGCTGACTGACCAGCCGGTCAAGCAGATCCTGCAGAGATCGGATCGTGCGGGTCGGATCACTAAATGGGCCATTGAGCTCGGGGAATTCGACATCGAGTACCGGCCCAGACCGGCGATCAAAGCACAAGCACTCGCAGACTTTATAGTCGAGTGCACCATACCGGATGAGGTCGAGCCTGAACCTGAGCCACCAGTGGAGCAGACCCCGAGTTTGACATGGACTCTGCATGTCGATGGCTCTTCAAACTCGGGGGGTAGCGGAGCGGGACTTATCCTCACCAGCCCGGAGGGGGTGGTCGCCGAGCAAGCCTTGCGCCTCGAATTTTCTGCTTCAAATAACATGGCGGAGTATGAGGCACTTGTCGCCGGGCTTAAGCTAGCCAAAGAGCTAGGAGTGAAGGACTTGAAGGCCTTCAGTGATTCTCAGCTCGTCGTCAACCAAATTGTGGGCGGCTTCGAAGCCAGAGACCCGACCATGCAGAAGTATCTTCAGAAGGTACGGGATCTCGTCTCGACCTTGGAATCCTTTCATATTCAACATGTTGCCAGGTCGGAGAATCTCAGGGCCGACCAGCTATCAAAGCTGGCGTCCTCTCGCATGAGCGAGCTTCCCAAAGAGGCAGTACTGGAATATCTCCAAAAGCCCAGCACAGACGAGCCCGAGCAGACCCTCTGCACCGAGTTCGAGCCAAGCTGGATGGATGAACTCATCAGCTATCTGCAAGACGAAACCCTCCCCGCTGATGAATGAGAGGCTCGCCGAATCAAGCGACTCGCCACCCGGTACATACTATACGAGGAAAAGCTCTATCGGAGATCCTTCACCTCTCCCCTCCTTAGATGCCTTCGCCCAACGGAAACTAATTATACCCTGCGCGAAGTCCACGAAGGGATTTGTGGAAACCATCTGGAAGGGCGAGCATTGGCCCATAAAATTCTGCGCCAAGGATATTATTGGCCGACACTCCAGAAGGATGCTATGGATTTCGTCCAAAGATGCGACCGGTGCCAAAGGAACGCCAATGTTCAGCGCCGGCCCTTGGCTCCTTTGACTTCTATCAGCTCCCCTTGGCCCTTTGCCCAGTGGGGAATTGACATTCTAGGGCCATTTCCACTGGCCACCGGGCAAAGGAAGTTCCTGGTCGTCTCCATCGACTACTTCACAAAGTGGGTAGAAGCCGAGCCCCTCGCCCGGATCACCGAGCAGAAGATGCGGGATTTCGTCTGGAAGTCCATCATTTGCAAATTCGGGCTTCCCCGCATCCTTATCTCTGACAACGGTCGCCAGTTCGACAACATCCATTTCAGAGAGTTCTGCTCCGAGCTTGGCATTGACCACCGCTTCACCTCGGTCGCGCATCCTCAGACAAACGGAGAAACCGAGGTAACAAATCGTACTATCTTGCAGGGTCTCAAAGCCAGGCTCGACGAATCTAAAGGACAATGGGTCGGAGACCTGTACAATGTCCTGTGGGCTTACCGGACCACGTTCCGCGTCCCCACCGGCGAGACCCCCTTCAACCTAACATATGGGAAGGAGGCCGTCATTCCACTAGAGATTGGGCTCCCCTCTCCAAGAGTCGAGCACCACGATGCCAGCTCCAACTCTTCGCAGCTCAGAGGCAACCTCGACCTGATCGAGAAAACAAGGGAGGCCGCCCGAGTGCGTATGGCAAGGTACCAGCAAAAGACAGCTCAGTACTACAACGCCAGGGTCAAAGTCAAATCTTTCAAACCAGGGGACCTTGTCCTCAGAAGAGCTGAAGCCTCCCGACCAACTGAGCAGGGGAAGCTGGCCCCGAATTGGGAAGGACCATACCGAGTCACGCGCATCCGCCGACCCGGGACTTATAAGCTAGAGTCCCTAGACGGGACTCCCATTCCGCGGAGTTAGAGCTCTGAAAATCTCCGCGTGTACCACCAGTAGAACCCTAAGAGGTTCCCCATTATTCAACCATTGAATTTCATTCTATGAATTTCATTTTACAATAAACTGATGGTTTGCGTGCTTATTCCGAGCTCACCAATTCTCCTAATTATCTCATGCCATCAGGTTTATTCTTCTTTTCTGACCACGGTTGGGATGCCCCGGTGCCTCGGGATGATAGAGTACCTACGCGGGCTCCCTGAAGATGTTCGTGAGTTCGTGGCGCGCTCTCCACCGGCAACGAGCTCGGCTTGTTCTCCTACCCTGACCACGGTCAGGATGCCCCGCCGCAACGGGATGCCCCGATTCGTCGGGATGGCCCGAGACGTCGGGGAGTGGTCCTCTCTGACCGGACGAGCTCGGCTCGCGCTCCATCGACTATGAGTAGCGGTCCTCTCTGACCGGACGAGCTCGGCTCGTGCTCCATCGACTATGAGTAGTGGTTCTCTGACCGGACGAGCTCGGCTTGTGCTCCATCGACTATGAGTAGCGGTCCTCTCTGACCGGACGAGCTCGGCTCGTGCTCCATCGACTATGAGTAGCGGTCCTCTCTGACCGGACGAGCTCGGCTCGTGCTCCATCGACTATGAGTAGCGGTCCTCTCTGACCGGACGAGCTCGGCTCGTGCTCCACCGACTATGAGTAGCGGTCCTCTGACCGGACGAGCTCGGCTCGTGCTCCATCGACTATGAGTAGCGGTCCTCTCTGACCGGACGAGCTCGGCTCGTGCTCCTACCCCGACCTCGGCCGGGATGCCTCGAGACGTCGAGATGCCCCGGTTTATCGGGATGCCCCGATGCGTTGGGATGCGGTCTTCATTGACCAAGACGAGCTCGGCTCGCTGTCCGCCGGCTTCAACCGACGAGCTCGGCTCATTCTCCATCGCCGGATTTCTCTGCCGACGTTCCCAAAGAACGGAGTCCGAGCAGAGAAGCGTCTTCAGTCGCCTCGGCGCCAGGACGCATACGGTACAAGGTACCCATTTACTTAACGTTAATGTCTCTATATTGTCTATTCTATTCTTGGATTTCTCTGTCGACGTCCCCAAAGAACGGAGTCCGAGCAAAGAAGCGTCTTCAGTCGCCTCGGCGCCAGGACGCACACGGTACAAGGTACCCATTTACTTAACGTTAATGTCTCTATATTGTCTATTCTATTCTTGGATTTCTCTGTCGACGTCTCCAAAGAACGGAGTCCGAGTAGAGAAGCGTCTTCGGTTGCCTCGGCGCCAGGACGCACACGGTACAAGGTACCCATTTACTTAACGTTAATGTCTCTATATTGTCTATTCTATTCTTGGATTTCTCTGTCGACGTCCCCAAAGAACGGAGCCCGAGCAGAGAAGCGTCTTCAGTCGCCTCGGCGCCAGGACGCACACGGTACAAGGTACCCATTTACTTAACGTTAATGTCTCTATATTATCTATTCTATTCTTGGATTTCTCTGTCGACGTCCCCAAAGAACGGAGTCCGAGCAGAGAAGCGTCTTCAGTCGCCTCGGCGCCAGGACGCACACGGTACAGGGTACCCATTTACTTAATGTTAATGTCTCTATATTGTCTATTCTATTCTTGGATTTCTCTGCCGACATCCTCAAAGAACGGAGTCCGAGCAGAGGAGCGTCTTCAGTCGCCTCGGCGCAAGGACGCACACGGTACAAGGTACCCGTTTATTTAATGCTTTTACATTACTTATCTACCCTGGGATTTCTCTCTACCGATGTCCCCAAAGAGTGGACTCCGAGCAGAACATTTTCAATCGCCTCGGCGAAGAAGTGCTCATGACACCAGCACATTATTATACTAAGCCCGGGGAATCCCCGTCACGAGCTGACGAGTATTCAACCCATTTGTTGGAAAAGAATCTGGTCCACCCCGATAACTCAAGGCTCGGACCCAGAGTTCACTAGCCTCGCTAAAATTTAAGTCCTAGAGACCGCCTTAGGGCTCGATCGAATTCTGGACTAAGCTCGGAAAGACTCTCCGAGCCCAAATCCCTTTGGCATAAGCGTTGTTATGCCGCTGGTCGAAGGTCTGAGCAATAAAGCTCGGCAAGCTGAACCTAAACCCAAACCCTGTGGCGGGCGAAATTAGAGGCCATAGAGCCCATCTCCTTGGAGCCTAAAATGGATCCGAGCAGAAAAACTTGGGACTATAACAGAATAGTTTCCAAAATTATGTGTTCATTTCAAAAAGGCCCGTAGGCTACAAGGATTCGGGCTCGGCCCTTACAAAATGCGGGGACTCCCGACTTAAAAATAACAAAATTACACTCTAAGGCTCGAGCTCGACCACTTCGGCTTCGGCAGTGTCGGGGGCGGCGGGCTCAACAGCCGGGACCTCCTCGGCCTCGACAGCGATAGGAATAGTCTCGGAGGCGACCTCGGCAACTTCCGGGACGGCTCCGGCCGCCTCGGCCAGACCTCCCTGGTCGGCCCCCGGAGTTTCTGCCTCTGCCTCCGCCTCCGGCCTTTCGACTCCTGCTCCCGGTCGGAGCAAGTTTACATCAAAATCCGGGAGGAGCCGCCGCAGCTGGTTGCGGAAGTCCCGGAAGCCCTGGATCAGCCCATTCACGCCCTCCTCTGCTAAGAGGTCGCGGAACTCCTCCGACTCGCGAAAGAGCGCCACCGCGCTCTGGGCTTGCTCCCGAGCCTCGAGCTCCCGAGCCTCATGATAGGTGGCCTTCCGCTCGAGGTCCCTTAGCTCCCGCTCGAGCTCTAAGTGGCGAACGCGGGCATTCCCCACCTCCTGCTCACGGGAGACCAGCGCTTCCTCGGCTTGGGCCAACCGAGCCTCTGCGGCGCGCAGCTCGGACCTCGCCAGTGCATGCGCGCCCTTCTCCTCATCGAGCTCTGCGGTAAGAGCTCGAACCCCCTCCTCGGATGCTCCAACTTTTTCCTGGAGCACCTGATGTTCGGCCTCGGCGGCTTGGTACTTCGCCTCGGCGGCTAGGTACCTCGCCTGGGCCTCGTCATAACCGCGCTGGCACCTCCGGGCCTTCTCCCGGTATTCTTGGACTAGGTGCATCAGCATCTCCGTCTCGTGCAAATGCTGTAAAAGAGACGAAAAGAAAAACATAAGGCGCCACTAGTAGAAAACCTATACAGATTACACAGGTGGAAAATTTTACTTACCCGGACGACGTTGCAGTGGGTAATGTCCATGAAAGCATTGTAGCTCATGGACTGCATCGCGGCCCAGTCGGCTGGGAGCAGCGCGACCCGGAATATCTCACGCGCTACTCGAGGGTTTTCGAGGGCTGAATCACCCTCGAATACCGACCAGGTGGGTGCGAGGGGCACCCGTTCTTCCAAGCCCGATGGGCCCGGAAGGCCAGCATCGGCTGGCCTAGGCGGAGCCGACCCCAAGGCTCCCTGACTGCTCCCCAGCTCGGAGCTAGGGGGTTGGGGTCGAATGAGCGGCTAATTTGACCGCCGCACAACTATAGCGGGGCGTGCAAGCACGGGACCCGCGGAACTCCTCCCCTGGTCGGCAACTGAAGCGTCCTGCCGACCAGGAATCTGCGCTAAAGGCGCTGGGCATGGGGGCGCCACCGAGGCTTCTCTGGAGCCCGAGCCCCCGGAATCCGCGCCCTCCCTCCGACCAGCTTCGAGGCGCGCGGGCTGAGAAGGGCCCGCCTCGGAGTGAGCGGGGCGAGAAGGACCCGCCTCGGCCACCGTTGCCGCCGGGGGCGCTGGGGTCGCCGAGACCTTCCGTTTCTTCCTCGGCTCGGTGGGCTCGCCCGAGAGCTCGGCTGCCCTCTTCTGGAAGCGGGCGTAGAGGACTTCGCTTTTCGTCACCATCTTTGCGATATCTGCAAAGGCAAAAAGGATTAGAACATTAGAACAGTAGGGAAATAAAAAGACATCTTGTAATTACTTACCGTGGGGATGCGCCGAGCTCAAGCCCACGTTCACCAAAGCGTCCTCACATATGAGGCCGTTCAGTAAGATGCCGTCCCCGAGACTGCGGATGGCGTCGAGGATCCCCTGCTCACGCGGAGAAAGCTGGGGGGGCCTGTTGATAGACTTAAGCTGGGCTGGCCCCCACCTGGGGTCAAACCCCCAAGACCGTTCAGAGCCAAGGAAGAAGAATTTCTCCTTCCAGCCATGAATGGACGAGGGGGCACCATGAAAGAGTGGCCGACCCGCCCGAAGGGCGATGTAAAGCCACTCCCCGTCTCCCGGATTCGACTTAAAGATAAAAAGTCGCCGGAAAACGTTGACAGAGGTCGGAATCCCCTACAGTAAACACAGTGACAGGAAGCCCATCACTGTCCTCCAGGCATTCGGAGTGAGTTGCGCCGGAACCAACTGGCATACCGTCAGCAACTCATTCACGAAGCCGTGAAGAGGAAATCGGAGGCCGGCCCAGAGTGATTCCAGGTGCACTCCAATCCGGCCTACCGGAGGATCGGTTATCCGATCCCTTCGCCTGGCGGGCTCCAAACGGAACCCCTGAAGAGGGAAAAACCACTCTTCGGTCATTTCGACCTCCAGGATGCTCATGGTGGACTCAACCTCACTGGGAAGAGAACCCATTGCAAAAAAAAAGAAATTAAAAAAGAAGGGGGACCTGAGGAAGATGCCGGAGAAAAGGGACTTCGGTCTGAGGAAGACTGGAAGAAGGAAAGCTGGAAGCAGAAGGCAATAAGAAAGAGGACGGAAGGCCAGGGGAGGGTTTATATAGACCTCCCCAATGGCCCGGATCAGCAAAGAAAACGCTCTGTTCCAATTAGATGATAACACGTGTCGGTCTAAAAGACAGAACGACGCATTTAATTAGAGCCAGCGCTTCGAACATTGAAGCGCCCCCATCGGATCGTGCGGAAAGGCGTCCGCAATCGAAGATCGTGTGGCCCCATCATGAGCCCACGACGCGAGGACGCTTCGCGAAAGGTGCCCCAATAATGAGGCTTTTCGGGAAAGAAGAGACGCCGCCTATTAAAGGCACCTCGAAGCTTCCGATAATTCAAAATGCGCAGTAAATTAAAATTTTCGGAACCCGAAATGACCCAACCGAGGCTACTTCCCGCGCTCCAGCTGGTAGCCAACTGGAACTCGGAAGTCGGGGGGTAGTGTTGGGAGAAAAACCCCAAGTTATACCGCCACAGAGGCGCTCGGCTAGAGAACGCCGACCGAAA
The DNA here is from genome assembly GCF_009389715.1 of Phoenix dactylifera. Taxonomy (NCBI): domain Eukaryota; kingdom Viridiplantae; phylum Streptophyta; class Magnoliopsida; order Arecales; family Arecaceae; genus Phoenix; species Phoenix dactylifera. The sequence continues at coordinate 27,099,137 of NC_052395.1, forward strand.
AAGCGCTCGACTAAAGGACGCCGACCAGAGAGAGCGCCAAGAGGCGCCCAACCAAAATAACCAAGTAGGGATGCTCGGCTAGAAAGAGCCGACCAGAAGAACGCCGACCAGAGAAGCGCTCGAACTAGGAAGCGCCGACCAGAGACAAAGCGCCAAATAGAGGCGCTCGGCTAGAAGGTGCTCGCCCAAAGGGCGTCGACCAGAAGTACTAGAAGCAACCCCGCCACAGGGCGCCCCTCTGGGCGACCAGCTCGGCTCGGCACTCTTGCCGAGCCGATGCCTTAACTAATACTCCTCCCCGCCTAGCTTTCTCGAAAGGTCCGGCGGCTATACACGCGACTCTACTACAACCTGCCACTATCTCCAAGCCATCAAGGCATAAGATCTCCGCAGGTATTCGGCACGACCTGCCATTAATGCATGAGGCTCCCTCAAGTCTCCAATGTACTCAGTCATTTAATGAACACGGCTCAAGACGATCTCCGGATCACTGAACCATCAAAGCGTATGGCTCTCCCTGACCGTCGGTTCATTCGGTAATAAATGCACTTACCATCCACGGACCCCAGGCCCACCACAGCCGGCGGTTCAACCACTCCAACAGGTCCGATCGACCGTGACAACTCCCTGGTTCCGGTCTGATTCGGTCCCGTTCTCCACTACGCCATTAATGGGCCAAATCGTGCCCAATTATGACGAAAAGAGACAAATTCCCTGCCACCTCCCAGGTAACGTAATCCTCTTCTATAAAAGAAAACCTGGGAGAAGGGAATGGGGGGACCCCCGGAGAGAACCCTCCTAGACCGGGTGAAAAGAAGCAAACAATACAGACACAATTGAGGACATCATCCTCTTCATCTTCTTTATCTGATCCAAATGCTCTCCTGCCTGCTCTCTCCACATATTCTCCCTCTGACTTAAGCATCGGAGGGCCGGCGCCGGGGAGCCCGGCCACCGGCTTTTTTGCAGGACAGGACAGGACTGGACGCACCACCCCTCTTTGCTCTCTTCCACTCCCCAGCGGAGGATGCGGCCGGCCGGCGCCCCGCCGTCCGCCCTCTCAGGCGGCGGAGCTCCTCCTCCCCGGGCTTCGCGGCGGCCCCCGGGTCCAATTTCCAGCAACAATATCTATATGGTTAGATCAAGACTGGTACTTGCTTTAAGTAAGAATTTTAGATTTATTAATTAAATATTCATTTTAAGTGAGCAAAAGGAAGATAACAAAATTCTTGATGATTATATTTTTATGTGATCGGCTGATATGTGGAGATTAGTAGATGTTCAACGGAGACAACGGTCAAGGTTTCTTTTTATCATTTTAATGACAGAAATCAAGATCTAGGCCCAAATAAAATCTTGCTTTGAATATACTTGTACAAAAAAAAAATAGGAGTACATAGATTTGTAGTATTTATGTATTCATTAAGTGTGCATCGAGTATGTATGCATTCACATGAGATTAGGCATATAATGGTAGGATAATGTCCAAAGCAAATTGTTTTTACATAAAAAATAAATAAGTATACATATTTTATATATTTAATTAAGTAAATTTGATGGAAAATATTTAATATTCAATTAAATGATATTTTGTAAAAGAATGCCATTAGGCCATCTCGTAGCTTTCCTTGACCAACTATTTTATCATGTCTAAAGTGTGATTTGGGTTGACAAGGAGCTGCTGAAGTGATATTGTTGGGTCAGTTTGGTTCGTATTCTAAATAGATTTGGATCAATTTTGATTCTAATTTTTAAAACCTGATTGGATTGGTTTATGTCGAGATTAGAGGGCTAGTATCCCTACCCAACCAATAAAGTGTTGGAAATATACTGTCCCAGAAAATTTTAAATCTATAATACTCTACTTCAACAAATAATAGGCAGAAATAGGCTTACAGAAAATAAATAGAGAAAGTGGAAAAATGGAACCCGAGATGCTGAGGCGTGGTATGTTGGTCACTTTCCTTGAAGTAGATTTCGCCGCCTTACAGTGCACTAGGCTTGGATGGCGTTCTACTCCTGAGATACAACAGCCTCTCGCACTGTTCCTTCTGCCTCAATGATTTGCACGGATCAAAGAAGCTTTCGAACCCAGAATCAGTATGCAGCAAGCCCGTTGATTGAAAGAAAAACAGCAAATAGGGAGAATAGAAGTTCTCTGTTTTCAATTTTTTTATATCCTGTCTAATCCGAAGAGGTCTATTTATAGACTTCTTCGGGACAGACGCGACCCAAAAACGATCCAACGGTCGAAACCGGTAAGAAAGTTTGAAAAAACACTGGGAGTATGGCCAGCGGATGCGAGGTTGGTTGCGAAGAGGTGCTAACGAGGAAGCGACGTGGCTCCTCGTGCTATGGGTGCGAGGCATGACCCACGCACCTCTTGGCTCATCGTACCCGTTGTCCGACCTCGGCTCCTCTGGGCTCATCACACCTGTGGTCCGACCTCGGCCTCGGCTCTTCGCGCTTCAGTTGAGGTGGGTCGGACGAGCACAGGCACACAGAACCTCGGACGAGCAGGGGCAGGGCCCAGCGAGCACAAGCACATGCGCAAAGAACCTTCGCTCGGACAAGCACAGGCACAGCTCGGCTGCAGAGAACCTCGGCTCGGACAAGCACATGTCCAGCTCGGCTGCAGAGAACCTCGGCTCGGACAAGCACAGACACAGAGAACCTTGGCTCGGACAAGCACAGGCCCAACGAGCACAAGAGAACCGAGCTCGGCTCGGACAAGGAGGGAACATCCCAACGAGCACAAGAAAACCCAGCTTTACGTAATAGAAATAAAAAGGAGGGAATGGGAATCGAACCTGTTATCTCATCCCCACCCAAACAACACACCAACCACCAAGCCAAACTCCCTTATTAACATATATGTATAATATATATATTTTAAGTATGAAAACTTTTAATCATTATTTAATAAAAATCTAACATTCCCCCACCTGATTAAAATGTTTTCAAAACTTTATAAAATAAAAAATAGTCAAACCGGGCTTGTTTATGTCACGACTTCAATAAAGGTAGCTTGCGGCTTTGAACCTTTACCTAGTGAAAGTATATTTTCATCTGAAAGGTATAGTGGTAGCTAAAAAGCTTTGAACCAAATCCTTTGGTTCAGATTTCTATATACTTCACCCATGACAAATGCAAATACTGGGTTCATTATAGGTGGTGCTTTTTCTGGCCTTATGCACCAATATCTCAGTTTCATGAGTGCTCTAGGGGTTAAACCCTTATCCCCATAGACTGCGGCCACACAGTCACACTCACATAGGTGAGTCCTCCAAGGGTGCTCGCAGCACGGCACCTTGCCATAGACTCGGACTCATTCAGAGTTTTAAACTCTTCCGTATATCTCTGCTGTATTTAGCACTCACATCACAGGGAGAGACCAAATGACATAAAGTCATTTTATAATAGTGCTAACTAATCATTTAAACAACTTGTTTTTCCCGTTGAACCTTTCATCTTGGGATCTCCAGTCAGAATAGGTCGGGTTGCCATTGTCAATGATTCCTTATGGGTTTCAGTCCCATCCCCTTTGATGTTTCTATGACTTTGCTTCTAGCCAGTCCTTTAGTTAAAGGATCTGCTAGGTTATCTTTAGATCCAACAAATTCCAAAGTTATGATACCATTTTTAATTAGGTATCTAATAGTCTTATGTCTCACACTAATGTGTCTTCTGTTTCTCTTGTTATACTCAGTATTTCTACAAGTATTAATTGCAGCTTCATTATCACATAACAAAGAGATAGCAGGTATAGGCTTTTCCATAATAGGTATTTCAGACATAAGATTCTTAAACCATTCTGCTTCTTGACTTGCAGAATCTAAGGCTACAATCTCAGCCTCCATAGTGGATCTTGTGATCACAGTTTATTTGGATGATCTCCAAGCAACAGCTGCACCACCCAACATGAATATGTATCCACTAGTTCCTACTCGATTCACTGAATCAGTGATCCAACTAGCATCACTGTATCCTTCAAGTATAGTGGGAAATCTTGAGTAATGTAAACCATAATACATTGTACCTCTCAAGTATCTAAGTACTCTATCCAGTGCTTCCCAGTGACTAAGACTAGGGCAACTATTAAACCTACTAAGCTTTCCTATAGCATAAGAAATGTCAGGTCTACTTGTATTTGCAACATACATCAGTGTCCCAATAATTTGAGCATATTTCTCTTGGGCCACTGGATCACTTTATTGCACTTCAAGTTCAAACCATGCTCATAAGGTGTACTCACTGGTTTACAGTTGTACTTATCAAACTTCTTCAATATTTTCTCAATATATTGTGATTGATCAAAAATTATACCATCAGGTATTCTGGTAATCCTGTTACCAAGAATTACCTCTGCCTGACCTAAATCTTTCATATCAAAATTATTAGACAAGAAAGTTTTGATATCAGTCACCATATTCATATCAGTACCAAAAATTAAAATATCATCAACATATAAACACAAGATAATACATGAATCATTTTCTAACTTTGAATATAAGCACTTATCTGATTCATTTGCTTTAAAGCCATAAGAAACAATTATTTTATCAAATTTCCTATGCCATTGCTTAGGAGCTTGTTTTAAACCATAGAGGGATTTGACTAACCTACAAACTTTTCTTTCCTGTCCTTGAGCCACATATCCCTCTGGCTGATCCATATAGATCTCTTCCTCTAAATCACCATGAAGGAAGGCAGTCTTGACATCCATTTGATGAATTATCAAATTATGGATTGAAGCCAGTGCAATTAAAGTACGAATTGTGGTTATTCTAGTTACAGGAGAATATGTATCAAAGTAGTCAATACCCTCTTTCTGAGAAAAACCCTTAGCAACTAATCTTGCTTTGTATTTTTCAATAGAACCATCAGGTCTTAATTTCTTCTTAAATATCCATTTACAACCTATAGCCTTACTACCAGGTGGTAAGTCAGTTAAAAACCATGTTTTATTAGTCATAAGTGAATTCATTTCACTATTAATAGCTTCCTTCCAAAACATAGAATCTAATGAGTTCATAGCATCTTTATAAGTTTTAGGATCATCTTCAACCATAAAAGTATAGAAATCAGATCCAAAATCTTTCTTTTTCCTAATTCTTTTCCCTTTACCAAGTTCATTAATATCATTAAGTTCATTTTCATTTTCATTATTAGGAATAATTAGAGAATTAGATGGTGAACTACAAGATGCATCATTAGATCTATTTATTACATGCTTTTCTATTTTATCCTTAAATGGAAAAATATCTTCAAAGAAAGAAGCATCTTTAGATTCAATTATAGTATTCTTTTCTATGCCATTAATATCAGAACTAATGACTAAGAACCTATAAGTAACACTATTAAGAGAATAACCAAGAAACACAGCATCAAAAGTATTAGGTCCTAATTTTCTTTTCTTGATTAAAGGAATATTAACTTTAGCCAAACAACCCCAAATTTTTACAAAGTTTAGGTTAGGTTTTCTTCCTTTCCAAAGTTCATAAGGAGATTCATTAGAACCTTTAAATGGAACCCTATTAAGCAGAAAACATGCAGTAAGCATTGCTTCCCCCCACCAAACCTCAGGTAAACCTGAGTTGGCAAGCAAAGATCTTACCATATCTTGCAGAGTCCTATTTTTCCTTTCAGCCACTTCATTAGACTGAGGTGAATAGGGAGGTGTAACTTCATGTAGAATTCCATTAACTCTATAGAATTCATTCAAGTCATTAGAGGTGTATTCTCCTCCTCTATCTGACCTGAGAATCTTTATTCTCTTGTCAAGTTGATTTTCTACTAAAGATTTGTAAGTCTTGAACATCTCAAATGCTTCATCTTTAGATTTCATTAAATAAACTTGACAATACTTAGAATAATCATCTATGAAGGTAATGAAATACCTTCTACCCCCTTTAGTCAAAGTTCCATTTAGATCATATACATCTGAATGTATTAATTCTAATAAAGTGGAATTTCTATTTACTATTTTAAATGGTTTTCTAGGTTGTTTAGATTGAACACAAATTTGGCACCTTTCCTTTTCATTTAATGAAACATTAGGTAATAAACCAGAGCTAATCATTCTTTTAATAGTATTATTATTCACATGTCCTAATCTAGCATGCCAAAGAGATGAAGAACATATTGAAAGCACAATTTTATTATTGTTATCAGAAGGAAAATCCAAAGATACATTATTTATTACATACAAGCCATCACACTCATAGCCTTTGCCTACAAATGTTCCATTCTTTGTTATAATCACTTTCTTAGATTGAAATAACAAAGAATAACCACTCCTATTTAGAAGAGATCCACTGATCAGATTCCTCCTTCCATCGGGCACATGGTACACATTAAATAGTGTAAGCACATTTCCAGACGTAAGCCTTAGAAGTACTTTTCCAGTTCCAAGCACTCGTGCCGAGGTGGAGTTCCCCATAGTTACTGTTAGGCCGCTCCGGACTTGATAAGTAGTAAAAAGGGTATGATCAGTACACATATGAACATTCGCACCTGTATCCACTAACCAATCGGTAGAGCAAATTGCCAAATTTAATTCTGGACTTAAAGTTACATACCGATCATCAGTATTAGTAGGACCAGTACTGGATAGCACCATGTTGGTTTGTGGATTTGCAGGTTGAGAAGGCGCATGTTTGATAGTTCTGATACTTCTTCTTCTTCATCCGGCATACTCGAGCCATATGACCGAGTTTCCCACAATTGTAGCAAATCGGCTTCCGATCATTCTTATTGATATGATGTTTTGGCTTCATAGGTTTTCTTTTGTTTCTAGGTCCACCCTTTTCAAATTTGGAGTTCTTAAACTTATGGGTCTTATTCTGGCCTTCTACAAAGTTCACCTTGGTTAGAAGCTCAGGATTCATGAGTTACTCATTATCTTTCTCAAGGTGTTGTTCTTGGATCCTAATGGCAGACAATAGAGTTTTCATTGTCATATCCTCGGTTTTATGTTTCAGGGATAACCCAAAGTCTTTCCAAGAAGGTGGGAGCTTGTCAATGGTACAAGCAACTTGAAGGCTCTCAGTTATTCCCATTCCCCTTAAGCCTAATTCATGATAAATCACTGTTAACTCATGGGCTTGATCAACTACGGGCTTGGTGTCAACCATCTTATAAGACAGGAATTGACTAGCAGCATACTTGTCCATTCCGGCATCTTGGATACCAAATTTCTTATTAAGATCATCCCAAATCTCCTTGGAGGTTTTAAAAGTGCAGTAGACATCAAAAAGGGGATCAGTAAGATAGGACAGAATCCTTCCCCTACACAGGTAGTCTTTCTTCTTAAATTCCTCCAAATTACAAGTTCTAGCTGGTTCATTCTCTTCCTCATTTGGAGGAGAGTCAAAGATTATGGAAAATAACCCAAGTGTGGTTAAGAAGATTTCCATCTTCTGTCTCCAACGCTTAAAGTTATTTCCATTAAATTTTTCAGGAGGAACCAGGTCACTTGCATTGGCCATTGGGGTAACTCTAAGTACTAGCCTATTATATGTAGGAGAGAATCTACTTCAAGAATGTTGGGAATATACTGTCCCAGAAAATTTTAAATCTATAATACTCTACTTCAACAAATAATAGGCAGAAATAGGCGTACAGAAAATAAATAGAGAAAGTGGAAAAATGGAACCCGAGATGCTGAGGCGTGGTATGTTGGTCACTTTCCTTGAAGTAGATTTCGCCGCCTTACAGTGCACTAGGCTTGGATGGCGTTCTACTCCTGAGATACAACAGCCTCTCGCACTGTTCCTTCTGCCTCAATGATTTGCACGGATCAAAGAAGCTTTCGAACCCAGAATCAGTATGCAGCAAGCCCGTTGATTGAAAGAAAAACAGCAAATAGGGAGAATAGAAGTTCTCTGTTTTCAATTTTTTTATATCCTGTCTAATCCGAAGAGGTCTATTTATAGACTTCTTCGGGACAGACGCGACCCAAAAACGATCCAACGGTCGAAACCGGTAAGAAAGTTTGAAAAAACACTGGGAGTATGGCCAGCGGATGCGAGGTTGGTTGCGAAGAGGTGCTAACGAGGAAGCGACGTGGCTCCTCGTGCTATGGGTGCGAGGCACGACCCACGCACCTCTTGGCTCATCGTACCCGTTGTCCGACCTCGGCTCCTCTGGGCTCATCACACCTGTGGTCCGACCTCGGCCTCGGCTCTTCGCGCTTCAGTTGAGGTGGGCCGGACGAGCACAGGCACACAGAACCTCGGACGAGCAGGGGCAGGGCCCAGCGAGCACAAGCACATGCGCAAAGAACCTTCGCTCGGACAAGCACAAGCACAGCTCGGCTGCAGAGAACCTCGGCTCGGACAAGCTCGGCTGCAGAGAACCTCGGCTCGGACAAGCACATGTCCAGCTCGGCTGCAGAGAACCTCGGCTCGGACAAGCACAGGCACAGAGAACCTCGGCTCGGACAAGCACAGGCCCAACGAGCACAAGAGAACCGAGCTCGGCTCGGACAAGGAGGGAACATCCCAACTAGCACAAGAAAACCAAGCTTTACGTAATAGAAATAAAAAGGAGGGAATGGGAATCGAACCTGTTATCTCATCCCCACCCAAACAACACACCAACCACCAAGCCAAACTCCCTTATTAACATATATGTATAATATATATATTTTAAGTATGAAAACTTTTAATCATTATTTAATAAAAATCTAACATAAAGATCCATATATGTGTTATATAATCATGTATAGTAGATATGTACTAATATATATTAATCATGTATAGTAGATATATACTAATATATATTGTATATAATATGTAGGTTATTATGTTTAGTTTAAGATTTGCTTTTACACACACAGTATTGAACATTTGAATGATGTTCACTCTCTTTTCTTCTCCTTTTCTTAAATAATTTGTAGGTCTATCTTGATTTTTGATATTTATGGGATATTTTTGTGGTTAACTTGATAATACATTTTAAAAAAGGAAATAACTCGAAAACTAACCCAAACTAATCCGAACTCAATTGACTGGTGTTGGGTTGGTTCCAACATTCATTTTAGTTCCAGTTCTAAAAATTAGGAGCTGGTTATGATTGTGCCAATCCAAATTTAGCTTATAATATGAACCAAAATGATAATGCAACAAAATAATTAATCAGCAATAAACTATTTTGCTGTAAAATATAATTTGTTACTGATAAGTATTATAAGCCAACGAAATAAAAAGTTGGTTATAGAACATCTTTAAAGTAATTTTTTTGGCGATGAAATGTTATCTCATTGCTAATTTCTGTCACCAAACTTGTGGTGCCAAATATCCCAATCGTGCCTACTGGTGCAAACTTTTTTTATAATGATTTAAGACTTCTGTGCAACAAATTATTATTGTCATAAATACCAAGTTTTTAGTGATGACATATTAGTGTCACAAAGTAGTTATTACTTTTGATGGCTTTGTTAGAATCATTTTCAAATATATATTTGTGAATATAAAAATTAAAAATTATCTAATTTTTATGATGAATTAATTTCATCATTAATATTTTTATAATGTTAATAAAATTATTTTTCAATGCAAATGGATTTTGATTTTTTAGCAAGGATAAAATTTCATTGCTAAATATTCTTTTATTGATGACATTTACAATTTTATCCCAGAACATAAACTATTTAGTGATGAAACAACGCTTCATCATGCAATTCATCGCTATATAAATTTACAATGAAAAGGTTTTTGTTATTAATTATCTATAGAATTTTAGTGACAATAATATTTGATCGTTAAATATACTTTATTACCAACATATATAGTTTTGTTGCAAAATACTAACTATTTGATGGCAAATTTGATTTTGGCATCTCTACATTATTGTATAACTTTTACAAGGAAATAGTTTCATTACTAATATTTAAATAATTTTCAACAATGACAATATGTAATCATTAAATATAGCTTTATTGGCAACATGTATAGTTTTCTTACATACTATTGACTATTTGGCGATGAATTGAATTTTGTCATCTACATCGCTGGTATTTAATTTTATGATGGAATAATTTTCATTGCTGGTTATTTATATAATTTTCAACAAGGTTAATATTTTATCATTAAATATAACTTTATTTGCAACATGCATAATTTTGTTCTAGACTACTAACTATTTAACAACAAACTAGATTTTATTGCTTATACACCATAGGATAACTTTTATGATGAGATAGTTCTTGTTGCTAATTATTTATATAATTTTTAGTTATGACAATATTTCACTGCTAAATAAAACTTTATTGACAGGATATCTAACTTTGATTGTAGAATATTATATGTTTGACAACAAACTAGATTTTGTCATCTATACATTACTGTATAACTTTTACAATATTATTTTATTTCTAATTATTTATAATTTATTTTTTGGACAAATTAATTCTATTGCAAAATAATTTAGATTTTTTGCAATGATAATATTTCATCACTAATTATGTAGTTGTAAGTTTTTTTTCAAAAATATGTACTTGAAAATCATATATTAGAAATAAATATTATATATATCAAATAAGTATTAGAAGCAATGAAGTTTCTAACTGCATAATTGATTATATGTCCTATTTATACTCAAATATCTTTAAAGGGTTAAGTATGCTATTTTCATCCTGATTTAGTTAGAATCCTTTACTAAATAGGTTACAAGAGTGTTTCTCTCCTTTTCCATCAAGATGGGATAACAAACATATGGCTGACTTGGATGCTTACATGGGCATACCACCAACATACCATATCACCATTCGGTATTTTTGGACCTACTATTGGCTAAAATACCTGAGCACTGGGTCCAATATGAGTAGGATCACTTAGTCATGATTTATAATTGGAAAAACGGATGCTATGAAAATACATGCCACTCATTCAAAGAAAGATAATGGAAAGTTGATCAAAATAAGTACTAAATACTTTTCAAGAGATCTCCTCTAAATCACTTCCAGAAAGAATGATAAGGAAAAGAAATGGTAGAGTAGGTTCTGGTGCTTTGACCTTCAATGACTTAAATTACACTTTCATAATATCACTTGCTTGAAAAAAGAGGAGGCAAGATGTAGCCCTGATAAACTAGATAACTAAGATCAAGGAATTTAAAGAATAAAAGCAACACTAAATTAAGGATAAAGATAAAAATAATAACTTGTTATTTGATTGGCAAAAAGGTTTTTTCAGATTACATCTCCTTATGTATACAATTTGATAGACAATACAATAGTCATCCATCTTCAATGACAACAGCTCATGTCTAGCCTCTATTTCTTCTGACAGTTCTGGTAACTAGCGCTAACTATTCTCCACTACCCATATTGTCATAATAGATAGATCTCGTATCATCTGTCAGATGGATAGAGGGTTTCCATATAGTCATACTCGATCGGCTTTAAGCCTGTCAAAAATTGGTCTTCATTCGATCAACCCATAACACTTCACCTTCATCATTGCTCTCTCTACTCAACCTATGAAATGACATCTCATGCTAAAGTACTTTCAATCTGAATTAATTAGCTCTCCTACATGGTGCCTACTACTTCGGCCTCAATTATCATCAGAATGTTTGTTTGAAATCCTATCATTATTGTCCTGCCCCAACTTTGCCCTGTAGTTGAATATACATGTTTCCCTCAAGTACTATCATGAGTTAGGATGTGGTGTAAAGAGTGCCCATGCATCCCATTGGCCATTGATTAGAAAGGATGATGGGATGTACGGAGCAAGTTCGTACTCTATGAAAAAATTTGACATCTAGAAGGATTTTTCAAATAACTCTACCTATAAGGATTTCTGTTTTTCTTAAATTTGTCTCTATCATCGTAATGGAACCATACAACAATACTTCTTCTCCCTAAACGTAGTGGCAACATACTTACATAGCATAGGTTGCCTCTAAAAAACTGCTAAAACCTAATCTTTAAAGATCTTGCAATCAAGACAAGTCTCTTTAGATTACGCCTCGATATGGCTATAATTGAATGTCATATTCATCTTTCCTACCTTGACCTTCAGCCTCCCAAGTCCTTATTACCATCCTTGTAGGTCATTCCCATAGGCCACCTAGCCACCATGGAGAAGGAAACAAAATTCCAAATTATTACTCTACAGAATAGAGGTGACCTTGCTCGTGCTAGTATTCTCAAGCAAGTAAACTCACATGTACTCATTGAGGACCCTTAAGGCTTCTTCATTTTTGGTCATGTTTTCCATTCTAAGATTTCCTAGTTCTCTTTTTTTTCTTCTTTCCTCATTCTTCTAGAGAGATCTTTCTATATGACAAGTGAGATTTCAAGACTTCGATCTAGAATAACCTCAATTGCCATTGCCATGGCCAACCAAGATCCGCCTTTCTGATCTATGGTTGGACCAAGTCTAGTGATAAAAAGTTGTTGTCTAGGAGGCCAAAGGTTTTCTTGATATTCTTTTTTTTTGAAGTCACCTCGAATTACCGATCATCTTTTTGTTATGGATGCTTTATGCTTCTAGTCTCCCATGGCTTACTCCTTCCACTTTAACTTTTATATGTCCAACCATAGACTTCTAGATTTAAGGTTTCTTTTAAATATTTATCTTACTAGTGAGATGTCTAAGCAAATACCATAAGTTGAGATCCTTGACGGTGACTTTGGCCTCGATTTTAGCAAAACAGCCAATTGTACATCATACATGAAGGCCTTTTGCTATCATAACAATTCAATCTCAAGGTAGGACTTTATCGCCTTCTTTCTTATTTAGATTTTTAAATTCTTCTTTTATTATCAAATGGTGAAGATTGTAAAAGCTCACTTCTGACTAGTTGCTGTCCTAGCCGAAGATCAACCTATATCTCCAGGATCTTTAGTCTTCGGTTGTCTCTACCAAAGCCTAATGGACTTCACCTTGGGTATTTAGAGCTACAAGGGTCCCTTGTGGAACCTTCAACTATGGCTTTCTACTTATTTCTTAGAGGTCCATCCTTTGGTGAAAATTCTTGAAGCCTCGCTCCTAAGTCTCTATTTTTTTAATATAATGGGACAGAATCTTTCTTTCGCCAAATACTTCAAAAAGTTTTATGAAGATTTGACTTAATAGCACCGACTCTCTTCTTTGTCCATTCCTTCATGCTCTGAAATCTTGTTGGTTTCTTTTTCCTCGAGCTAACAAGTCTCCTAAAGAGCTTGAGGTGGTGGGTGACCAATGGAGACATTTTCTCATCCCTTGAGACCTTTATATTGGTTCTGCCATCGAGCAATTAGGCAACAACACCTTCAAAAGGCTTTGATGGTGAACTAGCTTTTTAGAGGACTTCTCCTAAAGAAACTAGTCTGACCTAAGGTCTATCTGATCCAACGACAAGGAAGTCACCATCTAAAGATATTTGACAATACATGGTCACCATCTAAAATCTTGAAGCCAACTCTAAGTTGGACAGAAAGACCAACCGATATGATGGTTGCCTAATCACTATTAGGTCCTACACGATGATGGCATAACTGTCATCCAAACTATTCTAATGGCAACCAGGTCATCATCGGAACTTCTTTGCTTTTAGAAGCTCACCCCATGGTAAGATAGCATAGTTTAGATTTAGAATTTTTTTTTAATCTTTTCAAACTCTAAAAGTACCCACTTATTCCTATAATTGTAAGAAGCGGCAAAGTCTACCTCTATATTTACTTAGTTTTGATCATTAAAAATTAAATAAAATTTCTCTTTTTTGAATGCGCTATTGTGTGTCTCTTTCCTTTGTGGTGGATTTTGAGCAAATTTTGGTTGATTCTAGGGAACAGTGATGTGATCAATTAGTGAAGTCCTTGTTTGTGATGCACTTCAAAGGTATTAGCTGGTATAGCCATTAGCAATTACAGAGTGAGGTGGTAAAGCAATTACTTATCCCTTAGCTTTAGTTATTTAGTTTCCTTTGCCCTTTAGCTTTTTAAGACCATGATTGCTTTTAACTTCTAGACTCTATTTAAGTTATTGCTCAATTGGTTTTAGTTTCTTCTTCTTTCTCTACTTTTACTGTCTCTCCCTTGTTGACACCCCACTTGGCACCGTACGCACTCTTAGGAAGTGTCTTCTTATGCGATATCCTAGGACCTATGACTATTGCATCCCCAAGGCAAAATCATTGTTCGAACATGCACATTTTGTCCCACTTGCTTCCTCAAACATTGGACCTTCCAATAATAGGATCTAGCGGGATCTTATTGTTAGATTTCCATATTAAAATTTCCATCTTTTAGAGATCTAACTATAGATCCTTATTGCTAGGACAATTTGACGATGGCCTTATGTTTGTTTAGGAGTAGCAAAATATGACCCGACCCGCCAACTCGACCCGTGTTCAACCCACCATAAATATATTTGGGTTTAGCCTAAACAGGTACGGATCGTAAATAGGTTGACCCGTTTAACCTATTTACTAATTGGGTCGGATATAGGTTTTAGTTGTTTGACCCATTTAACCCGTTTATAATTTGATGTGAATAGTGCTTTTTTTTTTCCCGTGGTCTGGTCCGCAACTCTGCCGCTCCGCATCCTCTTTCGTTTCCCCATTTCCCCCTTCCTCTCTAGTCTCTACTCGAAGGCCGAAGCTCCATGGCAGTATGGTACCCTCCTCCTCCTTAGTTAGCGATCAACGACCCGTGGAAGCCCCCCTCCAAGACCCGTCCCCTCACCATCCTCGGCCCCAACGACCCCCGCGACGCCCCTGGACGCCGCCCACCTAAAATCGAGCGGCGGGGAGGACGCCGGAGACGAAGGGTACCGGAAGTTTGAAGACCTCCAAGGGGGGGAGGATCCGAGAGCATGAGGGCGGCGGCGGGGGCTAGGGTTAGGATTTCGGGCCCTCCCCTCTTCGTTCTCCTTCTTCGACGCTCAAGACCCCGAGCCCGCCCTAGCGGCTTAAGGTTAGGGTTCTGGCGTCGACGGTGGCGGGGGCTAGGGTTAGGATTTCGGGCCCTCCCCTCTCTCCGTTCTCCTTCTTCGACCCTCAAGACTCCGAGCCCGCCCTAGCGGCTTAAGGTTAGGGTTCCGGCGTCGACGGCGGCGGCGATGAGAAGGTACGAGTTCTGCAGTTCCTCCTGGTACGCTTTCTCCACCCTTATTAGGTTTCTATTCTTCCAATCGTCGGATCCATCGAACCCCTCAGAGCCCAACCCTTAGGAGGAGGGGGAGGAGAAGAGACGCTGGGAGTCGAGCCCTTCGCTGGAGTCATTGTTGTCGAGCCAGAGATCATCGTCGTCGAGCCAAAGATTGTTGTCTTCTTCCATGGAGAGTGCGGGTTTGCAGAAGGATGGGAGGAAGAACAGGTGGAGAACGGGTTCAGGTTCGCCTACATCTGGCCGGCAGATTAAACAGGTGGAGAGCGGGTTCAGTGGGGACTGGGGAACGAGATGAGAAGTTTTTTTTTTATTAAACGGGTTAAACGGGTCAGGTCGGTTTACTTGTTTAATAAACAAGTCAGGTTCATGTTGTAATTTTCTGACCTGTCTAATAAATAGGTCGGGTTCAGTTTATGATTTTTTGATCCGACCTGCATCTGACCAACCCGTTTATATCCGACCCGACCCGATTGCCACCCCTATGTTTGTTGGTTTTAAATTTTAATTTTAGCACCCTCTAAATTGCTTGCGGTATTGCAGAGTGACTCAACGGGTTGTTGCTATCATAATGGATGAGCTATATCATCAAGATGTTTCACCAATATTTTTCTACTGTTGGATTATTCTGACAGCAAGTTCTTCTGTTAAATCACCTTTTCTATCACATTATATCCATGTGCACCCAAATTGAACTTTTGAAACCTAGATAGGGCCGATCTTATCTATCTGGGAACCTTCCCCTCCACCTCTCCTTTATAAGATCATTAGTCTCTCACCCAATGAATGTGTTGCTTAAATGTTAGGTGATGAGAGGCCCCAAAGGAACTGCTCTGCTATGCAATAGGACTGATTGGATTTTGCTTTAGAGGCATCTTCGGGTGAATCCGGGGCATCTCGGGCTCATCTCTACCACTCTTCTAGTTACTTTTTTCCTTCTCTTTTTCATAATTTACCATATTCTATAAGTGTATCAGCTTAAGCATTTTATCCTACCTATCATTTGCCAAGGTTTTTTTAGGGGGAGGAGTGAGTATTCATACTCCTTGATCCAATTGGAGGGAAGGAAGAATTCTTTCAACCCGCTCAATTTGAATTTCTCAAAAGAAAATTAAAAGAAAATGAAAGAATAATGAAAGTAAGGTTTATGTCCCCTTTTCTTTCAATAATGATTACCATACTCTAAACTGATGTACATAGCCTCTATATATAATACTAGTAAAGTTCTCCCTTTCACAGCTCGAGTTGAATTTCTCTTCTAGTTCGAATAAGACTAGATCTCCAAAAATAAATATAACTAATAAAAAGAATTTAAAAAAAATAAAATTCTGTAGGATATAAATCTCGACTTCTATATCAACTTTATCTTTTATTGCTCCATCTAATTCTTCAAGGATTGGAAAATAACATCCATTCAAAGTCTTTTTCCAAAAGGAAAGTTTCAGTTTAGCCAACCTATTTTGGACCCAAATGATAGAATTTCGGCTCATTTCAACGAGGTTAGGCATAAGTTGTAGATCTCGAAAAGTAATCTGATCTGGAAAAAAAAAACAGCTCAATCAAGCATCGTATGATCAAGTTATAGCCTTCTAAGTTTGGCACACAGTTCGGCTTTCTGATATAGCGAATCTTGCTCCTGGACCCTGTCCAACCCTACTAGTAGTGGCCAAAATGATCCAATCGAGTTTGAGGATTTTTCTGAATTAGGGCTCCCCTTGTTTAGGGGATTTATCTTCTGCCAAATCAAAACTAAAGGTGGGGAAATGTCTACTTCTCTACCTCACAATTGAACAACTTAGCTTTACCTGGAGATAATTTCTAGCCTTGCTCTACTTTGATCCCAGATTTCAGTGAACCACTTCCCTTGCTTCCATATATTGACTTCGTAATAGAACCACTCCTTGCCGTCCTCCTTCATTGATGATGACAATGGCAACTCCTCGATTTCAATATTGGTCGATCAGTTTGTGAAACCAAAAGATGAGAGCTTGGCCTCTCATAAGTGGTATTGAGTTCTTATTCTATCATCACAAAATTGTTGCTAACATTAACGAGTCACTTCACTTGGGCATCAATTGCAAGGTCAATATTACCTTGTATTCTGGAGGCATTAATCATGAACTCCTTCCCATCCTTTACGAGATGATACTTCCTTTGCCACTTGTAGAAGACTGCATCTTGATCCTAATGAGTTGAGTTCCAAAGGATGCTCTAAAAAACAATCAAATAAACTACACAAGTTACCTCATCAATATACCTCTCAGTTATGGTAAACTTGAAAGGTATACTGCTTGGTAATCTCTAATTCAATATTTTTCTGAATCCAATAGAGAGGGTAAAGATGTGAATGTGGCTTGGTCTACAATTTTAGCTTTTGAATCAGATTTTCAGAGATGAGATATTTTTGACTTCCAGAATCTACAATAGTCTTGATAATGCTTTGCTTCATCTGATCAAGTGGAAGAGCTCCTCTCATGTCTCTAATTTTGCCTCAATTACTGTCTTAGGTTTTCTCACCATCATTCTCAATTTTGAGTCTATTTGCTCAAACTCAAGTTGCTCCTCAACCTCCACAGTTGTGAAATGCCTTTCCTTTCTTCTTGGAATCATCATCCTTCGGTTACAACTCGAGATAAAGTTTCCAACACTTCTCCTTAGTATGTCCTTGAAGGTTACAACGATCATAATATTTTTCTAAGTCATGTTGGCCTACTTCTTGCCTTGCTCCCCTTTCTGGCTTGATTTTTGGGGGCCTACTTTTTGACAATTGCATCGAAGGCTATCTAACACAAGGTGGCACCTTTATGAGTTCTTTTTTTTTTTTTTTTTTGGTATAACGGATGCTCACCCTATTTTAGTGTAGGTGCAGCCAACCAAATCAAGAGTGAGAAACTAGCACAGCAATGTAGAAGAGACACCCTAGTAAATCTAGAGGACCTCTCCGGAGTGCCAAGCTGCATAGGAAGCGACCCAGACTGCAACTTGATTTGCTTTCCAGTACACGTGCACTACCTGAAAGGCACTGCAGTCTCCCATCATCTGACAAATATCATGGAGTAGAGGGCTCGCGTCCCCCTCCACCCCTCCTCCCGTATCCAATCGATTATCGTAGCGAGTCTCCCTCCAGGATGATATGTTCCACTCTCAGCCTCCGTCTCGCATTGAAAATGCCCTCCCATGCTGCCCTGAGCTCCGCCCCTGCAACTGTCTGCCCGATAGTGCTTCGGCCTCCCGCAACAATCAACCATAAGTCATACTCTTGATTACAAAATCCACATCTGCTCTGCCTCTTTCACTAATAACACTATCATCAAAGTTCACCTTGAGATGGCTGAAGGGTGGGAGCACCCAAGAGAAAAAAAATGAGCCTGGGCTCTATATCAGCAGAGCGAGTGTTCCAGATGTCCCCAGCCATCCCAGATGAAGACTCCGTAGTGGTCCGGGAGAGCTCAATAGCCTAAAGAGTGGCTCTCTCTACTACACTACTCAGTGGTACCCGCCTGTTTTCAAAAACTCGAATGTTCTTGTCCAACCAAATGTGATACGCCAAATCCGCGCAAGGGATCCCCCACTCCATCATTCTCAAGCTCCGCATAGGCCCCCTCATTTGGCATAGGAGGTCATCAACTGATTGGGTAGCTTGGGGCTAAATAAAAGCTGCCATGCTCCAAATTTGTGCAACTCGCAAGCACCCAAACAAAACATGACTGATAGACTCCATACCCGGGCACCTCCCACAACACGAAGTAATCCAAACGCCCATCCTCTCCAACACGCTCCTAGTAGGGAGACATTCTCATGCCACTTTCTATAGAAACAAGGCCACAGAGATGAACACACATCCTCTACCATTTATCTGCCTGACAACATCTCCATCCATCTTTAAGATGTATCGTTTTTTTTGACTAATATGTTTCAGATGTATCATGGTATGCTGCAATTCAAAAGCCCTCTGGCCCCCAACATAGAGCTACTCATTTTGGTCAGCCATGGCAGCCTCGATTCACATCAACCCGACTCCTCAATCATCCAGAAAAAAATATTACAGTCATTGCTGAACCTAGTCCAATTCCAATAACTCACTCAAACCATCAGGATTGTTAGAATACTACATATTTAATCAATAGTTTATATGACAAATCAATATTGATTAGATCTAAAATCTGCCACTGCTCATTCAATGAGCACCCAATTCGACACTCAACACCTTGAATACTCAATTGGACACTCAACACCTGCAGAATCGATCCTCCGCTCCTCACCTTCAAGTGGCACGGGATCGATCCACAATAGAGTTCTACTGATCTTGGATTTTTAAGTTACCATCATCACCCACACTTGCATCACCTCCCACAAATTTAGACAGGCATGCGAGCAAAATCAAAACAAACTCTTAGCTGCCAGTGACTGTTTCAGTCATTTTACTTCTCGAGTAATCATGCTGCAAAAGCCCAGCATTATACACAAACCTTCCCCCTGAACCCCTAGCATGCTACTTCGTAAAAATTTCTTCAATTCCCTGATTACAGATGTTGGCAACAGAATTACTTTTAACATTTCATGTAGCTTATCTAAAACTAGCACAGGAAAGAAACCAGGACAGGCAAAATTTTCCGTGGTGCCAGCAGCAAGGCACCAAAACGCAACCAGCGGCAAAGGTGGCGAGCGACGCATGCCATATACAACCATACGGCACCATCTCTGATTTCGTGTTTTTTTCTGTCACCTGTTTATGATGACACCACCGGTACTTGTTTATGAGAGAGCAAGACCCTGCAAAAGCTTGCCAGAAGAAAAATTCTTGTCCATGTGGTATTTTACGAGGGAAAAAAAAAACTTGCTCTTTACGCTACAAAACCTGCAATAGTAGGTTCTAACTCTGATGATCACAGCAATAATTTAACACCACCATGAAGTAAAACAACTTTTGCAAGTAAATGTTTACGATTCAATGGAAAAACTCTGGTTTAAATCTAGACAACTATCTTCCATTTTGAGCAGGAAAAAGTTTTGTTTGGGGAAAGTTTGCAATCTTCACCGATAACCTCATCCAAGAATTCCATGTTCATCATCAAACTAATGCATTGGTACACAGGCGACATAGCAACATGGTATCAACAGATTCTTTTTACATGTGCCCGCCCATTCAAACGGAAACTGCCATATAATAGTTCATAAACAAACCTTTTACTTCCCCATTTCCACCATAATGGACCGACTAAACGCCGCCTCTTCTTCATCTGGTTTCCTAGCAGCATCAGAGAGGATGTTTCATCCAAAAGAACAACTTAAATGAAATTTTATGCAGCGAAAACTTTAGAAATATTTCAAGAAAATGATTGGTCAAGTTAATGCCTTAAAAGCAAAAAACATAAGGATGCCTTATTTGCTGTAAAATTGGAATGTCCAATAACCATCCATCCATGATGATCGTTACTTTCACATGATTTCATTTTTTTTTTCACTTTGCCTATTGGTCACAACAGTTCTGAGTTCTAACTGCAGGATTGTAATGAAAATAAAAATTTACCACGACACAACAATCCACTGAATATCATGCTTTCAGCTGTAAATTTAAGTCCAAGGAATTAGCGGCTCCACAATTTTGTTATTATTTTAAGGTTATTTAACATGCACAAGTAACAGTCAAATTTTGATTTTTTCTAAAAATTTCCCGATATTCAAGAATGAAAGTAAGATGACATAAAGTTGACTTGGTTCAGATTACATATTCTTGTGGAGAGCTTTAATTTTGGATAATTTTCTCACATAATTTCAAAATATTCTCTAAGCACAGGTACCCATGACGATCTAAAATTACCTGCCAAGCAATGCTTAATGCAGTTGTGATCTAATACCCCCCCCCCCCCCCCCAAAAAAAAAAAAAATGGAAAACCAGAAAATAGTCCAGCATCCAGTTGAGAATTCTGTCCTTCAGTCTTCTATCATTTCAGTGGTTTCAAGGGTAGAACATGAAGCAACAATCACGATGACAAAGATATGAAGAGACGATCCTCGTTATTGAATGGAAACAGCAGAAGGTTAAGGTAATATTGTTTCATGAGAAATGCTATGTCCCCTTGACATTAAAAGGTTATGGTAATATTGTTTCGTGAGAAATGCTGTCCCCTTGACATTAAAAGATGACAGATTCTTTCAATATAAAGCATATAATATTTAATTGTCTGAATGTGTTGAATGCAACACAAAAATGTAAATGTTGCTATCTTAGCAGATAAGAGGCAGTTGCTAGATGATGGTGGCCCTACAGTTCTCCAATAAGTCCATCTGAAGAGGCAATTGTGGTTGCAGCCAGCTTATTCATATACCAGTGCACTTGTGGAGTCTTAATCGTTATATCACAAAATTCAAATCACAAAATTTCACTCTCCTACCACTCACTTCAAGCTGCATTATGTCAAACTTTTCCGATGCTACAGACAATCACCATTGTTAGAAT
The DNA here is from genome assembly GCF_009389715.1 of Phoenix dactylifera. Taxonomy (NCBI): domain Eukaryota; kingdom Viridiplantae; phylum Streptophyta; class Magnoliopsida; order Arecales; family Arecaceae; genus Phoenix; species Phoenix dactylifera. Next base: position 27,120,697 of record NC_052395.1, read on the forward strand.
TTGAACTATGTTAAGTCATTTTATTGTCAGTTTGTCTATCTAAAATTTAACATCTGCTGCACGCTAATCATAACATCACTTCACCTGTCATCAAGTGAATGCTATAAGCAGAACATCTATTCACAACGACAAAGTTTCAGAACTTAAATTATACAAGCTGCCATCAATGCCAGATTGCATCATCCACAAGAAAAAACCACTCAAAACAACGTAAACCTTAACCTTTTATACATTTGAGATTGAACTAACTATTTTGTTCTTGCATCCTACATAGAGCCAAATCCTCTAAATGGAATTTGTTTCAAACTTTAGATCAAAAATTCCAACTCTGTTTCAGGCCACTTCATCTTGATTCTTGAGCCAGAACCCGAAGACATCCTCTGCACTATGACAGACTTCCTTCTACACGTCACATCATCCCAAAGACCATCAAGCTTTACCTCCTATAGCTGTTACAAAAAGCTTGCTCATACGTCCTCATTTATGAGTCTAATTATCTGGCTCATGACATTCTAACTTCTAAAGTATTTGGGTCATCTGGAGCCTGTATCATATGTTCTTTGCTTTGTCTGACAATCTAATCAGATGAGCTAGTCCTGCAATCACTGTATTTGTTTCAGTGTTAATGTTAAATGAAGACCATGTGTCACTGCTTCACTAAGATGCACTGGCTCTACGTCTGGACATCTAAATAAAGATGTCCTTTTATTTGTGAGCTTCTATTCTACCCTTGAGTTACAAAAGAATTTCCATAAGTTGCAAGGATGCATACTCAATATTGTGTTCCAGCTAATTTTACTACTTGAGTGAGGACTCAGCCTATAGAGATACCACTTTAATGGTTGCTTTCATAAGCAATCCATGCACAATGAAAGAGTACATATATACAATGCACAGCATTTAACTACTAAACTGTTAATTTTAATAATCACCCTATCAGCTAAAGCCTTGCCAAGGAAAAGAAAATTACACAATCTTTAGGTATAAATTTTATTAAAAAAAAGTGAAAGGAGAGTTCAAGGAGGTGGACTAATTGAACAATTATAAGGACTAGAGTTTAGCATGTGAGATGCATGGTATGTCGATTGCCACTGATAGGGAGAATATTGGTTATCCTAACCTCAGGTTGTTCCGACCTACTTGACCTTGGTATTGACCGACGTGTCATTCTGGCCAGTCATGCCCAAGAGTAACGCCAAAGGTCATTGAAAGAGTTGCAATCATAGTCTTGGCAATGGTTACACCAGTACAATAGTAAATACACGATCAATACGATTATCGCTGCATGTCAATCGTGGAAAGCCGTTACCAGGCGCTAATGCTTGCTTATCCATTATCGTGCAATTATAGTACTTCTCGATAAATCAAGGGACACCTCTCTCATCCTATATATAGGGATGATTGGAGGACTCTCACGTAGGCATCTTTAAGCTCCCACTTTTTCTAGAGCACTCTTCCACACTCAATCTCTCTCTTTCTCACTATTGCTCTAGATCTCCACTAACTTAAGCATTAGAGGGTCCCATGCCAGAAACCTCTGGCAGGTGGACTTCTTTGTAGGTCAATCCTACCTTCCTCGGTTTCGGCCAAGCTTGGCGTACCTCTGTTTCGGCCGACCTTGGCATACCTCGGGCGGAGACCAACCTAAACAAAGATTCTAGCAGCAACAGATTGACACTAGAGAAAGGATTTGACCCACACCTGGGAAGAGAGAGATTGAAGTACTTTGTAAGCCAACATGCAGTCCGAAAGAGTCGTGATGCATCCAATGTGTCGCAGCGACAAGCTCAACCTGCATCTCATGCCTCCTAACAGAGTTTGTTTGTTGTGTGCACCACCACCACAACCGACCATCTCTATTAATCTTAAGCAATTCAACGTGCTCGTCCAGCAGACACAGACCTTAATAGCTACAGTTCAGGGCCTACAACAAACAACAACAAACCAACAGCGACCCACACCTACTCAACCAAGTCAACATTCCCGACCATTGATGCACCATATACGTCTATCATCCCCGACCACCGACGCACCATACACGTCCATTTAGTCATCATTCCTATCCGCGAACCCATGAACAATCTCGACAAAGTCGGCAGACTCAACATAGGAGTGTCAATCGAGATGAGAGGCGTCATACACCTAGCCCCCACTCTGACAAGGATTCTATTCTAGGGCACACTTTTTGCTGTCTCAAGGCGAGAGGCTGACCTTGATCGAAAGATTGAAGAGATGGGTCGCCAAATTGAGGCAATAAAGGGACAAACTTTGAGGCCTACTAATGCATCGACTTTACTACAGATCCCCCTTCTCCCGACGGATCATGGAGTAGCCAATTCCACCTCGATTCAAAATATCTCAGGGTGGAACAGTATAACGGCACCTCGGATCCGTTAGATCATATGGAGAGCTTTAAAGCTCTCATGATGCTTCATGGAACAATCGATGTTGTGTTATGCAAGACTTTTCCTGCTACTCTTTGCAAAGCAGCTCAGTTCTAGTACTCGAAACTTTGGCCGAGTTCCATCCATTCCTTCGAGCAGCATGGAGGACTTTTAACGACGCACGTCATCAGCAGCCGGAGACAGCGCCGAGGCTTTGACGCCTACTTGACATCAAACAGAGGGAAGAAGAATCCCTCCGTGATTTCGTCAACCGCTTCAACGTGGCGATGTTGGAAGTACATGACTTAAATCAGTTGACCGCTGTTGGCTATGAAGGGAGGATTGAGGCCGCCTCATTTCCTCTTCTATTTAGAGCACTTTGTTGGCGACGCCCTGCACCGGAACCCACTCACACCGGTACAACCACCAACGTCGGACAAGCAAAGAGAGAAGCAAACGGATAAGCACTCTCTCGCTCCCTCGACACCGGACTCAAGGATCACCGCTTCGCTTCCGCTACGAAGGGCAAAAGATTACCCCCGTGGTTTCAATAGGATAAAACACTTGAGCACCGCAGCGGATTATCAAACCAAAGGAAGAAGAAATAGGAAGAAAATAGCAAAGCAAACACAAAGATGTAACGAGGTTCGGCTACAAGTAGCCTACGTCCTCTACCGCTCCAAATCTCAATTAGGATGAACAGATTACAGAGATAGCACACACCTGAACGATCACACGCAATCGCTCTACAAGAGATTCACACAGAATTCCCCTTGCACAAGAAGTAGGATCCCAATCCTCTTCTTCTCTAGAACCCTAGCCGCACAAAACAAGAGTCTCTCTCAAAATATCCTTGAATATCTCTACTCCTAGGGCTCTTATGAGTCCTATATATAGTCTCAAGACCTTCAGATGATCATAGCCGTCGAAACGCTACCAAAAAACACCAAAAGAAAATCGTCCGTACGATTTTCCGCGAGCCCGAGTCGACTCGGCTGTGGTTCGAGTCGACTCTGGCACGTCTGGACAAAACTGGCACGATCTAGGGTCGACTCGACTGTAGCTCGAGTCGACTCGACGATGCTTCGAGTCGACTCGACGATGCTTCGAGTCGACTCGACTGTAGCTCGAGTCGACTCTGACAGTCCAGACAGAAACATGGTTTTCTCGGTCTTCTGGTCTTTCTCCTCCCGGGTCGACTCGACTGTTCCCAAGTCGACTCGACTGTTCCCGAGTCGACTCGACTGTAGCTCGAGTCGACTCCGACAGTCCGCCAGACAGAATTATGCAGAATTGATTCTCCTTCAATTCTCTTCATCACCAATGGTCTCCACATACCCCAACAATCTCCCACTTGGAGACCATGGGTATATCCTCTTATTACTTGGCTCTCCTCTGTGCTCCCACTGAAACTGAATCATCCTAGTGAGATAGGTACGATGCCTCCTCAACGTCTTCAAGCATGAAGACCAGCAGAAGCTGAACAACTCCTCAGCTTCTCCACCGTGACGACCTTCGTCAACATATCTGCAGGGTTCTGACTTGTATGAATCTTCTCCAACTTGACGAGTCCCTGCTCGAGCAATGACCTCACGAAGTGGTACCGTATGTCAATATGCTTCGTCCTTGAATGGAAAGCTGAATTCTTTGCCAGATGAATTGCACTTTGACTATCTGAATATAACATGCAATCCTTCTGCTCCTTCCCAAGCTCCTTCATCAAGCCCTGAAGCCATATTAGTTCCTTGCACGCCTCTGTGGCTGCCACATACTCCGCCTCCGTAGTCGACAATGCAACAACTGGTTGCAACCTGGAAATCCAACTGATGGCTCCACTGCCCAAGGTGAACAAGTATCCTGTCGTGCTCCTCCTGCCGTCCAAGTCCCCTGCCATGTCTGAGTCCACAAAGCCCTGTAACCGGATCTCAGAACCTCCATAGCACAATGACATGTGCTCCGTGCCTCTCAGATACCTCAGTATCCATTTGACTGCACGCCAATGCTCCAAGCCTGGGCAGCTCATAAAGCGACTCACAACTTCCACTGCTTGAGCAATGTCAGGTCTCGTACAGACCATAGCGTACATCAAGCTCCCCACCGCCGATGCATACGGGATTTTTGACATATTGAGCTCCTCCACCCGCGTCTTCGGACTTTGTCCTTTTGAAAGCTTTAAGTGGGCACCTAGTGGTGTGCCAACAGGTTTGGCACCCTCCATGCAGAATCTCTTGAGTACTCTGCTGATGTACTCCGCCTGAGATAGTCTGAGGATATGTTTAGATCTATCTCTGCTGATCCGCATCCCAAGGATCTGTTTCGCTGCTCCTAGATCCTTCATTGCAAATTTTCTTGACAGCTTCAGCTTCAATTTTGCAATCTCATGCATGCTAGCTCCTGCAACTAACATGTCATCAACATATAATAGCAAGATAATGTAAGATGTACCGAAGTCCCGGAAGTAGCAACAGTGATCCTCCTGACATCTCCTGTATCCTATCTCAAGCATGTAACTATCGAACTTGAGATACCATTGCCTGAGCGCCTGTTTCAAACCATAGAGGCTTTTCTTCAATTTGCAAACCAAGTCACCCGTGCCAGCTGCAACGTATCCCTCCGGCTGCTGCATATATATCTCCTCATCGAGATCTCCGTGAAGAAAGCTGTCTTCACATCAAGCTGCTCTAAGTGAAGATTCTCTACTGCCACCATGCTCAGCACCACCCGAATAGAACTCATCTGACTACAGGAGAAAAGATCTCCCGTGAAGTCGATACCTGCTCTCTGCTGAAATCCTTTTACAACCAGCCTGGCCTTGTACCGTTTCTTCCCATTCTGCTCTTCCTTCAGCCTGTAAACCCATTTGTTTGACAGTGCTTTCTTCCCCTTGGGCAGATCCACCAAAATCCCACGTTTGATTCTGCTCCAATGACTCCATCTCATCATCCATGGCCAACTCCCACTCCTTCCTAGTATCAACCTCCAATGCCTTCCGTGAAGCATTCAGGTTCGCCATTATCTGTGAGCAGCAAATAACTAAGAGTCCCATCATATCTTTGAGGAGGCTTCCCATGAGTACTACGAGTGGACCTTCTTAGTTGTGGAAAGGGTGCCAATACTTCAGGTTCTTGCTCTGACTGAGTCTTCTGACCAGAATTTGTAGACTCCTCTTCCAGGATCCACAAAAACACGGCTCAACAGGTTTTGTTTCTGATTCAGTGCTCTACTGCATTTTCTCATTAAATACCACATCATTACTACGAATGATTTTCCTGTGTTCGGGGATCCCAAAACCGATACCCAAACTGTTGACCTCCGTATCCAACGAAAATGCACTTCTTTGATTTGGCGTCTAGTTTGCTTCTTTGACTGGAATCAACATGGACATAACTGGTACAACCGAATACTCGTAAGTGCGCCAAATCAATCTTCTTCGCTGTCCATGCTTCCTCAGGAATCCCAAATTCAAGTTTCTTTGATGGCCCTCTGTTGATCAAGTAGGCAGCAGTGTTAACTGCTTCCGCCCAAAACTGCTGTGGCAATCCAGCATGTATCCTCATACTCCTGGCACGCTCATTAATTGTTCTGTTCATCCTTTCAGCAACTCCATTTTGTTGTGGTGTCCCCTGGAATTGTCCTCTGCCTGACGATCCCAGCCTCTGCACAGTAGTCCTCAAACTCCCCTGCTACAATACTCACCCACCGTTGTCTGATCTCAGGCATTTTAACCTCCTTCCTGTCTCGAGTTCTACCATTGCCCTGCCATCTCCTGAAGACCCAAATACCTCTGACTTGTGCTTCAAGAAGAACACCCAAAGCTTCCTGGTAGCATCATCAATAAAAGTAACATAGTACTGAGATCCACCAATGGAAGAAACCGGTGCAGGCCCCCACACGTCCGTGTGCACGAGATCTAGCTTTCTTTGCTTCCGAGGTTTACCTTCTTTGTTGAATGAAACACGCTTCTGCTTTCCCGAGAATACAATCCTCACAGAAGTCCATCTCAACACTCCCTGAGACCCCTGCAACTTTCCCAACTGGTGCATCACCTCCAGTCCCTGATAACTCATGTGCCCAAGTCCTGCAATGCCATAGCTTGGCGTCCACATCTGCTGCAGCAACTCCCAATAGAGTTCTCCGTGCCGTTGGCGATATAAAGTGTCCCAACGCTTCTTGCCACTAGCCACCATCAACGAACCCCTGGATATCTTCCACTGATCAGCTGTGAAAATAGTCCTTGTACCCCTGGCTCGCCAACTGTCCAACAGAAATCAGATTCCTCTGCAGTTGAGGCACGTGCCGTACGTCCTCAAGCTCAAGTGAAGATCCAGAAATCAAACTTCACTTCCCGCGCTTCCCCTTCCCTTGTATGGTGCAAGGCTCTCCATCCCCTAAGTAGACTTTGCCGAAGTCTCCCTTCTCATATCCTCCAAGAAGCTTCCGTTGGGATGTAGCAATGGAAAGACGCGCCCGAGTCTATCACCCAAGACTCGTCACCGGTAGATAAAGATAGAACGAGGGCATCCATATCACCGTTTTCAGCAAGATTTGCCAGATCCTTGCTGACTCCTTCGGTGTGGTCGCCTTGCTTCCCTTTAGGAGATTTGCAGTCCCTCCTAAAGTGCCCCATCTTCCTGCAGTTCCAGCACTTCGCTCCCTTGTTCTGAGGTGCTCGAGACCTGCTGGATCTCGACTTCGAGTCGCTTCGAAATCGACCGTCCTTCTTTTGTCTTCCCCGGTTAGAGATGTTTAGTGCACTTCCAGACGACTCCGTAGCTCCAGAAGATTTCCTTCTTGCTTCTTCACTCAGAAGCAACTCCCACAACGTCATCAAAGATCAACTTCCCGTCGCCGAAGAGTTGCTCACCGCCATCCACAGGCCCTCCCAGCTATCAGGCAATCCGGAGAGAATTAGCAATGCCCCGAATCTCATCGTCAAAACTAATCTCCACTGACTCCAACTAGGCCGTGAGTCCCATTGAACTCGTTGAGGTATTCTGCTACCGCTGCCGCCATTTTTCATACGAAGATTAAACAACCTCTTCATGAGAAATACCTTGTTTGATGCTGAGGGTTTCTCGTACATCCGCGACAATGTTGCCATCAACTCCATCGTCGTCTTCTCGTTTTTGATGTTGAATGCCACTTGGGATGCAAGTGACAATCTTATGGTGCCGAGCGTCTTCCGATCGAGGACCTCCCAGTCTTCATCGGACATCTTCTCTGGTTTCTTCGCTCTACCTCCAAGAGGTAAATAGAGATCCTTCTGGTAAAGATAATCCTCTATTTGCATCTTTCAAAATCCGAAGTTCGTGCCATTGAACTTCTCAATTCGCAACTTCCCTTCATCCGCCATTGCAGAATACAATAGCTCTGATACCACTTGTTGGCGACGCCCTGCACCGGAACCCACTCACACCGGTACAACCACCAACGTCGGACAAGCAAAGAGAGAAGCAAACGGATAAGCACTCTCTCGCTCCCTCGACACCGGACTCAAGGATCACCGCTTCGCTTCCGCTACGAAGGGCAAAAGATTACCCCGTGGTATCAATAGGGTAAAACACTTGAGCACCGCAGCGGATTATCAAACCAAAGAAGAAGAAATAGGAAGAAAATAGCAAAGCAAACACAAAGATGTAACGAGGTTCGGCTACAAGTAGCCTACGTCCTCCACCGCTCCAAATCTCAATTAGGATGAACAGATTACAGAGATAGCACACACCCGAACGATCACACGCGATCGCTCTACAAGAGATTCACACAGAATTCCCCTTGCACAAGAAGTAGGATCCCAATCCTCTTCTTCTCTAGAACCCTAGCCGCACAAAACAAGAGTCTCTCTCAAAATATCCTTGAATATCTCTACTCCTAGGGCTCTCATGAGTCCTATATATAGTCTCAAGACCTTCAGATGATCATAGCCGTCGAAACGCTACCAAAAAACACCAAAAGAAAATCGTCCGTACGATTTTCCGCGAGCCCGAGTCGACTCGGCTGTGGTTCGAGTCGACTCTGGCACGTCTGGACAAAACTGGCACGATCTAGGTCGACTCGACTGTAGCTCGAGTCGACTCTCGACAAAACACTCGGCTCGGTCGACTCGACTGTTAGTCGACTCGACTCGACTCGTAGCTCGAGTCGACTCGACAGTCCGCCAGACAGAATTATGCAGAATTGATTCTCCTTCAATTCTCTTCATCACCAATGGTCTCCACATACCCCAACACACTTCCCCGCAGACTTTGCAGAGATGTGCCCGAGCAAAAAAGTATGCCAATATGAAGGAAGCCATGGCATTTCAATAAGAGTCAGCCGAGGATAGTCCCAGAAAAGGAGGCAAGAGGAGACGAGAGGAAAAAGATGCTCCAAGAGAAGATTCTCGCTGAGAAGAAAGTACTCGCCGGATGAAGAGACCACGTCAAAATTTTGAGAGCTACACTCTTATCAATGCACCGAGGGCTCAAATTCTTATGGAGATAGAGGGCCAAGGATATTTGCCGGCTCCTTGGTGATTGAAGGCGCCAAAAAGTAAGAGAGATAAGTGCTGTCGATTTCACTGAGACAATAAACATTACACCGAGTGCATCTAGTTGAAGGATGAGATTCAAGCACTCATCCAATGTGGTTGGTTAGATCAATAGAACAATAATCAGCGTGGTTGGAAAGAGCCTACCTCGGATCGACATACTCCTGAATAGCCAATTGATAATCGACCAACAGTGGAGGTTATCAATACTATTACTGTGGGTGCTGCAGGTGGGATGTTGGGCACCTTGAAAGGTCGCGACTGAGAGAGCAGGAGGAAGATGCATCCTTGAAGAGGTAGAGGGCAGGAGATGTCATTTCTTCTCCAATGCCAACTTGGGAGGAGTTCAGACCCCTCATAATGTTGCTGTAGTTATCTCTCTTACTATTTCAAATTGATGTAAGAGAATTCTAATTGATAATGGAAGTTCAGCCGATATGTTATTCTATGATGCTTTCCAAAAAATGAAGTCACCTGCTGAACGGCTAAGAAAGGTTAATTCGCCACCAGTCGAATTCTCCTAAGTATTCTCATAAAGGTGTAATCAACCTACCAGTTACTGCAGGTCAAGAGCCTCGACATAGCACGGTGAGGCTGGATTTCCTAGCGGTCCAAGTCTTCTCTGCCTACAACGCAATTTTAGGTCGGCCCGGCCTAAATGCCTTTTGAGATGTGGTGTCTACTTACCATTTGCCCGTGAGATTCCCCACCAAAAATGGGGTAAAAGTCCGAGATGACCAAACATTAGCTCAGCAATGTTATATGCATGCTCAAAGGAAAGAAACCTGTGGAGACGTTGCCAATTGAGGGGCTGGACACCAGATGAGCTGAAGAAGCAACGAGGGGAACCAACCGAAGATTGGTGCTTATTCACTTAAAGGAGGAACCTGATCGAATTGTTTAAACCGACTCGCAATTGAACATGGAGAATCGAGAAAAGCTCATCGATTTTCTTCATACCAATGCCGATTTTTTTCTTGGTTAGCCTTGAACATGCCAGGATAAGCCCCGAGGTGATTGTTCACAAGCTCAATGTGAATCTGGCACACCGACCTGTGCGGCATAAAGAGGAACTTTGCCGTGGAAAGACAAGTCATAGACCAAAATGTTGACAAGCTTCTAGAGGCTGGATTTGTACGCGAGGTGAATTATCCTGGTTGGCCAATGTTGTCTTAGTTAAAAAAAAAAGCTAGTGAAAAATGACGTGTCTGCATTGATTGACTACACCGACCTAAAAAAGCTTGCCCCAAAGATAGTTTCCCCTTTCCGAGGATCGATTAGCTCGTGGACACAACCTCGAAACATCAACTCTTGATCATTATGGATGTGTTCTCCAACTATAATCAGATCCAAATGGACGTCGAGGATGAGGAAACAACTTTCATCACCGACAAAGGCCTCTATTGCTATAATGTAATGCCCTTTGGCCTAAAGAACATAGGGCGACCTATCAGCAACTTGTCAATAAAATCTTCAAAGAATAGATCAGCCAAAACATAGAGGTCTACGGAGATGACATGCTTGTAATAAGCCGAACAGTCGAGCAACATACTGACGACCTGAAAGAGCCTTTTGCAACCGTCAGAAGATACCGCATGAAGCTTAATCTGAGCAAGTGCACCTTCGGTGTTACCTCAAGCAAATTTCTTGGGATTCTAGTGACATGGAATGAAAGCAAACCTAGAGAAAATCCGAGTAGCGCAAGAATGCAACCCCTAAAGACAATAAAGGAGGTTCAGCATCTAGCCAGTCGGATAGCAGCACAAAACCAAATAGAACGTTAAAGGTATAACTTCATAACAGAACAAAAAAGATAGAAATTATAAAGAAATACCCTGGAGGTCGATCGAACTCAAGTCGACATTGATCAAGGTTTCTTCGAACAACAAATCTCGTAAGGGAGAAATCTTGGATTTGAGAAGAGTGTCCAAACACCGTTGATCGTCACTAGATAACTTTGGAGGTCAGTTGAACTGACCTCCGAGGTGTTCCCCACAGTCTCGTACCACCATGGCTGCTCGGATGAAATGAAGAAGAATCTCCCCTTCCATCCATAAATGGAAGAGGGAGCACCTTAGATTATTTGGCAGCTTTTTCGAGGAAAAGTACCGCCAACTTCTTTCCTGAGGATGCCTCTTCAAGGTGAAGCAACCCCAAAAAAAAGAAGCGGAAGTTCGGAGGTTATGGAGAAGGCAAAGAACAAGAAAACCTACGGTGACTCGCCAAGAATTAAGAACTAAATAGGTCGGGACGAGGTTGTAAACCCTCATTAACTGAAGTATAAAAGAATGTAAAGGAAATCTCAGCCCGACCTTAAGAGTTTCCTCGTGCAGGCTCAGTCGAGAAGGAGGATTGGTGACTCGATCATCAGGACCAACAAGCTCAAGGTGGAACTTGGGAGGAAATAAAAATTGAGCTCGGATTCTTTCCAAATGCTCTCGAATGAGGATGGATTCCTCATTCTCCGAGCCAAAATTAACTTCGAACCCGACCTCACTAGGAGTTGGAGAACGCAAAGCGACAACATTAAAATGTTGAATGATAGGCTTCAAATACGAAGCAGTTTGCCATGATTAAGGCATGGGATTTTAAGTGCCAAAACCAAAGCCACATATCCTGATGACATTTGAAATTGAAAAATTAAATATCAATCATTCAGCTCTGACATCACGACAAAACAAGCCACCGAGCTACCAACACATCCAGGCAGACTATTTTCCCGGGCCGAGCTGCTGATCTCAACTCAGTTGAGGAAGGGGCAGGTAATGTGGTAGAAAATAAACTTGATGATGTGGCATAATCGAATTCGTTTAGCTCACAACTGACATGGCAATCAAGATACACTCTGTAGCTCCTTGAGCAGAGGTTGAGCAGAACAAACAAGATCAACGAAACCGGTACTGGGCACTATACCGGTTCTCCAACAACACGAGTCGGTACGGGCCGCGCCGAGCCTGTACCGTACCGACAGAGACGACACAGACCGCGGAAGAGAGAGAAGAGGGACAGGAAGGAGGCTTGCCGACTTTATTTAAAATCGCGAAATTTTTAAGTCCGCGGTCGGACCCCTGTTTCGTTCGAAACAGGAAAAGCAGTCGCGGCCTCGCTTCCCGCAGCCTCCGCCAGCGTCCTGCCCTCTCCCTCCCCCACTCGCTCTTTTTTTTCTCTGGCAACAGGTTTCGTTTCTATTGCTGGAACCGTACCGATGAGCCACTGGTAGGCTCGAAACGACCGGAACTGCTCGATTTGGGACGGTTCCGCCGACCTTGAGACCAAAAATGGCTGACCTTCAAGGTCACACATCATCCAATGTGCCGATGAAGTCTCACAGCTCACCCAGATATCCAATAAGCTCGGCAATCATTCCACCGACCAAAGCCCTCTTACCTCGAAAATGGCCCTACATCTTCGTATGAAGTAGGCTCCCTCCACAATGCCACAAGTTAAAAAGCCTGTAATAAATGGCTCTGAAGTCAATTAAAACACATCCCTAAACGGTTACAGCCACGTACCGTACCGGTACCGGCCGTTCAGCACGTACCGTACCGGCGCCAACTGGTATGGTTTAGCCATGAAAAACGGTACAGAGCCCGTACCAGCCGAACCCAGCCAGAGCTTGGAAAGAAGAGAGAGAGCAAGTGGGGAGGAGAGAGGCCTCCGCCGCCAGCAGAAAACCGTGGGGGGGGGTAGCCGGAGGCCGAGGTCGCATCACCTATTTCTTTCGAAATAGGAGACGCGACTGCGGCCTTGGCCTCTCCGCCGCAACCCCCCCCCGCGCCCGCAGGCGGCGGAGACCTCTCCTCCCTTCCCCACTCACTCTCTCTAGGCCTTCATCTTCTCCGACTCCGGCTAGGGCCATTTCAGTACGGGCCTGGTACCGTTCTAGTTTCGAACAAGTCGAACCGGTCCGGTAGGCCACCGGTAGGCCTACCGGTACCGGTTCGACATACCTTGGTTACAACACGTCCTTAGGCAATTACAACACAACCCTAGACGGATACAGCATGATCCTAGACCATTACAGCATGTTCCTCAACAACTATTGCACGACCTTAGTCAATTACAGCACGACTTCAAGTGGTTGGGTCACGACGCTCAGGAGACTCAGAACTTCATGGCTATAAATAGACCTAGAACCTTTGCATGAAAGGTAGCAGACTCTACGATCAAATTCCTTCTCCCACATCATCAAACTCCGTCTGACTTGAGCATTGGACAACTCAGCAAGAGCCCACTTCGGCAAGAGGATGCTTCGGCATTTTGTATAATGCGAGGATGCTTTATTTTTTATTATTTATTGTTTTCAAATATTTAAACTTTTTAGTGCCTTAACTTAATTTTAATTTTTAACAAATATTTAAATGTTTTAGGTTTGAGGAGGCCGGATACCATTAAAGGTAGGACTGACTTGGGTTGAACCTTCCTCCTTCCCCTCATTTTTCACCTCTCTCCTCCCTTCCCCTCTCTCTAACCATCCCATAAATGAAGACGAGGAAAGAGAGTAATAAGGGGGCATGACTTCCTTTTTTTACCCAAAACAAAGGGACTTGCTTGCATCGCAATTGGTATTGGCTAAAACAGCCTCCACATTCGCTTGTCTCGATTGGTTCTGAGTGGGACAGGCATCATGTCCAAGTTCATGCCCAAACCAGTGTCCCACACTTGTCTCACAATGTTCTCTTTGTGGAACCATATGATATTGTGGAGATACAACCGATACTTTAATTCTTGGCTACGTTGATCTTCCCCAAGTCACAAAACCTCAGACTCATAAACAATTTCCTACCTTCTCAAATTTTTTTTGACATCTTTTATAAGAGTAGACCTTGTACTACCATGTCCATTCAAAAGTCTATTCTCATACTCGTCTTTCAGAATTACTTCTATAACATTGTGTAAAAGTTGGATTTTTTTCCTTTAAACTTTACACTCCTCCTTGACCATAGTTCCTTAGGTTGCTATCCTTGTAAATTAAAAGGACTACCAACAAAACTTCAAATCAAGTACCATATTACATGCAAAATTCCTTTTTAAGCATATAACCATGGACAAACACAGAGATGAAACATATGGTGTGAAGTCTCCTATAAGACAAAAAGTAGCTATTTTGCTCCTTTTGACTTTTTCAGAAGGAGAAACACAGACGATCAGAGAGAGAGAGAGAGAGAGAGAGAGAGAGAGAGAGAATCAGAGAGAGAGAGAGAGCGAGAGAGAGAGTAGGTTAAGAAAAAAAAAAAATCACTCTTTGATTCGCAAAGAAACACCAGTAGCAACCAGTTCTCGATTGTGTGCACGTGTCTAATCTAGTTTATCTACAGTGAGCATGCATGTGTGTGTTATATAATAATTAACACAATAATGAACTTTGTCACTCACTATTGTTTGAGAAACCAATCCCCATTGTGACTGCAGAGTTGTATAACTTTGTTTCAAACTCGGCCAATACTTCAGTTGAATTTTCAGGACTTGCAGAACAGTATACAGGCCTGCTTTTGATGGAACAACGTTACTCATATCATAACCAGGAACTTCACCGAGCAACACCTGTTAATTGAAAAAAAAGAAAAGATAAGTATGATGCAGGAATAATATCATTTCTGCTTGAAATACTTGGCAAAAATTTAGCAGCAACAAAAGAAGGCATTTTTCACAACTTAAAACTGAGAAATTAGGCATACACGTGCATGCAAACACACAGATAGATAACCCACCCACCCTCCACCACCCACCCACACACACACACACACACACAGATAAGGGCATGTCCTCTTTCCACCAAAAAAAGAAACTATTCATTCATTGCCAGCTGTTTGATATAGTTTGATTAAATGTCCATATGGTTTACACAAACATGATATCATTGGTGCTTGCGATTGAATTGCAGCATCAAGATCTCAAAAAAGCCTTGACAATCATTTTTTCCCTTGTTTGCATGTGGATGCATTTTTTTTTTTTGTGTGTGTAAATTTAAAACTAATTCACCTTAGGAAAGACGTAAATTAGGGAAAACTTGAAAAAACTGAGATATTACGAGATTGTTGGTATCAAAATCTTCGCCAACATAGTAAACAAGATAAACTAATGTTCAAGAAGAATGTTTTAAATATGAAATAATTAAAAATTAATGTAAAAATGTAAATGAATGAATAGGAAATCTTGGTCAATATACTGATATAATACCAACCAAGATTTCTGGATATATCTCTCTATGTAGGCCGAGGTTATATAAGAACCAAGGTAACAATTATATTGTAAAGGTGCCAAAGCTGACAGAAACTAATATCTCAGCTTAGATGAAAACCTTGATTTCACAACAAAATCAAAAAGTAAAGGACCTAGTTATGCCACATGCAAATTAAAAAAAATACTGACTTTGCAGATGGACAAATAGCTTAGAAGAGAAATATGAGCTACAATGAGAAGTTATACTAAAGTGTTTTCATCATTTTGTACCACTCACTGTCTTTTGAATTGCTTTATATCCACTTTCCCAGCAATGCTAAATTTTCTCTCTTATCTCAACATCAGTCTTCACAAAACTAATTTAATTGTCAACACCACCAATAAAAGCTATATAAAAGTCAACTAAAGAATCTGTATGTGCTAATTTGTTCAAATCTAAAATAGATAAAAATGAGCTGAGACCACTGCCTCTATTTATTGGCAATTGGTAAAGAAAAGTATGTTCAAGAAGATATTTACCTTAACCACTGCTGTAGCCGAAGATATATTGATCGGAGATGTAGCGTGAAGGAGAACAATATACTAGTTACTTACAGTTGATAAATCACAAAAATATAACTTTAAGTAACCAACCAATGAAGCGAGCTATGAACCCACCCCCCTCGAGTATAACCAATAATTGCCCTGGAGAGACCAGTCAGCATCTGTGTCATCTGTGCATAAGCAGCAGGGGTCACCTGAGACCAAAAATACTTGGCATTGACTTGGATCCAACCATAAACTATAATTGTCACGTTCTCCAGATTTTATTTGAAAGTTATGGAACATTTGCCAGACATCAAAATCCATATAAATTAACATACTATTAACAAAGATATACCAAGATTTGTAAAAACTAACATGCTTTGTGCAATAAACAATCTATAAGTCATTGTGTGTGAATTACCAAGCTTATGCATAAATTGGACATCAGTTTAGTGAACGTGAAACTTTCCCAATTTACTTTTTGGTAGTCATCAATCTCTCGATGATTATAAACATAACTATAAATGATTTAAGTAAGCTGAAGAGAGGCAGCTAGTTAAGTTGTAAAAGAAGACAACCACAAGCTGCAAAGCTAAAGCAAAAGACATACATTAAAACATATAGCAAAAAGGTAGAAAAATATCCACAGAAACAATCAGCTAATTTACTGGCCTGATCAACCTTCTAACGCATATGTGCAAATGCAAGCAATTAGACCGTGCCAGAATTCTAACACCCAAAGATGTACTGCAATTGCTTGACACAAAGGTCAATACTTCAATTCCCTCAAGCAATCTCTTTCCTAATCATAAATTATACAAACAAAACCATCAAGCCTCTAAAGAATCATAAAAACAAAATTAGAAAACAAAAAAAGAAAAAATAAAAAGGCATCCATAAATTATTGAGATGCCAACCTCTCCCAGGTGTCATATGGGTCAATACCAGATCCGAATATGGGATTTAGAACTTTGAAATACATAGTCAACTTAAAACAATTGAGCCTCGAATGCTAATGCAATGTCATGACACAATCTTTACTCAGCGATATACAGAAGGGACTTACATCGCAACCCATAACAAGCATCAGAATCATACCAAAACATAATTCGCTTCCTGCGACATTTAAAATTCCCTGATTTGCAAAAGAGAAAATCAAAAATATTTCTACATAGCATGTTCAATCAGGAGCAATGTCCAATTGTACCACCATACCAAAAATCTACAGTTTAACTTCTGGCTGATCCTTCTCTAATTGTACTAGTGACCGCTGAAAAATAACAACATTCAATTCTTCAAGTTTTAAAACAACAGATAGATTTAGCTGCAAACCTAATCTAAGTAAGAAGTAAGAAAGTATCCACCTAAATTAAAGTTCCTGTCAACTTCAAATATTGTCGCCGACCCACTAAATTGCAAACTGTGAGATATAATCTTGAAAGAAGACTTCCATCGTCCACAGTTCCTCCCATAACAAACTTTTCCTTCAGAGGACAGACCTCTAATCAAATTCTCAATAGCCAAACGAGCCCTCGCTATCTCTAGTATAGAAAAATGGAAACATCACAAGAAGAAAGAAATTGAAAGATTACAGCCCAACTTGATAACCTCACTTTGTACTGCATAGAAAGATGATCAAGGAAGAATCTTTAAGACCAAAATAAGGACCCACTGGAACCAGACTGGAGCTTACGGGGGTCGGTCAAACCCAAACCCACAAATCCAAAAAATCCATGCAACATGCTGAGCTAGGTAGTCCAACTACCGACCAGCGGGTCAACCTAGATTTGGCCCATTATAGTCAACCACTTTAGGGGGTGGAAGAAACATAAAACACAAACAATTATCATTTATTACTTACTTTTAAATCAAGGTTTGATACTTCGCCATTGCAGAGTTCCCAAGTTCCTTATCACCATTGCCATCCAATAATAGGTAGTTGGAGGCATATTAATGCATATCCTATATTTTTTTCTTCGTAAACAATAATCTGTAGATTTATTCTGTTTTTTGGTTTGGATGTTACATACGTCATGGAATTAATTTTCCATATTTTCCACTTTTATATTTCTAACTTTGTATTATTTATGTGTATTTGTTAATTATAAATAATGTCACAGAACAATGTTTGACTCACAGTTGATTGTGGTTGAACTGTTGGCTCATGAAACCGACTCCAAAAAGGTTCTATGTCAGTGTTGGGTTCACCATAACAACCGAGTAAGAACCTTCAAAGAATTAAAGAAATATGACTGTGGCACCACATGCCACTGCCAATATAAGAGTAGCATCTTGCCTACAGTACCAATATCTAACCACATCACCATCTCTCAGAAGTCAGAACCCGCCAACCAGAAGAATCCTACAAAGCTATCAGGTAACATCATTAACCTGGTAGAGAATCCTACTCAGAAATTCCACAAACCAGAAGAATACTGAGCAGATGTGATCTCCTGTCATGTTATTTGGATATTTCGGTTTCTTTTGGTTTGATTCTTTCTTCAAAGTGGCGAAATTTAGGTCCCGCAAAGGGCATAGCAAGGAACACCAAACCGATTCGAACCAGATGTTTAGCCCATGGTCTGCGTACTGGCCGGTACGTACCGGTCCGCCTGGACCGGTACCGGATCAGTGTGGAATCCGGTACCGGTAGTTTATTGTTGAAGAACCGGTGCGGACCGGTTCGCCACCGTACGGACCGGTACGGGACGGTTTCGTACCGCCGGGCCGCCACCGGTACGCCGACCGGTACCGGTACGGCGGATCTTGGTTAGCCCGTACCAAACCAAACTAATGCTGACCTAGAATGGTTCAGCCGTGCATGGGTCGAGTCATAAAATTCCTCGCCCCCCCCCCCCCAACCTAAGTTCGAACTAGAGCTTCGAGAGCCTTCAAGGGCTCTCGCCCACTCTCTCACCCTCTCCGCCTCACGAGCATTCTCTCCACCAGATGCTTGGAGCCTTTGCTCTCTCTCTTTCTCCTTGCCCAATAGTTTGCAAGGTAAGCCTCCCCCTCCTTCCCTCCCTCTGCCTCTTGATACTTTTTGCTGGATATGAACAGCGCAAAGCTACTTGGAGCCCTTGCGAAGACCTCACTTCCCCGCTCTCTCCTCTTTCCCCACCTGTTCCAGCCATTGCCCCCTCACGAAGATATCGTTAGACACTTAGGCCTCCATTTATCTCTCTCTCTCTCTCTCATGTGAGTCTGGAGGCCTCGACCTCTCTCTACTCTCTCTCTCTCTCCCCCTCTCCCTCTCCTTCCTGTCACTCTCTTCCTCTTGTTCTCCCTCTCCCCCCTCACTATTTCGGCATGCTTCAGCATGGTACGGTATGGACCCATCCTATAAAGAACTGGTCACCAACTAGAACAAGACCCGATACCATCCTAGCAGACCTTGCTGCGTACTTTTCACCGACATGCCCATGCCTCCCATACTGCAATCTTTTCAGTTGCTGAAAAACCACAACCAACCTATCATAGTATTAGATGATCCATCTTCCCCTCCCTTCATTTCTTTCTCTTCTCCAGAGGAACAACAACTCCACCAAGGAAAAAGACGAGGAAGAGAGGGAAAGAAAGAAAAGGAATATGAGCTGGGGCATTTACCATTTTGTCCTATTTGCACCCGAAATCTTCTCCTCACAATCTCTCCTTCATGTACCTTCTCTTCTCCTCTATCTTGGACTATCTTCACCATCCCCTCCCAACTTATTCTGCTAGGGCACTATAACTTTTTTTTTAATTCCAGGCTGCAGCCTATCACTTCTCTTTTGAGAGTAAGTTTTCAAGTTACATAGCTGATGCGATCTTTTTAATTTCTTGTACCATTTTATTAATGACAACTTGTTAATAAGATGGGAGAAGCACTATATACCTTTTTGAGATATATTTTTGTCACTACAGTTCTTTTTTAAATATTGTGGCTGCCACTTTCTTGTTTTCTCCTTTTACTTTATTATCCCTAAATAGTTGTCTATATTTACTTGTCAGCTGTTTTGAATTATAAGAACAATATTACTTCTGCCGTGTATGGTATGCAATTGAGTCTATTTCTATGTCCTGTTATTTTAGTTATATGTAAATACATATAAATGTGCTCCAGTGTCTGAATTTTTTGAAATTCTCATGTCGAATACTTTAGGACACCTAGACACTTGACACCCATGTCCTGTGTTTAGTAATGCCAAGTATGCCTCTCCAAACCTAGTGTTTTTTTTTTCATTAACTTATAAAAATAGCCTTAGATTGAGTGATTACAACAATTTATACTGCTATCAATCTATTGCAAATACACGACTCAAGGTTTTCACCTCGACTAAGCTTCTCAGTTTGTATTTGTAGTTGGCACACCACCCCCACCACCACCTCCAGGTATGAGAGAGAGAGAAAACCCTATCCTTTTTTTATCTTGGTTGAACTTAAACCATTGATACTATATCATGTATCAGCCAATATTCTCCGATCAAATTTTGATCCTCAAGTTGATATTTCAATTAATAAATCATAATGTTAGTATATTAAAAAAAATTTTAATCCTAGATCTACCATATCGATAGAGATTTCGATATCTTGGATCTAAAATACCAGTTGAGATTTTAAATAATTTGACACCTCCAAATCTTCCCACCTTCCATCTTGGCTGCCTGAGATAACCAAGATCTTGATTCATCTGTCTCAATCACCAACCTAGATGACTGATAACTCATTTCCTAGAACCCTTGGCAGGTCTCTAGGAGATAGAATTTCACTGTGGAATGAGGAGAGATGCCTTGGTTTATTGCTAGGCACGAGATGTGTCCCATGGGGCAAGAGAGCTTCCAACTCTACTATTTGCAATTACATTTCCGTAAGAGAATTGGAATCTAAAAAAGAGCTGGGTCCCATGGGAATCAATGGTAAGAATCTATGTTTCTTTCATATTTCAGTTCGAAACATTGGGCTGTAATCCAATTATTTTGATAAAGAAGTCTTGAATGGCGACTATACGGAAATCAAATTGATTCTAGTTCAACAAAGGAGTGTAAGTAAAGTTTTTGGAGCTAATAATGGGGTTTCTTTAGAGTTTCCACCTATAAGAGTCCCCCAAAAAAGCAAGCTAGACCATGGAATGCTGCACTGCCCCAAACTGCCCAATTTAGGGCGTATCAATCCATCTCGGGGGCGGACTGGCATGGTTCCACCCTTTGGTGCGAGAAATTTGAAGAAACAAGAGGGAGAGAGAGGAAAAGAGAGAGAGGGGAGGGAGAGGTAGAGGAAGGGAGGGAGAGAGAGGGAGACGGAGAGGGAGGGGAGAGAGAGCCCTCTCCCCACTGGCCACACAAAAACAGGGGCACCGCCCCTATTCTTTTAATTTTTTTTTAAAGAGAAGCCGGCACTCAGTGCCCCTATTTTGAAAAATAAATCAAAAAAGGGACGGAGACCCTATTTCGAAAGCCCCTATTTTTGTGCGGCCGAAGGAGGGGGCTCGAAAACCCTCTCTCACCCTCTTCCTCTCTCCTCCCTCTCCCTCTCCCTTCCCTCCCCCTCTCTCTCTCTTTTCAACAAAACAAGGGCTCTGCCTCTGTTTTCGTGCGGCCAAAGTAGAGGGGGCTCAAAAGCCCTCCTCCCTCCCTCTCGCCCTCCTTCCCTCTCTTTTCTTCTCCCTCTCCCCCTCCCCCGCCGGCTCTAGCTATGTCGGTACATGCTCGGAATGAAACAGCACAGTACCATACTGTGTCATATTGCCAGGCAACATGTATGAGTCCCTATATTGGCACAACATACCTCAGGCTTGGCCGTAGGTTTTGTAGTTACCTAGCCCAAAGACATTCCACAACTAAATCCCTTTTAAGAAATAAAAGATTAACAACCCATTTCTGATTATTTCCCTTACATTTTTTCTATTCCCCCCAACCAGAACATCTCAGTTCTAAATTTGGAGCACTCATAATCCTCATCCTCGTTTCTAAACTACAATCATAATCACCACTTAGTTGCCCAAAAAAAATAAAACTACTTTCTGAAATTTCCCTAACTTTCTGCAAGATCAAGAATTACCTACCTTCCAAATGCTTTAGACTGTCTCTGAGATTGCAAACATTCCAGAAACCTACATTGCCATTGTCAGCAAGGAATAAACATGCACATAGACAAATTTGGCTTACATTTTATCACAAAAGCCCCCATCAACAATTCCACAAAACTAAAGGCCAAGAATTCAACCACTGAATATAAGCTATAGGAGAAAAGATCCATGCAAAATGTTGCTCATAAAAGGGGACTAACAACTAGGCGAACAAAGTACCCATTTATCTGATGATGACCTTAATATCATATATGTAGTTGTAGACATGATAGGTAATTAATGTCGGAAAGAGTCAATCGTGAAGGTTTCATTTTTCTTAAGCAAAAGGCCTCAAATGCAGGGCCTTTAACAGAATTAGGATCCCCAAATAAATCAATTATTAACCAGACAAGCTGTTCCAAGGACCTGATAATGCCTTAAGTTTCTCTCTTTCTCTCTCTCTGTATACACACACACATACACTTCCACTAAAATTATATTAGAAAAAAAAACAGCTTATAGAATTCTTGAGTTGAACATCATGACTGCAAAGCATATTGCAATCATAACAGAAATTCATCTCTATTTAAATTGTGAGAGATAACAATACATCCTCCAGTCATCTTCTCTAATGCCTAAAGGCTGCTAAACAAGCACCTCGTATGGTTCTCTGTCCCTTGGAATTCTTTATAGGATCCCATGATTTGACACTTGCAGATAACCAAAATAAGACCATAAGAGTATATTATTGGCATCTAAAGCTGACTTCAAGTAATTTTATTAGTTAACACTGTGTAAGGAACCACATTTTATGAAAGCCATATGCTAAGTTTGGTCAAATAATCTTCAATTAATAAAGAATAAAATTATCAGAAACTGAAGTACAAAGGTCGCCGTTTACAGACTGGGCAATTTCCAATAAGTGGCAAAATCATCATATCAATCAGTTTTCAATCTTATTATAATAAGCCTTGGCTTCAGACAAATGACATATTATAATAATAAACCAAGAAGAGATGAGGCAACAAGACAACACCAACTTCAATGATTATGGCAGTAAAAAATATTTTAAATTAATTTTAAAATTTTGTTGGAGGATTCGAACCTTGGTCTCTTAGGTGAGCTTTTGCCTTAAAAAAAGAAAAGAAAAGAAAAAACAGCTTCCAAACATGATGTCTCAATTAGAGCTTTTACCCAAAAGCTCCAAATTGGAGCTTTTTCTTGGTAGGCTTTCATAACTTTTGGAGGAAGTAGAAAGCTTTATCAAAATTTTTACCTAAAAAGCCCAAAATCACCCAAAATAGCTTTTGGCTCCCTAGAAAAAGCAATACCAAACAAGGCCTTAACAATACAAGGCAATCTGAATTTGAATACCTTCTTTTCATCCTCAACAAAGGAAAAAAATAACTGACGTTTGCATGACAAGCAGCAGTTCAAAAATTTAACAATTACATAGGTTAATTAAAAATATAGCAGCAATTTAAACATTTTCTTTCTATAAATGTATATGAATGACCAACAATGTGCAATATTTGTATTTAAATATATATTCTCCTCTATTGGATAATTTTTGGATAATTTTTAGAGTAAATTACAAAAACCCTTGAGATCAAAGGTAAATTATACTTACACCCAATAGTTTGAAAAACCTATGCTTATCCCCTTAAGGTTTATTTTTATCCAACATTTTAACCCATATTTTAATAGAACGTTAGTCAAACTATCAATCTTAAATGGAACACAAATGCCATGCCAGAAAAAATTTTAAAAATGACCAAAAAAACTTTAAGTGACATAACAACCATCCAAGGACATAAGAAAATATGTGCATCCTCCTCCCCACCCAAGGGTGATTTCACGTTTTCACATAAGATAAATGGTTTCACTAACCACTGTTAATTAACTGGGTGTAGTGTAGGTTTTTACAAACTATTGGATATTAAGTGTAATAAAGGGGTTTCGTAATTTACTCTAATTTTTATTATCCACACAAGTATACATTGCAAAAAAAATGGCAATATTTTACAAGTTAAACAAAGAAAAAAGGGATAAAGGAAGAACTTAATTTATATTTCTGCACATATTATTGTTTAACCAACAAAGAGGTTAAAGTCCTTACATCCCACAACAACCAAGGGGAATCACCCCTTGCTGCATCAAATCCCTGCTGATATAATGGTGATGTCGGGAGCAAATTCTAAAGCTGCATTGAAACATCAGCACTTCATTAGATGGGCTAAGATGTTATACAAAGAAGAAGCAATAAATGAGGCTGCAGGACATGAAAATACATTGCACAGAAATATTCAAAATAATTACAGACATACACACTACTAAATTCAGAGATAAGAAAACAAAGTTCAATCAATATGAAAACAACAATGCAGCCCAAGCAATATGCGTTACAATCTTGTGCAAATGCCCCTGGAAACTAATGCTCCTTTTTTATCAGGAAAATAGTATTCCCTTGACTTAAAATGCAGCTCAAATTTTTTTTGCAGAATAATCATTTTATTGAAATGTTTAGCTTGTTTCCCCCATGTCTTACAAATGTAAACAGAAGATGCATGATGGGCATATATAATTCATATCAGCATTTTTTTTCTGGATGAAATATCTTGGTTCCCAAGAACATAAACAGCTGCTAATAGGTGGTCTTAATTATAACTCTAGGACTCATGTTTGTTATGATCCTTTTTAACGGTATTAAGTATTTACTATTAACTATTGCATGATTTAAACCACTCCAGTTATCATGAATACAGAATAAGGATAAAGACCTATAGGAAGCACAACATGCTGAAAAGGCAAAATATAATCATCATCCCCAACACCCCCACAGCTCCAAGGAATATTCACGGAGTATCCTTCGCATCCATGGTTCCAACCTGTGATTTGTAGAATGAAACTATTATCAGTTGATGTCACAGCATCAAGATATATAAAACTAGCAAAAGTTGAAAGGGCTGAATGATAGCACAAGATGCAGCATTCAGTAATGAAAAAAGAAATCCTAAGCATACATTCTTTTGCCTATAAATGGATCTGCAAGTCCAATAACTGACCACAAAAAATATCACAGGCAGGTTTTTTAAGACTAAAGCATAATGATCTTGAGGGAGACCACATTTATGAGAAGTGTCATTGAAAGATTGCATTTTTTTTCAGTAGGCATAGGATGGTGAGCTAATTAGCCAACCACAATTGATCCATACATCCATAATAATTGTTAAATTTGGCAAGCACCGAATGTGGGGAGATTGGGATATGACACGATATGGATGTGCTGATGCAATAAATCTTGAAACAGGAAATGGATACATCTAGGATACGACAAAATAAATATTTTTTCTGTGATATGCTTAAAAAACATCAATAATGAATTAACAGCAGAACATTAGGTAAATAATTAACAACATAATAAGAACAAATTCAGCAAACATTTACAAATTGCTAGACATAAATGTAGCATCTAACATTCTGCTGTACTGTAACTTCATATGCAGTGGCTAGCAAAGCAGCAACATAATGAAAGAAGATACAGCAATAATAAGAAAAAATGCAGCAAAATACATAAATTTAAAGCCAGGTGCAAAAAAAAATTGACAATAGAAGAACAAAACTAACAATACAAAACAAAGAACAAAGAAAAATAAATCACAAGCCCAAACAACATGAAATTGTGTTATTCAAAATTAAACACGAAGCATGAGAAAAATGAATGCAACATTCTCCTCCTCTCTCAATCACCCAAGTATCATTCTCTCACTTCCCTCTTCCCTCTTAAGTGGGATTTAAGATAGAAACATATGACGGGAGAGCATGGATGGCAGACTCCTACTTAGTTTAGGTTATTGGACCAGACAGAATTCTTATTGACACAAGGAATCTGGGTTGAAAACCAACTTGACCCAACGCCAAAATAATGCACCACTAACTGAAGTATCTTGAGTATCCCAAGAGTATCTTGGAAGCATCTGGATGTATCCTAGAAGTATCAAGCCCCAATTTAAACATAAAAATCTGGATAGTTATTTGCCATACTGGACATGTTATAGCTGTATCGACCTATGTCCCCTATCTCATATGTATTGAATTCTGCACGGCACCTGTCTTGAAGAATCCGTGCTGATGGAAACTCATTCATCCACACTATCTTCCTGATTCACAGCCCATCTCCATGAGACCTTGAGATTAATGCCTAGATAACAGTAGACGAGGACATTATGTGAGGGCCCGATCCATTGACCGGCACTTGTTTTGGGTCTGCGGGCTGGCCCGAAGAGGCCAGGCCAAGGCCACCATGCCCTATGACACAATGAAGGCTGAGAGAAACTCCAATAGGCTCTAGGTCCAAATACTTGGTATGGGAAACTGAATAGGATGGTACAACACTGAATAAGATGGTACGGTACGGAAACTGATACCAAGACGGCATACCTTGGTATCGAGTTTACATATATAAGGCTCTAGGCCCAAATATAAAGTTTATATTACCAAATAGATTGGAAAAAATGATTTGCTTTCTTCCACACTCTTCCCCTTCTTCTCGCTCCCTCCCTCATATCCTTCGAAGTCCCATTGTTCCTCTTTTCCAAACTCTCAAGCCCCTCAAAATTGATTTCTTTCAAGTTAGAACTAGTCGTGTAGCTTCACTGCCTAGATCAATTAAAAACAAACTCTTTTTGATCTCGATAACTTTCTACTAAGTAGTGCAGAAGGGTGATCTTCATTTGGATCCAAACAACCATTATAGAAGAATTTGACATCCTAGAGCTCATAAGCTCATGCCATCAGCAACCAATTAAGGTCTACAATTGTTTTGGGTCAAAAGTTGAACTCATTGAAACCTTTATGGGGAGTGCAATATAGGTTGCCTTGTCTCATTTGCAAGATACACATAGGACTTCGATACCATTAAAGGTGGGGATAACGCTAGTGGGTGGAAAATTGGGGGCAAAATAACTTTCAACAACTTATCAAAGGTTTCCTATGAAGAGATGGAGAAGGTATAAGGTTTATTTTGTGTTGCAATTTTAACTGAGTTTGTTACTGGAATTTATTTTTGGCAATTGTTGATAATATTTAGCCAATGGATAAAATTTCAGTCTGCATGTACCATATGGAATGATACAAACCATGGCTGCACCTTATTGGCATGTGGCATTAGCATGACACTAGTCGCTTGAACCAAGTAGTAGAATGGCTTGGTACATACCTGGTACCATCTCGGCATGCCACCAACAAGTGATTTCTCATTCCATGATTTTAGCAACATCTGAGAGGTTAACAGTTAGTACTATGGCTACTTACTCATGTTGTGCCATGCATGTGATTCAAGGATGGCATGATAGGTTTATAGTCAAAGATGTTTACTATAAAGATGAGGGATTGGTTTTATCTCATGTTTTTGGGGATTGGTTGCGCAAGGATGGATGACTTTATATGTAGGAATTGAATGTAAGTTGGTCTATGCTCGAGTGGTGCAATTTAGTATGCATCTTTGAGGATAGGATGCATTCTTCAGTTTCAGTTCCTTCGTACTAATATGATGTCTCTGAGATGGAGAAGGGAGATTTGCTTATGGCCCTTTGCTAGCATTGAGGGCCTTTTATTAGTGGTAAATAGCTCGAAGGAAAAAAGTTTATCTAGGGACTTGTCTCTAAGCGTATCATCTTAGCGACCATCCAAAAGCAATATACTATCTTTGCTTAATTTTCTAGATATGATTTCCATGGATAAGCTGCAAGGGTCAAATTTTTGTACTGTTATCTTCACCATCACACTGTAAGTGGTTGATCTCCTCCTATTTACTTACAGACTTGGTAACCATATAACATGCTTTCAGCTCTTCAGAGTGCTTGTAATGATGTCATGCTTCTCCGAGATGATAGATATAATCAATTCTCCTCTTTTTTACATCAAGGTTCTCTGGTGTTGCACCTTCCAACAAATGTCTAAGCCATCTTGAAGAACAAAACAGTGGAAGCTCAGAGTAGAATTATGCTCACCACTAACCTGCCCTTCAAAGCTAGGATGAAAATGGAGACCATGTAGCATGTGTGAGGTATTACTGGATTTAGGTGTAAAACTTTACCAGTAAATTCGCTCCAAATACCTCACACATGTTTTCATGATCAATGATGGAGATCTATGATGGTAATACTTTATGAGATTTTTACAGCAATGAGTTTTTTACTGTAAAGCTTTCCCCAAACTCATTTGCTAGTAAGGTTGCTTTAGTGTTCAACTACAAGTTGTTGATGTTGCATCCTAGTTGCATGATTCCCAAACAAAGTTTATTAGTCAACATCCATGGTTGCATGGTTGTATGTAAAGCAATAAAGTTCAAGCAGGATGGTTAACTTCCCTTTTTTTGTGCGTTTTTGATTATGAGGACTTCAAAGGAAGAAACAAACAGGTTGTTTCTTAAAAGTACACCACTTACTTCTCTTCCTCTACCTTCTGTTTTCCTTCTTTGGACATAGAAGCAGGTCTTCAACCACATATTTTGCTCTTGATTTTCTGTGCCCCCTCTCCTTGTCTTTTAATTACGTTGATTGGGTGATTTCTCCTATATTAGCTAAGCATAGGTTCCCTTCCTAAACTAAAAGAAACCATGGAAATATTGAAAAACGAAAATTTTACAAAAAATAAATTTCAAAAACCACAATCCATTTTTATATAATAATATGTATGTGTAACCCAAAAAGTGGATATGCTAAATCTATATATATTATACACGGTCAGTAAAGGTATGAGGATTTGTATTATGCTAGTAGCGTTAACATTCATCCATGTTGCGCCATACACATTATAATATCATACAACATTTCTAACATTTAGCAACAAACTAAATGGCCATGCTATATTAGAAAAAGTAAAGAAACAACTAAATGGCTTATAAAAAAAAAAAAAAGTTGTCAAGTAGGCAATTTTGTTATTCAAACAGTCATGGATAGAACAAGTGACTGCAGGTCTAGAAATCATAACTTATTTGATAATTGCATGAATCACATTCTAAGATTCATAACATCCTGTTAAACATTGAGCGTGAATATTTTTGAGATGTTTGAGACATCTATACGGAATTTTAAGCTTAACATGTAAATGCAATCATAAACAGACTGGCTTGGTCAATTCAGCTCCAGATGCCAATGATCAAATGAGTCCAATCGTCCATATATATTTCATTATTTGGAAGACAAAATTCCATTAAATGGTTACCATATATTAATCTACAGCAGACTTATAGAGCGATAAATTGACTAGTTGGGCCACCATAGCTGTTTAAAATAAATCTTATGACGATTACAATTATGAATAAACTAGTCCAAAATAACAGCTAATTAACTGATTTTTTATCTATGCAATGAAACATATCACAAATCAGTTATATCAAACCCGTCATAACCTTTCCATGAATCCTTTGTTTCATCTCTATAATCTATTTTGTTGAAGATTACTAGACATTCAATTTATACTATTATGTACGAATTATTGGGCTTTGCCAATTGATTTCATCTGTAACTAGGCCTTAATGGCTGGGTTTCTGACCTATTTATACTGCATCAACAGCTTAACAGGGGTCAACAATCCATAACAGTATTTTAGTCATCAACCTCAAATGACGGTACATTTTAATAATTAAATAAGTGACATGTAGTGCCCCTCTCCTCCCATCTCCTTCTATTCCTCCTTTCCCTCTTAATCACCCACTGATTTTACTTTGAGCTACATTTTACTACTTTGGGTCTCAAGTGAACACCACTATCAAGTCAATAAAGTCAACAATTTTGAACAATAAGCACCTCATACGCTGCTCCAGTCCCAGGATAGAACCTTCCACCCTCATGTCGATGTAAAGATACATATAATACCTTCAAAAAAAAAGAAACAATACCGCATGCAATCAGCCTGTTGCAAAATTAACTAGATGAAACAGGTTATAATGTAAACAGCTAGTAAGGGCAAAACAGATTATACAAATGAACTTAGAAATTAGATAGGAATCTTTGCTTATAAAACGTTTCATTTATATCCACAAACAAGATCTTATAAAGTAAAAGATAGACTAATATTTGACAGAAAATGGAATATACAATAAAATAGAGTAGATGGGGAAAAGGTGGAGAAAAATAAATCAGATAGTAGATAGTTGGATGGACAAGGATGGTTGCATCCCGACATTTGGTATGGTCGGCATCTCAGGAAACCAATTTTTTTAATTATTTTTATTTTTAGATTTTTTTCTCTTCATTCTTGTTGTTATTGGTTCCACCAGTCCGCCCAAGTACCATACTGACCGCCAACTAGACCAGCAAGGGTACCAGTACCAAGACTTTATCCTTGTTCCATATGGTAAATGGCGAAGGGCGGGAGGAGGGGTGGGGGGGCCAATGTATTTATGATAATGCATCTTCAACACGTAGTTACCCAAGGGTATCTACTTTATGAACTTATGCTGAACTACTTTAACATGAAGATAACAGCATTACATGCTGGACAAAAGCTTTTTCACTATGACAAACCAACAACAAATTAATAATGATCAAGGTTCGCCGTACCGGTACCAGTTGGCCAGTGGCACGGTTCGGTATGCCCCGTGTCAGGCCCGTACCAACACAGCAGAGAGGGCGAGGGAGAGAAAGAGGGAGAATAGAAGAGAGGACAAGAGAGAGAGCAGGGACGGCTCCCTCTCCCTTCATCCTCTCTCTCTTTTCCTCTTTTTCCTTCTCCCTCTCTCCCTCCAACTGGTTTTTTGTTTGAATGCTGGAACCGTCCCGGCCCGCGGCCTGCACGACTCAGTAGGCCTCGAACCAGGCAATTCGGGATGGTTCTGCATTTCTTGATAATGATATTATCCAAATAATGCTTTTAAATATTCGAGTATGCTATCTCATGTACAGGAAGTTGCTCATATTGTTAAGCAGTCATGAAAAAATTCAAAGAATGTATGCATGCGGAAAACTTTTCTACATATAATGGATCATATTAACAGAGAAAATCAATTACAGAAAGACCACAACAACAGCCAAAGATAGGCTTAGAGATCGTTGCAAGCAAAAATACATGCCGACATGTGATAGACATGTCACAAGGGCGTAAAATCCACTCCATCAACTCATTGTTCTTCCGGTAAACTTTTAAACCTTCATTCTCAAACTTACGCTTTGGGTATTTTTTGCTGCGCAAACTCCTAGTGCATGATCCACTTTCAGTTCAAGAGTGGAAATTATGATTTTATATTCTTCCATTTTCATAAACAATATCCAAATTTTGTAAAGTTTACTCATCACTACTCATTTAAACTCGCCTATATTTATTTTTTTTTTTGAGAATTTTCCATGATATATATGCCACCCCAACATTTCATGGCAAGTTAAGTTTGTGGTGAATCAAATAAAAAAGTATATGCCATTAGAACAAACGGTACGGATGTTACTTCAGTAAATGAAAAATCTCAGATTAACAAGTCCAAATGCCATATGATACATAGTGTGCACACATTCAAGTAGGTAGCATTTAGTGTTTAGCATCCATGGACAAAAACCTACTTTACAACCAAGTTCATGAATATTCTTAAGTGGACAAAAATGTTAAAACATAAGATTTAGATCTCCTAGGTAGAATGAGCTGATAAAATGTTTAATTGCAATTTTTCACTTTGATGCCATTTTGATGGGAATCAAACATAATTCAAGGAAAACTTGCTAAGGATCTACAGAATTTGGCAATTTTATGTTGGTGAATCGAGTAAAAGGATATCGAGAAGAAGAATTAATTGAGATGAAAGAGAAAAAGGATCATTGTGTTGAAGCAAAGTGATATACTTAAGAATATTTAGCAATTATTTTGACTCATATTTGACAAGCTGCAATGAAATATTAGTAGGACAGCCTCACTTAAGGATTAAGAAGCATCCATGACGCAGGAGATGGATTAAATCCCATGGTAAGACTCCAGTATCATGAAGCATTGCAATTTGAAGAAACATTTAGGAAGCATATATACTTCAAAGCAAGGTCTGCAATTTCGGTACCGAGTACCGTATCGGTACCTTATGGGTAGGGTACGGTACGGTTCGGTATGGTATACCTCTATACCAAAATAGCTCTCTAATAATTTTTCTCAATTTTTAACTTGATACGTCTCCATACAAATTGGTATGCCTCGGTACGGACCGGTATGCACCTCGGTACGCCTCAATACGGACCAATATACCTCGGGACGGGGCAGTACCGACTTGAAGGTAAGTTTCGTACTGGTTTCCTTCCGATACAATACGATACACCTCATACCGGGCGGTACAGGACCGTACGACAGACCATGCTTCAAAGTATGGACTTTGTTATTTTAACAACCTACCATGAATGCTTTTTTTTATATACATGAATATGTATTTGGGTGTATTTATGCACATATATATATAAAGTACATAATAAATATGTATATGGGTGTATTTATGCACATATATATAAAGTACATACATACATTGAGATATGCACCATTTTTTACCACTCTAATTCACATAATTTTTAGTGTGCAAGCAATTTAAAGATAGTAGATCACATCCAACGGCTTGGATTATTGATGTTGGCTCCCCATTGTCCGACTGGATTTGATTTAAAACCCAATCAACAGAATTCTATTATATGTATGACATGTACAGTACAATATATAAAACATAAAATATGCACATGATTGTGCATGTTGTATTCCTTCGTGTATCCCATTTAGTGTATCCCATTCATATCTTATCCTACTTTTTCAAGATTTGTCATATTGGTCTATCTGTATCCCGTATCCATATTTGTGCTTAATAAAGAAACATCTACAAATTATCATCTATGGATCCTCGCTACAAGCACCATGCTTCCTACATAAACCTCAAGAGACCGCCTCCTTATTCTTGATCATATTGGTTATTTCTCCAAAATACCCGTTTTGAAAAAAAATTCAAAAATGAATACTCACATTTTTAAGACAGTGAATATCAAATTAATGCTTTTAGTTTGGTTTATACACTGAATGGTGGTATATTAAGAAATATGTATCCCATATCATGTGCTAATTAAATTAATCTTTTGTTTCTTAACTAACTTCCTTAAACCACTACCCTTTAGCTATGCATTTTCATTTCAGATTCTGTTTCCTGATTGACGATCTCAAGTCCTCCATGTAGCTTTAGAGTTGTGTTCTCGTTGCTAGAAGGATGGGCTCAAAAGCAGAGATCAAGAAATAGAAAGGCAAGGGGCAATTGTTGATTTTATAGATCTAAAAAAACTGTAGAAAACACTTAGCTCCCCTAGTTGAAATTGTTTCTGCCATATCACAACATGAAATTGTAAGTGAGACATTATATCCTGTTAATAGGGTGTACTTGTTTCCTCACAAAAGAGACCTGAACTCAAGTCCACTCTAAAGTGGACACCTAGGAATGTTTGCTTCACCTAAGCTCGAATGCCAGTGATTAGAAAGAGAATTATTTGCAATCATACACCAATCTACCAGGCCTGAATATGCTGGCCCCTTAGGAGTTCTTCAAGCTCTGGAAGGACTTTGGATTGGGGCTTCAAAGTCAAGATTGTAAACAAAGCGTTTAATATATTACTTTAATGCTCTTCTGCTCACTCCTTCCTTATAAATGAGACACTTAAGCAGAATCAATATGATTATTATTAATAATGATTTAATGATAATTTATAATGTCTAAAAATTGCAATTTTTGTTCACCAACATCCTGCAGAACAAACAGTAGAACTGGCAAATCTTTGAGTTTGCTACTGTGAAACAAACACCTTAACAGAAAAGTTCTGGCAAGCTGTCCAGACACTTCCAACACTTGCAAGCAAAGAAACATCCCCCTTACTGTATGGATGTAATTTATATTTAGATAGATTTAATGTTGGCCAATTTATCTATTTTTAATTATTTATTTTCTTTCAGAATCAGGAGAATCAATTAAATATATTATAATATCTGCATGATCATTCAACATATTGTGCTGTAAAGTTAGGACCATTTCAATTAATAAATTTGTATTTTTCTTTTCTAATTGAAGTTTTAAAGCTAGATTACCTTGTCTGAAACCAAGAACATTTTTATAATTCTTTTTAACCTCTCTTATAAAAGGAAGATAATAGTATTATTAGCAATGGTTACAACCGTGCCCATAACATCCTATTACAGTGTCAGTACGCAATATAGTATGAGATGGCAAGGTGTGACGAGCGTCGGTATGCTATGAGATTACATACCGATATAGTACGGTACGCCCGATATGGTACAAGACCAAACGATACAGCAATCCTTGGTTACAACATAAACTAAAAGTTCTATATAACTAACAAAACTATATGTCAACTTTTCACAGAACAAATGGAACTAATCATGTAATTTCTCACCGATTTATTCCCATCAAATATTTCTTGTGTACCATTGCCATGGTGTACATCCTGCGACCACCACGAAAATGCTAAGGTTTAGAACTTATGGCATGACTAGCATTTCACTAACACATCTCTCTCATAAAATGGTTATGGAGGCAAATAGAGGCATCAGACAACTTAATGTAAGATTTAACACATATATAGCTCAGACAGTTCAAGATAGTTTAATATTACCCAATCAACAATTAATACTTTCTTGGCACCTGCACTCTGTGCTGCTAATGCAGAAATTGCTGCATTATTATGGAGGCAGAAACCCATGGCTTGTTTTATACCTGCGTGATGCCCGGGAGGCCTAACCTGATTTATAGATCACATTGTTAGCACTTGCTGCAAACTAGAAGCAGCTACATAGCAAACTTAAATGTTATTCAACTATGGTCCAAATTGTTATGCTGATTCAAACTACTTGGTGATAACAATATAGAACATCTAAATTGAATTTGCAATGGAAAAGAAAGAACATACCAGAGCAAAACCATTCCTTGCATGACCAGACATAATTGTGCGAGCAAGATCTGCACAGAGTCCTGCTGCAAGTCTCGCGGCACATGCTGAATGTTCATTGGCATATGTGTCTGGAGTGAAGTAGCTGTCAGTTGGATCCAAGTAGAAGTCATCATATTTAATGTCATATTCAACTATATCTACAGACTATAAATCAAAGTTCATGAAAGCAATAGCATTCAACGCATCATCATCATCTCCTCTTCACATGTAAATAACCATCCAAAGACACTCTTCTAAGTTGAGAAAACTCCATGGAAGGATTACAAGTTTTTTCTTTTTTTGTTACAACTAGCTGTAAATCTGGTGTAAACCTAGAAGGTCGATCAGTGGCTAGGGGAACAACCTTATCAGTCATAGTTTTAAGCTGAAAAGATCAGAGAACAACCCTCCAAACTTCCCATTAATCTCACAGAATCTAGATGGAGAGTCAAACTGAAGACAGTCCGATTGATCAGGAAGTCAAAAAATCTACCAAGATCAACCTTGAGCAATTAATAAACTACATGAACTAGTAGATTAATTGACCATCCATCAGAAAGTGTTGACTTGCCCTACAGTATAGGCACTTAATGTCAGCTATTTTCATGTGATGCAATCTTGATCAATTAAAATCTCATTGAAATTTTCAATGATTGCTTTGGAAACTTAAGGGTGGTGGATACTATGATGAAACGTAGAAAGGCAGTACCAAAAACATAAGAGTAGAATAGAGCAGTGACCTTAGAAGAGGAAAAATCTGAGAAAAATGGAGATATTAAAGCAGGGATCTGGTTTCTCATTTCGCCTATGCTTTCTTGTTCATAAATAATATTAGGATCATTTGCAAATAAATAATTAAATAGACTGAGATACTCATGCATCATATTCTCATGATTAGTTTATATCAACTAAGAAAAAGAAAAACAGTAAGATCCAAAGTACCTGGAAAGCATATGTCTTGTTTGTTGAACTGCTTCGATATGATCCAAGGAGTGGACCTGCAGAGAGCCAAAGTTGAAAGGACTATGCTATCTATAGAACAAGGAAGCTGCAAACTAGGTAATACCCCAGTGGTTAAACCCTGAAATTTGGGAGAAGGTACTGGGTTTGAACTTCAAATCTTGGAGGGTGGTCCCCAAGTGTTTGGCTCAGATAAAACAAAAGAGAAGCTTCATGAACTACTGTAACATTACCAAACTAGAAATAATGAAAATGCATTCGATCCAGAATTTCTTTTTTAGAAAAAAAGAACAGAAAATGTTTAATCCAACAATCCTACCCATGGTTCAGAAAAACAAAGGAACAAATTATTCAACCAAAAGTCATTCTTATTTTTGATCAACTTTTAGTTATTTGGCGCCTAATAATCTGGTAGACAATTTATATCAGGGGCAAATAAAAAAACAAACTAAAGAAACCAGAAGATATGGCTTACCATCAGAAGTGCCTCTTGTGTTATTTCTCTAGGTGGTATGAAGGTGCATTTTCCAGGAAATATTCCTGAAATGGGAATTCAGTTTAGCCACACAAGAACTTTAAGAGATAATACTAGCATTAGTACCAACATTAAATGCAAAGTAAAACCAAAAACAAAAGAAATGAAAGCTGCAATGAATCTGAAAATGATTATCCCTTAAAGCTACAATTACTAAAAATGATAGTAGTACCTGCAGCAGCAAGGCTAGCTGCAATTGCCCTAAGGCGATCAGCCCTCTCTGGGTGTGGATGTGATTTCATTTCAACCTAATTACACCAATGAAGACAATGCCATCAGGAATCAAATTCTTAAGATCCTGACTCCTTGAGTCAACTTTATATATAGGCACCAACAGTACCAAAATAAATACAAACACGAGCAGCATTCACATACATATTCATAGTGTGTGCGCAAGAATCATTTGTTACTATCAGCAATCGAAAAGGTTGATTGTGAAATAAAATGTCAATTTAACATTGCCTCAGTCACACGACACGACAAAAGTAATTGCACACGAGTGACACTTTGATGTGAATAGAATCACATGGCAACATGGACAAGGGAGAGAGGGTACCGTGTGAGTATTTAAGAACATGTACACGCACATATTTCTAAATATGTATGCATAGATACACAACAAAATCAATATGCACTTCAAGGATCGAAGAAAACTTTGTACATATTTAAAAAAATTAGTAAGAAAAGAA
This sequence comes from Phoenix dactylifera, assembly GCF_009389715.1. NCBI lineage: Eukaryota > Viridiplantae > Streptophyta > Magnoliopsida > Arecales > Arecaceae > Phoenix > Phoenix dactylifera. The sequence goes on from NC_052395.1 coordinate 27,157,483, forward strand.
GGTAGACAAGTCAATGAGCAGAGGATTAATTTAATTTGAAATAGACAAGCCCCATTAAAACCAAAAAGAGGAATAAAGAAAAGCAACATAATGTTAGAGAGGTTAAGGAGCAATGGGTGTTTACTATTTGTTTTTTGGTAGAGTATGCGTGTTTACTATTTAGAGCTTTAGATTTTATAAATTCATGGACCTCTTATTTTGGTACTAAGAGATGAAAATCAACGTTGAGAAACAAAGGGTTAAGAAGCCCAGGTTTCCAAGAGATCAATGATGAGTCCAAAACTAGGGAATAAAGAAAGCAAAAGCTCTTTCACGAATAAGTACAAAGCATGAAATAATGGGGCTAAGGAGCATTGAGCAGAACTTTTAAAAGTAAACAGAAAGGTAGACGAAAAGATGAAGTTTGAGGTTTAAACCAATCAGTTCTTTCCTTGCCCCTTTCTAAAGAGAAAAGAAATATCCCAAAAGCTTAAGCCAAAACGTGCATGGGCACGAGCATACGAAACCACAAGGGTTCCTAACAAAATTCATCATCTCAGTACCTGACCACGTACTGATGCCACACTAGCACTGTGACGGTATGGTATGGTACGGGGTCTTTTCGGCATACCAAGTATCGATACGCCACAAATACTGGATACCGATAGCAAACCGGTACGGTACGATGCGCTCCTACCACCTGGCTCAGGCCAGTATGGCGAACCATGGTTCCTAGCCTATGTGATGTGCGCCTATTCCTCAAAACTTCTAAAAGGCATCAAATTTTAAACAATGGTTGGGGCAGGAAGAGGCCTCACACAAGCCTGTTCCATGCATGATGGATGCTTATTTGCCAGCACTTGTTTGGGTATTAAAGGTTTAACCTTCTTATCTACCACTAGAAAATCTAATGGCCCAAAGACCCTTTGCAAGTAATGAAATGTTGGAATTTTAACTTTATATCAAATCAATATTAAAAGGTCTTGATCATTTAATGGTCCAAATTTATCCCATGGACATAAACATTCAATATCTATTCCTATTTTCAAATATAGGGGTCAAAGAGATTTAACCATCCAATAGCAAGCACCCACTTCATAAACAATCTGAACATTAGGGGTCCCATTCACCTAACAATGTGAAGCCCTTTTTAGAATTTAACAACTGCAAATGGTTGAGGACTTCAATAAAAGGTGATTGTAAATTATATATAATCCAATTCGAATCGGATCCAACTTTTTTTGATGATATTAGTCGAGGTCCCTCATCTAATGGTGCAAATGGCCCCATGAATATGTTAGACTACAACACAAATCAATCTCAATTAATCTCAGCAAGGGGTTTTATTACGTCAATAATCCACTGGGATTGGGTTTGACTTCATTTCACACCTAAAAGGATAATAATTTACTTGTTTAGTGTAGATTGGCCTATATTTGAATCAAAGATAATTAAAGATCTCGATCATATCTAATCCCAGTTATTAATGAGAATAGAACACATCCAATGGCATAGTGGGATCCCATTCCAATAGCTAGACATGAACTTTGGATGATCCAATAATAGAACTCAATAGTCTAACATTACCCATGTCTGAAATAGAGAAGCCTTGATTGTTCAATGTCATGCACAACCTCAACAATCAACAAGTGTGTTAATCCATTGACAATCAAATGATTCATATGGCTGGTATGAGTGTTACCTGCACAGATTCTTCCCTTTCAATGGCCTAGGATCATGGATGACCTACTGATAATAGAACAACCAACACTAAAGATGTGGCCTAAACTAATGGCCTGGCATAAGAGCTCGGCAATACACAATAGCGCACCTTATGGACTTGGAACCATGGACTGTCTTCCCATGCCGCAAAACATGAAGACAACCAAGTCTTCCCAAAAATTCACTAAAACTCAGTCAGGAATCCTCGGCTATTGGTAGCATATGACTAAATATTTGGGCAGCTAATGGAGAGCATTGCATAATTCTCTGGGTTATATATAATCCAAAATTACAGCTAGATCAGGGCTTTTCTTTCAAGAAGGAAAAAAAGGAAAGAGAGACTTATAGATAAGGTTTTCTTCTTTCCTTGGAACCACAAAAGCCCTTTCTCTCATAGTCCTGTTACCTTACCATTTTCCTTTCTCCTTGTTTCTTCAGTTTTTCAGAACATCCGTCTACGTACATTGCGTCTCAATGGTAGCAAGAAACTCAATCTATATATTTTAAAGCCCGTTCATATGCATAATGATGCTTTTAGTACTATCTATCTATTCTATCTCTTTTATAAATTATGAATTGTTAAATACTTAAAATTATTGATTGTTTTCATAAGCTAGATTGTAACTGCTCAAAAGTTTTACAAATGTAATTCCAATGCAATTTTCTGGAATTAGTGTCTAATTACTTGTTTTCTCATCTATATATGATCTAACTAAATAAGGTAATTTGTTAGTTACTAGGCCATGGATCTTATTATTTTGGTTTTCCCATCTTTACGGATCTAGAGGCTTTGAGGCTAGTGAGGCATAGTTCTGGGAGCATGTTTAGACGCAAAGCCTGGTCTCTACTGTGGACTGAACTTATCTTTACAGTTTATTTACTGAAATCTATTGAGGATTCTTTTTAGTCATGAACTGTTTGGAGTTCAAACCTTACGTATAATTTCTGAGATCAGGATGGATTTTTGGAGATGTTAAATTATTATTTTTGGAGAATGTAGGTTGCTCTGACTTTGTACTGCTGATTGTCTATGTGTTTATTATCTTGTAGTATGTTTGATTTACAAGTTAAATGTCTTGCATGCCTGGAGGGCTTTGTCGTATGAGAATGCGGCGGTTGACATCTCTCCAGCCTTGGGCTCTTGGGTCAAGGGCATGATAGAAAAAAGGCAAAAGCAATTTGAAGGCCACAACAAGCTGTATCAAGGGTGTACCAACCAAACCTAGCTGTCAATGATTAGCCAATATATTTGCTCATAAGATACATAGTACAATACAGCATATAGTCAATACTCAATAGTGTACAAATCAACAGCCAATCTAGCCCTAATCCTCAAAATTTAGAACTTTGGTCCTTCCAAGCCTTCATTAAATCAAATTAAACTACTTGAATAGCTGATAACGCATTGGATGTTTGAAGTTTGGTCCATCAATCCATACCGTAGTTGGAATTTGGGGCCAACTAGAAACAATAACCCACTTAGTCAATTGCTGAAACCTTAGCTCGTACCACATCTGAGCTCTGGGGGCTAAATCAGATCACATTTTAAATTAGGTTATTCAATAAGCTCAAGAATCAAGTCAATACAACATTTGGGCTCAGGAACCTAATGCCAACTTTCAAATTGCTAGTTCATACCATATTAAAACATGGAACGCACATCAAACGAGAACTCTTTTTCTTTTTGATGGTGATATGAGAGTTCATAACCACAGTCCAGGCCTTTTTAAATAGATGTGCACCTAGTGGGCTATCTTTCCATATGTACTTCACAAGAGATGAAACAAAATGCACCGTAAAGAACGAGACACTCTTAATCAGCTCCTACGATAAGTAAAAGGCATAGCTGGAAAAGAAAGAATGATGCAACACCAACAATCAAGGAACCGAGGAGCTTAAACTAGAAGAATATAAATACCATGAAAGATTTAGCTTTACAAAATAATTCAGCCACCATTGTAAATCCAAAATCATCTATAATTAATCCAAGTCATGTTTGTGAAAATGGACCTTAAAACTTGGGATCCTCCAGTAACATATGATTAAAAAAAGGTTATGTGAGTAGTTAGAGTTGCTGTTGTAACATGATGTCCATCGAGTAAATCCATATTGGTAGAAACACATTTTGGGCATAACAAACATATATTTCATTTCACAGAAACAAGATTATATATAACATCCATGGATGGCTGACTAAGGATGAAGATGATGGATAAAGATTTTCCAAGCAATTCAAATATTATGCTAGGAACGTCAACCGACTAGCCTCTTATAAAATGATGGAGAGCTTTATAAAGAAGAGTGACGTGCTCATTGGTAAAAATTATAATATATCAAAGGTTACAAAGCTAAACTCAACAAGAGAACCAACAAATTTGTTTCAAGTTGCATGAGATACTGCTAAGTGCTAACAAGATTACTCCTTGACATCTTTAGGTATGTCATCAACAGTTGATTCTTGATTCACAGGGACCATCCATAGTTCATATTATTTATAGATGCAATCTTAATTGACAAAATGGCAACAATGATAGATGCCATCCTGCTGCAATGAAAAGAAGCTTAATGATACAAGTCCCAAAAACAATTGAGCTGAGAAAAAATTGACATAATTAATTACTAATTATCCATGCCCAAAAAAATAACTAATTACTTTATTATCTGAAATATATTTTTACAAGAGTTTTGAGAAAAGAGGATAGGCATTTTAAATCAACAAGAGAAGGAGACAAGCTTCCACATGTTCAAGGAAAAACTGAATAGGGGCAGCAATAAGGCCAAGATTGTTTGACGGGTTAAAATGTTGGCTGGTCAGAAGAGTGCAAGCATCCAACATATGTATAAGACAAGAAAAGAAAGAAGTGGTTTCTGGCCATACAGTTAATATAGAAAAATTAGAATTGACAAGTATTGCAGCATGGGAACTTATATAATAAAACTAATTGGTGACTAAGTGAACAGGATGTACCGAGATAGCATGAACTTAAGCAATGAAGAACAAAGAAGGCCTATGTGGGGATCCTTTAAATAAAATGGCCAAAGTTTGCAAAGAAAAAATTTAAACAAGCTAAAGTTACCTGAAATTTAAACCCTCAACATGCATGTCCTGAAGCAAATCGTGTTGATGATGTAGAGTTACTAGAAAAGGTTATGGTTACTAAGGCACTGCTTATTGCAGGAAATATGGTAAAGCTGACTGTCCAACTGGTAGGCATGGTCCAAGGTACCAAAAGAATACATACATTGGAACCTTGGTTATGAGGCAATTAAGAGCTAAAAGTGGCAGGAAGGATCCCAGAAGTCAGAAGACCCACAAACAAAACTAGAGGAGATACACCAATACCCACATAGAGACAGTTGTTGAATTAAACATCATATTCACAAACAAAGTAAGACATATGGATACCTCAGAATGAAGCAACATTCTCTCATCAAAACCTATGGCTGTACAAGTTTCTGAGGATGAATCTGCATAACAGATTGCAATCATGTAAACAAAAAAAGAAAAAGAAAAAGAAATATTGGCAAAATGTTCTATGAAATTGGCACTTGTCTTCATGAATCCTAGAAAGGATGGCAACATTATTGGATAGGCTTTTTACTTCTACTAAAACAAACTAATCTTACTAAAATGGCAAAAGTGTAAGGACAATAAAAGTAACCTTGATCACCAAATCATTTATTATAAGCATAAACATAGATCCAACATATTCAACTTAGAGCAAATTGGACCATAGTGTTAATTGTTAAAAAAAAAACGAAGACATATATAGTCAAAAATTCACCATGTTCACTTACTCAAAAATATTAACCATATGAATGTCAACCAAAAATCCATCCAAATCTCACAAACCACTAAACAATAAACACAGTGTATTTCCTCTAGCTTCTTCCCTAGATGTTAAAGGAAGGTAATAGTCATAGCAATCAATATTGGTGAAAAATTAAGCATGACAATATCCAAATGCTCGGCTGAAGAGATGGCAATAGAAGTTGGTTCAGCATTCTCAATGTCTGCAACATATATACATAATGCAAAATGGTCAATAGATACATATTAAAAACTGGAGACAGCTACCCTGGAATTAGACCAACTGATCTTGTTGTATGCTTTGCTTTGAGATGTTTTAGTGGAGTTTATTTACCTTTCATGCAACGACATCATTCATATGAACAGTTACATTCTTAAGAAAGTGGTGAAAAGTCTTTCAAGGCTAGAACTTAGGAATTAGGATGGATTTGACATTAGATTAGTAAAAGAGACACAGGGTCAGGCTTGTAAATGGCTAGGGTTCAAGATCGGTAAAGGTCAACCTCACCATGCAGATGTTTTAAAACTTTTATGCAACCAACGCGACCCAACCAAAATTCCAGTTGTCAACCCAATTAGCCAACTTGAAGTAATCAACTTTCCCCTTCTTTTTTTTTTACCCACTCCCCCTTTTTATCTTTCTTTGTTTGTATGAGTGGGGTTGCGGTTGAGAGAGAGGGAGCTGTAGAGTAACGGAAGACGAAGGGTGGCGGATGGGTTGGATCTTCTTGTCATCTTATTTTCCTCTATAAAGGGGTGGCACAGTCAACCACCATGCCCCTCTCTATCAATGCCTTGCTATCTCCAAGCCAAAAGGTGTAGTAATAGAAGTTTTTTTTAGCACAAAATCCTTTAATATCCATGATTATTCACTAACAATTTTTTTTCTCTGTTATTTCCCCTCCAACCCGTGCTTCTATAAAATCAAGGATCAAGACATGTGAAATTAGATCCAACAAAACTAGAAGGGCTTGCCATCAAGGAGCAAGCAACAGTTACAAAATACAAACTGGTGGCTAGTGAGAAAGAGGGCAGAGAAAAAGAAGAGACAGAAAGAAAGAGGGAGGAGGGAGCAAATGATAAAGGAATAGAGGCACCCGGTCTTTGGTGGCTGCTGATGTTGTTGCTAGTTACTTGCTGTCAGTGGCTATAGAGATTGAAGGTAAAATTGGGAGGAACAGTATTAGGGGGAGATGGAATTTGGGCACATTTGGAGAAGGGTTTCGAAAATGCAGATTCAAAACAAAAGAGATTTACAAATATAGAAATAAAAATCCATTACATAATGTTTATCAGCTCAGGTCAATCCCAAATTGAGCCCGACCAATTTTGTAGTCAGGTACCCAGGTTAAATCATAAATCTAGTAAGTGGGTTAATTATGAGATCCAAATTTGAGTTAATTGCGCCATGTTCAAGTGAAAACTTAACCCATTTTGACAGGCCTAAGAGGGCATTATATCTTCCTTTCTCTCTCTCATTTCCATTTTCCTTTAAAACCGCTTTGGCTAATGCAAGACCTTCCAATATTATTGCTTGGCAGATTTCACTATCAACCCATCAAGGAAAAATAGACATTTCACTCAACCACTCCTAAGGCCGAAGCTCACAACCACAGAAGAGTATTAAGATATACAGACTCTTAAATTCTGCAAAAAGAAGACATAATTAATTAGGAAGAAATACAAAATAAAAGGATAAAAACAGGGACTCCTGATGAGGACAGAAAAGATAGGTAATAAGACAAGTCACCTAATCTATGATCAAGTTTGAATGCTCAAAAAGATCCCGCCTGCAAAAGAAATTGCAGATATATTTACTTTAATAACAAGTTTACAAATTAAATCATTTCTCAAATCTACAAGTATCTATTGTGTTCAAACGCCCGAGAAAGGCCTTTGTTGCCAAATCAGTAAAGAGAATAAAATTAAATAGCACTCCATACCATTATTATTATATCAGTATGTCTCTGATGGGAGAAAGGCATTATTGATAGACGACCTCAAGTTTGGATAAACCCATTCCAGATTGTTAACATGCTCGTAACGACAAAATATTTAAGAGAGAGAGAGAAGAAGAAGAAGAAGAAAAAGATGCTCCAATATTTCTCTTTCATGAATGCACATCCCACGTAAAGACTGAAAGTCGGAGATTGTTTCCACTCCATTATTATAAAACTAAGGATGCAATCATTATGAATTGACTGGGGTAGGAACTGCTTCAGTATCCAGCAACATTTCACAATATCCTCTTGGTTAAGAATAACTTGAAAGGTAGACAAGTGCCCAATAAACCAATTAATTTCTTGATTTAGTCCCCCCTTGATGTCATATTTTATCTAAACCAGAAAAGCTTTAGACTTCTTAATGACATTTGAAAAACCAGAACCACTTTGTTCATTATATTGATAACTGGAGTTAATAAAAGAATATGAGCACCACCAACCAAGCTAGAAAAAGATTGAGTACTATGTCCCTACAATATACTCAATTACAACATCAACTGCTAGCTTGTGTGAGAAACTAGCCTCACAAGCTAGAAATGTTGTGATGAGTTCTTGGAGTTTTCTTTTCCAATATTTTCAGTACCAACTGTTGACCTAAGGGATTGATTTTGATGATTACAAGACAATTGAGTAGGTTACTAATGCTTGTGTGTTTTTGGAGCAATTTAAGATGTTTTCCAAAGAAGCCTTAGAAGCTTGAACATTTAGAGAAGCATAGAAAAACTCGAGGGATCAAATTTTCAAAGTTGGAGACTAGTTCAAAGGTGATTGAAGGTTTTTGAAACATGAGAGCCGATTCTAGTTGGCTAGAAGTCGACCCTTGGATGTCCATCAGTCAAAACAATGAAGGGATGAGAAGGTCCGAAAGATGATGGATGGAATCAAGGTTTGCCATATCAGACGTACCATATCCTATCGGCACCGAACCGGTATGCAATCTCCTATCGTATTGACACTAAGTACGCGCCTAATCATCCCGTACTATACCGCGTACCAACACTATAATAGAATGATACTTGTATAGGATCCACCGAGACAACAAACCTTGGCAAGAAGCATGGAAACTAGGCTAATTGGATTGACCAGGAGGCCTGATAGTGGTAGTGGGAGTCCTAGCTGTTGCATAAGCAGTAAGGGCCTCTCAAGCTGTCCGACCAATCTGCCTAAGGGCTGAGGAAGAGAAGCAATACTTGATGTGAATTAGTCGTTCGAGCCTCTCATCTCCTCTCGCAGCTGCCAAATGCCTGAGTCTGAGACTCCCAGCCTCTATGATGAGCTCTGACAACTGAATGCTCTCATCCTGCCCATCTCTATCCTCTCACCTCAGACTCTAGATCTATCACTCTCTCACATAGGATGGCGACCAAGTTCGAAGCAACCTCAATACTCTGATCGGCCAACATTTGAGTGATAGTGGAAATATGAGGCACAATATCTGACGAAGGAGCCATAGAAGAACCCTTTGCACTCTTTTCCTACGTTGGATCTCTGGCTAATAGCAATATAGCAGCCATATGGTTAGAGATGGTCTACGCTGATCATCATCCAGCCTGACGAATATAGGTCGTGAACTGCTCTTTCACTGGTGAGTATGCGACTCAAACTGAAAAGTATCAAAAGTATACGTGCTCAAATGTTGCCTATTGCTCTGACTTACTTCTGACTATGGAAGGTCCGGCCTCCCACTTGGTAGAAAAGTAGAACTCAGGACTAAGTCTACTAGGTACGGCCTCTTTAAAGGTGATGGTGGTGACTTCGCCTTAGCTCTGTCATCCTCATCTCTGTCGTCTCTTCCAGCTCCTCTTCTCTTAACCCATTGACTGTTTATCTTGTTGTATCTCATATGTATCTGAATACATCAAATCACATGTGGTCTCCCCTTCAAAATCAATATCATACTGTCCAAACATCAAGATGAGAACCATACCATAAAACAACAAGGTTTTTGACCGAGTCATAAATCGTCGTGCATCTACTGCAACATTAGGGCATATAAGTTCAGAGGAATCTCTTTGATAATATGATACATAATACATATGTCCCGCTCAGATACAAACTCAAATCTTCTTGTCTTCAGATACATAAGTCTCATCTCAATACCCAGTTGATTCGCCTCCACCTTCTCATACTCTGTCACATCCTCCCTACTTGAAATACCCTAGAGCTCGATACGACTCTTTTCCGACCTATCCAAGAGCGCATCATGACCAAGCAAATAAAATATGTGTCCCAACACGTAGCTATCTAATTCAATCTCAACTCCCTTAATAACTAACACCACGCTACTTATCACGAGGTCGGAAAAAGTAGGTACTTAGAGCTACACATATGTTCCCATCCTTGGGCCTCGATTCTCTCTCCCATAGAGAATCCCTCACTCTCTAAAAATGCAAAATCAATGTTTATGCCAATAGTAACATTACGAGTGGCAAGAGGTACCTTACTGGGCGTTCTCTATAAGAAAGATGACTCAGAATGGTGGGAAGAACAAAGTCCAGCTCGAGGAGGTGACAAACGCTCGGCCCATTCCTTCTTTCTACTCCCTTCTTCATGCCCTTCGAAAGATTTTCTTCTTTGACGAATTTTCTTCTTTGGAGTCATGGAAAGCAAATAGGAAGCTAGAAACCCAAGAAATCGAAATGGGAACAGTAGATTTGAAGGATAGAGGGAAGATTAATTTGATTTTTGGCCATTTGAAGGGGGCAAAAACTCTATTTGGGAAGGGAAGAAATAAAGAAATCAAGGTCGGGTTGCCTTAAATTAGGGCCATCGCCCATGAGGGGTCGACACTTAGTGCAAAGGGTTCTTCTATGACTACTTTGTCGGATATGACTGTTGTGCGTCATATTTCCACTTTCACTCAGATGCTGGCCGATTAGAGTATCGAGCTTGCTTCGAACTTTGGTCACCATCTTATGTGGAAGAGTGACAAATCTGGAGCCTAAGGTGAGAGGATAGAGACAAGTAGCTCGATCTGATCAGGATGAAAGCATTCATTTATCAAAGTTGATCGCAAAAGCTGAGAGACTTAGAAGCTTGATCGAGTCAGACAATTGGCTGCTGCGAGAGAAGGTGCAAGGCTCGAGGGACTCGATCACATCAAGCATTGCTTCTCTTCTTCAGTCTATGGGTGGATTGATCAGACAGCTTGAGGTCCTTACCACTTCTGCTAGAGCTTCTGTAGCATCTAGGACTTCCACTATCACCATTAGCCCTCCCAGTCAACCCAGTCAACTTGCTTACCATCTCTTCCAACCATCATTTTCCGATCCTTCTCATCCCTTCATCAGCATTAGGCCTTTTACCAGGACTAGAAGCTGGAAAGCTGGTACCAATGTCTACTAAACCGGGACGAACCGCCCAGCTTGGGCAGTGCCGAACCGATCCGGTGCGAAACCGGGTCGGTTCGCGTAATACATTCAGTTTGGGCCCCGTACCGGCCGGAACCTCTACCAAGACGGTCAAAACCGGTCCTTTACCGACCAGAACTAGCTGGTAAGTGTCTGAACCAGTCGAAACTGACCAAAACCGGCCGAAACCAGTCAGTTCGGTGCAGACTCGATGCTAACCAGCCGGTTCGCACCGAGTCAATCTGGTTCCACACCAAGTTGACACTGTGGACTCCACCTGATGCTTTTAAGCGGCTGCTCAAATCGCCGCTTCTTTTTCCCAAATACACCAAAAAAAATACCAATTCAGACTATCAGAAAAAAGATCCATTCTCATTCCCTCTTTTCTTGAAGGATTTAAAAAATAGCTCAAAAATTGCAAAATAAGAAGAGATGCCAAAATTTTCGATTTAGGCTTAATTTTTTATATATTGTAGATCTATGGACGATCTACACGCTGACATATAATTTTTAATTTTCATGGTACTACTTAATTTGAGAATATTTTATGTTGTTTACTGTAGAATGTAGCATCTCACTAATTATTTTATGATTTGTATCATTTTAAAGAAATAAGATGCATCATCTAAATTAAACCGGGATCATAAAAATATCAAATTAGACTTAAAATCATTAAAAAAGTTCAAAAAAAGTGATTGCCAATTAAATATTCTTGAAAACTAAAAAAATAGGCGTGTAGGTACGGAACCAGCATGCCCTACCCATAACCGTACCGGTTCGGTACAGAATGTACCAGCTACCGACTGATACGGGTCCCAATATCGGTTCAGCAGACCTTGGCTAGTACCTTATCTAGATCATTTGTTCACCAGAAAATATCTTCTTCATCTGACGAGGATTGAACTTCTTCTAATTCTAAACATAGTTCTTATGTATCTTGAATAAATGTTTGTTGTTTGTGACTTTGTTTTTAGTATCATGCTTCGAATATATGTTATGGATGATATTTTTATATATATTATGCACTATCTTTATGGATGACTTTGTATCTTATCTCATTTATCACATGTCCACCCTTTGTGCTATGTATGGTTTTCTTTGATTGATGATCCCAAAAAGAGGGAGTACATATATAATGTGGTAACAAAGCTTGGTACTCTAGCTCCTCTTTGATCTAAATGTCAAGAGTTAAAGATTGATAGCAACCCAAATAGGATCTTCTCTTGCCAAGGGACAATCTATTAATAGATCTTCTCTTTTCAATGGTACAAACTATACCTATTGAAAGGCACGTATGAAAATTTTTATTCAAGCACTCGATTATAATATTGAAGTATCAAAATCAATGGACTATACACACCCACAAAATTGATTGATGGTATGCACTCTTTCAAGCCTGAAAGTAATTGAATGAGTTTGACAAGAAAATGGCTCAACTCAATACTAAAGCCATAAACATCTTGTATTATTCTTTAGACGCAAATGAATTTAATATTATTTCAACTTGAAATTCTGCAAAAGAGATTTCGGATAGACTGGAGGTAACTCACGAAGGTACTAACCAAGTCAAAGGATCTAAAATCAACATGCTTCTACCTACATATAAGCATTTTAAAAGAGAATATAATGAGTCAATTATTGAAATGTTTACTCGTTCTACTGATATTATCAATGGTCTTAAAAGTCCTGCAAGTCTAACTCTAGTAGTGATCTTGTGAGAAATGTACTTAGGTCATTGCCAAGATTGTGGGAGGCAAATGTCACGGCAATTCAAGAAACAAAGGATCTCAACAATTTACCATTGGAAGAGCTCCTTGGCTCGCTAATGATGCATGAGCTAACCATGAAGAAGAATCAAAAAATAAAAAGACAATAACTCTCAAGTCCACGAAGCAAGAAGATGATGAAATGGACCAATCTGAAAATGGAGATGATGAAAAAATGGCGTTAGTCACCAAAAAATTCAGAAGATTCATAAAGAAAAGTCAAGGAATGAGGAAGAGGCCAATGACTAAAGAGAGGGTAGCAAAGAAAAGGAAAAGGAGTAGCCACTTGTATGCTATAAATGCAAGAAGCTCGATCACTTCAAAATGGATTGTCCAATACTCAAAAAAGCTTCCAAGAAGCCAAGAAGGCAATGATGGCTATGTGGAGTGATAGCAATGATTCAAGCTCGGATGAGAACACCCACAATGTAGCCAACTTATGCCTCATGGCCTATGAGGATGAGGTAAATTCTGAACAAACGACTTTGTTTTTGATGAACTTCAAGAAGCCTTTTATGATCTTCTAGATGAACTAAAGAAACTAGGACTGAGGAATAAAGATCTGAAAATGAAAAAACAATGTTCGGCTAATGAAAAGGAAGAAATTTCAAAGGAAAATATGCTAATAATAGAAGAAAAATCAGAACTTAAAGAAGGAAGTAGATAGATTGAAACATATTACACAGAAATTTACTTTTAAGTTCAGAAAAACTTCAAATGATTTTAGATAATGAAAGAGCGGCGTATAACAAGGCCGTTCCTGGTTATAACCTGCAGAAAAAGCAGAAATTTCTGAAAATATTTTTGTTCAAACTTCTAATGATAGTTTGTCAAAATGTTACTCGTTTCAGCTGGAGTAGGTTGGGACATAAATCTCTTATGTTTGTAGTGCCTTAATTGTTTACATTGTCCATTCCGTTCTTTACTTTATTTATTGCTTATACTTATCATTGCACATCACATACACCTTCGAAAGTTATTGTGCCGCTGCACATAATCAATGAAATTTTTGAAATAACCCAATTCACCCCCTCCCCCCCTCTTGGGTTGCTTCGCTACGCAACACCGACTCCATACTGCTTAGTATCAGACATACCATACCAACCAAATATAGGATAAATACATTATGAGGCCTATACGGATAGATGACACATGTGCTTTGCCAACTCCAACAACGTACCATATGCCGTATAAGGGTGTAACATACCAACCAAACCTATATCAGTGCACGATCCGATGCCAAACTATAAACCTTGGTGTCACCACTAGCTCCATGATATGCATTTCATACATAATATTTTACCATCCACATTTGATACCATCCTTTTAAGCTTCAAAACTTATTACATACAAGGCAGCCTTCTTACCTACAAGTTCCTGAATCAAGTTATGATTGAATCAAGTTCCTCTTAGTTTGTATACCTAGCCACAACTAATGAGATAAATTGTTTGAAAATCAAGTTATGATTGAATTCCATTTGCATAATCATGACGGCAAATGAACTATAGGAAGCAAGGATGGCCGAACCATGCTAAACTAGACTAGTTGGGGATCGGCACATTTCAGCCTACCTATTCAAGATGCAGCCGATTTGCTTATTACCCCCTCCACCTCTGCCACCGCTTGCTCGCATTGGATCCAATCCCCCCCCCCTAGGCCGCTCGCGATAGTCCAAGAGCACCTCCCCCCTCATGTTTGAGGGTTTCCAGTAAGTTCCTCCCTCCCTCCCTCTCTCTCTATCTCACTCCACTAGGGTTAGAGTAAGGATTTCCATCGGCCCTCCCCCTCCCTCCCTCTCGCTCTCCCTCCCCCCTCCTGCCTCTCGCTCTCCTTTTCTCCCTCTCATCCTCTATCTGTTTTTGATATGCCCCAAAATGGCATTATACAGATCCGTACCGTACCAAACTAATAGCTGGCCGATATGACCTTCAATACCGGTTCGGCGAACCTTGAATTATAAGGTACAAATATTAGCCCGTAAGTTAAGTTTCCAGATACATGTCTATATATGTATATATGTATAATGCATACACATGTCTATATACATATATATATATGCACTCTTCATACATATATGTGTGCATGTATATATGTACATATTTACGAACATATATGTGTATAAATGTATACATATATGTGCATACATAAACATGTATTTAACTATTTATATGTACTTGTGCACGGGTATTTATATATACATATGTTAGACACATAAATATGTTTTATATGGACAAACTAATATAGATATATGAAACATATGTACATCTACATACGTGTGCACATATGCATATATGTGTATATAAATATGGACATCTCTTTCCAAAGACTATAAAGCAATCTATTCATCAAGCTTCTTAAAGATTCGATCCCATGTGTGTTTTGTAGACTTACTTGAGGGCAAAAGGTGGTTGAGTCAAAGGGGATTTCTCATCCTACAATAAATTAAGTTGATGAATTCTTTGCACCATCATTCATGCACAAAACTAACATTAAAGGAAATAAGAGATTTCTGGCCATCACAGATTCACAGTAGTTGTAAGCAACAGAAGAAGACCTTGAGTTTCTAAGTCTAATCAGTCTCATTTCCACAAGGCTTGTACTTTACATATTTATGTCTTGAAGAATGGGGCCAGGTAGTTGGAGTCCTGCTGGCTTCTCTTTTTTGTCCCCCCCTTTTTGGTGGGAACAGCCGTGCTAAGGATCTAGAAAGTTCATGGCACTATCCTCTGTAACAGTATGCCAAAACCCTCATAAATCAGGACCAAACACCCCACACAACACCCCCACCCAAAAAGAAAAGAAAAAAAAAGGACAACCACCATCATAATTCCTTAAAACTCTTTGAGATTTTTCAATTACACCTTGTGTACAAAACTCCCCATAACTTCATCCAACCTACCTTACTGGTCAATTTGGATCATATCTTTATCAATTAAGGATTGCAACCATCAATATTTTATAATTGGATTTGATCACAATCCTCTAGCAGTGCTTAGCCAAATATGATTTTAGCAATCATGGCTCTAACTTAAAAATATAAGTTCTTTTCTCTGAATCATGATCACAGACTCCCAAATCCTTGCGATCCCCCTTTTTTCTCAATCAATTAGGCACTAATTCCCATTAGATAGATCATAGCTCAAACACCTCCCTTCCAAGAGTGCTTCCCTCAAATGGGGTCTCCCAAACCATAAAACTATAACACTAGTTCTTCTGAGATTGTTCCAAGTAGGTTTAGGTCGATAGAATTAATTACATAAGGTGTGGAACTGATTTTACCTTCTTCATATTTGGATTTCTACATAGGTTTTGTTTCTCTTGTAATTTTAATGAATTGTATTTTTTAATTTAGTATTTGCAATTTTGTAAGTTTCTTTTTGGATTTTTTTAATTCAATATTTGTGATTTTGTGCTTTCCTTTTAATTTATCAATACATGGGAGTGATAACATTAGTAGATTGGATGGTTTAAGTGACGACAGGAACCAATTTCTGAGTTGCTTATCGATTTCAAACTAAAGTTCTTAATTTGTTCATGTCTATCTTGTATCTAGGTGGGTGTCTTAACAACTCTTTATAGACTAGGTATAGCATCTTTTAGAATAATTTGTGTATTGTATGAGCAAGATAATAGGTATAAACAAGAAATGTAATAAAATTTCCATAATGTAGAATTTTGAGCTTTTAATGCTAACACTTTCAGAAGAATACTTTGGGTCGCCACCCACAACATCTGCACCCAAGGATGCAAGTGATGATCCATAGTGGTGCATCCCAACTGTCTTGAATTGGAACGGGAAGATATTGGGTGACGAGACAGGTTTGGGACCTTTGTAGTGACAAACTAAGTTATCACGATTAACACCAACCAGGATAGTATCTAGGACAACTGATATCTCCATCGATGTCGGCAAAACGAGTTCCAGGCACCGTACTAGTTGTCCGACGGGATGAGTCGGTATGGGCCCGTGCCATACGTGTCGAACCCGTACCGACACAGTAGAGGAGGCAGGGGAGAGAGGAAAAAAGAGAGAAGGGGAGGGAGGCCGGCGACTCGGGCAGAGAGTCATCAAAAGCTTGCCAACTTCACTTAAAAATCGCGAAATAAAAAAAGGGTCATACCCCTGTTTCAAATGAAACAAGGGACCCGCCCTGTTTTCCGGCCACGGAGCCCAAAGGAGCGTCCTCCGCGCAACTCGCTGGCCGGCCTCCACCTCCCTCCCTCTTCCTTCCTCTCCCTCTCCCTTTCCCTCCCTCTCCCACTCGCTCTCTCTTTCCTTCTCCTTCTCTCTCTCCGGCAACGGACTTCGTTTTCGTTGTTGGAACCGTGCCAATCAGCAACCGAGACGACTCGGTACAACAAGAACCACCCGGTTTAGGACGGTTCTGCTGACATTGATCTCCATCCTGACGCTTAGGACTAGTTAGCATCTAGGTAATTCACAGAGACGCCATTTTTTGTTTTTTCATTGTTTCTTGTTTTTTATGGTTGTTTATAGATGTTCATATTTTTTAATGTCATAATTAAGATTATCAAATATTTTTAAAGTAATTGGTGAGGTTATGTTTTGAACTTTTTTTGTTGTAGGTTTAAAAAAGACAAGAAAAAAATGAGGTGAAAGAAAAGGAGAGTAGATTCCTAGAGGAGATTACTAAGTTTTAATTTGGATTTGGGGTTGATGGAGGCCAAATTTGAGCTATAGGAGATGGATTTGCAGTTCTCTCTCCTTTCCCTATCACTCTCCCTCTTTTGCAAGCAAGGCAAATAGCCAAAAGAAACATAATGCTAGTACCCAAGGTCCGCCGTACCGGTACCGGTCGGCGTACCGGTGGCCGGCCGGACCGGTACGGTACCGGTCCGGTCCGGTACGTACCGGCGGGTACCGGTCCCGTACCGGCCGGTACGCGGTGGTTTCAAAAACCACAGCGCGCGGCGCTGTGGTTCTAAAAAAAAAAAAAAATCGTACCGGTGCGAACCGGCCGGTTCGCACCGGTACGCACCCGTACCGGCCGGTTCGGATAAAAAACCGGAAATACCGGTTTTTAATCTGTTCCGGTACCGGTCCACGGCCGGACCGGTACGGCATTCCATGCTAGTACCAGTACCTGCATTGTAAACTCACCTATTACCTTGAAAACCTCCCTAATCCTAAATGATGATATAGACCAGCCCTAAAAGGCCTTTAAACAACCATTAAAAAAATAGAAAAACAAAGAGAAGAATGTGTCCAGATTTACGGATGCCAACCAGTCCCAATTACCGGGACAATATCATCTCAATACCATTCTGACCCAATTTCTAACTGCTATGGACTCTAAAGTTGCTATTTAAAACCTTGCTACTACTAGTGGCATGTGCATGAACCTTTAGATCTAGGTTCACAACTAACAATAACCTCAAGAAAGACACCCTCCAAGGTAGTGTAATGGGGTTTGATTCACGAGTTTGTGTGCTCGAATCAATATGATATTTGCCCACAACAAAAAGTACTTGATGCTAGTAGCACGCTAAATCACTTGATACCAGAAGCACTTGATATTCTAGTAGCCCACAACTAGAAGCACTTGATACTAGTAGCACGCTAAACCACTTTCCCCTCTTGACCCGAAGGCGATAACCTTAGCTCCAATCCTAGGCTCAGCATAAATTCTCCAAATGTTCTAAAGTCCTTTCGCTTTGTTGTGGGCGTACTAAATCCCTATCTAAGCTATTGAGGCCTCGAACTCATCCACTTGTAAATTCTTTTCAATAATGAGGCAAATACTTAACACAAATTGTTTGAACTACCTTGATCAAAATTCTTGTTAAGACTTTATCCACTAGCAAGTAGGAGCTTTTCTCGCACTAAGCAAACATGAGGCTCCATGAACAAGGACTAAGATCCTTGCAAAAGTTATCCTTATATCCACCAACACCATAATTTTTGCAATCCTACACCTCTCAAATCATCTAAGTTAAGGTTCACTGAGCCGGTATTGGAGAGGGTACCGGTTGGCGACTGATTCGAAATGGAACGGGTTCATACCATGCCGTTCCAAGGCATACTGACATACGAAGAGTTGTAGAGGGAGGGGGAGAGAGAAAATGAGAGAGGAAGAGAGAGAACGAGAGAGGGAGGGAGAGGGAGGAAGGAGAAGGGCCGAGGGGCACCCTAACCCTTGCCCAAGCAAGAGAGAGAGAGAGGGAAGGAGGGAGGAGGGAGGGAGGGAGGAGGGAGGAGGGTGAGGGAAACCCCTAACCCTAACCCGACCCCAAGAGAGAAAGAGAGGGCAGAGGAACCGCACGATTTGGGCCACGGGTAGTTTAATAGCTGGGGGAAGAGTTTAAGGAGCAAACCGGCCCTGTCTCACTTTAAAAGCCTGAACCGTGTCAGTCCCTGATCGGTCACCCTCCGAGCTAGCCGGTTCAGCGTGGTTCGACAAACCATGATCCAAGCACTAGCATTTGCTACCTAATCATACACACCTTCAACAACCTACCTATAGATTATCCAAGAATTCTCAAATGACTCACAAATTGACTATATAAACTACCAAGAAATCATTCCGTGCAACTAGACCTTAAGATAAGCATGTTATTGTCTAGCTAGTGACCTTGTCCAAATCATTAAGAAATTCTATATCGCGCTCCTAACAAAATCCATATGAAGCCCTTAATTAACAGGCCTAGAAACCAGGTTTGTGCTCCTTTAATTTTGTAATCAAGGGGAGATAGGGCCAGTGGAAAACCTATAAACATCCCTAACAATGAACAATACATAGAAGAGACCATAATTCATCAAGGGAACAAAGAAAGATATTCAATGTTTAAAGTCACATCTATTTATATCCATAAAAACAAGCATGTCATCAAAACATGATAATCGATATTTAAATCTAATAGACCTTATTCATTCAGCTTTTCAAGGAAGTTAATCTTTGTTATTTATATTGTCTCGGTCTTTTACTTAAGACATCATCTATCACAAGTCTCTATCATATAGTTAGATTTCCTCGGGTCATTTTTCGTAATATACCTTATTCATTCAGCATTTGAAGGAAGTTAACCTTTGGAATTTACACTATCTCAATTCTTTACTTAAGACACCATCTATCAACAATCTGTATCATATAGTTAGATTTCATCCTACCATTTTCCATACCATAAAATAAAAAGTGATGCATTGCATGATACATACATTAAACTTAGCTATGAAAAGCAATGCCCACAAAACTAGTATCAGGGACTGTACTGGTAGGTCACCAGTTTGGTATGTACGATTGGTATAGCAAACACCTTGTACCAAGCCAATCTCCCAGCACTTTTTTCTCACTCCCAGTCATGGAACTTCTTGGTTTGGACTGATTTGGACTCGTTTGGCCCGAGTTCCGAACCGACTAGCAAACCGACCCGGTTTCAATCAATTTTGCAAACTTTGCATGCGAGCAACAAGCATCTAGGATTTAGCCAACTATATAGAAAGAGTTCCTTTGAAAATTAGCGGATTGGTGTTATTTACCAAGAATGGTATATCGATTCACTTGTTCATAGATAGTTCTATTTCAGGAATAAAACAAATGAGTCTTACCAAGTGCGAAATACAAAACAATACCTGCACCTTGGTAGCTGTTCGTTGCCTCTCCTCCAACATGCAATTGGGAAAAATCATATCTAAAGAAATCTGACTCTCTATGCTCCCCACAGACCTTCAGGTAAAATATAAATTAAACATATAGCAAATCAATAATCTTCAATAATGGACTGTAATAACCTATAAGGTAAACAAAATATCACGAAATATACAGGTAAAAAAAATTAATAAAATCATACATACATCATAAAGAAAGTTCATGCAAAAAAGGCAAGCAGGGCAAGTTATCATACATCGCAGTGACAAACATCATCGAAGTTTGGCATTGTGCAGTTAGCACAAAACCACTTCTTGATAACAAAATGACTGACAGGTTCCCAGTCGCTATCATCATCATCCTCATCATCATAATATTCTTGAAGATACAAGTCTTGTAATGTGCTGCTATTCTGCTTCAAGTTTTCTTCTGCTTCACAACTCTCATGTTGCCCATGCAAACAAGCATTTTCATTAGCATTCACAACATTTCTCGGCCTTGGTGTGGGTTCATCAGCCATGCATTCAGATAAATCAGATTGGTTGGTCCTAGCATTGCACATTTCATCATTGTCCTCTCCAAAAAGTTTTTGCTCAAGACAGTCTTCACGAAAATATAAAGATCCTTTGCTTCCTTCGGGAGCTGATTTTCCCTGGCATTCATACAACAAAGAAAAGCTGCTTTGGCTCTCTACTCGATCAACTTGATTGTGCATTTTACTCTCCAGAAACACTATCCTCTGCTGAGTATTTAGACAAGTTTTTCAGATGCAACAGAAATAGGCATGGAAAATTCTCCTCGAAGCTGTCAATGGAATTTGCACTATCCACATAATTCAGAAATGGACAGCGTAAACCCATATGCAAATAATCAGAGCCAGCAGCAAAAGGAATTATGCCAAAGAATGAAAAGGAAACATATGATAGGAACTAGAAAAGATGTCCATGAAGATGTATAAGAGGTACAAGGTATTAACATATAACGTTGCAACAAGGTAATTACTCATAGACTTCCCTTCTGCTAGTAGAAGTGTATGCAAAAGAAATTGACTTATCATGCTCACAATATAGCAGAAAATTGCATCACAAAAGTCAGCATTTGTCATAAATCACAGTAAAAACAGTCATGCATCTAGGGTAAAAAGATGCTCTAGAATACAACATGGAATTATAAAGAATAAGTATTAGGCACCAACACATTTGGATACAGCATGAATATATGCAAAATACTTGTTTTATTTTTTTTAACTGAAAATAAAAGTAAGGTTCCAAGAATCCAAATAAATCTCGGATACATCTGGGATATTTCCCAAACACTGTTGGGGAAGGATTGCAGATTACCAGGTAAGGTTCATTGGGATTTGAATCTAGATTCACAAAACTGTTTCATCTTGAGCTCCATACACTTTGTTCTTTGTGCTTATTGGGAGAGGCAAGAGAGTGGGAGGGACAAGGGAAAGAGAGGGAGAGGGAAGGATGGAGGGAGGGAAGGAGACCAGTCCAGTCACAACATCCAATGTTGAGGGGGGACCTGGTGGAGCAGCAATGATGCCTGGCATCCAATGAGACCACAGCAAATTAATATTTTCTTCTTTGCTAATCATATTTTACTCTGCAACCATTCACCTTCTCTGTTTACTCACCTCATCCTTCCCCAGGCTTGAAGAAACAACCATACTGCAGCACAATACACCCTATATTGAGGTGTACCGGGGTGTGTATCGGATATTGTACCAAGGCACATTGACGAACTGTGAGTCAATACATATGTGCCATGCCAGCACATGACCAGAATGCCCTGGTACCACGATACTTCAAACCTATTCTCCTACTACTAAAAATCTCTACAGTCATCAACACAAGCAGAGAACCATGAATAACTGTGTCTTCTCATGTTGGCATTTTAAATTGGCTTTTCGATAATTTAGAGTAGCAGTACCTGTTTTGAGCAGCTAGACTTAAATGAAATATATATAATTTTAATATATATATATATATAAATTTTCTCCTGTATAGATTCATACTAAGATGAATTCGAGGTTTTCAGTTACACAAGAATATTAGAACATCTGCTAATTAAGGTTTTACCAAATATTACTGCAACCAGGGCCATCAATAGTCCAAAGGATCCTATTAAGTCAAATCAAGACATATTTTTTTGGGAATCTGTGGTCATGGAGTCAAAGCATGACCTAAGGGGGCGTTTGGTATGGGATCATCGTCCCAAGATCAAGGGTGACGTAAGTGGAGGTAATGAGATCACCGTGTTTGGTAGCACCATGGTGATCCTACGTGGCGGTGATCCTAAATCACCTCCACTCCTTAAATCACCACCCAACCCGGTGATGGGATATCCGTCCTTGAGGTCAGAAATCTTAGATCACCCCAAAGCAGTGATCCTGGGTTGAAAATTAAAGACAAAAATACCCCTCAATTTAGCAAAAAAATTGATATATCAATATACCATCAATATATTATGTCAATGTTATATATATATAATATTATGTTGATATTATATATTATATTAATGATACATATTATATTATAATATATTACAAATCATATTATTATCATATTATTATTGAAGGATAATTTTAAATTATAGTAGAAATATATTATTATATTTTATATTTATATAATGAAAATATTTAATATATTACTCCTATTTACCTTATTTTTCTAATCAAAATAATTATTAGTATTAAAAATATATTATAAGTATAAATACAAATATTAATTCTACAATGAAAAATAACATATTTTTATAAGATTAATAATTTATAGGAGTAATAAATATATTTTTATGGAATATATTAATAATTAATATATTGATAAATATATTAATATTTTATTATAATATATTTTATATGATTAATAAATATATGATAAGGGCTACTAAAAGTAGAATATGTGACAACATTATGGAGCTATTATAGGAATTAACACATTGACTTACATTTTTGATTCATGAGAATTAAAAACACATAAAAAATCCATCTAAGATATATCAGGAGTATTTGTGGTATTATGTAGTCGGTGATCTTGGATCTTCGTACCATACCAAATAAGTTACTCATGGATACCTGAAGATTTTTAATTACTAGACCATAGCCTGCCAAACACATTGATCTTAGATCACTGGAGATCAAATCACCCCAGCATTCGGATCATCGGAGATCTTAGATCACCGTGGTGATCCTGTTGGGGTTACCAAACGCCCACTAAAGTGACAAATCAGCATCATCCAAAAAGGCAAAGGGTAGAGGAAGAAGCTGGGCTGAGGATGGAAACTTCATGACAAAACAAGTTACTTAGCCTACATCCTCTAGCCAAAGTAATGTATCTTCTAAGGAAACTTTGGAAGGCATATGGACATTTAGCCCTACTTTGTCACATGATTAAATGGATTTAACAGAATAAAATCATTTTTTCTGATTCACTCCATTTTATCCCACCTAAAACCTGTATGCATTAGCGGAACACTATTATTAAGAATTTCAAGAGGTTTTTCACTCACTTGTTCCTTCGGAGCAAAATAAAGATATTTATCTTGAAAAAAATAGTATAACAGAGTTATTCCTCCATTTTCACCTAACTTATTACTCCTCCACTTTCCCACAATAACTCTATTTAACAACCAAACAGGCCTTGGGCAAAAGGATTTTGAGCCTAAAAAAGAAAAAGGCAATTAGAGAATTGATCTTAGGAGTCATTTAAACTTGCAACTTCAGAGCATCTACATGGTGCGATTGCTAGGATGTTCATTCTATCCTGAACCTCAGAAAACCCTTACTATGTAATAATATATTGTTATGTTGATAAAATTTCAATTTAGTCACTTATCCCTTGTTATAATAATTTAAGGACCAGACTACAAATACAAAGGGCGAGCTTTGGAAAGTTAAAGAAGGTTAGGGAAAAATGGATGGTAAGGAATAAGCATCACATGTGATGGATGAACAGAAGCATAGATGAGGTCACCCATAAATTTTCTTCTTTGGGTAATAAACAAAAAGTTAGCCTACATTCTTGAAACAATAATTGAGCTCATATACTTGGAGTGCTGAAACATACTTTGTAAAGCATATCTAGGGCATGTCTGGTTGAGGAGAGTTAGACTCTCGAATGAAAATGGAATCGAGTGACTCCCATTCCAGTTGTTTGGTTGGGGGGAGTCCCACTTCCATTCCGATTTCAGAGAGGAATGAAAATGCCTCAATCCCCCAAAACGCAATCCCTACTCTTCTCTAGTATTCAAATTTCATTATGATTCCAATTCTGATCACAAATCAAACATGTCTGAGGATATGGCTATTCTAATTCCCATTCTAATCCATTCTAAATCTGATTTTGATCACGAACTAAATGCACCCCTAAAATTGCAATCTACCTTAGTTGTACAAGCATAAGCCAATCTCTTATGATGCCATATAATATTGAACTATAAATGTTTTAAATTATATACATAACCTACAAGAGAAAGGAAAAGAAGGAATCTTTACACATCAAATCCAATGACAATGATGATGATGATGATATTTATTATTTATATTTTGGTTAAATTCTAACATCATATGGAGTTACATGGTGGTATATAGACACTAAATAATCAGGTATGTTGTTCATTTCAAGAGACACATTATATATGGGTGTATGGTGGTGAAAACTAGACTTTTGTGCTTCTATGTGTGATTTTCTTTACTTTTTTTCATTTATCTAGTTTACATTAAGTCATGTTTCCATTTTTCACCTTTTCTTTATAACTTTCAGACACAGATCAAAAAGAACCTCAGAGCTTTCGATTCGACAAATGATTCAGTCCTAGTCCACCTCCTTTGTGATTTTTGGCTTGAAACCAATCTCGTAAATGCTGGTTATCAGGGATGACACAGTCACCAAAATTTTCCTCATCAATCACTCAATGAGATTGGCAATTTTCAATGAAC
The DNA here is from genome assembly GCF_009389715.1 of Phoenix dactylifera. Taxonomy (NCBI): domain Eukaryota; kingdom Viridiplantae; phylum Streptophyta; class Magnoliopsida; order Arecales; family Arecaceae; genus Phoenix; species Phoenix dactylifera. The sequence goes on from NC_052395.1 coordinate 27,182,667, forward strand.
TTGTGATTTTGAAAATGTTTAAAAATGTTGATGCAAATTATGCTTTGACCAATAAGATGCTTAGACAATTTAAACAAAAAAGTGGCATAAAATATGTCCTTATCACTAACAAAACATGCTTAAGAAACTCAGCTTGTAAGGAAAATGAAATCCTTACTGATATACTGCATGACAAGATTGGTTACATGCTTTCTTTAGAAAACCTATTCATATAATGATAATTAAGTACTAATACAAGTAAGCCATGTGAAGACTTAGTTCATGAAATGTGGGACTTAATGAAAGAAAAAGTGAAGATAGCATTAGATCAGAAGGGAAGAAAAAGGATGATCGTCAACATTTGATGCAGTGGTACAAAACATTTTAGTTGATTGATGGGGCAAAAGCAACACAGTACCTCACTGCTTGGCATGGTTGTTGAATGCAAGATAATTTCTAACTTGCAAATCGTAAACATTCTCTTTTATGTTCACTACCTAATCATGGTTGTTGAATCCAAGTAATTTCTAAACTTTCAAATCTTAAACATTCACTTTTCTATTCTCTATCTGATCATGGTCCATTAATTATCCCAGTTTCTTAGTATAGTATTATATCTCAACTTCGTATAATGAGGCTCCAAACCATGTTCCATCGAATTTATAACGGCTAAGGATACTATGCAGCAAAAAAATAATGGTCAATGCCGAAAATGCCAACTTTCCAACAAGCTATAGAAGGGCCGGCAGAACATAATCCCATACATGATAAAGGAATCCTAGTCCAAAGATCCTGTAAGTTATTTTTGAGGCCTCTAAACACATACTTCAGAGCTTGGCTTTATAGTTACTCAGGCAGCCATGGTCCTCTTTGGTTCACTTAATAAGGAGCAGACAAAAACCATATTGATCTTTCAGCACTCATAATTATTAATCTTTTTTGTTTTCTAATAAAGAGGGGGGAAAGCATGCTACCAACTAAAATACCCCAATCAGACAACATAAGAGACAGAAAACAAGCATCCAGTTAAACGATTCAGGAATCTAAAGTAGGGTCCCTCCTATTTCACCCCACCAACCAACATCTACATTCCAAGGCTTCTATTATCGTAGAAGAGCGGCGAAGAAAGAAGCATTATAAAAGAAGATGATGATGATGATGAGATTACCGGAGCTAGTGTAGGAGATCGAGATCTGGGGAAGGAGTTGGGAACTGGGGGCTTTGTCTTGGCCGTTCGGCGCTGTAACCGGAGTTTTGGGACGGCACGGCGCTGATTGATGTCCCCAGGAGGAGTTGGGGGTGAAGGTGGAAAGGGTATTAGGGCAAACGGGAGAGGAGAAAAGGAATTGACGCACCGCCGGGGTTCGGGATTTATTTTAAAATTTCTTATTTCATTTCAACCGGATGGATATCTGCATGCAGGAAGAAACTCACACCCGGATCCGGGAAATTGTAATCATGGCTTTATCCAGATCCAGATCCGGATCCGGATAGACCTGGAACTCTGTGTGCGTGCTGCGGGATCCGGATCCGGATCGACCTGGAACTGTGTGCGTGCTGCGGGCGGATTTTATCGGACCCGGTTTCAGGTTTTCAGCATTTCAAGGGGCAGGAAATGCGAAGGGACATTCCGGCCAACAGTTTCAGCATTTCCAAGGTGCATCATTGTCACACGGTGTACGACATTTTGTGGATTATGTTTCGCAATCGTACTAATGCAAAATTTCTGCAATCACAAGAACACTAGAATATAAGAATACAGCAGTAGAGCCATTTTGTTTTTTGGTAACTAGTAAAGCCATTTTGTTAAGTCCATCAGATTAAATTCAAAAAGCTTCCAGCATTTTAATATCTTTTAAATCTTGAAAATCGAACACTTTGCGTAGATTCTTTGCAAAGTAGTCAGTAATGGATCTCGTCAAATTTACACAATGAGAATAAACAAGATAATATATAAATTATTTAATAAAAATTATATACATATATAGAGTTAACAGCTATTATGTAGATATCATACCAATAAACTTTGTCACCTTTTTAGGAGTCGAACTTAATTTTTTCATCCATTATCTCTTCCTTATAAGTAGTAATGACTGGTCTATTCTTGTACCTATGAATAAATAAAAATCAGTAAAGTTTTATTTCAATAATTTTTTTATAGTAATTCTTTTGAAAATCTAATATGGGTCTAAAATAGTAATGAATAACTTTTGGTATGTTGATTAGTTCAACCGATCAACAAAAAAAAACCAAAAATGTTAAAAACTTTATCATGCTACTTAGGTACTCTCTATCACATAAGTCTCTCCTCTATTCTCTTCCTTAATTCAGGTTGTATTCTCTTCCTTAACCAGGAGAGCACTTAGCATTGGGTTTTATGGTGCTTTGAAACTCATGTGATCTTCTCTATTTTTGAGGCAACTGTCGTTCTCCATAATGGTGTTGAAAGGCAGTCGCCGATGAGAGTTCCTTTTAATTTCTACTTTTAGATCATGTTGTCCACGACTAAAGGCAATAGAGTTCATTCATGAAAAGGAACTACTGTAGCCTCTTTAGTTGCCGATCACTCGGAGGACCACTTCTGGATAGGAGAGGCGGAGTTGCCAAGTGCACTCTGTGATGTACTGTTTTTTGATTTTTTTGATTGTATCCGTACATGTTATGTATGATACTCCTGTTTTTAGTAACAACAACAAAAAAAAGGGCTACTCAAGGTTGCCGGTAATCGGCATGGCAGACCCATCGAATTACAAAGGAAGAGATAGCCATTCTCGAGGAACATTTTTTCCAAGTTCTTATATTCTTGGAAGATGAGATGGCTAAAGCTCATAGCAAGTGGGAGAAGTTATCGGTGGTGACGAAGAGTCCAAGGCAAAGAATGCTTATAAACTTGATTGCCAAAACTTTCACAAAAAGGTGCAAACATCTAAGGATGTTTAGAGGCATTTTCCATGGAGGAGGGGACTATCTATTTCATTTTCAATCTGAGGAGTAGAGGGATTTTGTTCTTCTGAAAGGGCCATGGATAATCTCCAGTCAAGACCTTGATATACAACCATGGTCTTTGGATTTCTTCCCTACAAAGGAGACAATAAAATCAGCTTTGTCATGGGTGAGTTTGCCTCTACTTCCTATTGAATATTGGGACAGATCGAAGTTTTTGAGGATTATTTATCGCTAGCAAGTTGATGTTTGTGAATGAGTTTACAGATCATATCTAGAGACTGGGGTATGCAAGAGTTTGTATTAAGATGGATATTCCTAAACCTTTGAAGCTAGGATCATCTATTCAAGGTATTAATTCAACTTTCTGGCAATCATTTTCTATAAAAATATGTTGATAGTGTGCTTTTGATGCGGATGTCTTGGCCATTTGGAGGTGGATGTCAATAGGCAATAACTTTCTCTTCTGTTAGGAAAACACAGGTTCAACCGAACAATTTTGTAGTGGCAGAAAAAGTGCCAATCCATCCATGGCTACCAACCAAGAAAAAGGGAATTGTAGTGGCGGGTCTGGTTTTTTTATGATCGTCAGTCTATTTCACCGAAAAAGCTATATGGCACTTAGCTTATGGTAATAAAAATCAGAATCTTAACCCTAGATTTACGAATATCAATAGGGACGGATACATAAATATTTTATTCATTCTCGAACTCAATGGGATAGTTTTAACCAAAACTAAATAAGAATGGTTTTGGTGATGATTTTAAAAAATAAAAATTATTTGGTTTTAATTTTGGTTTCAATTTTAAGAAATTTTCTAGCATGAACCTGACCCAAAAACCAAACCCAAAACTAGACACAAAATCGAAAATACTTGATAGTTAATGCCCTTAATACCCTTTGTATTTGGTATAAATTCAAATTAGGAACTACATGAAATAATCTAGAACATTTCCTATTCTACTCAATGACAAATCTTTAATTTATTTGTAAAAATTATGACAATTAATTTATATTATAAAAATTATAAAAATTAATTTATATTATGAAAATTATTGATGATCTCTTTAATTTAGTTATTTATATGTAAAAGGTTTGAAATAAACAAAACAAAGTTAAGCCATTTTTTGCTTTTCGGTTTTGACTTTGGTTTTGCCTTTTTTTTTTTTGTGGCAGTTATGATTTTTTATTTCAAAAACTATTCGGGTTCGGTTTCAATTTCAGGGAGCAACAGTGGATTTCAAGTTTGGTTTCAATTTTTTTACTAACCGCACTGAATCCATCCTATTGACATCCCTACCTAGGTTCAAGGGTGAAAGAAGATGACCAAGTCGCCACTCAGTATGCATGGGGAATCATCTCTAACTCGTTCGATTCAACTAAGTGGGACGACAAGTGAAAATGTGCTTGAAGAGGGCTGGGAGAAGACCTCTAAAGTGGCACATCATCGCTCACCCGAGCATAGCTGGGTGAATTGAAGCACAAATCTATTTTGTCTATAGGTTTTAATTGACTCTAGTGGATCCATTGAACCATAGGATGTCTCTTTTATATGGAGCTCTAGCCATGTTCAAAAGAACCAAGTCCAATACATAGGCAACAATAGGAAAAAGGGCGAGATTGCCAACTTCCTAGATTTGTGGATCTAGTAGAACCCAAGTTTATCATCAAGAGCACCGTATTCAGGCCCAAACTGTGGGCAATAAGAGCAGTAGCCCATGGGTCAATAATGCTCAGCTTAAGAAGCCTACAAAGCCTCCGTCTAATCCTCTTGAAAAGCATGATGATTGCCCAACCTAGAGGCAAGCCTTGTCCAAAGGTTTGTTTGTTTTCGTATTACCATATATTGTTCAAAAGTCATGGGATGTAGGGAAGTCTGCTGGCCCTAGCAAAGAAAAGGTGGGCACTCTTTCCATGGCTCAAATTGTTCGGGGGATGTGATGCCGAATACCTCAAATGTTGGACTTAGTGAAGATGAACATGACCATGCACTTTGGTTAGAAGTGTATTGGAGATTGTTCTCATGATTGAGTGAAGAGGTGGTGGTAAGGACAACCTCAACCTGAGGAGCCTCATATAGCTATTGATCCTAATAAGGGTAATTTTACTAATAATCTTTCATGATGAAAATTCTTTTGTAGAATTATAGGAAGCTGGTAAACCCTCAATCTTGGGATACTCTTAGTGAAACTATAATAGAAATTACTTGTATACTTTCTTTTTATTTTGAGATGTTTTGGTTGTACTACCCTCACTCTTGGGATATTGTTCCAAGTGCTTGAAATATTCCAGTTAGGGGTGATGCTATGCACTATCTAATGCAAAGATTAGACCTCACTAAAAGAAGGTTGAAATACGGGAATAGAATAGTGGTAAGTATGATCTTCAAGAGGCTGGAGAAAATTGAATCAGTAATCTTGGAGTTACAAAGGAAAGAGTGTGAGGAGGAAGGACTTTCTAATAGTGATCTAAGTATTTTGCGGTCCTATCTTGCTTAGCATAATTCTCTTTTATGGCAATAGGAGGCTATGTGGAGATAGTAATCAAGAGTTAGATGGCTTAGAGAGGGAGATAATTATACTAAGCTTTTCCATCATGCTATAATTCTCAAAAGAAATAGAAATAGTATTCGTTTCTCAAAGACAAAAATGAGAATAATTTAGAGGATGAAGCATCAATCAAGAGTGAGCTACTAAGATTTTTCAGTTCTAGATAGAGGGTGGAGAAGGAGGATATGAATCTAGTTGCTATCCCATTACTTGATATCACATTATATAATATAGACAATGAGAGGCTATTAAGGTCAATTACTGAAAATGAAATTGAAGATATTTATACTCTCTGTTGGGTGATAGAGCCTCTAGCCCCGATGGTTTTCCACCTTTCTTCTTTAAGCATTGTTGGCTTATTATTCATGGAGATGTATATCTTGCAATTAAGCAGTATTTTACTTGTAGTTCCATGACTATCTTGGAAACACACTTTTATTACTCTTATTTCAAAGAGGTCTGATTCTTTACTTTCATTTTACTATCGGTCAATCAGTTTGTGTACTACACTTTATAAAATTATTGCAAAATTGTTAGCCAATAGAATGCAACATGTGTTACATCCATTGATAAATTCAGAGCAGAAGACTTTTATTAATAATAGGAGTATCTCTGATAATGTATTTATGGCTTAGGAACTAATATATGATTTGCAAAGAGCTCCAATCAGCACAACTATAAGGCAGTCAAGTTGGATATAAAGGGTGTATATGATAGAGTTCAATGGGATTCTATTCACTTCCCTTTCATTGGTTTGGTTTTTATGATGCTTGGATTGATTGGATTCAAAGTAGTGTTTTTTTCCCTTTATTTGCTATTCTGATTAGTGCCTCTCCCTTTGAGATATTATACTCATCAATTGATGTGAGAAAGGATGTCCACTATCACCCTATTATTTATTATTTATGTAAATGCATTTTTGAGGATGTTAAAAATTATAGCGGAGGAAAATCTTTTATTTGTATATCAGCCAACTCGAGTTGGGGTAACTATTTCTCATCTTCTCTTTTCTAGTGATTGTATTTTATTTGTTTGGGCTACTCTATCTAACACAACAGTTTTGTCTACCAATAAGTGCTTATTGTTAAGCTTTTGGTTAGAGAATGAATCTACAAAAAGCTATAGTAAAATTCATCCCAAAAGTTAATACCCTTACTAGGTAGCACATTAGAAATCAATTACATATTAGAAAAGTTGATGGCACATGGCAATATCTTGGAGTTCCTATCTTTGATAGGAGACCGTCTATAGCTGATTTTAATGGTTTCGTACAACAATTTTTGGATAGACTAGAGGGACGAAAATGGAAGGTATTATCTAAGATGAGTAGAGTCAAACTTATTAAGTCAATTCCTTTAGCGCACTCTATGTATTTGATGTCCAATACCATTATTCCCAAGAGTGTGCTACTGAAGTTAGAGAGCATTATTCAAAAAATTTTATGGGTATCATCTGATAATATAAGGAGGGTGCATTTGATTTTCTGGGATCGTGCATGCAGTCTATCCAAGATAGAGATTTGGGTATTCTTTCTTTATTGCCGCTTTAATGGCTAAACATGCTGTGAGGTTTTTATTAATTCAGGATGACTTCTGGAGTGCATTCATGAGAGCTAAATTTGGTGCTTGGTCTCTATGTTTTCTCCTATTTGTCCTCCAAATAGCTCCCTAGCATGAAAAAAGATATGCTCCTATGGTTTGATTGTCTGTTCTAACATTAAATGGTGTATTGGGAATGATGTATCAATTGATGTGCTATATAATCTATAGTTAATATCCACTCCTTTTGGACAATGGCTCACTTCTATTGATACCAATTTGTTGCATGGTCTTATGGTAAAAGATTTATCGTTGTTGGCGACAGGAAATGGAATCAACTATTAGTTTCACAACCTTTTGGAAAAGAATTAGTTGATAGAGTCCTCTCTACTCTAATTCTAGGTGGCGACAGTGTAGACAAGTTGGAATAGGACCGATCTTCGGGTCTAATGATTAAGGTATCAAACTTTGACAAACTCTTTTTATTCCATTCTCAATCTAATTATGGTATTGATTGGGTGTGGAGGCTACGTGTTTATCTCAAAATTATTTTATTTATGTAGAAAGTTGCTTGGCATTCGCTTCCATGTTGGAATGTTTTACACAATCATGGACTTCGTATAATATGATTTATGCCTAAAGGTAGAAGAGTTTACTATTCATTTTATACTGCAATGTAGATTAACACTATAGAGTATGGAGGCTGGCCCCTTTTTAGGATTCATCTACCATCCCTTCATTATGGATTGATGATTTCCTTCAAACTTTGAGAGAGATCTTTTAGTAATAATACAAAAGACTAGAAGTAATTTTGATGTGTTACATTGCTTATTATATCTAGCTGGTTAGAAATGAACATAATTTCCAAGGAACAAAATATAGTGCCAGAATGATTTTTCTTAAGGCACGTGGTCATGTGACTACTTCAGAGGGACTATTGAAAGTAGGGATAACTTATGGCTCTTCTCATCCAATTTCTATGTCTTCATAAGGAGTATATTTTTCTAGGGAGCCACCACCTCCTGCTTCCTCAAGATCAATTTTGATGGTGGTGTACATAAGAGTGGCACTTTTGGTGGAGCAGGCTTTGTGATCAAAAACTCTAGTGACGCTTTATTAGTTGCAAGTGGAGCTAGATTTTTTGATATGACGGTTCCAATGGTAAAGATGCATGCTGCTTGGGAGGGGTTAATTACACTACATAAAATTTAAGGGTTTGACATGTTTATTTGGAAGGAGATTCTAGGACAATAGTCAGATGGCTTTTAGAGAAACCTATCTTTTAAGTCCAAAAATCATCCTCTTTTATAGGATTGTTGGAGGATTATATGTATATTGAGCTTTTTTGAAGCCTCACAAATCTAAAAAAAAACTAATAGTGCAGCTGATCGGATGTCATCTTATGTAACCAACCATACTGAAACTATACTATGGGATTCCATAGCCGGTATACTATCTCAATTTTTGTATATTTTATTTTCTGATTTTTACAGATGTATTTATACTAGAGTGATGTAATTTTACTTGATTTACAAAAAAAAAAAGATAAAAAAGAAGAATGAGTGTGTGGGTGTGTTAGGGGGGGGGGGGGGGAGGTGGTGAGGGGGTAGGAAGAGAGCAATGCAGTATTTAAAAACCTACCGATCTTGATTGAAATTCGATTGAATTGCTAAAAGTTCTCCCTAAAAAAGTAAGTGAATTGGCGTACTACTAATTAGTTTTCTACTTATTAGCCATGCAATTTCACTAAAAAAAATTTGGCAACTAACATATGGATGAATGCAACGACATGGACTCTAGAATCCAAAAAAAGAAACTTTGAAAAAGAATCCCAAATTTTGTGGAAACCAAAGGCCAACTCCAATCATATTACAAAATTCTCAAATTTTGCATATTCTCTATAAAAAAAGGAGATTATGCATATAACATCTAGGTAATGAGATCAAGCATTTCTCTTTTTACTTCGTTCATTATGTTAAATTAGATACATTATACCAATCATGTATAAATACATCATGGAATCGGAAAACAAAATATTTAGAAATTAGCTAGAGCATCTATTGTAGAGTCACATAATATAGTTTTTATATAGTTGGCCACATAATCCGCCATCCAATCAGCTGCATTGTTGGCTTTCTTATAAATATGTGTTGCCTCAAAAGAAAGTAAGGAGTGCACCATTCGTGAACAATCTTGTATACGAGGGTGAGGTCTAGTATCTACAGATGCTAAATCATAGCTACTAATAACTATCAAGGGGTCCCCCTCTAAACAAATATGGGAAGCCCTCAATATCTCTAAAGCATAAGTTAGCCCTTTCTAAGCAGTATGCAGTTCTGCAATCGAAATTGTAGAGTGCACCATTTACCGACAATCTTGTAAACAAGGATAAGATTTGGTATCTATAGATGTCGAATCAAAGCCACTAATAATTATCAAAGACTCCCCCTCTAAATAAATATGGAAAGTCCTTAATAACTTTGAAGCATAAGTTAGCCATTTCCAAGTAGTACATAATTCCGCCATCAGAACTGTAGTATTAAAGATTTTGACTCTCCCTGCTGCTATTAGAGCACCACTAGCACTCCTAATAACGAAGCCTGCTCCACCAAAAGTATCTTTCTCATGTATACTACCATGAAGTTAACCTTGAGAAAATAAGAGGATAGTGGCTCCCAAGAAAAATGTCACCTATAGGAATGTCGAACTTGCATGAAAAGAGTTACAAGTTTTCCCTACTATAAAGGTCCCTCTAGATTAGTCGTATGAATCAACTCGTGAACATACATGGATGCTCTAAGAAGAATCACTCTAGCACTTTGACTCATGCCTTGAAGGATGTGGTCATTCCTGGCCATTCAGATACGATAAACAATATAACACATCAAGATTGCCATGTGTCTTCTATCATCATTAGAAGATCTCTCTTTAATAGACTGAAGGAAGTCATTAAGGAAGAGAGTAGGGATTGTAAATCAATCCTAGAGCAAGGTCAACCTCCATATTTGATACACCAATCTGCATTATAAAGTAATATGAGGTTTATATTCCTCTATGTTTGGACATAAGTCATAGTGGCTTAGAATGTAAAACCCATGTTGATATAAGGTATCTCGACATGGAGCCGATACCATACAAGTTTCTACATAAATAAAGCAATCTTGGGATGAACACCAATCCTCCATACCTAGCTAATGCCATAGTTTAAATGGGTTTTGGGAAAAAAAAAGTATATAAAAATTTGATACCTTGATTCCAACCCAAAAGATGGGTGCCATCCCAACTAGTCAATATTGTCGCTGCTGGTGATTGGAATATAGAGAACTCTATTTGCCAACTCCTTTGCAAAAATTGACAAACTAGGGGCTGATTTCGTTTCCTTTCGCCCACCACTAGGAGATATTTTACCATTAGGCCTTACAAAGAGCTAGTATCGATAGGGGTGGGCCACTATGCAAGAAGAGTGGATGATAATCATGGATCATAAATCACATCAATGAAAGCTCCATTACCAATGCACTATTTTATGTTAGAATAGACAATTGGAACATATGAGCAAATCTTCCTCCACATTGGGAAGCCACTAGGAGGACAAACCAAAGAAGTTAGAAGTGACCAGGATCCATATTTCATCCTTATGAACACCTCTAGAAACCATCCCAAAATAAAAGGAATCTCGCGGCATGTTTGGGTATGAGAGTCTCACAGCTAGCAACTAAGGAGGGAATCCCCAGACCTTCATGCTAGATGGGCTGGCATACACAATTTGCAGAAACCAAATGCACCTTCTTGGAATTGCCAGATGAGCCCTATAGAAAATTCTCAATAATGCTTTCCAACTTTAAAAGAATACCCCCGAGGATAATGGAATTGATTGTCAAATAGATCAAGAGTGAAGATAGCATTAATTTGATAAGAGTGACTCTACCCATCATAGATAAAGCTTTCCACTTCCATCCTTTAAACCTATCCAAGAATTGTTGTACTAAGCCACTACGTTAATTCAGCTGAAGACAATCTCTTCCCCATGATAGGATCCCTAGGTATTGCTATGTGCTATCTAATTCCTTGATATGGAGGTGATTCTTGATGTGTTGCCTGATAAAGGTATTAACTTTAGGGATGAATCTATCCGTAAATTTTTCTAATTCACATGCTGGCCAAAAAATTTATAATAGTCACCTACAATAGTAGACGAAACCATTGCATTAGATAGAGTAGCTTGAATAAACAAGATACATTCATCAACAACAAGGTGGAAAGTAGTTATCCCTAATCAGGCTGGCTAATACACAAACAATGAACTTACCTCCACTGCAGCTTTTAGCATTCTTGAGAATGCATCTGCACAAATTATGAATAGATAGGTTGATAAGGGACATCTTTATCTCATGTTAATAAAATAGTGTAAGGTCTCAAAGAGGTGCCACTAATCAGAATAGCAAAGTAAAAGGGCACAATACAAATCCAAATCCAGTTAAATTAAGTATCTTGAAATCACAATTGATGAAGAGAGGTGAATAAGAAGTCCCATCAAACTCTATCATAAGCTTGTTCCATATCCACTTTTATGGCTATGTAACAACATCTAACTAGAGCTCTTTGTAAATCATACATGATTTTCTGGGCCATAAAAATGTTGTCAAGAATTCTTCTACCCTTTATAAAAGCATCCTATTCTGGATCTATTAGATGATGCAACACATACTGCATTCTAGTAGCCATTAATTTAGGAATAATTTTGTAAAGTATGGTGCATAAACTAATTGGGCAAAAATGGAATGGGAGTGAAGCATCTGACATCTTAGGAGTGAGAGTAATAAAAGTGTATTTCCATGATGGAGACATAAAGTATGAAGTACAAAATTGCTTCATAGCAAGGCACCCATCTTTGTGGACTATAGGCCAAAAATGATTGAAAAAGAAGGGTGAAAATCTATTCGGGCTAGGAGCTCTATCACCTGACTAATCTCAACAGCATCTTATTATCTGATGGTAGAAAAAAAGGCTAGATCCAGATCCTCCTCCTCAACCATTCATCTAGATCTAAGAAATTTGAATATTTTGATGACGGCTTTCTCTTCTAAGTTGTTCCCACTACCATCCTTGAGAAAGTGAATGTTGTTCCTGTTCTTCTATTTTTCCTTCTTTTCTTCTCCCAAGCAACAAAGTAAACCTCCAAGACCTGGTTATTTAAACCCTCCCATCAAGCATTCTGTAGTTATGAAATCAAGCTTTTTATTATTAAAATGGTTTGATTTTCTTTGTTAAATTTTTGATTTGAATATTTGATAATTTTTTGATCTATTGAAATCCTTAGGTTTGAACATTGTGAATTTCCTCTAATAATTATTTTTTTACTATTTACATCCCATCTTTTCTCAAGATGATGCGTGGGGGATGCATGCTCGTGCAGCCACATGGCAGGATAAGAACATGACAAGTGTGATAGGATTTCAGGTGAATATCCCAAGAGCTAAGGCCAAAGTGAAGGATACCATATAGAAGCTGATCGAGTTGACTAAAGAGTATCATGTAGAGGCCGAGTATACAAAAATGACCAAGCGTAAAATCGGCTAAGTGGAGATGCAACAATAAGGTTTGAACCTATTGAACACGACTATTAGTCTGATGGGCGGTACAGGATTGGATTGTTTTGATGAACGTGAAGCAGGGAGAGGACACCTAGCATCAATTATGAAAACCATCAGAAGTGGAGGATGAACGTGAGCCACCATAATGTGGACAATCAATATACTATTTGTTATTTAGTATAAATAAGTGTTTTATACTTTAAAAAGAGGACTCTTGGACACATTAATCAAACCTATTTTATCTTCAATTACCCTTGCATTAACTTTATCTTGCACTTTAATTATGAGCAGGACTCTACCTTAAGAGTAGTGAATATAAATTTTCAATCATAGCTCCATCTACACTCTATCCAAATCCATTTCTTTCAAAAGTTCTTGAAGGTTAAGGTACCTAAACCAATGCTACTCTCAATATTTTTCTTTTAATTATCTCCTTTTTGGTTATTTAAACACCAGTTGTATGCCCATACATTTATCTGGTGTAGCCAAGAGGCTTGTCACCACTCTTTACTTGCCAACAAGTTTCTTTTGGTATGCCTGTTTTTCTTTTACCAACACTTATAGATTGAGAAAATTATCATATTATATGCATAAAAATTCTGAGAGTATAACTCTTCAATATTTCATTTACTACATTAATATTATAGGTTATTATGGTTTGTGATTCAATTTTTATATTGGTAGTCTCATTATCTAATTTATATTAATATTTTATTTTTATATACATTTATTTTCATAGTCTAGAAATTTTTATTTTTCTTTTACATTGATTTGCAAGTTAACTCATCTTTATTCAGATCATTAGAAATCAAAATAAGTCAAGTTTTAGAGTATAAAAAATTGAAGCAAAGAAAGAGCATATCACAGAGGAAGAGGGAGGGAGAAAGGAGAGAGAGTATGTGAGAAAGAAAAGAAACTACGTATGAGATAGAGAGCATGGGACACAGAGAGAAAGAGAAAGCATATAAGATAAGGAGATAAGCTTGTGATTTTCTTTTCTTATATGATCATTAATCTAATTAGATTAGTATTCAAATATATTCAAAAGAGCCCTTAAAATTTAGAAAAATACATATCTTTCATCATTTTTAAGGGTTTGGGTTGTATCTTTCATGCAAAAGAATGATTGATCTTCTTTCATGAGCCCAACCGTCTGATAGTGGATGGCTCTTTGAGATGAGTACCGTAAGGTTAATGCTGCCTAATGGAAACAACATATGCAAAATGGGGGTTCTTAACTATATTGACTTTTTTTTCCATCTCCAACCTAAATGCAATAATAAGAGAAGTCTTGTTCCTCCAACCTCGTCGCCCGCTGACCTTCCTTCGGCCCTCCATCCCCGCTAGGTGTCACCCTCATCCATCCCCGCCATCTACCACCCTCTCCATGGTCCTCTTCCATCCCCATCATCTATCGCCTTCCCTGCTACCCTTCTCCGTTTGCGTCATACACCGCCCTCCCCACCACCAACCAACCTCCACCTCCCCGTCACACTATTTTGTAGAGAGAACTTCCTCGCAATCATTTCTCCTTTAAGTATGACTTCTCTCTCTTAATCTTTTCATCTCTCTCTCCAAAGCCATACATCTGGATTTTGGTTAGTATAGTACTACTGTATTTGAGAAGTGAGCATATGCAGATGAGGTGGATTATCAATTTAGAGTTATTTTTAGAGAACCAACATTAGTTTTGTTATGTGTGGATTGATGACCTTCTTCTTTCATGTTTTCTTCTTTCTCCTCTTTATATTCTTTTCTTTGTTCTATTGTTTTTGATCAATTAGGCCCTTTGTTGTTACTATTGTAGTTCAGAGCATGGCGGTTGAAATATTTTAATTCTTTATTGTTATTATGATGATTTTTGAGCCTTTATGATTTTCATGGAGTCCTAACTTTGTACCAAAATATATTAGAACTTATGATGTTTAGGACTTAATAAAATAAATTTTTATAACCATAATATGTAATTCATTATTTGTTCATCCTCCTCAAATTGATAGTCATAATTTTATAATCATGATTTTATTCTCTAAAATACTTTTTTTTTAGATGTTATAATTCTTACCTTTTTTGGTATATATAGAATTTCATCAATATGTCTCGTCCTATAGGACTTGTTGATTGCATGAAAGATAGTGATAAAGATGATCATTTTGATGTACCAAAAATTGGCATGGAATTTAACAATAAGGAGCAGGCAAATGAGGTTTATAATAAATATGCATATAACATTGGGTTTAGTATTCAGAAATATGGGCTTAGAAAGAATAGATCAAAAATTGAAATACGTATAAGCTATTCTTGTTGTAAGGAGGGATACTATCGTAATAAGAAATCGTCGATACATAGCCTACCAAAATATTAGAGGTTGGACGAAAGGACTGGTTGCAAAGCATATATATGAGAAAGGTAATTATAAGGTGTCAAGTTTTGAGGCTAAACATAATCATCCCATCACCACACCTAGAAAATGCCATCTTTTGAGATCACAAAGAGAGATGACTGATGCTCAATAAAAGACATGACAAATGCAATTGGAATCACTCCGAAAGGAACTTATTCTTTGATGGCTAAACAAGTTAGAGGACGACAATATCTCTCTTTTCTTCCTCATGACTATAGAAATTATTTCAGATCAAGGCACATGCATGACATGGCTATAGGGGATGCAAGAGCTGTGATGCAGTAACTTCAAGATTGAGTGAAAGAAAATCCATTATTTTATTATGCAGTACAACTAGATGAAGAAGTTTAAATAACTAATATTTTTTGGGCTGATGCAAAGTCATTATTGGACTATTAATTCTTCGGTGATGCTATTTGTTTTGACGGTACCTATAAAACAAATGAATATGGTAGGCCTTTTGCACCTTTTATGGATGCTAATCATCATAAGAAACAATTATGTTTGATGCTACATTGTTTAATGATGAAACAATTGCTTCTTTTCAGTGGCTATTTGAAACATTTACACATGCAAATGGAGGTAAAGCTCTAAAAGTTATAATGACCAACCAAGATGCAGCTATGAGTAGAGCAATTGTAGTAGTATGGCCCAATACAGTTCATCTTCTTTGTGTATGGCACATGTATCAAAATGCAACAAAACATCTTAGCCATGTATATAGTGGATCTACTATGTTTGAGCATTGTTTCAACCATTGTGTTTATGACTGTGAATATGAAGAAGGCTTTCAAAGGCATAGAATAACATGTTGGAGAAATATGATTTGTTTGATAATGAGTGGTTAAGGAAGATATTGAGAAGGAGAAAAATAGGGTTTGGTGCATGGACATGAATTTTTTTGTGCTGACATGCAAACTACACGATGAAGTAAATCTTTGAATGGCACAATCAAACTTGCATCCAAAATAAAGACTGTTGGATTTTTTTTGTCACTACGAAAGACTTATTGAAGATCGACATTACATAGAACTAATTTTAGATTTTCATTCTAGTCAAGGTGTTTCCAAAGTTAAATTTTCGGATATGTTGAAGCTAGTTGCAATTAAGTATACCACTAAAGTATACAAAATGTTTGAAGAAGAGTGGAGAATGTTCAATAATTGTATGTTACATGACTACAACAAGGATGGGATAGTGCGTCACTATAGTATCATAGGTGGAGGGAAAATAAACAAAAAGCATCATGCAGTTTTTGATGAATTAAATGACACTTTCACATACAGTTGTAAGAAATGGGAATTTATTGGAATTCAATGTTGTCCAATCATAAAAGTTTTGGATCTTATGTATATAAAAGTGGTCCCCCAAAAATATTTCTTGAAGAGGTGGCTAAAGGATGCTAAGACCGGTATAAAAATATCCGATCAAGGTCCAAGTCAGAAAGATCCTAAAGTATTGTAGCTAATCATTATTGTTTATTAATGCATATATACAATTTTATTCTTTCAAAGGCTTCACAAAGCAAAGAGGGATATGAATATTTCAAGAATTAGCAAAAACTTTGACCGAAAATGTAGAATCATTTGTGCAGTAGGAGATGGTGAGGATCATCCTCTGAATGTTCCTAATGAGTTCCAATTTGATGGAGGCAAAAATACTTTAAGCTCAAAACAAGATTCATGTGAAGCTAGTACAATTCAAGGTCCATCTAAAAATGTAAGGAGCATATGCAAGAGAGATGGGAGTAAAGGCTCATAAGATCCCAAGTGCACTAGAAACCAAGAAGAAGAGAGTATAAAAGAAAGATTTGTAATAGTTATTAATTATATAAATCTCCATATAAAATTATGCATTATACTACATATAAAGTTACAATCAAATTCTATGCTAGTCATCATAGGAGCATCAACAAGGGCACCAAAAGCTATTAGATGCTATGCATGTTTCTAGATCTCTTCACTAAGAATCACAAGACTTATTTCCTACCACGCAGGTATATAAATGTAAATTATTTATATTATTTATATAAGTATATTATCAATTACTTTAATCTCATTTGTTATTTATAGAAATATAGAGATATACATATGTTTTACCACGACATTTGCTCTGCAACGAGGATGCTCCTTCAAGTCAAAATGAATCTTCTTATATGCAATATCGTCCCAAAAATTGATAGGTGCACATTAAAATGCAGACATGGGCATTCCCAAAGATGTAAAAAAGGTTGAGTCTCAATAAAAATGAGCGGAAACTTGTGGACCGTGATGATGCGCCATCATTTTGGATCATTCTTTGTAATTTGTGAGGAATTAGATCATTCTTTCTTGTTATTTAGTGGATTTGGACCTTCATTGTACTTTGTTGGAATAGAGGTCTAATAATTCCTTTTGGCATATTTTGCTAAAATCAGTAGATTTAAACCTTTGTGCTTTGCTGATATTCTTTGTTCTTTGTTGCTTTTCTTTGTTCTTTCCTAGAACCAATGGATTTGGACCTTCTTTGTACTTTGCTCAAATCCGTACTAGTTGCCTCTCCAAAGCCAAATTTTGAACCTGATCTTGGAACCATAACCTTTCCATAAGTTTCTTAGCTGATTTGTTTGTTATGGATATCTGAGATAAAGTTAATAACAAGTAGCAACATGGACAAGGAATTCAAGTCGATAAACTAGGAGCTTTTCTGGTTGGTTTAACAGACGACTTCTCAATTTAGTAAAACATATTCAGAAGTTTTTTCTGGTGGCTTTATAGTTAATATCAGCTATGCATATTCTCTCTGTGAAGGTATTCAAGTTGAATCAGATCGTTTTCCATTTGATAACTATTCAGTAGGAATAAGGTCTGCGTAACTGGCGAAGCGACTCTTCCACTGTGATAACCCCTTGCTAAACCAACAAGAACTTTTTAACCGACAATGACATAGGCCCTGTTTGGGGGAGCTGTTGGCAGTAGAGCTGTTAGAAGTAGAGCTGTTATAAAAAACTGTTTGCTGTTTGGTAACTACATTCGTAAAGTGCTGTGGTACTTTGTTTTGTGTTTGGTAAACAAACTGAGAAAGTATTTTTGTATGACAAAATTACCATAAAGGACATTGCATAATATTATACAACAGAACATAATAAAACATAACATAAATTAATACATAAATATACGATATAGTATAATATTATTGTAATATAAAATAATATTATGTTAATATAGCATAATAGTAATATAATTATTAGAGTAAATTAATATTTGGTAATATAACATAATATTAAATTATTTAACATAACATATTAATGTATTATGATATAATGTAATATATATTATATTTATAGTATAATACAATAATAAAAGTATAAAATATTATAATTATCAGTATAAATTAATTTCTCATAATATAACATAATATTAAATTATTTAAAATAACATATTAATGTATTATAATGTAATGTAATATAATATAATATTTATAGTATAATACAATAATAAAGGTATAAAATATTATAATTATTATTATAAATTAATTTTCCATAATATAATATAATATTAAATTATTTAAAATAATATATTAATGTATTATAATGTAATGTAATATAATATAATATTTATAGTATAATACAATAATAAAGGTATAAAATATTATAATTATTAGTGTAAATTAATTTTCCATAATATAACATAATATTAAATTATTTAACATAACATATTAATGTATTATGATATAATATAATATGATATTATATTTATAGTATAATACAAAAATAAAGGTATAAAATATTATAATTATTAGTATAAATTAATTTTTCATAATATAACATAATATTAAATTATTTAACATAACATATTAATGTATTATGATATAATATAATTTGATATTATATTTATAGTATAATACAAAAATAAAGGTATAAAATATTATAATTATTAGTATAAAATAATTTTTCATAATAATTTTTCATAATTTTTTATAAAATAATTTTCCGCGGTCCATGGGCTCTTCTTCGTGGTCCACGCTCGAGAAGGACCTCAGCGTGGGCCATGAGGTTGATGATAAAAAAAAAACAATAGATTGATTTTGGAAGGTATGGAGAAGGATTAAAAAATTTTTCTTCTAAAATGTGGTTCAAGAGATGCATACAAAAATTGAAAAAAAAATACCTTTTCTTACGGAAGGGAGTCTGACGGCTAGGGTTCTTGGCTCCAGCAGATTTTTAGGTTTATAAAGGGACAAACTATATAATTATGTTATTTTAATATGGACATTTTTGTCAAAAATACAGCTTTCCGAAAAAGCTGAAACAGCTTCCTCCCAAAAGCTGTTTTCAGCTTCCCGCAAAAGCTGAAACAGCTTTTTGAAAAATTTTCCAAACATAATTTTTCATCCAAAAGCTCCCCCAAACAGGGCCATAGATAGAGAAGGATTTTGAAGCATTTTTTGAATCTTATTACTATGATCAAGAGGTACGTAGTCGTGGTCCTGCTAGTAAGATACATGTGCAAGTGAGGCCTGATGTTGAAAAATTATCCCCGCTCCATATTCCTAGTTCAGCAATCAAAAACTACTTCTAGTTGATAAAAGAAAAAGAAAAATTATTCCTTCATTGAATCTTTCATTATTCTTTTACTTCCATGCCATCCAATCTGGAAGTTTAGTTTGCCAGAAAATGAGAGAGTAATCTGTCCAAAGGTATTTGTAAATTCTCAAAGATGAAGAGTTTCTTTTTTAAGAAAAAAGGTATAACACAATCAACAAATAAGATCCACTATAATAGAGCATGAGTGGTGGCAAGAGGAAAACTGGAGCTTCTGGACGATAAGGTCGTATACTCTTTCTTTCAAGTTAACACCCTGATGTCATGATATGCCTCATCAAAACCCATAAATTGTTTATTAAAGTGCAATAAAAAAATCCTCCATAAACTAAATGCAATTTTCATGGCAATTAGGCAAGGAACCGGCAGGGAGAGAAATTGAGCAATTTAAGTCCAAGAAGAGCCTTTGATCCCCAAGCATGTAGGGTGGTGGCGAAGAAAGTCTCTACTAGAGATGATCGGTGAGGGAGTCCTTTCTAGAAAATAGTTTGACTGAGAGGTGAAGATTGGTAGATGGTAGGCAAGAAGGAGGGCAGTGGGCAAGGTGGCGCACGGTGGGGACGGAGAAGGGCAGCGGGTGGCGAGGATGGAAGAGGGCTACAAGGAGGGTGGTGGCTTGTGGGGATGGAGGGCTGAAGGGAGGTGGGAGGCTAATGGGGATAGAGGAGGAGGAGTTCTTTTCCTACTATGTTTATATTGAGCATAAAAAAAAATCAATATAGCTAAACACCCATATTTTGGGTCCTCTCTCTATGTTAGGTGGCGTTAACCTTTTTATATTTATCTGAAAGCACCATCCGTAGTTAGACGGTTGGGCTCACAAAAAAAAAGATCAATAACTCTTTCATGCAAAACAATACCACCTGAACCTCATTTTTAACTAATACATATGAGGAAACCAGCTGGTATCCAATTAGAGAGACGGATTTATACTATTCACATAAAAAAAAAATGGTTAAGAGAAAAAAAGATGCGGCAAAGCAAAACCTTAACAACAGTATATCATTACATATAAAAAATAAATAAATGTAACAAAAATGCTTTTATTGCATATGTTTGATTAATTTGTCTTGGTCCCTTTGCTAGGTTTAGGACCAGTTCTTCTACAACCAAATCATTTAACTAACAGAAATCATAAAATAAGTAACCCAAATTAAGCAAAGCAATAATTGAGTAAATATTGAAATTAGTCTTTTACACTGTAGATGATAAGCTCGAAGATATGATTTACAGCACCTACATCACCACAATCCAAAGATTGTTTGAGAAATTCATCATAATCCATCAACAAGTTTCAAATGGAAAAAGAACTGCAATGTAGCTTACTGGATCGATTCATTCTTGCTCTTCTACTTCAGGTCAGTGAAAGAAGACTTGGATTTGAAGAAAAATGGTTCGATTTGGTGAAAGAAGCTTTGATTTAGAGATTTGGAGAAGAGGCTTCAAAATCGAGTGAAAATGAACCCTAAATCTCAATTTTCAGATGAATTTTCTCTTCATCATTGCGCAGGTAGGTAACGGCGGCGTGTTGTCTAACAGAGCAGAGCGGACCTCAAATGGGCTATGTGCTATTTTTTAAACCACAAATAGGCCTAGTGAATTCGGACGTTACCACAAGTGGATAATATGTAACCATCCCTAATTCAATTTTAGCTGCCTCCTCTTAATGGTAGAGAGCTAGGCGCCTTTTGCGTTGCTTGGGATGGTACTGAAAATATTGTGGTTGCTCAGGAAATCCTGCATTCCATGAATGATATGAGAGAACGTGCACCTAATATGCCCCTCAAAGTGAGACATGGAGAAGACATGACCGACTAAGCTTCCTTGTGTACCACACATATATCATGTCTGCCAGTTTTGGAGGACAATTTTATATGGTTATCTGGGTCTTCCATGCTATCTTGTAACCTCAAATTTGATGTTGATTTGCTCAAATGCAAATATATTATTAACATCTAACGTAACATACCATGAGCTTAATAAAATGCTGACGGGTACTTTCCCATCTTTTGCTCAAATAAGGCTATCAATAAGGTATGCTATTAACAATGACTGAATGCAAAATGACAATCAATCCAGGTGGAAATCTGGGTGAGTGAATGGAGTGCTAGTCTGTAAAATCTACAAGCTTTGATTGGCTGCAATTATGCTATTTATCTGCCATATGAACATCCCTAAACAATCATACATGAGAATACAAATATTTTCCATTGCAACCTTTACACTGTTAAATGTTCCCTAACTGGAGCAACACAGGCACAAGTTTGAGATACAATACAAACAAATGACAGTAAAAATATTTAGTTCATCAGATCACAATACCGTGATTTCTTGCAGAGGAAGCCTCTTCCCCTTTTTTCAGGCTGACTTCAAGACAATATCACCACCATTTGCTGAACAAGCTTCAGTCAATGTGAAATTAGTTGTGAAGGGTAAACTAGTGAGCTGGCAGAGAAGCTCAACAAGGTGAAGGGTCTAGAACAACATAAACTTTAACTGCTTTAGGTGTACTTGTCGAAGTGGTTCTTTCTATTGCTTGTTTAACCCTGCGAACATTAAATGAACCCTAAGATAAGTTGAGACATGAATTTTGGATCCACTAATAGAGTAGAATGATGCATGCCTGTTGGCTCATGAGAATTTCAATGGCAACACTAGGATCTCCATCAGCAGCAGCAAGGGCAACTTCAGCCTGGGTCTGCAGCAACAACAAGGAGCCCATCTCAGATTTTAGCAGTCTAAAGAAATTTGATGCTCATTTTATGCCAAAACAACATCCCGAACTTGCATAGACGTGTAATGCTTTTATCAGTAAATAAGAGACTGCCGCAAAAAATACTATCAGAATAGAAAACCATATTTACCATTAAATGGTAGGTTCAGCTTTATTATTATAAGGGGTCAAAGCTTCATCAACTAACTCCATATGCAATCTGTTTTAATAATACAGAGAAATCTAAAATGAAGCCGATCCCCACAATCGCTAAATTCTAGTGTTTTCTAGGTTCTTACAACAATATTACAATACTGCTCTCTTCCACTAGCCACAATCAAGAACCTTTGTTTCATTATGGTTTGGCATAAAAAAGTGTCTTTTGGTTCATTCTTAGCAAGAAAAGTTTGATCCCTAATGTAAGCCTCGTCTAATCTTTTTTAAAGAAATTCTGTTCAGTCTTTTACTCTCAATTAAAATACAACTGCATAATTTACTTTCAAATGTCATGTTCTAAACTGATATATGTATTGGACAAAGTTTGTGCTAACTGAGCCAATGGAGTAGAAATTATGATTTAGAAATCCTATAAAGCAACAAACTGGCAAATGTAACTTCAAAAATCCAATTCCACCATGCTTATTGTACTCTCAGGGACTGATGCTGCCATGACATAATTGCATAAAAAAGGTGAGAAACCACAGATAACATATGA
The DNA here is from genome assembly GCF_009389715.1 of Phoenix dactylifera. Taxonomy (NCBI): domain Eukaryota; kingdom Viridiplantae; phylum Streptophyta; class Magnoliopsida; order Arecales; family Arecaceae; genus Phoenix; species Phoenix dactylifera. The sequence goes on from NC_052395.1 coordinate 27,205,685, forward strand.
ACAACTATTCATACTAGAATAAAAGAGGAAATCAAGATCAATGCAGGAACCTTCTCAAAACCCATTGCCACTAGTTTCTTGAGCTCTTCTTCAAAGTTATCTACACCCTGTAGAAGAATATTCTAAATAAAGGTCACAAATGACAGAAAACAAAAGCAAAATAAAATGTAAACTATCTGAATTACAAGTCAAGGGATTCGACCTGATTTTGTGCAGCTAATAGAGCGATGCTCTCACTGTCTACAGTTAAATGCCTAAAATCACAAAATGGTAGAAATGATAAGCATATATCATCTGTAGACAACAATATTTTATTGAAGGCATTTACCAGATACAAGTAGCCAATGGATATCAGGTAGAAATGCTAATTTTAGACCATATAGATACAAGTATGACATGCATTTCAAAACAAAAATGGGTTGAAGTAAAATGGCAAACATGCAAACAAACCAAACAATAAACAACAAAAAATTAAAAAGAAGGAAAATTTGGGAACTTTCAACTTGTATAATGTGATGTGGAAATATATTTTTTAATGTTTAAACATATTTTAGGCATCCAACAAGCATTGATGGCCACTTATTGCCTAATCAGATAACTATATCAGAAAATCAATAAGATAACAAAACCAAACTAAGATCAACTGAATCATAACAATAATCAAATAAACTCATTTAAAAACAGCTCTAACAAGCGAAAAAGTAAGTTGAACCATCATGTCAGTGACTTACCAATACGCTTACAAAATTATAAATTAAAATTACATTATGTATTGATAGAAACCAACCCAAATAAAATTTCATCATCCAATTAAATTAGTCAAATCTCATTTATTAATTATCATTTGCCATTGCTTTCAGTACAAAAGAGTTGCAGAAAATGCATGTGAACTTTTAAACCAAAAAGACATGATCAAATGAGTTCCTACCATCAGAATTCAATGTTCATTAGTCATAAAAAGTTCCGTGATTCTGCCAAATAATAGGGCATCATAATAAATAAAATAAACCAAAGTTTGTAGTATTTTAACATTTGATTAACTGATACTCTATCTTATGCTTCTCCATATTGGCTAGTATTCCTGTTCCACAATATGATCTTTATATGACAATTGAGCATCATCATAATCCCAATCATCTTCAAGCTCAGCTCAATATGTACCTCTCCAACCTCATTAATATTATCCTCTAATTCTAGAAGCATCTTTCCTAGGCCCTAAATTCCAACATATTGTTAAAAATAATTGATGTTGAAACAGTTTCTGACCATTGTCTTTCCTATCACAATGGCTGTTAATTGGCATATTCATGTATAGATGATCAGGGTTGACTAAATCTAGAATATCATCCAGTTTAAAGTTTATTTCAGACAAGAAGAATTGCAAAAATATGAAAAAAAATTCAGATGATCAAGAAATATCAGTGTAGGGAACAGTCTTATGCTCCCAAGAGCGTTCGTTTCCACATTGTGCAGTTATTCCTCAAGCCCAAATAGAGAATATAAAAGTTAAGAGACAGACAGATGCAGACAGAAAGAAAGAAGCACAAAGATTCATTATTCATCACCGAAAACCACCTAAACAGGACTGTATTTAACTAGAATACCTCTAGGCTTTTCCCTCAAAAAGGAAATAAGAAAAAAGAACAAAAAAAAAAGGGAATGGTGCTTTGAGACTTTTTATGTGTGTTTGTGCAGATTAAGAGATGGCAATGGATAGATCATTTTAGCGCATGGTTTTGACCATGATCATGGAATCGATCTTCATTGTGGTAAACGAATCTGGTAGATATTCATTTCAAGGTTGTCACAGGTGGCTGCCTAGGCACCTACGTGGTCCTGCATAGGTGATTGGGCAACCCAACCACCAAGGAGCCTAGTGCTTTCCAGGCCTTCAAGCAAGGTGGCCACCCAAGTGCCTAGGTTGGCTCCTATCAGGTCCTGAGCTGTCTAAGGGCAGCCTTTGTCTTGAGCAGGAATCTTGTTCATTGGTTTATTTAAGGAATTAATTTTTTTTAAATTCATTCTCCCTTTAATGAAAATGTTTCAAGAGAGAGAAATTATTTATGAATAATATGTTTGCATAGATACAATCAGCGTCATCTAGGAGCCCAGCCTAATGATAAGCTGCCCAGACAGACTGCCACACAAAGACAATGTTCCTGAGGCTATCCTGCCTGATGTGGCTGTCTTGGCAATTTTTGTAAGTTTTCTTCCTATTTTTGACTTGTCTATTTTGCATCATGTTGCTCATGCAGTACAATTTGTATTTTATGGAATATGGATAATACAATAAGATTCTTGCAAAACTTAAATCAAATACAACTCAAGTGTTGGATTTAAAAATGATTGTATTCAAAAATATCAATGACTTAAGCTTTCATAAGTAAGTGGATTATATAGATTGTTTTCTAGCTAAATTGGTATATAAGATTCTTGAAAACTTAAACCAAATACAACTCAAGTGTTGGATTTAAAAATGATTGTATTCAAAAATATCAATGACTTGAGCTTTCATAAGTAAGCGGATTTTATAGATTGTTTTCTAGCTAAATTGGTATATGTCTTCATTTCCTTTGTTAAGCAGAACAAATATTTGATGGATGCAAACATAATTATGAATCACATGTACACTTGTGTTACCTTCCATTTGATGCTCGTGGTTCTGTGCTTGGTGGTGCTGTTTCTAAGGGATGATCTGGAGCAGAATTATCTAGGAGTCTAGCCTGCAAGCTTATATCAGAATCAGCTGTAGTAGCTGAGTGACTTCGTGCAGAGCCAAGAGTCATTCCCCTCCCAGGAAATCTGGAGTCTTGTGCTGGCTAGAATATAAAGTAATAATGCCATATGAGAAGCATGAATCTAGTTTAAATGTTTAAAAGTGAAGGAAATTTAGCAGCAAAGAAATATAAGTAGAAAATTCTAGCTATGTGGTAACAGCACCAATTTACAGCAAAATCGAAAGAGAAAGGCGTATAGCCTGCGGGTGCTCATAATTACTTGCAGAGTTCATTAATTTCAACTAGAACATAAAAACCTTCCTCCCCAAGGAATTCAGGGTCCAGGGCTGACATCAAGTTACATACTAAGTACCAATACAGATTGAAAGCAAAGACACAATCACAAACTTAATTTAAACATTTAATAAAGCAAGGGACTAATGTGTAGCAGAAAACAGATCTGGAGAAAAAAATAGTGTGATGAGAGTGCCAAATTGCAAGAACAATTAACAGACTTTCCACAGAGTACAATTTCTTGAGTGTGTAGTGTAACTTGAAAACCAATTCATTCAATGTTCTCTACGAGTTCATGACTTTTTCTTCTTAGTTAATATTGACAACAGACCAGGTAGCGTACAGCAGAAGGCTAGTGCAACAGTAAGCATTCAAAGGCTCTATCCTACCATATCTGGCTGATAGATCTCCCAGCATCAAATGAACTAGCTGTTCATGAACAGATCGTGTTCGGCTCAGAACTCAGCTCAAAATGAGCTTGTGCGATTAGTAAATGAACCGAACATGAGCCAAATATTTGAGCTTGAAAGTAAAATGAGCTGAACATGAGCTGAGCATACATCACTCATGTTCAGATCGATCTCAAAATTAATATATGAATATATAATACAAATATAATATAAATATTTAACACAAACATAAATATTTTCCACACATTTTTTATTTTTAAGTTACAAAGATGAATAATGAATAAAAAATTTGCCACCAAAAAATTATAGGGCTGACTGCCAATATTGACCTGGGAGTTTAGAAGATGAAATGAGTTGGTAACAGATCAGTTCCTATAGATATATTTCAAAAAGTCACTATAGAAAGAAACTCAACTTTTCACACAGCATGCCAATTGCTAGATCTCAATCTAATAGTTGGGACAAGATTAATAAACTCCAGGATACCATGGAGACCCCTAAAGTTCTCATCTCTCTCCACTTTCTGAATGTTCTGAATGACCTCCCTCACCTCCATCCTTGCTCCCTTCACCATTCATCCTCTCTCTCTCATGTTCTGTACGTGGTAAACTAAATTTAGCTCCCAATATTCCCCAATCATCCTCTCTCTCTCATGTCTTCTTGATTATGATGCTGAGCCATCAATGTTGCCTCCTGCATTGCTTCCTATGCTTCAATCTACATTTAATGCTTCATCTCCTTCACTTGCACTAGTCACATCAGGATCGTTTATTCTCTTCCCACTTTCTCTCAACCTATCTCCAACAGCAAGCTAGCCAAGCTAAGCTCGAGTTACCTTAGGTACATATAAGCCAAACTTGATTATATAGTCCCACACTGCGTGATTAAGGAGGTGCCACATGGGTTTACAAGCATAGGCCTGTCCTCCACGCAATAGCTTAAGTTTTTGGGCTATAAATTCGTAACAAGTGGTCTCAAAGCTAGGTCCGGTGTGCATCATAGCCCTTATCAATCATATGGATCCCACATTGGGATACAAGGATCTCATAGGACCCAAGCCATGGGCGGGCCCCCTTCTCAAGTAGGAGCCAATCCCGGACATTACAAAGTCAGGTTGGGGAGATTGTTATAGTCTCACATTAGATGATTAAGGGGCACCACATGGGTTTATAAGCCTAGGTCAGTTCTCCATCCAAAAATTTAAGCTTTTACACCGTCATTCTGAGACATTAAACTGATCCTTGCCAACTTGTATCAAGTTAGGCCAAGCCTCAAGCCAACCTTGGCAAGCTTGTGTACAACACTAGGATGGAGAAACTAAATCCTCACTTCTTGTTTATTTTAAGTTCATTATACATATCTTCCACAATGATGCATCATTTTCCCAGTCCTTTAATAACAACATACAGGAGAAACTCACCAAAACTCCATGTAAAAACCAAGGTAAGCCATACCATATCGAATCGGACAATACAAAGCATATACACCGTACTAGTTTGGTACCGGTACACGGCATGGAGAACGTGCTGACACTTGGTATGCTGAACCGGCCCCATACCGAGCATACTAACATCGTAACAAGATGGCACCGGTATGGGACTCAGTACCGAGATGGAATACCTTGTGTAAAATAGAAGTTGCACGAGTTTCTAAAGAGACTTCTATAAAACTTGCCATTATTTTGTTGAATCTTTTCATATACCTGTATGTTAGATTCGCCATACCACCCTGAGCTACTGGTTTAGGGCATACCAAATCGAACTAACAAGGAACTAGAACAGTTTGCCTTATCAGCTTAGTAAACAGGCTGAACCCATTAAAAGGCCCCCTCCCTTCCCCACATCCTTCAAACCCCTTCGAACCCCCCACGTCGCAGATCCCCCCTCCTCCGGCCACTTTGCCTCCCCCTCTGCTCGTGATCGCCCCCCCTCCCTGGCATCTATCAAACCCCCCCTCACGAATCTCCCCTCCTCTCTCTCTCTCTCTCTCTCTCTCTCTCTCTCTCTCTCCTGCTCTTGATAAGAAATTGAGGATTTCTACCCCCTCTCTTCTCTTCCTCGAACCCTAGTTGAGAACGCCAAGAATCCGAGGCCTTCAAAACCCTCATCTCTCTCCCTCCTCCACTCAGCGCCGCTGATGCCTTCTCCTCATTCCGGCCTTTCTCTTGCTTCCTGTCCTTCCTTGTTTACGGCTGCTGAACCTGGAAGACCCAGCTACGGATCAATCCACACTTCCAGATGTGTTCATTCTTGCATGTATGTATCAGCTCGAGAATCTTTCACAAATATCCACAAGTAAAATCCTAAAAATTATATAAGTGTGCCAATGTGCCATGAGAAAGTTTTTCTAATCTCAAAATGCCCCCATCCTAAATATCCTTATAATATCTCTTTCTCTTCCAAAATGTCACCAAATAATGAAATAAGTCACCTCAATCTTTGAATTTACTTACGATCATCTTGACCACTCAAACTCCAAACCATTTAAAACTCCGTAACCACTAGGTCCTCCTCTCCATGTTAATATCTAATTGAAATATTTCTTTTCCCATCCCTATGATGCCCCTATACCGAAGAATAGGAAAAGCATAGTGTCCATTCAAAACTTTAACCATGCCCTTTTACTCTCTACTCATCCTCATCAGCGGCAATCACTTGGCATACAAGAATAAAATAAGATATCAATAAGCAGAATATTATTGCTATTGGATTTTGTTAGATTCAAAGAATGTAATGACACCCACACTCCAAACTAGACTGGATGTACACCTGGACGATGATTGGGTTGATGTTGTCATACTTGTGTGGTAAAAGCCAATCAAGAAAACAGCATGTAAGGAAAAGAACCAACAACAGAATAAGGTACCGATCGCCTTGTGTTCAAGGGAAATGAGCATTCAAAAGGTGGTACTAGAGCCTCCCAATATGACATCATAAGATTTAAAAGCAAGTATGCAGTATCTGCCGGTAAAAGAGCCCATTGCAAGTAAAGAACGCTATTTTATTGTGAAACAAAACCTATTTTATTGGATTATTGCTTTAAAAGAAACACCATTGCAGAAGAAACACCATTTGACATGCAAAACACAATAAGCAGACAAAACAAGGTACATGGATGATACTATAATATATCTTATTTTGCTTGTGATCCCTTGTAATGGAAACCCTATCAAAGAGAAACTGAAAATCTGTCTTTTCCCTCATTATATATTAATCTAAAAAACTAAATCAATCCATTTATTTAGTTATTTTGGTATCCTTGATTGAATTCTTCTAGTCTGATACAATATGTGTATATATATATATATATCAATTTGTGCCAATTGTAAATTATGATTTAAGCAAGGTATGCCATACCGCATCGAATTGGATAGTACGGGGCATATTATAGTACCGATTCAGTACCGATATATAGTACGGAGGGTGTACCGATACTCAATATGCCAAACAGGCCCCAATGCTAAGAGTACCGACGCAGTAATAAAATGGCACTAGTACAGAACCTGATCTAGAAATGGCGTACCTCGGATTTAAGTTTTATTATCATCAATTACATGTGCATAAGCATGTGCATTATAACTAGTGATACTAAACATCCCAACAATTACTATAGCGATCTTCAATATATAAATCTGATATTTCCACTAAGGGATCCTACAGCTAACAAATGTTTACTTTCCCAAAAACTACTCAATTTTCGCAAAAAATATGCTTTGGAAACTTAGAAAGGAACTCAAAAGTTCATGCTTTTGATTCTCTCTGAATTGTTTCTTCATCACAATGATTTGATGTTCAAGGAACCTTCTTCTCATAAAAGTCCCAAGCATCTGCTTTTAGGAGGTAAGAAAAGTCCATATCCATCAGATCTAAACGACAAATCTAACTCCACACTAAAAACCAGCTGAGTGTTTATTAACAATTACAAGAATAAATATAATTCTACTATACAAGAAACTGAAATGGAGAAAAAAATGTCAAGGAAAAAATAAGATGGATTTATAGAATAGTTTCAATTATGAAGAAAGCCCTCCATTATGAAACCTTTATGACGAGCAATTTGCTTATATTTCTGCTATAGAATGAGTTAGCTATAGCATTTCAGTTTGACTAATCCAAACAATAACATGAATTGGTCCACTCTATAACAATTTATAATTTGTCATATAGAACCAAAAATTCGCCAACTATGGCTCATAGTTTGCCCAGTCAACTCTCTTCTAAAGTTTTCTATATATTCATTAGACTTTTAAAACCAATTACTAGATTAGAAAAAAATCATTCATTTAGGGCCTATTTGGTATCATTTTTATTTCTTATTTTCTATTTTTTTAAAAAAAATAGAAACCAAGAAAACATGTTTGGTGCTATTATTTTTATTTTATTTTTAATAAATATTTTAACTATTTCTAAAAAATGAAAAAAAGTAGTCCTTAATTTTCATATTTTTAAAAATAAAAAAATAATGTTTTTTAGTCACCACTACCACCAACACTGCATCCACCACCATTACCATCACTTCTGCCATTGTCGCCACCCTCACCATTGTTGCTGCCATTGTCACACCACCAGTGCAACCATCGCCACTTCCACCAGATCACCAGTGCCTTCGCCATCACCTCCACCACAACAACATCATCATTATCACTTCCTCTGCTACTACTACTGCCTTTGCCATCGTCGCCATGTTTGTATTTAAAGGCAATTTTTTTTCTATTTCTGTAAAATAGAAAAAATGAAAGTGAGGCCAAATGGCACCTTATAATACCCATTATCAAACAAACAAACAACCTATATAAATTGTCCTTCCCACATTTCATGCAGTACCATTCACCTCTAGCTTCACCATGGTTGTGAATGAACCTAACTCTAGGAATCAAATGCCATGGATATTAACTCTAATTTGTTGGAGTGCCACCTGAATGATAGTCGTGTACATTGGAAATGAAGGCTAAACGAGGCTAGCTGATTCATTTCCCTAAAACCATCAAAGCATTCCCCTCAATGAGAAACTAACCAAAAAATTCCAAGAAATGCAATGTCATTCTTGTATCAAGCATGCGGTCTTTAGACATGGACATAAAGATGTTATAATACTGGACTAATCAAAAAAGGTACTAGGAGAAAGCTTTTTTTCTTCAGATATAGCGAAAATAAGAAGAGTTCATGAAGGCCATCACCTATTACAAGAGACTATCTCAATCAAGGTCCGTTGTACCAGTACCGGTCGGCATACCGATGGCAGCCTGGACCGGTTCCGTACCAGTACGACAGTCATACCGGTCAGTTTTCTAATAAAAACTCCCGGTACCGGATCCCACATTGATTCAGTACCGGTTCCAGCCCGGACCGGTTCGTACGGGCCCGTACCGGCCGGTACGGCATACCCTGGTCTCAATAAACTATAGAATGTCCTATCAATAGCATAATTGTTTACATAATTTATGAAATTTATGACATTATACAGCAATTTAGGAGACCACCTTTCTTATTCAACATACATTGTGACTAGGAAGTCTTTTGGAGGTCTTCATTTCATGCTAGAGAACACCTTACAAAAACCAAAGGAAGTCCTATCTAGAGCACCAAGGATTAAGGACCTTCCAAAACAGGATGGTAATATCAGTGCACTACTATTCCAAAGGCAACATGAGACTGATATAGGTTCTTAATTGGATTGGGACATCCCACATATCTTGGCCAAAATTGATCAAGACTGACCGGTGCCAGGGCACGGTTCAGCCATTACCAAGCGCAACTTGACCAGATTGCCCACTTCAGAAATGTGAAAAGAGAAAGAGAGCTTGGCGGCCCATGCTCTCTCCCTATGCTTTGGTCATGGGTCTGCTATGGGTGGCAACCGAGAGAGAGCGAGAGAGAGGACACGGAAAGGAGGGCAAATTTGGCTTGCCCTCAACATGGTCCGACCCTTGGCAAGGCTTCGTCGTTCCCCTCACTTTCACCACTAATTGGCAAAATAGAAAGAAAAAAAAATAGCGGAAGACCATACGACACATTTTTGTTTTCGAAAATATATGTTTTTATAGAATTATATAATTTTCAGATAAATTCAATTACTACAATAATATCAAATAATTTTATGAGGAAAAGAATTGAAGCATGTGTGCACTATTAGTGTGCATGTGCTCGTAAATTCAAGAGCACCCAAACCCATGCCCAAAATTGGGATCAATGTAGAATTATCACACCAAAAGAGTTTCTATTATGTGTATATACCATGGTATGTTGTACCATACCGTATCGGACGGTACCGAGCATACCGGTCTGGTTCTAGTACCGGTACCGATGGCGTACCAACACTCAGTACGCTAGGCATACCGCATACCGTACTATACCGATACTATGATAGTGTGGCACCGGTACGGGGTTTGGTACCGGTACGGCAAACCTTGGTATATACATATACACATATCATGGGGCATCCACAAAAGCCCCTAAGCACTTTTAATTTTCAAACTTTCTATAATTTTAAATTAAATTTTAAATAAAAATCAATTCAAAATTTTACAAACTTAGGTTAAATATGAAAATACGATCCACATGTATACCCTCAGTCATCATATCCCCAGAGAAACACTTATGCACAATATTACCCTTCGTACAAGTATGGATATATTCCAAGGTCAATAAGATGCTGCCTTTTATGACCTTGAGCAGGGAAGAATAGGCTTCTATAAGACATACCATTAGCCACAGTATCAAAAGGGATATCCACGAAATATCAAAAACCACATGAACAGCAAGGGTTGGGACAATATATAGAATATCAAATCTAATGCTCTGATTATGAAGAATAAGTGGGCATACACGAGTCATAGAAACTCCACCTAAGAGAGAAGTGAGTTGGAAGATTTTAATCAAACTCATGACTCCATCGTACATAATCTAATTGATAAGTATTGTTCGCTTATATTCGTTCATAATTTTTTAAATTATTATTTAAATTATGGGTATCTGTCCCAGTACCAGCATCACACACCTGACACCCCACTGGTATCCCAAAAACCATTTGAACATGGAAAAATATTCACTAAAATTCATTTAAGATGGAAAATTGAAAATTGAGAAAAAAAACGTTACAATATGTTACAAAGACACAAGATTGATATGGGTCTCAGTATTAGTATTTTAAACCTCATACGGCACAATAGTTTAAATAATGTATGTACCATATGATATGAATGTGTGGGTCTAAAATACATATATAAATATAGGTATTTAAATAAACACATATATACATGTGTGTGTGTGTGTATATATATATATATATGTATGTATGGAGATTGATAACCTACTCTCTGTTATGGTAGGTTATCAATCTACCCATTTTTTCGTAGACAAAAAAATATCCTTACTTTTTATAACTCTTAACCCCCCAATTAATACTCTCTCCCTCTCTCTCCGGTATATATATGTGTGTGTGTGTGTGTGTGTGTGTGCATATACGTATGTATATATACATACATATATCTATCTATATATATATACATGATAGTGTATATAATTTTAAATTAAATTATACAAACTTTCTATAATTTTAAATTAAATTTTAAATAAAAATCAATTCAAAATTTTACAAACTTAGGTTAAATATGAAAATACGATCCACATGTATACCCTCAGTCATCATATCCCCAGAGAAACACTTCTGCACAATATTACCCTTCCTACAAGTATGGGTATATTCCAAGGTCAATAAGATGCTGCCTTTTATGACCTTGAGCAGGGAAGAATAGGCTCCTATAAGACATACCATTAGCCACAATATCAAAAGGGATATCCACGAAATATCAAAAACCACATGAACAGCAAGGGTTGGGACAATATATAGAATATCAAATCTAATGCTCTGATTATGAAGAATAAGCGGGCATACACGAGTCATAGAAACTCCACCTAAGAGAGAAGTGAGTTGGAAGATTTTAATCAAACTCATGACTCCATCGTACATAATCTAATTGATAAGTATTGTTCGCTTATATTCGTTCATAATTTTTTAAATTATTATTTAAATTATGGGTATCTGTCCCAGTACCAGCATCACACACCTGACACCCCACTGGTATCCCAAAAACCATTTGAACATGGAAAAATATTCACTAAAATTCATTTAAGATGGAAAATTGAAAATTGAGAAAAAAAAACGTTACAATATGTTACAAAGACACAAGATTGATATGGGTCTCAGTATTAGTATTTTAAACCTCATACGACACAATAGTTTAAATAATGTATGTACCATATGATATGAATGTGTGGGTCTAAAATACATATATAAATATAGGTATTTAAATAAACACATATATACATGTGTGTGTGTGTATATATATATATATGTATGTATGGAGATTGATAACCTACTCTCTGTTATGGTAGATTATCAATCTACCTATTTTTCTGTAGACAAAAAATACCCTTACTTTTTATAACTCTTAACCCCCCAATTAATACTCTCTCCCTCTGGTATATATATATGTGTGTGTGTGTGTGTGTGTGTGTGTGTGTGTGTGTGTGTGTGTGCATATACGTATGTATATATACATACATATATCTATCTATATATACACATACATCTATATATATATATACATGTATATATATGCATACATATATATGTATGTATGTACGTATGTATGTTTGTATGTATGCTATTATATATATATATATACACGCAAAAGAGAGAGAGAGGGAGAGAGTATTAATTGGAGAGTTGAGAGGGTGAGTTAATGTGGAATTGTAAAAAGACATGAAATACCCTTAAGAGTTATAAAAAGTAAGAGTATTTTTTGTCCAATGAAAAATGGGTAGATGATAACCTACCAGAGAGTAGGTTATCAGTCCCCTATATATATATATATATTCTGAAACACAACAATGTGATAGGGATAGTTGGAACAATTAGCAAATCCTCCTAAGCATCCAATATAGACAATGCTTGCTGTAATAATTCTCCATTTCAGATTGCACAGAATAAATTTTGGAGAAAAAACCCTTCAAATATCTAGAAGTTTTTACAAAGAAAAGATAAAAGTAAGTTATCCTAATTTAGCCCTACAAAATTTTGAAGAGCCAAAACTAATCAAAATTTGGTCTTAATCAAATCCTACATCAAGAATGGAATTAAAATGAATATAGCTAAACCACTCTTGATCATATTCAAATTAAAAATGAGACATATTGCTCCCACATCACATCACCATAATCAGCTTCCTTAAGCACCTTCAGATCCTATGTTTTGGTTTGTACATAGTTAAGCTACAACGAGCAAGAGTAACTCATCATAAACAACACGCACCTTTTAGTTCATACGACATAAGAAAAATCTAACTATATTAGCAAAGGGGAGGTTTGAAATTTTGAAAAGATTTCACATGTGTTATTATAACATGCTAAGTTGCTAACCTTAACAAATATTAGTAATAAATACTGAACCACACTAATTGAGACAATGCTAAAACTAATCTTATTATCTTATATAAAAAATAATTCCATTTTTTCAAAATTCTTAAGTTAATTGTCAAACACATATCATGTATTTTTTTTGAGTAAAGATGTATTTAATGTTTCATATTATAGGTATGATGTATTCCCATGCGCATCAAATGTCTAGAAGCAATACATAGCTTTTCACCTTTTTTTTCTTGCTATCTATATAGCTGTTCAATTTAAACTCTAAAATTTCTCATATGCTTTTACAGTGCTAACTACTTACCTGACTGGTTGACACCTCCCTTTGTGGCATCCATGAAGAAAGATTCCTCCATATGTTTCCTGGGCTTAAACCACTGCATCAAGGCAGAAATAACAAAATCAAATCTTAGCTAACAATGACTAATCAGCAAAATTTGGAGATATGCAGTTTACCTGGATGCTGTAGTTGCATTCGAAAACATAGGAAGCTGACCATATGTAGTCCCGCCAGTGCACAAAATAAATCCAGGACGTCGTATACAAGCAGACTGAAAAAACATAAAAATTCAATTTTGATATGTCAAGAGCTAGGATAACTCTAAGCATACAGGTAAGTCTCAGATTTCATGAATATTTCAAATGCTTATTTGTCATTTCTTTTTACTCCAAGTGACCTTAATTTCTGCAATTACAAAAAACTAGAATAGGAAATGCTTGCATCAAATATGATTATTACATAGTGATTCTTTGCAGAGAATCAATATGAAAACTCACAAATGCCATGAAGAATGATTTTGTATTCAAATGTATATCAGTGCATGTTCACATGCTTATATCACATTGACATAAGTTAGTTCTAAAAAACTTACTAGAAGAGAGGAGCTTTCAATGGAATAGTAGAAAGACGGTCCGGGTAGCAAGTAGTTGAACAATCCATAAGTGTCTGGTGAGAAACAGAAACAATCCTATAAGCATTATGAGTTCCCCTTCCCTGTTATTCTGACTTCAAGTCTTAAAGAAAAAAAAGGTGATGGATTAAAGGAAATGCAAGAACAAACATGCAAACCCAGATAAAATTCCGCACAAGTGTCCCAATAATGAAACGTTGGTTGCAAGAAGTTGGAACAGTACCAATAAGATCCACGCATACCTGAATGCGGCATTTTTTTACTCAGTGAAGATTTCAAAGTCTATAACTGGATAAAAAGACTATGAGACTGGAAAATTAAGAAAATTTATTTCATGCAATGTATACCATTTGGCAGGGACACTGAAGAGTCCAAAAACACTGCAAAACATAATAGAAAGCAAACATCAACAGATTGGGGTATAATGAATAAACAGGAAATGGATCATTCACATTTTCTGAATTATTATAATCTGAACTCTAAAGGTGTGGATACTTTTACATTTTTAAGACTGAACTGCCAATTATATTGGGTGTCAGGTTTAAATTGCCCTCAGCTGAAGAGGTTTCTGCTTCAAAGCAGTGTCCTGTGCACCAATGATCTAAATGCTGGTACAGGGCCCGTCCTGGTTTGTCCGGGTAAGTATGGTGTACTAAAATGGGTAGGGAAGAACCGGAATGATCATTAACAACAAAAGTGAAGAGAAAAAAATTGTGCCAGGATGCCAGGCCACCCCAGGTGTCAGGATGAAACCATCCTGATCCATCTTGGCCAGGATAGACCGGGATGACTGTGTCTAAAGAGACCCAGGGTCCCACATGCATCCTGGGATCCAGTTTATCACTGGTCTAGTGTGGTACCGCCGGGACAAACTAGGACGGAAATTCTTACAATGCAATAAAGTACTGTATTTTTTATGCTGGTGTATTGAAAAAAGAAAACATTTATAAAAAATTCGAATACAAAACACACCTCCTAGATTGTACCCCGCTTAGGTTTGTCTCTATGACGATCATCGAGAATATGATTCCAGAAAAACCAATGGCACATTCATTCATCAGAAATGGATAAGGGTATAAAGGAATGTGGGCCACAACTAAAGCAATAATAAGATGAAAAATAGCATTAGTTGTAGCAAGCAAGAACATTAAATACAAAAGGCGGATGGATCCCATAATTCTCTCCAACTCTGTACCCAGAGGAACCAATGCCAACATATTGAAAAGAACATGCAGCAGAGATCCATGAAAAAGAACGGACGTGTAAATCCTGTAGACTATAAAAAAGAAAAATGAAGGTTAGAGCTCAATATAAGTCATATGAAATTAATATAACAGAATAGCATATATCAGCTAATGAATAAATACTCATTGGAGAGCTCAGCCCAAACAGAAAAAAGAAAAGAAAAGAAAAGGGATACAAGCTTTAAATGCCAGAGATAACTAAAAATTCAATTCCATTTTCCTTGTAATGCCTATCACCTTTTTTCTTCCATATATACATTAGCTTGATACAAATGATAGATATCAGATTTGAAAAGTTTCTAGTGTATAACATGAATATGAGCTTTGGTTATTAAAAAGTATGATCATAGGTCCTTCACCACATGCACTAGCAAGCAAATAATGGAGACAACTATTCTATTTGTAAGTTCAGTTTTATCAGAGAATTTTTTTGTATTTTCTCCAAGGAGTTCGTTGCAAGAAAAGAGAAGATTATGCTTCTCGCCTAGCAGTTCAGATTGGAAAGAAAACAGAAAGCAGGTTAACTTGCAACACAAATAGTTGGTCCTTGTAACAGATGAGTGCACATTGATTTCATGGGGACCATGACTACAGGGACTTACAGATCTGCTAATAAGTGTTTAAATACTTGGAACTCACACATCTCTGGGCCATGCCTTAGCTCATCTATGATTCCCGACTTATTTTAATCAGGGATAATAAGTATCATAGAAGACAAATGAAAATTTCTTGGTGATGTCCTTCACCTTTTTCATTGATCATGACCTAGGTTTGGCTCACAGAAAGTCATCTTAAACCTAGAGTTCCATAAAAAAGTCAAGTCTTTAGGAGATTACTGTCTCTGGAGAATAGTTCAAGCAACCACTTTTGGAAGCACCGACAAAGTCAAGAAAAGTGTACATTGCGTAATAAAGATAAAATCATGCTCTTCTCATTTATTCTACATTAAACTTATCTGAAGAAAGAAGGAATGGTTGCGATTTATTGATTAAAATTGGAGATAATTGCTCCCTGTTTGTGTATGTTAACCTTTCTATAGCTAATTGTCATAATTCATTTCTCGTGTCATCCTATCCCATTTAAGTTGGACCAAGGTATGCGATACCGACCGAATTGATGTACCAGTGGGGACCGGTACCAAACCGGTTCAGAAAAAAAAAACGCGCGGATGCATGCGCGTCCGCATTTAAAAGCCCACGCGGGCTGCCTGCGTGGGGACCGCGCGCGCGGTTCCCCGTGCATGGACGCACGCGGGCGCGAGTCGGGGATGCGTTTCCCCACTCGTGCCCCCATGCAGCGCGTTGCCCCGCGTGCAGGTGCTATTCACCCCGCCTCTCTTTTTTTTTCTTTTCTTTTTTTTCCTTCTCTTCTTCTTTCCGAGCCGTTCTCTTTTCTTTCCCTCTCTCCTCCTCTCTTATCCTCTCTTTCCCCCTTCTCCTGCGAGCAAGGGAGGTCTTCTTCCCCGCGAGGTGCTCGGGAGGAAGAAAGAGGCCCGGTAGTCTTCTTCCCCGCAAGAGAGGTCTTCTTCTCCCCTTCGACAGATAGTCTTCTCCTCTTTCTCTTCTTCTTCTTCTTCCTCTTCCTCTTCTTTTTCCTCTTCTTTCTTCCTCTTTCTTCCTATTCTTTCCTCTTCTTCCTCTTCTTCTTCCCCGCGAGTACCGGTGCGGTTCACACCGGTACCGGGCACCGGTTCGCACCGGTACGGACAAGAAATCGTTTGGTTCCGACCCCTTTTAATTCTATGGCTGTACCGTACCGGTGCCGGCTGGTACCATAGATGAGAAGATGTCTAATAAAGATCTCATAGAGTGAAATTAATCTGCAATGGCTCAGGGAAGATCATTTGATAACATCATTTCTTTGCTTTACATAGATGAGAAGTAATAAAAACATATAAATGGTAAAAAACATCAATGCATTAGAAATAGATGATGGCTAAAAAAGATATCATAGAAGGAAATTAATCTGAATTGGCTCAGGGAAGATCATTTCATATGTATCACTTCTTTGCTTTACACAGATGAGAAATAATAAAAATGTATAAACAGAAAAAAGAAAGATAGCTATAGTTTATTCTAAACTAGCATTACTTAGGTTCAAATCCTTGAAGAAAGGAAAAACATACCTTGGAACCGTGAAACCACTTCAGAAGGCAAGAAGCATATCTCGATAAAGGAGTCATACCCACTCAATAGGCACACCAAGTAAATTAATCCACACAATATAACCACACCAGAAGTGATGAATGGAACACTAGCCCACCATTGACATAGCCTAGTAGACAATCCAGCCTACAAACCATTTAAGAAAATGAGAAAAGTTGAATTAAGAAAACATATAATCGCTAAAGAGCATAATGAAGGAGTCTTGCACTATAAGAAGCATGTTGACAAGCTTGATTCTGTCATCTTTTATTAATCAACAATGGCATCACATCAGCAAATAACAGCCTGATCTGGACGACATTGTCAATATCTTCATCCTTTTTTGTATTTGGTATGAGAAATTCTGTAGTAATTTGTTAAAAACTAGAAAAGTCACATTATTTAGCATGAATAACAACAATTATTCATTTTAGATAACATAAATTGGAAAAGCTCTAAAATGATGCAAAATGGGATTGCATTAAGGCGAAATAACACCAATAGAAGTATAGAAAACTACAAAAACCACAATGTTTGATCAACTTAATGCATATTAATCAATGAGATTTTAAATATCAAGAATAGCATAATTATATTTCTTCCAATATCCAAAGGTTTGTATTAACCATGAGAGAATCAACAAAATCTAGCCAAAACGAGGGCTGATGTACAAAATTTGCTATTTGTGTCTCGTAGACAATGAAAACAATTGGTGACCTATTTAATTTTCTTGTATTACTTGGCTGCATTTGGATAAATCTCAACTTTTTTTATCAAACAACTGGTGGTCGTGGTACATTTTCTTCACGCATGGACTGGGCTATAGTTGCATCCCTTCAAAAGCAACAAAAAGAATGGGAAATTACATGCATACCTTTTGCTAGGAGATTCTAAAGGAGAATACATTGGTGCTTTCCAAATATGAGATTTAACAAGGACAATACAAGCAAATCATCTTTTGCATGTGGTTTGGTCAAGAATACTTTTCTATGTTCCTTGGAAAGCAATCTCCATTATTTAGGTCTTTGCTCATTTCAGTGATCTTTTTGTATCATCTTTTCTCGTCAACCTTTACATGGCGAGATACTTCTTTAATATCTCCTCTTTAATTTTGAACAATATAATTTTACAGTTCTGTTGCTTAAAAAAAAGAAAAATTAAAAATCAATAATATAAAGTGATTTCAAAACTAGTTTAGCTTCTTCTAAATTGCATTAAAGATTAATATGAAGATGCCCACTCATCAAGCTCGAATCAAATCCCATCCTTCACCAGGGTTTGGAGGGTTAGGGAATTTAAGGGCTACCCCCATCGGCCTTCTACCAAAAAAAGGTGTGAGAGGAACATATCTATACTTCAATCCTCCTAAAATCTCTTATACAAATTATTTAATTGCATGGTGGGGATCATTGGAAACCTTTTCCTATTTTTAATCACTTTTTACAATTGCCTAAAGGACAATTGCATATTAATTTTTTATCACCTGAATTGGTCTCAGTGTGACTTAGAAGCAAGGTACGTTGTACCGACCGAACCAGATGGTACAGAATGTACCATACCGTACTGATTCGGCATGGATGACATACTGAGACTCGATATGCCAAAAATCTCCATACTGTACCGTATGTACCAACTAAGGTCTGCCAAACCGAGCCGAATCGTCCGATTCGGGCAGCACCGAGCCGAACCGATGCGAAATCAGGTTGGTTCTCTTTTATTTTTTGGTTCCGGCTCCAAACCGACCAGAACTGATGCGAACCGGCCGGTTTCGTTCAAACTCGGTGCATAAAGAGGTTATTTATTGTTGGTAAACAGGGACAGATCACAGGGTTTTGCACTGGTCAGCTTTGGGCTGGCGAGTGACGATTGGCTGAGGGCCTCGTGGTGGAGTACTCTCTGACAGAATTGACGCTTCGCATGGGCGCTCTATTATTGCGTGATCAGGTGAAACCTTCCTTGGAACATTGGTGAAGAACATACTGATCGAACACAAACAAGTAATTCAGGCCCTGTTTATGGTTATATATTTGACGAAGGACTTCAAACCCATCTTTCTGGCGGATCGCCCGACATGTTCCGCAGTTGCTTCAGCAGCATACCGAGAAAGACGAGGCCGCCCTTTTCTTTCCTCCAAACAACCTGCAGAGGCCCCAGTCTTTTTATTCCCCCTAGCTTAGAGAAGGCCTTCCCAACAATAAGTGAAAGCGGCGAAAAGTATTCCGCCGCTTCTTCTTCCCAACAACTCAAAAATTACATCGATTCAGCAGTTCAAAAAAAAAATCAAAGCCTAAATAAGGTGTGCTTCCTCTCTTCTATCTCATTCTCTCATTTTTTGGGGGCTTCAAAAAATTACTCGAAAATTGCACAATAAGAAGAGATCATGCCAAAATTTTTGATTTGGGCTTGATATTATTATATGTTGTAGACCTATAGACGATCTACACGATGACATAAAAAAATTTAATTTTTGAATTATATATATGTTTAAAAATTAGAAATATATTTTTAGATTAAAAAATAAAAAAAATAAAATAAATAAAAATTAAAAAATGTAAAATCAGAAACGTATTTAGGGGCATGCAAGCTACTCTCCATAAAAATTTGGTATCTATTCATTCAAATTTTGATGCGACCATGCACGCAGTGGCCTAGGCCTAAATTTTTTAAAAAATAAACAATAAGTAGCCTTTGATGCATGCATAAGAGCCTAGAAAATATATGTAGCATCCATTGTTGGGTTCTACATAGTTCTGAGCTGAAATTAATTTTTTAATATTAATATTTAAAAATTATTTTTAAATTCAAAAATAATTGAAAATATATAAATAATACAAAAAATTAATAGTACGTATTACATAATTTAGAAATAATTTCTGCAGTAGAAATCGTATTTTTCTGAATTTATAAAATTTAAAATATATTTTTAAATTTAAAAATTATTAAAAATATATAAATAAATAAATAAATGAAAAGTTAGTAATATGTATTAGATAAATCAGATGTAATTTCTGAGGTAAAAAATATCTTCATCGTGACAAAATTTTGCTATTTTTAAATAATTGATAAACTAACATATTTGATAAACCTACAGAAATGGAGCCATCAAGAGAAAAAAGCCAGAGCATGACATTGGCTGGGATCATGGGCAAATGCTTTCGAGATGTCACTATTGGAAATATAACTGGTGCAACACAGAGTTCAAATGAGGAGAGATAATTAGGTTGAAGCAACACTTAGTTGGTGGTTATCTCGACATATCTATGTGCCGGAAATACCCACAGAAGAGTCGACAGCTGATGAATAAGCACTTCGCTGATTTTAGAGCAACAAAAAAGAGAGTTTCTAAGAATAAGATAGAGGTGGACCGCCGAACGGTAGAGCCACCTTTCTATCACTCTAGGGAGTCAGAGAAGTGTCCGCTCCAGATGACGAGGCACAGATCCAAGCTGCCATGCAGGCGAGCCTGGATGATCAGTGACAGCAGGATGAGGTAGCCAGGCATAGGGCTCGATTTAAGCCCTCGTACCACAAGTTGAGCTCCAATTCTGCGAGCAGCAGGGCAGATCCAGAGTTCAGGAGAACCTCAGTCGGGAAGGCCGTCAGTAGATGTGGTGGCCTGATTGAATCTATGTTGGTAGCAAAAAGAAGTCATCCAGAGAGATTCCACTAGAAGCAACAATTCATGATTTAGATCTTATGCCTTCTCCAACGGAGCTTAGAAGCAGCAGAGGGTTGACTCAATGCTAAATAAGGATAAGAAGGATATGTGGTGAGATATTGGATCCTGGTTCTACTTCAACTATATCCCAGCAAATGTGGCATACAATACATACTATAGGTCTGCCATTTCCTCCATACAGGCTGCCGGTCCTGGTGTAAGTTTTTTCAGGCCCAAAGGACATCTACGGTGAGTTTCGTGACAGTAATATGGAGCTAGAAAAATGGATTGCCTCCTACAAAAGCAAGTGGCCCACATATGGACTGACGGTGATGTGTGATGATTGGGCTGGTTCTACCAGACGGAGCATGATCAACTTTCTAACATATTATGATATGAAGACTTTCTTCCACAAATCGATTGATGCTTCTGATTAGGTGCACAATGCCGCGTATATCCTCAAACTAATGGAGGAGATGATTGATCGGGTAGGAGAGGAGAATGTCGTGCAGGACATCACTGATAATAGGTCACAATATGAGGCTGTCGGAAAGATCTTGATGGAGCGGCGGCTATATATTTTCTAAACCCTATGTGCTACACATTGTATCGACTTCACGTTGATGGATATTGGAAAATTTGTTGAGTACAATAGATAGTATAGACAACCCAAACCATCACCAAATATATTCATAACCATACGTAGGTCCTTTCACTGATGAGGAGGTATGCAGGAGGAGAAATCTTGAGACCAGGAGTCACACAGTTTGCTACCAACTACGTTGCACTTGATAGCTTTCTTGAGAAGAATGCAGCCCTACGTCATATATTTGTCAGTTCTGAGTGGCAGAAAAGTAGATATGCAAGGGTCGATACTGAAGGAAGTAGTGTTGTTGGTGACGAGGCAGACATTCTGGCGGCTGGCCATTGAGATAGTAAAGGCTATCAGACCATTATATTAAGCGCTTCAAGCCGTAGATAGCAAGAGGTACCCCCAGATGGGCGTTTTGTATCACATGATGGAGAGGGCAAAGACTCAGATCATGGAGGTAGATCTGATGCATGCCCAAGAGTACATCGACATCATTGAGTGGTGGTGGGACTACCAGATGGGTAGAAATTTGCATCTAGCAGATAAGCAAGAACATTGAAAATTAGATTGCTCCTATACTTGTACAATTTTACTAAGACAATGACGAACTCTATGTGCAACATACTACCTTAACTCTCGGATCTAGTACAGCGTACCTGGAATTGATATGAATGACGAACTTCTAGCCACTTTGCGTAATGTGATTTACAAGATAGAGCCGGATCCAGAAGTCACGGCCCTATGTCTAGAAAAGGTAAGTTAACTTAAGTGGCATGTGTAAGTTAACTGGTATTTTCTATTATTAACATAGTATAATATGATTTTTTTTCGCAAACCAAAATATTTAGAGAGGACGGTGACAGCTTTGGAGCCTCGGCAGCTGTCATAAGTAAAAAAAGTATGAATCTAGATATGTTACACATCAGGACATTTATCTGGCGTTAGATGATTACTAATATAGTACTATTTTATATGTAATTTTTTTTAATATTTTTGCAGCTGAATGTTAGATTCATTTTGTGCTATTTGCGAAAAATCTTAAGCAGCCAACTATCCAGATCCTCTTCCAGATGGTCTCCTCGAGTGGTTGTAAGTGCAACTGGTCCACTTTCGCCCTCATCCATGACAAGCAGAGAAACTGTTTGACACAGAAGCGCCTCAACGACCTTTTATATGTTCACTACAATCTGAGGTTGAGGATGAAGCGCATTCAGAAGAAAGTGAAGCTCAAATACACAGATTCGAACCATAGTGCTTTTGTTGATGATGAGGATGATCCTATGATCAGATGGCTTGTGGGCCAGCAACAGGAGCCAGAGCTTGATGAGCGATGATAGCCTCCACGACCGGCTAGTTTTGTAGCCAGCAAGGCTAGGATTGATACAAGGCAATAGGCCGAAAGAAATATTCTATGCATCCTTACAGCTGGTCATCCACAACCATTGGAGAGCCGGTCACCACATGACTTCTTATTTGAGACATCCTCTCAGAGATGTGATCGAGCGATGCTTAGATAATGCCACTACGCTACCCGGTTGACTCGGTCGGGAGGCCACATACATGCTCCCAGCATAGCCATACAGAAGGAGCACAAAGGGTAAGAAAGCAGCTACCCAGCATACCAAAAAAGAAAAACAAAAGGCACTTACAGCCCCAATGGAGATTGTCGAGTTAGCTCACTCAGATTCAGAGACCAGAAGAAGCAATTCTGGTGATTATAAATATGCTGGCCAGAGAGAGAGTGGAGGACAGAGACCACTATTTATGAGACATAGCCGCAAGGTGGTCTTCGATTCACCGATAAGTCAAGTTTATGCATGCTATCTAGGATAGAGATCATGGTGCACGATCTGCTAGAGTTCGCAAGGATACGATTGCATATAAGAGACAGACTCCTCAAGGTCATTCAGTAGGACACGAAGTAGCTGCAGATAACCTAGTACGTGGAGTAGGATCCATAGACGTATCAAGTTCTGAGGTGTATATTGGATCCTATTATTCACAGCCACAGGCAGTCTACAACCCATATGAATACGGATATGATATATCTGAGGCATCTTTCTGTGGTTTCTACCCTATGCAGTCTGAAGCATCTTACGGATTAGATTTTACTGTCGGTATATTCGGATGGGCTCCTGCATATTTGTATTATCAGTTAGAGGACACCTCTCAGAACCAAAGCTTCAGCGAGAGATCCGAGAGTGCTTATAATCCGGCGCATATTTCTTATGGGATGAGCATACAAGACACAACACTACTTGATTAGAGGGATGGGCTGATGTGCCTCCTGACTATGCTGATGATCCGGATATCTACAAGAGGCATCGCCACTCAATCTGATTTTAGATATCGATATATATATTATACTTTAAATATATGTAATTGATTGTATTATTTTTTAATTTTTACATTACTACTTGATTTGAGGATATTTTATGTTGTTAATTGTAGCATGCAATATCTCACTAATCATTTTACGATTTGTATTATTTTAAAACAACAAGATGTATCATGTAGGTTAAATAAGGATCATAGAAATATCAAAAAACATCATGAAAACATCAAAAAAAAATCAAATTAGACTTAAAATTTATTGAAAAAGTTTAAAAATAGTGATTACAAATTAAAAATTCTTGAAAACTCCAAAAAAAATGGACATGTTGGTGCGAAATAGACACGCCCTACCCATACTGACACAGTACGGTACCGAACTGTACCATGCGTCGACCGGTATGGGTACCAGTACCAGTTAAGCGGACCATGGTACGGTGGTACCAATACTATGCTAGTGTGGCACTAGTATGGGGTCTGGTATCGAGATAGCGAACTTTGCTTAGAAGTTTAAATTTATATTTAGAAGAAATTAAATATTCCACAAGTGACAATAGTTTAACATGTTCTAAAGATAGGATTTTTTGGGCTTTCCATTGAGTGTGACTATAGTTGGTCATGTAGTTATTACAACATATAGCATCAAAGGCAACATTCGAGATTGCATGGATAGGCATGAATAAGTTGTGGTTGTAGTTGCGACTACGACAAAGGGTCTTGCACTAATATGCACCATCCTATCATCATGTTTCTTTTTAATTATGTATGCCTTTATTTTATTATCTAGAATTTATTCTTTAATGCTCATCTATAAAGCTCATTGATGAAAAAATTTGCCTCATGATTTTTTTTTGTAGAGAGACAAAGATAAATAAACTTTTTATAATATTCATCTATCATATACAAAACAACAATGAAGTCCAAGCACTTCCCTTTGAATTTATTGAAAAATATTACTTTTTTTCTTCACAAACAGTGTGATGTTCAGAGAAGTTGGTTTTCAATGTAATTTAGACACTTAACATGGTTTATCCAAGTGAGTATGAAATCTCCAACACTTCAACCTCCAAAAACACATGGTTGACACTTAATAGAATCCAAGTGTTAATAAATGCCTGTATTCATGTGTGCTTGGATACAACAAAATCTGTCAACTACTCCATTGTTTCAACCAGTCAATGGAACTTTTTTCAATAAACTTCACAGCCTGAATATCATGAGATATTATTGCAGAAGAATATATATGTATATGTGTGTGTGTATATATATTATGCATACATATCAATGGATGTATGTATATATATGTGTGTGTGTGTGTGTGTAAGATAAGGGTATCATACTCCACTAGGAGTGTTTAAAAATGCATGCTATGTTTTTAGTAATAGTTAAGAGTTGAAGTGTCATAACTTAAGTATGTTTCCACAATATACTCAGAAAAGCTGTATGAAACAACAATACTGGTAGCCAGAGCATGACAGTATTTGGCATGCAAAGAAGTATTATGTTGTGCCAACAAGGTGTTAGTACTCCACAAATTCTGAAAGATTGGAGTTTCAAAGTAGCACTCTTGGTTGTCAGGGAGGAGAAGACTGACTATAACACATGAACCATTGCAGGTGCAATCCCTTCTCTAAAGTCCTAGATTCTCAGATACGCCTTGATCATTAAAACTGGTCCGTAACCTCATTTGTGCTTTCCATGCAAATTTACACTTACAGGCTTAGCAACCAGAATTGGAATTCTACGCACTGCACCAATTTTGAAAAGATTGCATTGACATAAACTTAAGTTATTGGGTAAATTTAAACAACATCTATCAGTTTTTCCTACGAATTAAACTACCTCTAAAACCTTTTTCTTCTTAGTTCATGATCATGGCGAGTAACAGCAACCCGTTAACATGTTCCTCTTCCCTAAGATAAAGATACCACTTAACTTACATGTCCATCCACTAGAAATTGAGAGCGAAAACAGAAATAAAAAACAAACAAGGGCATATTTGAAGAAAAATGAAACCCTCTTCATCCGCCAATCCCATTTTGTTTCCATAAACAAATCAACAGATACAAGAAACTATCAATAAATGCAGCAAATTAAAGATTTCAGAGTCATCAAATGCCTCGTAGTGCCATTGAAGTTTTCATTCTTCATACCATCACAGCTCAATAAAACCCTAATCATTCAAAGAAACTTAAAAAAGAGGGCAGATCAAAGGTTTTAGAGTGCCGAGTTATCAGAATTTCCAGCGAATACTAAGAAATCCAAGTGGAAGGAGATCGCTGACTCCCAGATCTGGAATAAGGATGGAATAGATCTTTCGAAGACTTACCTCGGTGACTACGTTCGGTCTCATCTCGCCCTCTTCGCTGCGCCGGTTTCTTCTTCGTTGTTTCTTTTTTGCTGGGATTTCTTCGTTCTTTCTTCTCCCGCTCCGGTACCTTCTGTTTATGGCCGTGGCTTATAAGACGACTGCCCTCTCTTTCCCCCTCCTGCGCCACGGCTCCGTTATCTTGCAAAAGCGGACAGCGGCTACGGGCTTTGCGAAGTTTCCATGGGAAAGCGACTCGCCGTTAACGGGCCCCTGCTCCGTGTTCCTTCTTAGGCCATGTTTGGGGGGAGCTTTTGGAGGGCCAGAAAGCACTTTCTGGCCATCCAAAAGTACTTTTAGATGAAAAACTGTGTTTGGTAAATTTTTCAAAAAGCTGTTTCAGCTTTTGCGGGAAGCTGAAAACAGCTTTTAAGAGGAAGCTCCAATTTGGAGCATTTGGGAGAAAGCTGTTTCAGCTTTTTCGGAAAGCTGTATTTTTGACAAAAATGCCTATATTAAAATAACATAATTACATAGTTTGTCCCTTTATAAACCTAAAAATCTGCTAGAGCCAAGAACCCTAGCCGTCAGACTCCCTTCTGTAAGAAAAGGTTTTTTTTCTTTTCAATTTTTGTATGCATCTGTTGAACCACATTTTAGAAGAAAAAATTTTTAATCCTTTTCTATACCTTCCAAAATCAATCTATTATTTTTTTTTTTATCATCAATCTTGCGGCCCACGCTGAGGTCCTCCTCGAGCGTGGACCACGAGAATAAGAGCCCCTGAACCGCGGAAAATTATTTTATGAGAAATTATGGAAAATTATTATGGAAAATTATTTTATACTAATAATTATAATATTTTATACCTTTATTTTTGTATTATACTATAAATATAATATCATATTATATTATATCATAATACATTAATATGTTATGTTAAATAATTTAATATTATGTTATATTATGGAAAATTAATTTATACTAATAATTATAATATTTATACCTTTATTTTTGTATTATACTATAAATATAATATCATATTATATTATATCATAATACATTAATATGTTATGTTAAATAATTTAATATTATGTTATATTATGAAAAATTAATTTATACTAATAATTATAATATTTTATACCTTTATTATTGTATTATACTATAAATATTATATTATATTACATTACATTATAATACATTAATATGTTATTTTAAATAATTTAATATTATGTTATATTATGAAAAATTAATTTATAATAATAATTATAATATTTTATACCTTTATTATTGTATTATACTATAAATATTGTATTATATTACATTACATTATAATACATTAATATGTTATTTTAAATAATTTAATATTATGTTATATTATGAGAAATTAATTTATACTAATAATTATAATATTTTATACTTTTATTATTGTATTATACTATAAATATAATATATATTACATTATATCATAATACATTAATATGTTATGTTAAATAATTTAATATTATGTTATATTACCAAATATTAATTTACTCTAATAATTATATTACTATTATGCTATATTAACATAATATTATTTTATATTACAATAATATTATACTATATCGTATATTTATGTATTAATTTATGTTATATTTTATTATGTTCTGTTGTATAATACTATGCAATGTTCTTTATGGTAATTTTGTCATACAAAAGTACTTTCTCAGTTTGTTTACCAAACACAAAATAAAGTACCACAGCACTTTACGAATGTAGTTACCAAACAGCAAACAGCTTTTTATAACAGCTCTACTTCAGACAGCTCTACTTCCAACAGCTCTACTTCTAACAGCTCTACTGCCAACAGCTCCCCCCAAACAGGGCCTTAGTTCTTAATAGGTGGGCAAGGTTAGGGCCCAGTTGTTGGTGCGGTTTAGCTACCGGATGAAGCCCGTGCAGCAACGAGAATTTTTTTTTTTAACTGAATTTTTTTTATAAGGAGTTAGCACTCACTTGGTATAGCTCGGACACTTTACGACTTCCAAAAAAAAAATAATAAATAATAAAATAAAATAAGCGTGCTTCTCTGAGAAAAAGGTAAAAACATAAATCTAAAGGCTTGATAGTGCTTTCCGTAATGAAAATATGTTTGATGCTATTATTTTTATGTTTTATTTTTGAGAAGCGACTTTCATTATAGAAAAATAAAAATAAAAATTCTTATTTTTATTACTTTTCAAAAAATAGAAACTCATATTTTTTTGTCACCACTGCTTGATGGAATCTAGGAGATCATTAGAATACTTACAACAAAAAATAAGAGCATTTTGTTGATCATATTATCATATAAAAAAGCGCATATTGTACCAAAAAAAGAAGCATGGATTAAAATAAATTATACTTGCCTTGAGCGTTTAATCTGATGTAAATCTTTAAGATCATGGGAGACACTAACACTATGAAACCATATAATTTTTGAGAATTATTACCCGTAACATCTCCTCTTTTGTAAAGAAGGGTATTGAGTCCTAGAGAGACTTAGCATCCCTAAGAGGAAAGGAGAGAGAGGTAGTATCCTTATTTGCTATCCCTCTCTTATAAGTCTCATGTGGACTCTAATTGGGAGAGGGAGAAGGGTAAGTGGCCTATCAGATAACTGCTCCCTTCTTTCTTAAAGTGTGTCCCCACTTGTGGTGCCCCATGTAACTAGGGCATTGACCCTAGTGGTTGGCTCCAGCTCGAGTCCAACCCAAGCAGTTGGTTAACCATTGGGCCGGGTCTTTCTTGATCCAATTTAGCTCAACCCTAGTGTCTAGAACTAATTCCTTAACTCAAACTCTTCTTCAAGGTGATTCTGACCTTCTTGGTTCAATAACTGAAAGAATCCTCAATTGGAATCCATTCTTAATTAAATTGGGTAATAAACAACACATGCTAGATGCACATGAGGATAGGTCACTCATTTCCTGTTCACAAAGACCTATTCCTTTAGGTTCGCTTGGTCAAACATTAGTTGTGGTCCAACATGGGAACATGGAGCCCATAACACATTACTGGACTTATTAGTGAGTAGGATGAAACTAGTTAGTCGTCTTGTTCCTACACAAATCTTGTTATGCAATCAGTCCTCCCATCATTTTAGTGTCCACGTATGACTATTGAGTACGATAATGTCAGACCCTTAGTCTTATGGTTTCATGATCTATAACAACATTAGTTCATGTTAGACATTTTTTGTGAATATCATTCTCATGAATCATTTTGAAAATAATTACTTATTATACATAATAATTAGCAAAAAAAATATTTTTTTTAAAAAAAATCTTATAGGATACTGCCGAGGTCTTAGGACTTATATGTTTGACCATGTCTCTTTTCTAATATGGATACTATGATATTATGATGGTTTCTATTGCCACAAATCCTAGGATATTTTGATGTGGATGACCTCTATGGGCCTACAAGATAATAGACAAAGGGTGAACGCTCCCTGGATTGGCTCTGATTGGAAAGTCAACAAAGGTTTTGTGGATGAAAAATGAAGGAGAAAGAAAAAGTAGAGATCAGAGAGATAGAGTCTCCCGTAAGCTAAGATTTTTTTTTTCGTTATCTTTTTCAGAGAACCATTCGGACCTATTTATAACCGAAGTTTGATCTTCTAGAATCGCATCTTAACAAACTTGGGACCGTGTTGCAACGAATTGCTGACATGACATAACAACCTTAGGGACGTGCCTTAACAACATGGTGCATGGCGGAACCTAGTGCGCTTTTGAGGCTGTGGAAGCCGAGTTGCCCCTTTTATGGGAAAATCCTACTTGGCATGGGTCGACAGTCCAGGTTGCAGGGTCGAGATAGGATGATGCTAGTCTCAAAGGTTGGATGCTTCAGCTCTGCTTGGTCTACTCCATGCCTAATTAAGGAGTTTGGGCCAAGACGCACTAGAGGAACCTTAGACATGTAGGGACTGCAGTGTGGGCTGTGTATTGTATGAATCCTTATGTGCCACATCATACTGGTTATTAATTGCCAAAATACTAGCCCCTCTACTTTCGAACCCGAAGTGCAATTTTGGTTCAGGTGAAGGGAGTAGTCATCATTGATTTTACATCATTCAAAAAAGGACGTTAACTCATGGTTCACGTCTTCTTTTCTAGATGGTAGAACTTCGTACCTTGGTCTTTTAAAAAGATGCTTATTGTCAAGAGCAAGAGGGATGCAGCATGTGTCCACTGATCTGTTCGTGCAAATCAATTTGGGTCGTCCAAATGTCTATAAGAAGGTAGGGGATGACCCCTTGCAAAACCAAATTGCGGAATTATTCTTGGGCACAGTAATTTGTGACCTCTTTTCCACACGTTATTGTAGTATAGCATTCTGATGGATCCCCTGCAGAAGAGAGATCTCCACCTGTTGCCCAAAAAGACAACCCAAGAGGGGGGTGAATTGGGTTTTAAAGTAATTATTGCAATTAAAAACTTTGTGAGTAACTAATTAAAACTTCTTGCGAGTGGATTAATTAGTTGCTATATGCAGTGGATGAAGGAAAAGGAAGAGACAATAAAACAATCACAAACACAAGCAATTTTATAGTGGTTCGGAGCTAACCCTTGCTCCTACGTCCACTCCCCAAGCCTCACTTGGGAGTTCACTATAATCCCTCGGATTACAGCCGGTTGTTTTACAAGTTCACAACCCAACTTGTTGTTTTACGAGATCACAACGAACTCGGTCGGTTTTCACAGGCTCACCGACTAGAACCACCCGATTGTTTTTCCGGGATCACAATCAAACCCTTACACCGTTGGTTTTAACCTTGGCTCACCAACAAACCTTAACACCCTTGATTCAATCCCCTAATTGAATCAAGCAAGAAACAAATAGGTTGAAATAAATAAAAAGGAAGCTTCTCAATAAGCGTATTTAAACAATATAAGCAAGGAAGAGTAAGAAGCCCTCAAACTGATTTTGGAGATGGAGGAAGGGGCTTTTCAAACTCTTTGACTCCTCTTGAATTTGATGTAGACTTGCTGTCAGGAGGAGAGCCTTGAATGTGAGGAAGACAGTTGGAGAGTCGACTTCAATGTACTTCTTCCTTCTTTTTCGTGTAATCACTCTAGAGAGCTTTTGGTTGGTGGAAATCTCTTTAGCTTTGAATGGAGTCTCTCTTTCTTACTCTATTACTGTTCACTCAGGCTATTTAAGCCATTCCCAAAGAAAAATAGCCGTTAGACACAGATTCAAGGCCGTTCTGCATATTCTGCAACTCCTGACAAAATGCCCGTTGGGATCGGAGTCGACTCGCTCGATCAGGAGTCGACTCGAGTGTTGCTGGAGTCGACTCATGCTTTACTGGAGACGACTCGGCCACTGTTCAAAATTTGAAATCGAGTGCCGTCCCGTTCTGGAGTCGACTCGGCTGAACCTGGAGTCGACTCGCCAATTGTCTGGAGATGACTTTCCCTTCTGGAGATGACTCGATCTTCAGGGCTTCAAAACTCATCCTCTCGATTTTACTTCCTCGAGTCGACTCGGATTTTCTTGGAGTCGACTCGGCTCTCAGAGCCGGAAAGACAGGTCTTCTGTCTTTGAACTTGAACTGTCTCGGAGTCGACTCAGACTTTGCGGGAGTCGACTCGGCTCTCAGACACGAAATACCGATCTTCTGTCTTTGGAGTTGAACTGCCTCGGAGTCGACTCGGACTTTGCGGGAGTCGACTCGGCTCTCAGACACCGAAGTATCGGTCTTCTGTCTTTGGAGTTGAACTGCCTTGGAGTCGACTCGGACTTTGCGGTAGTCGACTCGGCTCTCAGACATCGAAGTTGGCTCTCTGACTTTTAGCCTTGCATTTCTCTGGGAGTCGACTCTTGCTTCCTTAGGAGTCGACCTGCCAACCGTCGGAGTCGACTCGAGTTCTTCGGGAGTCGACTCGCTCTCAGAGTCCAAAATGGCTTCTCTGTCTTTCTGTCTGTTACTCCATGGAGTCGACTCGTACTATGCTGGAGTCGACTCGGCAAGCATCGGAGTCGACTTGAATTCTTTAGGAGTCGACTCGTTGACAGGTTCTGAGATGAATCTTTCTGTCCGGCTGTCTGTTCTCAGTCGGAGTCGACTCGTAATGTGCCGGAGTCGACTCGAGCTTGTGCCAGTGCTTCTGATACGCTTGGAGTCGACTCGTAATCTTCCGGAGTCGACTCGAGATTCAGACTTTGGTTCAAATTGATTTTTATACTTAGCCAAAGTGTATTGAACCAAAGCTAGAGACATTTAAACATAAATTCACAAATATTTGACTGAAACACTAGATTGAATTCATTAGTATAACATAAGATATACTCAAATGCTTTGAGCTCATCAAAATCAAATAGGGTTATAATCAATCACTCCACAATCTCCCCCTTTTTGATGATGACAAAATATTGAGTATTTGTAAAGTGAATTGCTCAACCGAAAGGAGATTTATAATAAAGTTTTGAAATGAATTCAAGTGTCTAGTCATTTAATTTATCCAAAATTGAAAGGTGTGAAACAGTAAATTCTGAAGTTAAAGCTCCCCCTTTCATTTGGAATTATATAAGCCTTCATGTCATGCAATCAATTGTTTGGCTTATATATATTTAATGAATTTGCTTTCTTAAGATTTCAGATTCTCCCCCTCAACACATGCATTCAATTTTGTTTAGATTCTCTGAATTTTCTTTTAGTGTATTGAAGCTTTTGAGCTTATATTTTTGATTTTAGAGGGAAAATCTGCTAATTTGTTCTTGAGTATGATTCAACTAATCTCCGAATATCTCTTGAATAGATTCTGAAGATTACTCCTTTAGGAGCCCCAACAGAGAGATAATGAGCCTCGAGGTATCGAATCCACTTAGAACAAATTACCTTGTGCTTTAAAAGTTTTCTTTTTATTGATTCCCTTTACATTTCAATTCAATTCAATATATTTTCTCCCCCTTTTTGTCATCATAGCAAAAAGGCAGAAAGCACAGTAAGAGACAAAAACTCAAGAATGCACAATTTTTGAAGAGAATTTCTACTCATTGTATTTATCCAAAATTGAGTACAAGTGTGATTACATATCAAGTGAGTCCTCAAGGGACTTTACATCACAAAGTAAAAAAAAGATACTAGGGTTTCTTTGTGGTGGAGGATGTGGCTCCCTTGCTCAGTCTAGTGTGTTGGATGACCATGCTTAACCCCTCATTGATGTTCCCCAGTTGTTCGAGTATCTCCGAGGTGGTTCTAGACTGAATCCTCGATATGTTGTTCACACTTTCTTGGAGGGTGTCGAGTTTGAAGATCAGTGCATTGGCTAGTCTCTCAGCACCCTGACTCTGGTTGCCTAGTTCCTTTTTAATGCTATCTCGCATCTCCCTTGTGTCGTCCTTGACGTCACTTATGTTCCAGTATTGACCTTGAACTAGGCTTCGAATGTTGAATATTTCCTCCCTCAGATTTGCAACCATCTCTGTCACGGCTGCTAAGGAGGGTACTAGCTGGGTGGAGGGAGCACTCTGAGGACCTCGGATCTCCCTCAGCAGATCATCTCGCAGATCCCTCACGATCTCCTGCCTCAACTCCCGGAGCTGCTCAGGAGATATGCGAACCTCCAGTGGCTGCTGCTGAGTGAATGGGGCAGTGGAGGTGGAGGGCTCTGTAGGTGCAGGACCAGAGGTAGAAGGATGGTGGTCCTGGTCATGATCAGAGGTAGGAGAGTGATGAGTAGTAGGATCAGAAGAGGTGGATGGTTTCCGTACCCAGACTCCCTCTACCTTATGGAATTCCATCCTATGAAGAGTCCCCTCACCCATGCGATCTGTGTATCGCAGTGAGCGAGAGGGTTCCCCCTCAGAAATGGGGACCTCTAACTCCCTAAATATCAAGGTAAACAGCATGCCATAGGGAAGACTGAGCCTAGGTTTGTCTAGAGGCTCACATAGGTACTTGTAGATAAGTTTGGGGAAGTTGATAGGAGTGTCCTGGAGTATGTGGTACATCAGGGCTAGATCCCTCTCGGAAATAAAGTCAAACCTCCCAGTCTTTGGGAAGAGAGTCCTAGAAATGACACTAAGGAGAAGCCGCATTTCAGCCGACAGCTGATTTGCGAACACCTCCTCTATGGAGGACTGTGGAGGACTCTCTAAGACTGCAGTAAGTGCCTCAGTCCTATCTAGAGGATGAGTGGGAGAGATCCCTTCTTGGGAAAGATGGAGGACTTGAGAAATGAAGTTCTCCGAGATGAATATAGGGACACTTGCTACGGTTCCCTGGATACCACCACTACCCCGGGCTACTGTCCCATAAAACTCCCTAACTAACCCCGGGTAAGTTGGAAGGTCTAATGAACAGAAAAACTCTAGACCTTGTGCCCTAAGATGATGCCCTAGGGTGAAGCCTTCTCGGGAGAGGAAGTCAAAAACGACTTTCCTCCCAGTGGAGACCGCCTTCCCGGCGCACGGACGCGAGGGAACCGGTCTAGGCGGGGAAGAAACCGGAGGTGGTGGCCTCACGGGTTCGTTTCGTGCCTTGGACCGTCGCTCGGCCCCGCTTGAGGAGATGGGTCTCTTTCGGCTTGGAACAACAGCTTTCCTAGGCATTTTTGACCTAGACACGGGGAAGGACACGGAAACTAGGAGGGAAGGTCGACGGGAAAGACCTAGACTGGGTCGGAGATGAGGTCGGAGATGGCTCTAGGGTTTTGGAACAGTGACGACGGTGAACAGAAGTGAGAAATGAACATTTCGATTAGGGTTAAAACATCGGATTTCCGACCTCGAGTCGACTCCAGTAAGTCGCGAGTCGACTCGACCTCGAGTCGACTCCAAAATATGCGCTAGTCGACTCCCCCATGATGCCATCGACCTCGAGTCGACTCCGAAATATGCGCGAGTCGACTCCCTCATGATGCCATCGACCTCGAGTCGACTTCGAAATATGCGCGAGTTGACTCCCCCATGAGCCGACTCTAAAATGTATCCGAGTCGACTTGAACTCTGGCACGCACCCAAAAATCATGTTATTTTCTTGCCACATGAGATAGTTATAGACTTATCCATGATTTAGGAGCTGAATTGATGATCATAGATAAGAAGTCCTATGTTTACCTTAGACTAATCCTCAAAATCTATGAATTAGAGGTGAGTATTACGAGAATGGATCAATCACTCCTAACCCTCTTCTAAGTATGCAAAATCGATCCTCACACAGGGGTTTTGTGAAGATATCAGCAAGTTGATCATCAGTACACACAAATTGAAGTGTCACATCACCATTCAGTACATGATCTCTTATGAAGTGATGTCTTATCTCAATATGTTTAGTTCTTGAGTGCTGAATTGGATTTTTAGTTAGATTAATGGCACTTGTATTATCACAATTAATGGGAATTTTATCTTGTTTAATGCCATAATCTTCAAGTTGTTGTTTAATCCACAAGATTTGAGCACAACAACTCCCGGCAGCAACATATTCGGCTTCCGCCGTAGATAGTGCAACCGAGTTTTGTTTCTTGCTAAACCAAGAGATTAAATTTTCTCCTAAGAATTGACATGACCCGCTGGTGCTTTTTCTATCAAGTTTACAACCAGCAAAATCTGAATCTGTATACCCTATTAAGTTTATGCTAGATTCTTTGGAGTACCATAAACCTATATTTTTTTTTCCTATTAGGTATTTAAAGATTCTCTTAACTGCAATTAAATGTGATTCCTTAGGATTAGATTGATATCTAGCACACATGCATACACTAAACATGATATCAGGTCTACTTGCAGTGAGATATAATAAAGATTCTATCATACCTCTATACATCTTTTGATCTACTGATTTACCTGATTCATCTTGGTCTAGTTTGCATGATGAACTCATGGGTGTGCTGATTGACTTGTTTCCTTCCATATCAAACTTCTTAAGCATCTCCTTGATGTATTTAGCTTGATTGATGAAGATCCCTTCTTCAGATTGTTTGATTTGGAGCCCGAGGAAATAGTTTAGCTCTCCTATCATGCTCATTTCAAATTCACTCTGCATTAGGTCAGCAAATTCTTCGCAGAGGCGATTGTTAGTAGCACCGAAAATAATATCATCTACATAAATCTGAACTACTAACATATCTTTGTTTTTCCTTTTTAAAAACAATGTTGTATCAACGTTCCTTCTAGAGAATTCATGATCTAACAGAAATTTGCTAAATCTTTCATACCATGCTCTAGGTGCTTGTTTCAAACCATAAAGTGCTTTGTTTAATTTATACACATGATTGGGGTATTGATGATTTTCAAAACCAGGAGGTTGTTCTACATACACCTCCTCATTAATATACCCATTCAAAAAGACACTTTTTACATCTATTTGAAATAATTTGAAATCTTTAGAGCATGCATATGCTAGTAACAGTCTAATTGCCTCAAATCTAGCTACAGGAGCAAAGGTTTCATCAAAGTCTATACCTTCTTCTTGATTATAGCCCTTTGCTACTAGTCTAGCTTTGTTCCTAATCACAATTCCATTTTCATCAAATTTATTTTTATATATCTATTTGGTACCTATTATTGAATATTCAGAGGGTCGTTCAACTAGGTTCCATACCTTGTTTCTAGTAAATTGGTTTAGTTCTTCTTGCATTGCATTTATCCAATTTACATCCTTTTCAGCTTCTTCTATGTGTTTAGGTTCAAAGTGTGAGACAAATGCTAGATGATTATTTAAGTTCCTAAGAGATGCTCTAGTCCTAACAGGTTGAGATGGATCATCTAAAATTAATCTCTTAGGATGCCCATGAGCATACCTCTAAGCCTTAGTCATCCCATGATCCACAATTGCCTCTTGGCTTGTTGATGCATTTTCAATTAGTTTTTGTTCATCTTCTTGTAATGTCATCTCATCAATCTTTTCTTC
The DNA here is from genome assembly GCF_009389715.1 of Phoenix dactylifera. Lineage (NCBI taxonomy): Eukaryota > Viridiplantae > Streptophyta > Magnoliopsida > Arecales > Arecaceae > Phoenix > Phoenix dactylifera. Next base: position 27,242,601 of record NC_052395.1, read on the forward strand.
AAGAATTTCTGCATCATCATCAGAAACAACTCTCTTGCTAGTATCATCAAAAACAACATATATAGACTCTTCAATAACAAGATTTCTTTTGTTAAATACTCTATATGCTTTACTTGATGTAGAATATCCCAAAAAGATACCTTCATCAGATTTAGAATCAAATTTACCTAAGTTATCCTTCCCATTATTATGAATGAAACACCTACATCCAAAAACATGAAAATAGTTTACTTTGGGCTTTCTATTTTTCCAAAGTTCATAAGGTGTTTTCTTTATAATGGGTCTTAATAACACTCTATTTAGTATATGACATGATGTATTAATGGCTTCTCTCCAAAAATACTTAGGGAGGTTACTTTCACACAGCATGGTTCTAGCCATTTCCTCTAGGGTTTTATTCTTTCTTTCTACAACTCCATTTTGTTGTGGTGTCCTAGGTGCAGAGAAATTATGAGTTATCTCTTTTTTACTACAAAATTCATCAAATCGATGATTTTCAAATTCTGTTCCATGGTCACTTCTAATAGCTATGACTGAAGCGCCTCTTGCATTAGTTACTTCCTTATGAAATTTCTTAAATACAGAAAACGCTTGATCTTTATGAGCTAAGAACATGACCCAAGTATATCTAGAAAAATCATCTACAATAACAAGACCATATTTGTTTCCACCTAGACTTGTGGTTCTAGTTGGTCCAAATAGATCCATGTGTAGTAGTTCAAGAGGTCTAGAGGTAGAGACATAATTTATGGATTTAAAGAAGTTTCTTGATTGTTTGCCATATTGACAAGCTTCACAGATTTTATTTTTCTCAAATTTTAGTTTTGGCAAACCTATTACAGAATCTCTTTTAACTAACTTAGATATTGTATCCATACTTGCATGTCCTAATTTACGGTGCCATAACCAACTTGTATCATTAACCTTAATATCACTAGCAACTAAGCAAGGACTGTTCTTAGCAAGATCATCTAGATCTACTACATAGACATTTCCACGTCTTATTCCTTTGAATACTAAGCTATTATCAATTGAGTTGGTTATGATGCATAAGGATGGTTTAAACAGAACATCAAAACCCTTATCACATAATTGACTTATGCTAAGTAAATTATGTTTAAGACCATCTACTAATCGTACATTATCAACAAAGGTTGAGGAGGTGATTTGTACTTTATCTATACCAATGATGTGACCTTGGTTATTGTCTCCAAATATCACTGCACCTCCCTTTTTAGGCTCAAGGGTGAAGAATTGGTCTTTGTCATCCGTCATGTGTCTTGAGCAGCCACTATCCAAGTACCAACAGTTTTTGTCGACCTTGGCTGCAAGACACTCCTACACAAGGAAATCATACAATTTTATGTACCCAAGTTTTCTTGGGTCCTTCATGGTTAGTAATGTTGGTTCCTTTTGGAACCCAAACCTTTTTAATTTTTCTTTTAGCTTTTCCTTTTCTATGATCACACATATTAGCTTTATGTCCTATTTTTCTACAGCAAAAACAGGTTATATTCTTAATTTTGCTTTCCCCTGCTTTTACAAAGAAATTACTAAGGAGCTTTTGCTTATTTTTAGGTTTATACCCTAAACCAGCTCTATTGAACACAGCTCGTTGACTATTAAGTATCATTTCTAATTTTTCAGAACTATATGTAAACTTTTCTACAAAAGGTTTGTATTTTTCAAGTTCTTGTGCCAACTTTTGTTTTTCTGTTTTTAGTGCATTTAAGTCTTTTGTGAAATTATCTTTAATAGTTTGTTTATCCTTTTTAAGTTCAGAAATTTCCTTGGTTAGTTTTTCGTTATCTTTAATTAAGGTATTAGTTTTTTGAATTAACATTTGCTTGCTTGTTTTAAGTTCTAAATTTTCTTTAATGATAAAATCCTTATCCTTTACTAATTTATCGTATTTATGGAGGTGAGATTGATTGGTTAGTTTTAGCTCTTTATTCTTAAGATTTATTGTCTTATATTCATCCATTAATTCATTAAACGCATCATACAATTCATCAAAGGTAAAATCTAAGTGCGTTTCGGATGTTACTTCATTTTCGTTTGCCATAAAACAGAGGTTGGCCTTATCTTCTTGTTCCTCATCCGATGATGATGATGATGAATCGGAGTCCGATAGGGTGGAGATGAGGACTTTCTTTTTCTTGTACTTGCTGGCCTTCTTGAGCAAAGGACAGTCCGCTCTGAAGTGTCCCGGCTTCTTACATTCGTAGCATCCGATTCCCTCATTTTTTCTTTCCTTACCTTTATCCTTGTAATAGGAACTTGAGGGACCTCTCCTTTGATGAAAGGACTTCTTTCGGTTGATGAATTTTTTGAACTTACGCACGAGAAGAGCCTCATCATCATCTCCCTCATGATCTTCTTCTTCACTGCTGCTACTACAAGATAAATCCTTGTTAGAAGAAGTAGATTTGAGAGCTATTACCTTTTTCTTATGAGAGGATTATTCTTCGCTGTGTTGTTTCATTGTGAGCTCGTGCGTCATTAGGGATCCAAGAAGCTCCTCAAGTGGAAGCTTGTTCAAGTCCTTGGCTTCTTGGATTGCCGTCACCTTGGCCTCCCATGACCTTGGCAAACAACGAAGAATCTTCCTGACAAGGTCACTGTTAGTATAATTTTTGCCAAGGCTTTTTAGGCCATTGACAATGTCAGTAAATCTAGTAAACATGCAAGTGATAGTTTCACTGGAATCCATCTTAAATAATTCATACTTATGAACTAGTATATTTATTTTAGATTCTTTTACTTGATTTGTGCCCTCGTGGGTCACTTCAAGTCTATCCCAAATCTCTTTTGCAGAATTGCAAGTAGAGACTCTATTGAATTCATTTCGGTCTAAAGCACAATAAAGCACATTCATTGCTTTGGCATTTAGTTGTGCCTTCCTTATATCATTGTCATCCCAATTCTTTTCAAGTTTGGGTATAGTAACACCCTCTACAAAAATTGATGGGATGTATGGTCCATTAAGTATGGTGGTCCACATCTCATAGTCTTGTGCTTGGATAAATATTCTCATCCTAGCCTTCCAATATGAGTAGTCGGTTCCATTGAAGAATGGAGGTCTATGGGTGGACTGGTCCTCAATATGAGAAGATCCAAATGGGGTTGTTATTTTGATCTTTTACTCTTTTGGTAAAAGAGTTCCGGCTCTGATACCACTTGTTGCCCAAAAAGACAACCCAAGAGGAGGGGTGAATTGGGTTTTAAAGTAATTATTGCAATTAAAAACTTTGTGAGTAACTAATTAAAACTTTTTGTGAGTGGATTAATTAGTTGCTATATGCAGTGGATGAAGGGAAAGGAAGAGACAATGAAACAATCACAAACACAAGCAATTTTATAGTGGTTCGGAGCTAACCCTTGCTCCTACGTCCACTCCTCAAGCCTCACTTGGGAGTTCACTATAATCCCTCAGATTACAGCCGGTTGTTTTACAAGTTCACAATCCAACTTGTTGTTTTACGAGATCACAACGAACTCGATCGGTCGGTTTTCACAGGCTCACCGACTAGAACCACCCGATTGTTTTTCCGGGATCACAATCAAATCCTTACACCGTTGGTTTTAACCTTGGCTCACCAACAAACCTTAACACCGTTGATTCAATCCCCTGATTGAATCAAGTAAGAAACAAATAGGTTGAAATAAATAAAAAGGAAGCTTCTCAATAAGCGTATTTAAACAATATAAGCAAGGAAGAGTAAGAAGCCCTCAAACTGATTTTGGAGATGGAGGAAGGGGCTTTTCAAACTCTTTGACTTCTCTTGAATTTGATGTAGACTTGCTGTCAGGAGGAGAGCCTTGAATGTGAGGAAGACAGTTGGAGAGTCGACTTCAATGCACTTCTTCCTTCTTTTTCGTGTAATCACTCTAGAGAGCTTTTGGTTGGTGGAAATCTCTTTAGCTTTGAATGGAGTCTCTCTTTCTTACTCTATTACTGTTCACTCAGGCTATTTAAGCCATTCCCAAAGAAAAATAGCCGTTAGACACAGATTCAAGGCCGTTCTGCATATTCTGCAACTCCTGACAAAATGCCCGTTGGGATCGGAGTCGACTCGCTCGATCAGGAGTCGACTCGAGTGTTGCTGGAGTCGACTCATGCTTTACTGGAGACGACTCGGCCACTGTTCAAAATTTGAAATCGAGTGCCGTCCCGTTCTAGAGTCGACTCGGCTGAACTTGGAGTCGACTCGCCAATTGTCCGGAGATGACTTTCCCTTCTGGAGATGACTCGATCTTCAGGGCTTCAAAACTCATCCTCTCGATTTTACTTTCTCGAGTCGACTCGGATTTCCTTGGAGTCGACTCGGCTCTCAGAGCCGAAAAGACAGGTCTTCTGTCTTTGAACTTGAACTGTCTCGGAGTCGACTCGGACTTTGCGGGAGTCGACTCGGCTCTCAGACACGAAATACCAATCTTCTGTCTTTGGAGTTGAACTGCCTCGGAGTCGACTCGGACTTTGCGGGAGTCGACTCGGCTCTCAGACACCGAAGTATCGGTCTTCTGTCTTGGAGTTGAACTGCCTTGGAGTCGACTCAGACTTTGCGGTAGTCGACTCGGCTCTCAGACATCGAAGTTGGCTCTCTGACTTTTAGCCTTGCATTTCTCTGGGAGTCGACTCTTGCTTCCTTAGGAGTCGACCTGCCAACCGTCGGAGTCGACTCGAGTTCTTCGGGAGTCGACTCGCTCTCAGAGTCCAAAATGGCTTCTCTGTCTTTCTGTCTGTTACTCCATGGAGTCGACTCGTACAATGCTGGAGTCGACTCGGCAAGCATCGGAGTCGACTCGAATTCTTCAGGAGTCGACTCGTTGACAGGTTCTGAGATGAATCTTTCTGTCCGGCTGTCTGTTCTCAGTCGGAGTCGACTCGTAATGTGCCGGAGTCGACTCGAGCTTGTGCCAGTGCTTCTGATACGCTTGGAGTCGACTCGTAATCTTCCGGAGTCGACTCGAGATTCAGACTTTGGTTCAAATTGATTTCTATACTTAGCCAAAGTGTATTGAACCAAAGCTAAAGACACTTAAACATAAATTCACAAATATTTGACTGAAACACTAGATTGAATTCATTAGTATAACATAAGATATACTCAAATGCTTTGAGCTCATCAAAATCAAATAGGGTTATAATCAATCACTCCACACCACCAACATATTGAAGTGTTCTAGTCGGCTTTTCGATGGGGCATAGAGAGGGTGGCAGAAGTGGAAACCGAGCTTGGATCCCTCCGGGTTGTAAGGTTTTGGTATGATATTAGGGGGCAGCAGAAGTACGGAGCGCGGAATTTCAAAAATTTCTTAATAAAATTTCGTTACATCAAACCCTTATGAACAAAGATCATCTTAATGGTAACAATCAAATAAATAAATATAAATATAGGAATAGAGGAATACCTCAAACGCTATATCCAATATGCAGAATTTTCACTACGTGCAGAATTCTGAAATAAAAAAAGATCACATTATATTTGTAGCGTATTTGAAATACATCGTGTCTATTCATATCCTTCAACTCCTTTATATTTTTTTAATATTTTTAAAATATTTTTAATTTTATTTTTGATATATAAAAACATAAAACTCTAATTTTAGTTATTTTATTTTCATTGATAAAAATAGAATCAATATTTTTCATTTTGAATCCAGTTTCAATTGATATATGAAAAAAAAATCATTAAAAAAGAAAGAAAAAGGATAATTCTTAATTCTATACCTTGATTGAGAGCATATCTCTAGGAGAAAGCACTATTATCTCCTATCGAATAAAATCCTAATTCTCCTTTTGGGGCTTCTACTCCAGTATAAAGTTCTTTTTTTGATAATTTAAAATTGGGTGAAGCATTTCTACTAATAAATCTAGAGCAAAGCTATTGAGTCTTGATTGCGTCGGTGGGACTTTGTTTGTTTATAATCTATAAAAATTGATTCTTACAATTGAACCTAGGACGATACTAAAGATTATTATATATAAGACTCAAATATGAATTTAAATAAGTCTTCTTTCATTAGTTCTAATGTTTTCTAAATGATATTGAATCCTTGATTCTCAACCATTCAAATATTGACGAATTTATTGGTCAATCTAAATTCATATGCAACTCGCATGATCATGGTAATTGAAATAGAAATCAAAGTCTTTTAGACTTTTTCTTATGAACAAATCTCAAGATATATTGATTTTCAAATTTTAATATCATATTGCTTCATCTGCTCTCTATGGTATGAATGTATGATTCATTTACTAAATAAAAGGTATCATATATAGACTATTTATTTTTTTTATATATATATATATGAAAAGTTAAGGAATCAGCATATAATAGTTGAGAAATTGTAATAGAAAAAGAAAAGGGATGTTTGTGATGATATTGAAATTTTTGCTATTAGATAATCTATCATTTTTTTGGCATGAAAATAAAATATAGAACTAGATATAACTAGATATGACTAGTAGAATTCTATTTTTCTAATAGAATGCATGATTAATTAGCACACGGCTAAACCAAATAGAAGAAAAAATGATTCTAAGGGTCATGCTTAGAATTCAGAACAAGGGATTGCTCTATTTAGCAAATTTTTTTGTTTCATGTGAGATACAAGATGATCCTGTCATTAGTGCCCGGTAAAAAAATATTTGGGATGGAAGGACTAGAACCATCGGGTAACCAAACCGAAGCCACTAACATATCATTTGCCGCCATATTTCAATTTACTTCAATTTTTGGGAAGTATCATGTCAAAATAAGATAATATATATGGTAAAATAGGAAATCTCTTTCGTTTTTTTGAAAAAAGTTTTTTGAGATTGTGTAATGCTTACTCTCAAACTATTCATTTATAAAATTATAATATGCTCTATTTCTCTCTTCATTTTTTGTATTTCTATCTAATAATTTAGAACATAATACTAGACGTAAGGAGTAAAAAATGATATATTTTTTTTTATTTTCTATTTTTGTTATGATTTTATCTACTCTATATGTTTAGTTTTAATAAAATCAAAGGATCCAATATTTTTTAGATTTGAAAGTCTCAAGTAATCAGAAAGAGAGAAAGATATTCAAACTCTTGATACTAAAATAAAGCAAACTTGATTTTTATTATTCTATTATATATTATTATATATATATATATATATATGTGCTATATTATGCATGATAAGTATGATAAGTTATTTCTCATCCCGTTCCTTTTCATTCAATCCATTTCTTTATTTTTCTGATTTTCTCATTAACTTTGTTTATTTACTATGGAATTTTTTTCATATATTGTTAGTTTGTTACAATAAATTTTTGACCCTTGAATGGGTTCAGTGAACCATATTATTCAATTCGATTATATTACCTTGGTAATTGTTTTGGGAATAAAAAGTCTCGGACTTAGTCCCACATCGACTGAATAGCGAAAAGGTCTATGCCTTAAATGGAGGGTTTAATTACCCTTTTTTCAGGATACGCCTTTTAAAGGGCAAAACCGTGAGAGAAGTAAGCTGCCAATGACACGCGTTGCACGATGATATGTACGCACTTTTCCAAAGCGGACAATACCTTCTGTGGGGATGCAATGTTCTTTTTCTGTTCCAGTTTGGTGGGGACTAAGATTTGAGATCGGAACAGTGATCATCTTACTATTAATTGATTATATATATTAAAAATTATGTAGGTAATTATTTATAGATTCATTCTATTGCATTTGAGTATTTGATCTAACCGTTACAGGGTAATAAAAAAAAAAATTGTTTGTCTGATGGCTGTACCCATCAGCATAGATAATGGGCCCTCCCTGAGCACGATTCCAGCTCGGACCCCAAGGTCTGCGGGACCCAACTCGCCCACGGTGACCGCTCCAAAAAGTGAAACGCGTCCGGTAACCACTCCCCCTAGTCCCACCGCCCGCGACTCGTGCCTTCTGGGCCCCTCACGGTAGATTTTGTTGTGCTGTTCCTCCCGAACCAATTTAAAGAGCTTTATCTTCAATCCTCGCAGCTCTACCCTATCCCTCTTCTCTCATTATTATTTGTTCTATTGGAGACTCTGGTTGGCATAAACGTAACCCGAGGTAACGACTGAATACTCCTCGTCGGGACATCAAAGGCAGAGATACCCCCATCCCCTCCTTTCCCCCCCCCCCCCCCCCTCTCTCTCTCTCTCTCTACACGCGTAGAGAGCGCTTCGTCACCATTCTCATCATTCTCTTCTTCTCCCTCGTTCCGATTTGGAAACCCTCGAGGAAACCGCGTCGATATCTTCGTCGGTTTCTCGCTGTTAGGATCTCGCTGTCTCGAGCTCGGCCCCCGGTGATCGATCGGTCTTTCGCTTTGCTTGAAGATGAACAACCTTCTAAATGTACGTCTCCTACGGTGATCTTCGTTTCCTTTTTCAGTAGTTTGATTTCTTCTGTGATCTTTGTTTGTTCTAGATCTAGTAATGGTGGGCAGATTAAGCGAGATCCGAGCAGATCCAGATGTCTTTCTTGCGTTTGAGAGTTAGGTTAGAGTTATGTTTAGGAGAATATGAGAGAGTTGGAGAGAAGTAGAAGAAACCTAATCGAAGGTTAGGGGCAATGGGTGGAGACTCCGACATGTTAGATGAGAATGGGATATGCCATCGTTCCCAGTTGTAAGATCCAACGTTTCTGTTTAGGGATCACAGCTCTTAGTTGAGGTAGCTGCTGGGTTTTGAAAATGATTAGATGAATAAAGATCCAAACTTTGATGGAGCAGGAGGTAGTAAACGAAAGTATGGAACCCGAAGGGAAGAAAACATGATTAAGGAAAGACAAAAGAAATTCTAATTCAACATTGATATATAAAGTGTGCCTGTTATCCCTGTCTTTGAATTGATGTATCTCTAAAATAATGGCCTAAAGAGTCATGTTCTGAACCATGATGGATTTCAACATTTATAAAGCTCTTTTATCTACTAAATCTGCTACTTTTGGACACCTGCTCGTAAAGCATGCTCGTATAATTTAGAATCTTGATCGGCTTTTGTAAAGCAGAATAGTTTGAGTAAGGGGAAATTATTATTGAACGTGAATAAAAAGTGTTAAAAAGAAGGGTCGTTTGGAATTTGATACAACAAAGTTTTAATTAATATGAAATCAATAGTCTTCCTATCTTCCTTGTCTTGACAGTTTACAAATATCTGAAATAAGTGCCTAAAAAGTCTTGATCTGGATCATGTTGGAATTTAATCAAATATTTAATTTTAGCTATTAAATCTATTTCTTTTAGGCACTTTTTTTGACCTAGCAAGCACTTTGTTAGAGTAAGAGCTTTGACTAGCTCTGGTTGATCTAGAAGTTAGATTATTTGTATTTCTTTTAAAACCAAAATAAAACTGTGAAACTTTGATTGCAAGGTCATGACAGGGTCTGCCCTTTAGAGTTTGCCAAGTCATTGCACTTTGGAGTTGTTTTGGGTTCAATAGAAGAATGTGACCTGGCCAACTATTCATCAAGGATGATTGTTTTGAGAAGAAACTCTGATACATTTGTTGTTTTACAATTGATGCAGACAAGGAAATGAACCGCTCTGATGTTAAGCTTCCCACAGAGGTTTAGCTGATGGCATTGGGAGTAACTGAAATACATTCCCTAGAACTCAGTGAAAGCAAGATTAGTTGGCCTCCATATCTTGTAATCATGATGGTAGTTTCTAGGTTAATAGATGTTTAATTTACTTTTCATTCAAATGAATCAACTATATTCTGAGCTCTATAGCTCAGAATCCTTCACAGCTTGAGACACGAATTAATGCTAGCCAAGACCTTTTACTCGTTATTTTACAATGAAGGGACACTAAATATCTATATTCTTCATATGATGATACACATAGATGTGCATGAAGCATAACTGGTATTCTCTGAGGAATTCAAGTTGCCAGCTAATGATGAAGATTTCTGTTTCATCTATGCATACTGATGTAATTTCTTTAGTGTAGCTTCCCATGATATGCTTCTGTGTTATGTTTAATAGTGCTTTTGAGTGTGTATTGTTAAAGTTCTGAATATGTAATGGGAAAACTAAATGGATGGCACAGATATTTAAGTATGTACTATGACATTTCTCCTTGTATTGAGAGCACAATTTTAGCCATCCATGTTCTGTTATATGGAAGTGGATACTTCCATTCTGTAAGAAGGAAGCTGTTCCTTTAGGGTGTTATTTGATTATTTACTGCTAAAGGTATACAAAAGGAAACATTTATAAGTTAATTATATTCCTTTTGCTGTATTGTTTTTTATAACCCCATTGAGGAGGGCAATAAGCATAGCATGAAATTAACTGAGACGAGTGGAGTTGTGGTAAAACTATGAAGGATAAATAAAACAAGTTCAGTAATGAATTACATGGAATAACTTTAATAATGTGTGGAGGGTGTTCAGTTATGTCTAAAGCAACCTACAGAATCAGAGATGCCTCGCTAGTTGCTACTTGCTATGTACGTTAATTAGATTTATCTTGATGGGTTGGATACAGAAAAAGTGGCCAAATCTATTTGACTTGGATTGATGTTGAAAGAAAATACTTGTTTGTCACATTTTATTAAGAAGAATCAGGCCTTAAATGGCTTATTAACTGCTATGAGGCAAACCTTACAATGATGGAACAACACTTGTTTGTGTTTGTATTAGCTTGAACTTATATACTACAAGCATTTAAGCATTAGTGAATTCCTCTATTTTAGTTGAAACTTTATCTAATTCCTAACAACTTTCTCTCCAATAGGGGGCAGAATGGTGGTTCTCTTTTATTATAATAATTGCTGGCATGTTTCAGAAGTACATGATGAGTCTCTAAACAATTCAAAACTAAATGGGCATGGATGTGGTGTAAGGATTTGCTTATATTTTATTTAGCATAGGTTCTAATACTTTTAACATATATTATATAGTTACTATTTCAAAAATCAAGTTGTACATCCGAATGGAACTAAATAAATAAGGTACTTTCTTGCAAATATTTTTATTAAAGTATGAAAATACAGCATGTGTAAAAGCTTAATTGCACGTTGGATAACTGCAGATTCATCCATTTTGCTCAATTTTTGCTTTTTTGTATCATATCAGGCTGTTAGCTTCAGCTCCAGTTGGAGATGGTTTTGTAGATTTAGGCAAAGGACCTTATCTACTCATTTAATTATATGCACTGTATAATTAGTGTTGAGAAAGACAACTTAAAACAGATTTATACTTATTTTTACCATACGTGGAACCTTCTTGGCTGATGCAATTTGTACCTGAACATTCATTCCCTTAGTAAAATGATGATGATCTGCATTAGTATTTTTTCACCCCTATTTGTTGTTCTACAGGACTCCTTTGAACTCCACCGAGGTGAGGCTTCAAGAGATGGAGACATTGAAATGGGACAACAGGTTCCAATGAATTCTGCTGATCTAGGTCTAGAAGGCTTTTTCAAACAGGTATAGGGTATAATCAGTAGTTATGTCACCATGTGTGTGTTATCTTGCATCATTTTTGGCACTTTAATTCAGCGGCATGGTTCTTAGGTTCAAGTTATTGAGAAACAAATTGAGAAGCTGTCTAAGCTGTCGAAGAAACTTCAGGTATGTTTTTTTTTCCTTTTCAATTTTTAAGGTCACCATTTTCTTATTGGATCCCATACAAAGTAAAGTTTTGAGGTCTTTCCTAAATATATTGGTTTATGTTGCTCAATTAAGCATAGCTTGTACTGTCATTTCAGTTATATATGTTTGCTTTTTTCTGATATTAGTTCTCTTTTGAATATGCCACTTATTGGATGGTGCCAAATAAATCTGCCTACTAGAAAGAACAACTAAGGCACCCACCTAGTTTTCTATGGTACAAGATGGAAAGCCGGTGTCTCCCTTAATTACTCTAATACTTAAGTTGCCAAGTTAAACCAATCTTTATGTCATTCACATGTATTCTAAAAGAGAATGTTGATGATTTTTGTTTTTTCCCCTTTTTTTTGCTATTCTGGGGCTGTCATGGGATCCCACAATTTTATAAAACCTAAGTTGAGGTATATAGTCATTAGGAAATCTCTATCAAAGAAACTTGTGCTCTTATAATTGCTTCTAGTGTCAAGGATTAAAGACCTACTAAAATGGGATGGTACCATCAATACCCTACCATGCTGACGGGAAACAAAATCGATATGGGATGCAGGATCCCTATCCTTAATTGGATCGGCACATCCTACCCCGACATGGTCGAAACCTATCAGGATTTGCTGGTATAGGGTTGGTTAGGCTGATAGCGAGCATGTCACAATCAGGTCGCCTCATTTGAGGAAAAAGGAGACAGCTTGGGGGCCACATCCTTTTTTTCTTTTCCTTTTGGTCACAGTTTGCTATAGGTGGGAGACTGAGAGCCCGGATTTGGTGAGGCAGTGATGTGGCTTGTCCTCCTTGATGCCAAAATATCACCCATATTTATTGTTAATATTTTAAATATTATATGTTTTTAAAATATTTTAAATATTATTTAAGTTATGGGTGTTGCTATCAATACTGCCACCATATGCCCATTGAAATGTCTCAAAAACCAATTAAACATGAAGAAAAAAGAGTGCAGAAAACATCCCAATACGACATCAAGGCATAGGATCATTTCAAGGGTCGGGATAGTACTATCTAAATATCATACTGATACAATGAAAAGCCTGTATGGGTCTTGATACTGGTATATCCAACCTTGCTCGACGTGGATAATTTGCTATTCAAATTTCATAATTTCGGGATTGCCATGGCCATTTAGTAACAAATTAAGTCTTTATCATACTGGATACCTTTACTGTACAAAGATTGTTGACATCTATTTGATTGCAAAGATTCTATTCACATCTATTTGATTGCAAAGATTCTATATGATGCTTGAAGTCAAGAAAAGCATGCCAATAGAATTAATGCTATGCGTGCCCCATGCTCAGGAAATTAAAACTTTATGATAAGTTTTTATTCCTCTTGAAGTAAATTGAAGCAAAAGCTTGAAAAATTTTATATTTTGAAACTGATTTTTTGGAATACTTAGCATGAACATTTTCCGTTTTCTCTCATTCTATATCTTTATATCTTCCATTCAATTATTTCTATCTGACTACTTTAATTCCTATTTCCTTGTGCAAACATTTAACATCATCTAGCTTCTTGCCATTATTCTTGCTTTGTGCTGCAGGTTCTTTTGGATCAGGAAAATGTTCTCCAGTATTTGGCCACTTTTCATTTACAAATTGTGAAAGTTATCAATTGATTGATACATCTTGATTACTACTACTACTACATTTTTTCTTATTGATCTTTCTTTTCATACCAATTGAGGGTTCAAAAATGTAATTGTCTTTTGGTTCATATCATATCAAAATCAACTTTCTTTATACATCTTATTGAGAAAAATACAAAAAAAGGGAGAAGGGTTCATCGACTCTATATATCATGCACATCTTTTTGTCTATTTCATGACCATACAACTTTTATTAGAAATTGTGAAGTCTTCTTTGTTGAGACAAAAAGCAACTAGTTCCACCTGCCAGCACATCAAACCAGTCACAGGAGATGGATGTGGCTGCAATAGATGCTCATCCATCGTACTAAATTTTTTGCTGCTGCTTTGTCAAGCCTACATTGTGTGGGTTATCTAGTTCTAGAAGTTTGTTCTTGTGAATGGTTTCTTTGCTTGGAATTCGTTTGTAGATGAGCACACAGTGGGAACTAAAAGCAGTTATCAGATCCTCATTGTGCACAGAGCCTAGTGCAATTAATCAACTCATGCACTTGATGACTGTGACTCCCTAATCAGTAATTTGAAATAATATCATTTTATTGTATGAGACTATCTCAAGATAGCTTAATCTGCAAGCAGCCTCATTGAAACACAAAATTAAATGTTGGTTTTGTGCTTTAAAAATATTGTTATCTGTGTTATAGTTGAAGGCAAAAGTAAAATTGTGAAATTATATATATAGTTAACATCTTGAAGTCTCAACATGATTGGTACTTGGAAATGGTATGCTGGAATATTCTTGTGATTGTGTTCAATTTGGAACTGCTGCTTTTCTTAAGAGCAAGTTTAGTCTGGTTGCATCAATTGTCTGAAAATGGAAGTATTATGATACATTTCATGAAATTTTACTTATTTTTACAAATGACTCTTGGGAAATTTAGTGTAAATATTTACACTGCATATTGAATTTACACTTTGAGGTGGGTGTTCTAGTATTCTCGTCATAAATAATCTTGTTTCCTGAAGAAATGGTTCAATCTTGTTAATTTAGTAAAAAGTTAATGTGTATACACCTGACCATATTCTGGATGCTTCTATTAAATATCTGGAATAAAGATGATGTGTCATGTCTACCAAAATTTCTGCTCCATTAAGTTAATACTTGTGCATCTCATCTCATTAACTTGAATCAACTTGCTATGCCTGTAGACTGCGAATGAGGAGGCCAATGCTGTCACCAAGGCATCTGATATGAAAGGTAGGTTTGGTGTTACACAGTTAATTTTATTATTCAATTTTTTTGCCTCTATAATATTGTAGTTACAATGAAGCATATCTGTTTGCTTGTAGGAATCAAACAGCGCATGCAGAAAGATATTGATGAAGTGGGAAAAATTGCACGTGTAGCAAAGGCCAAACTTCAAGAACTTGACAGAGATGTATGTTTTGCATTATTGTAATGCTGTGATAAACTTTGCTAGTTTAAAAAGGGAGGGAAGATAAGTGATTCCTAAGGACTTCTCTTTTATACTTTCTAAAAATGTCAGAATGAAACTGCATTGATTATGTCAACCATCAAATTTGTTTTATATTTGGATTTTTTTTTTTGTGCTTCAGTTTGCATCCTGCGGATCTGTTCAAAACACATTAGGATACCTATTCCTTTTCTATTGTTATTGATCTGTATGCCATCTAATCTTTTCATTTACTTTTCCTGTGTGATTGTTTCTAATTCTGCTTCATTATATGTTTCTGATGAAACTTAATTAAGTTCCCTGTTCACTGTTCAACTGTTATATTCTTCACATGTTTAGTCATATTTTCGGATACTGCTAGATGCTTTTTGGATGTACCCCTTGCATTGTCTGTCAAATGAAATCCTTTTTTTCTCCACTGAGTCGCTTATTCATTTGACAGCTGTAAGAGAAGAAATCCACAACATTTGCACTGAAAAGTCTGTCAAAGAAGGCAATTTCCTTTTGTTTTTTTAAGCTAATTTGAATTCATAGTAGCAGTGTCTTTAAAACAATTTTGTATATTTCTCCATGTGGTGTACATTGATTTCTACTAGTTCTGCTATATAGGACTGCTGTTACTTTTCTTTTTTTCTTTCTTTTTCAAGATATTTGTCGATGTTACTTTTCATAGTCAGAAACTGACTTTTCTGTATTGTACCTTAAACTAGAATTTAACCAACCGACAGAAGCCAGGATGTGGGAAGGGGTCAAGCGTAGACCGATCCAGAAGTGCAACTACTGTGTAATTTACATGCTTTTTTCACTATTGCCATATATTTATGAGGTGTTCCATTTTGAGATCACCTGGCTTATGTGCCAAGTTTATTGATAACTGCAGAGCATTAAAAAAGAAGTTGAAAGAGCGGATGTCTGAATTCCAGGTAAGATCATCCCAAATTCATCAATCATCATGCCTGTTTAATGCATCTCTCATACGTCATCTTAGAATATCTGACAGATGAAGAAACATACTAGTGATCAAAGCAAAACGACATGAAAAAAGGTTAAAATATGCAAACGTGTGGGAAAAGCTATATTGTATTCCATTATCATTTTAAATCCATAACCATAACCGTCCAGCTGGGATTGGGTTTAGGTCCAAAGCCTGGATGAGGCAAGTGGAGGGTTGATGTTTGTTACAACTTGTCAAACTATGATGAAATGGTTTTAAAACTGATATTCCACTATGTTTTTTAAATGTGAAGAAATTTTCTTTTTCTAAAGCAACACTGCAGGTTTTTAGAGTGTTACTTGGAGGCTGTAAAACTATTTGTCACTTATCAAAATGTTATTGCATAGACTATTTCTCTTAACAAGGACCAAAAAAAACTGGTTAGATGATTTCATGATTCCTAATGATGGGAAAAAACCTTGTGAATCATTTACGTCTTTGCAATTTATACATGGACTATGCTAGTCTCATGATCATTGACAATTTGGTAACTTTTAATAGGGAAAGATATGACTTAAGTTAACCGAAGGGAAAGGAGGAGAGAAAAGAAAGTATAATACTAGTTGCATTTCATTTGCTGAGGAAATTATAATATGATGAACTAGATGTCCTTGAAAATACAAGTTTTAGTTTGAATAGGGTATTAATGATGCTTTAACCTGAGGCAATTGGCATGATTTTTATACATTGACATCATTGGGTAAATAATGGAGGAACATTTAGAACTTTAGTTCAGTAGAACAAGTTGTGCTTTACAAGTTTCTAATGATGATGCTTGCTGTATTTGCTCCTCAGACTCTAAGGGAGACAATTCAGCAAGAATATCGGGAGGTTGTTGAAAGAAGAGTTTTCACAGGTTGATTCCTCGCTGTTTAAGATGGAATTAGATCTTGTGGCATTCAGGGATGAACTCCTATTTTATTTTTTTAATTTTTACACTGCTAACTTTTTCTTTTTCTTTTTTTAATGGATGTCAATCAGTAACTGGTAATCGACCTGATGAAGAGGTAAGGTCATTTTTTGTGAATATTTTGGCTGGTCTTACTGCTACGTATACATATTAGGCCATGACTTTTGGTTCTCCAGACGATTGACCGATTGATAGAGACAGGAGACAGTGAACAGATTTTTCAGAAAGCAATTCATGAGCATGGACGTGGCCAGGTTTGTCCGTTACATTCTTTACAGGTTTTATTTATTATTCTCTTTTAAAATACCATCTGAATAGTATAAATTAGAGTCGTTACCATAAACCTTGAAATTTTTCGCTGCAATGTGTTATGAATGTCAAGGCACAATTCCTAACAGCAGACAACTTTATTGTTTGATGCAGGTAATGGACACCCTTGCAGAAATTCAGGAACGTCATGACACTGTCAGGGAACTAGAAAGGAAGCTTCTTGAGTTGCAGCAGGTCATTCTGTTCATAGCAATTTTTAAATCAAATGATTTATATTAGCCCATAATTATCTGAGGTCTGAGAGAACACTAGTTTAACCTCAAGAAGAAGGGTAAACTGAATTCTGCTTAACCTTTTCAAATTTAATATTCTTGTTCATGCTCAGTTATAATGAATGGTAGTCCTTGTTATGCTTACACGAGTTAGTTTTGACCAAGTTCCTACATACACTGGACAGTATATCACCCATTCCTCATTTCTAATATAGATTGATTAAGAGTCTGATTAGACTACCTTGATTCTTATCTGGAATATTTGATGAACTTCATTTACCATCCCGAACAGTAGTGAAAATAACATTTGACAAAGAAAGAGTATTCCAAAGCCATTAGCACTAGGATCATTGGCTACAACTAGTAGAAAATATTCAGTACATCCTCTGGTCATGTAGGAAATAGCAATTAATGCATGTTTTTGCTTGAATCTTAGCTTCATGGCGTCCACTAAATCATAATATAATAAGGGGGGTCATCCATTGATAGTGCTAGCTTTTCTATTTCTTTGTCAAACTTTCATGTTACTGTAGATATCCTCCAAAGCCAAGCTTGCAACTTATCTGAGCTGTTCCACATGCCTGTTCCATTAGTTTACTCTACACCCTTAGTTCACAATTGACATGACTATTTCATTCTTGTTTCTTTGATTCTTTCTCCACTCACCTTATATGCTATTCTAGCTATCTTGGCTATCTTGACGCTTTGAATGAGTACCACTACTCATCCAGGCCTACTGAAAACTTTTTCTTGCGAAGTTGCACGTGATGCGATCTTAGGGGACTCTGTGCTCTTTGTTCATGATGCATGCAACTATCAGTCCCTTTAATTACTTAAACCATGTCGTTTTTTCTAATTTCACCAGATAAAGCTCAACTTTCTTATGTCAGCTGGAGTTCCATTTATATGGCACAGGGGCTCCAGATATGTTGGATTTGTAACAATTCCATGCTTTTTGATGGGAATTGGCCAGCAGAATAATCTTTGAGAAGTGTGTCACTGAAAAATAGATAACTTAGAAAATCTGATAGCATTTCCTTATGGGCGAAGTCTCTCAAGCTTTGAGTTTTGAATTACCTTCAAGATGCTTAAAGCTAAATGCCCATGCATGCATCTTTCAATTATCTTCGAGAGTTCTACCTATTCTCAAAATCAATGAGGTTCAAAGGTAGCTAAGATGACTGAACATAGTTGTAAGTTGTAACAATAAGCACAAACATAGAAAACAAGAAACAACTAAAGAAGCATTTAACCAGGTTATTGGATGCCCTGAAATGCTATTTGAAATTATGCCATGCCTTATGTTTTTAATCTAAACTGCACATTATTTGCAAGATGTATCAAGAAGGCAATACAAGGCTTGGTGATGTTATGATCTACAAAAATTTTGTATAGCTTTCATTATGTTTCAAAAGAATCATAGTCATTACAAATCTAACTCCTCCCATATAAATTGCATGTGTAAAATTTGATGGTCCAGCAAGGTTCCTTGTATACCATGCCCGAGTATCCAAACTTTGCCCTATCGGGAGTTTAACCTCCTATTCTCTGTTATTCCAAACAATTCAGTATTATACGATTTTGCTTGGCGAACCAAGACTGCCATTAAGAAAGGGCTAAGTTGTAATTAGTTAGCCAAAGAAATTGAGCTCCTGCTTATAGGTCTTTAACTGTTGTAGTTTTTTTAGTAGCCAGGTTAAAGAGAATGAACAGAACTCCTTTATTGGATGAACAAAGAAAGCCAAACATCCTTGAATCTTGACACTCTTGGTTGTTATGGATCAATGTTTTATATTTTAAAAGAACCTGTGTTATGCTTGCAGGCAGAAATTTGGATGGAAATGAATGTAAAATGAACATAGAATTTATGGTTTGAAAATGAGAATAGTTGAGTGACTACCTAAGCTGGGATGCTTGTAGATGACTTTTAGCAGGTCATGTGTTTGTGATTTTGATCAACGACACTGATGTCTCTACAATTTAAGTTGCCTATCTTTTATTGTTGTCATTTCTATTAAAATTCATACTCTAGTTAACTCATTATCTTTATATGTTCTGTAGAAAGAGATCACGGAAAGAATAATAAGAATTTTTTTCAATGACTTCATAAGGAAATACTAATCATACATTTGTATTGTGATGTAGATTTTCCTTGATATGGCGGTGTTGGTTGAGGCTCAAGGTGACCTGCTGGATAACATTGAATCTCAGGTATCAACAAACATTTCACTTATGTCCAGAAAATTTGGTCAGATTTAAGGCTATGAAGGTTTTCATTCCTTTCATATTTGACACAAATAAATCGCCTGTCATATTGCAGTTTCATGGCGTAGTGGATTCTTTGTCCATCAAAATTATTAATTTTTTGGGGAAATTCTAGCCTCTCTAACATTCACCATGCATTTTATACCACCTTAATATTCTATACCATGTTAAAAGTGCAAGATGGTTTCAAGGGTTGGTCTATATTCATAGTAAAATTGTTATTAATTTTTGAAGCAAACATGTATTCGAAAAATCATGTTCACTTTCTTAACTTTTCTATGTTTATCTTTAACCAATATTTTATCCAAACTTTATTCCACTGAGCTTATTTGAATAGTAAAAAATATCCATTCTTGCTGGAACCCCCAATCAACATAGTTGGTATAATTTGACTTCAATTTCTAATATTGCATATGCATGTCCTGGTGTACTGGTAAATCCAAGTTGTGGTTGCAATTTTTGATTGCTAACTCTCTAGCAAATACTGGTTAACTATAATATTTATGATTAAAATTTTTTAACAAAGGAAGTATTTTACGATACCAGATATGAATGGTTTTCTATGCAATTGTTAATAATGAGAATGATGTGTTTTCATCAAGCATGAGGTGATCAAGCACCAAGAAATACTACGATGGTACGTATTGCTAAAAAGGAGTTTATTACAAATGACGTCTGAACGACTGACCTGATCTCTGTCTCCTTCAAAATCACTTGTTATGTTCATCATGACAGTATTCCTTTCAATATCCTTTTTCTGTCTGGGCTTTAATTTGTCTGTAGGTCTCGAGCGCTGTTGATCATGTGCAATCTGGGACAGTTGCACTTCAGAAGGCAAAGAAGCTACAGAAGAACTCTCGAAAGTGGATGTGCATAGCGATAATTATCCTTCTCCTAATTGTTGTCATCATTGTTGTGGCCGTGATTAAACCGTGGAGCAAGAATAAATAAAACGTGCCAGATGTGTAACGCAGATATATCCGTTGTGTTGATCTCTCTCCCTCTCTCTTTCTCAATATGCTTGATTCATGATTTCATGGAAGCCTGGAGATTTGTGCTCGTGCCGTTTGTGTTCAGTATTTTTTATAGCAAATTGGATGTTATTCAGGTAATAAAATGAGGCTTGCAGTGCAATTGTCGTGCCCTAACATGGAACATAAAATCTCTCTCCTCTCTTGTCCTAGTGGCAAAAGATGGTAATATCCAAACTGAAGTTTGATGGTAACTTTGTTTTCTTTCATGCCCAAATAGCAATATTCAAAGCTGAATACGTTCCTCTCATGGATCTCTGTGCTTCAATGCTTCAATGCTAAGCATTGCATCGTTAGGATTGGCAACATGTGCTGGACATGGATGCACTAATTCTTGTAAGTTAATTCATATCAAAATTGCTTGTTTAAGTAGCAGTGTCAGCCTGTATCAAAAGATGAAACTGGTTCAGGTTGGACTAATTGGCAATTCAAATAGAAATTATGTTTGAATCTGATAATAATTTTAACCAAGCTTCAATTTTCATTTGAGTTGGTTTGAATCAGGTTTATGATTTGTTTTATTGATTGATCATGATTTGGATCAGAATATCAAAATAAAACAAGACCCATATGAAACTAATTGTGCGGCAAACATATCACAATTTGATGGGCCCTTCCCTTCTTTATTGTTAGACTAGTGAAAAAATGGCCCCACATATAAGTGATTATCAACAAAAGAAATTAGTTGATAAACTACAACTTAGTGAACATACAATGCTAAAAGCATATTGATTTATAGGTCAAAAGGAGCAATGACATGCGTTGGCTTTCAGTGTGATCAAGCTTTTAGTGCGATCAATCTGTTGATTGTTCAATCTGCAGACAAGCAATACCATAATAGAAGCTTCTCAGGAATCAAATGTTAGAAATCCTAATGCACTTTCTAAGAGCCTCAGTAAAACAAGTCTACGAGTCCAAGTCCAGTCTAAGAGTCCAAGTCCTCGTCAAATTGTTAGTAGGACCAAATGCTCAATGGAAAAGTGAGAAGAAACTAAAGAACTCACGGAGAGCTCTTCCGAGAGAAGCAGGCGCTGCGCTCTCTCTGAATCCGGAATCTTGATGTCAGGAGAAATTATGCCCTAAAGGTAGAAGGCCACCACGATGTCCTCTGCTCCATTCTATTCCCTCGCATGTTCTCAGTATTCCAACATTCTAATTAAGATTTAGACTACAAGCCATGCTATTTGGGAACTCTTCCTCTGCTCCAATCTATTCCCTCCTATTATCCCTATTCCAGCATTTTAATTCTGTTAGATGTATGTCCTAAAAGTCAATATGTCTGATACATTAGTTATTCCGAGACATAGTTTTATACTTGACATTATTATTATTGAATAATAAATAGGCATCCTTTTCATTCATATTGTGTATATGTCTATGAATCGTCCAAGAAATTAATAAGATGATGCATATTCTCAAGAGTTGAGAATTTAAGCTATGTGTCATTGGTGATTAATTCCTAAATGCTCCTGATCGATAGATCATCACGAGAACGGTGATTGATCCGATGAAATTAGTGCACAAATCACTATTCTTTTGGATGGGCGAGTCTCGAGTCCACAGTATAGGGACACTAGAGTGATAATGCAGATTTTTGTTAGAGAACAAGGGTGCTGAGCGTGACCAACGCAAGAAGTCACTTGGATGTCTATCACTCATCAGTGACTTACTTGATGTTGCAGTAGTATGACTGGTTCTTTGATCTACGGTGCTTCGGCTATTCACATTGAGGTTGCTGTAGTTTGACTATACATATACATAATTTTTAGCCATATGGGTTCTTGTGGTGCAGATTGTCTGCAGTAGGTTCACTGTAGGAGTAGGGTATGCATCTACAAGAAATTTATCGACCTTGGTAGATAAGGAGTGATCCTATGTAATTTATAAGACCGAGTTCGTAAGACCTTGACTAGGGCAGTATGTGAAGTGGGAAAGAAGTTTTCTATTCTTGAACTAAAGTTGAATAAATCTTGATATATGACAGACGAAGGGGTTTGACGAGTCATCCATGATCTCCGTCTTGTAGGAATCCACGATAGAAGGATTGTATCATACCATAACTGCACCTAGAGGTTTATTTATTTCATTTTGCTGGGTTGCTACTACATGCTGCTAGGTGTCACTAGTGGATGGTGAGACTCACAGGGATTATCTTGATGATCAATAATCCCTGGTGAGATGAGTTGGAATTATTCCAATTCATTGAAAGGAGTGTTCAATGATATTGTGATAGAGATCATAATATATCTTACTACCAGACAGAATAGAACATATGGAGTCACAAATATTAGAAGTATTGACTGATCCAATGATTGAATTGTGATTTGGAATCACAATAGATTATGATTATCAATTTGATTGATAATTGGTTTAACCTACTAAGAGTTAGTGAGTTGAAGAAGGAATAATTGCAATTAGATTGCAATTTGAATTGGACTTAATTAATTATCATTGATCTTATTAGATAAGGTTCAAGAGTCCTACTTGGAGTAGAATTTCTAGAGTCCTAATTAGATTAGAACTTCAAATTATTAGAGTCCCACTTGGAGTAGGATTCCTAAAATCCTAATTGGATTAGGACTAAAATTATATGAGTAATAATTGGATTAGGACTCCTAGAGTCCTAATTGATTTGATCTTATGGATAAGGATTGAGAGTCCTCATTGGATAAGGACAAATTGGGTTTACTTAATCCTCCTTAGAGGAAGATTTCAGCACCCATGAAAGGAGGGCCCGCACCCCACTTAATTTAATTAAGTGGGGCGTGCATGAAAGCAAGGAAAAGAGGGAGGCGCGTGCGTGAAAGCAAGAAAAAGAGGGAGGGGCGCGCGCCCCTCCTTAGGTGGCTAGGGCGTGGAGCTTCTCCTAATTTTTAGGAGGCTCCATGCCTAAGAATTCTAAAATAAAAGGGAGGCCAGCGACCTCCCACAAGGGATCTTTTTCTTGGTGTTTGGCGGCTCTCCTTCTCCTCTCTTTTTTGTTCCACCGCAAGGGAAAAAGAAAAGGCAGCAAGGCATGGCCTTTCTTCCCTTTTGAAACCTTCTTTTTCCTCTCTAAAAAATCAAGAGTTGATTAAAAAAGAGGATTTCAGCCATCAAAAGCTATCTCTGCAAGGAAGCTAGCATCTCGGAAAGACTTAAAAGTTTGGATTGGTTCTCTTCCTTGTGTGGATATCCGTAGAGGCCGGACGTGTGTACGGCTTCATGCGAGCCTTTCAACATTACCACGATCATCAAATTGCGGTGAATATCTACCCGCAAAAGGTGAAGATCAGATCTTCCTTATCTAAAGTAATTAATTTTAATCTATCTACGAACAGTTTTCAAAATATGTTCATGCAATAAACGGATCCGTGCATGCTTCTTCCGCTGCGGATTTGATTTTTTACGGTATGCATGGTTTCCCAACAAATTCCTCATTGATTCCCTTCATAGAAGCCTCCGTAGCCATACCATTGCCATCTCTAGCCTTCAACCAAGCCAACCCATTAACCAAATCCAAACAATTCAAAATACCTAAACAACTCTTCATATCCTACAAAGTGGTAGCTCTGGGTTCTTTCGACTCGGGGTGATAAGAAGAGAAGTATCTCTTCAAGGAAAAATGGCCTATGTTGCAAGAAGAGACTATGCTGGAGTTTTACAAACTTCATCCCAGTGCTTGTCGAAGAAAATTAGTATTTTTGGAAAGTCCAAATGAAGAGTTGTTCACATCACATGATCTATATATGGAAGTTGGTGACGGAAAGCTACACTGAATCAGAAGATGAGGGGCAGCTCTCCAACACACAGAAGGAGCGGCTAGAGTTAAACTGCAGGAAAGATGCGAAGGCCTGTACCTTATTCAACAAGTAGGAACACAATCTATATTTTGAAGTAGAAGAAATGCAAAAGTATCAAAGGAGGCTTGGATATTCTGCAAGAAGAATATAAAGGAGAATTATCAAACTCCAATATTTAAGGGAATATGAGAATCTCAGAATCAATAAAGAAATATTTCTCAAGAGTAAAAGAAGTAATTAAGCAAAGTGAAGGCTTCTAGGAAAACTATGCCTGACAAGAAAAGTAGTACAGAAAATCGCACTATAACTTTCCTGAGAAACATGACTACATAGTTGCTTCTATAGAAGAGTCAAACGGCAAAAATGACTGTTCAACAATTAAATTCTCTACCATAACATGACCAGCAAAGGTTAAGGTATTGAAAATGCATTCCAGTCTGAAATGAATATAAGATTATAGAAGCTACTCTCAGCGTATTGAAAGCACTTTCCAACCTGAAATGAATATAGGATCATGGAAGTTCGCCAGGAAAGAAAGTTCAGGAAGTAGCCGAAGAAGACCAATCATTAGAAAAGAGGAAGAGGATGACACATGCAAGAAGGGAGAAAGAAATTATGCAATAGGCGCGAGATCTGGAAACTTTATGTCTCAGTGCAAGATTTGCAAAGAAAACAAAAATCACTCTATTGCCAACTGTTGGTTTAAAGGAAAGCTCCAGTGCCGTGACTGCAAGAAATTTGGACATACAGAGAACTGTAGATTTAAAACTATCAATTGCGTAGAGTTTTTTGAGGGAAAAAGTTTGCTCCATGCTTGCCAATTTGCTTCACACGAGTGAGATAATAACTAGTATCTTCCAACTGGCTACAGTAATCACATATCAGAGAATGAAAAAAATATTCTTCTACAGTAATCAAATGTCAGAGAATGAGAAAATATTCTTTAATATAGATTGTTCCCGTCGAATTCAGGCTAAGGTCGGAAAGCAACTCGGACGACCTTGAGATCAGCCGGACGAAAAAAGTGTTAATAGCAATAGAATTATAGTTTATTAGTTAATTTATGATATTATGGACTTCAAGTTGTTGATTGTGAATTTTGAAATTCTTTAGCTGTGAAGTTTTGAATTTTTGGGTTTAGATGCTCTATACTAGCAACTTGGTTCTTATTTAATTGATGGAGAACTTTGAATATCTTTTTGTTATATTTTATACAAGTTGGGTATCTTATACAACTTGCTATAGTTGATTTTATCTCATCATAGGTGATACTCTATTGTAGCATGGCCATGTCGAATTCCAAATTTGAGGGGTAATAAGAATAAAGAATAAAACTTTTGAATTTTGCTTCAATATAGTTTCCCTCTAAACCATCCATTTTTGTAAACGAATTATTCAAACTTTTCCTCATATCCCTTCAGTAACTTAATATACCTCGTATTTATAGATTAATAGTGGAAAAATATATGTCAATTCCTTGAAGAGTCGTTATATCGAATTGATGTCTTGGTTTAGAAATATTTTATCTACTAATTACAAGATCTTGCACAAAAGATCCTCCATCCATAGAGGACTCTCGCACATCTCTTTATCTCATATTCTCTATCTCGAGTTTCTCTTCTCTCTCACCCAAAACCCCCTTATTATCTCTATTGTTATTTTTTTCACATGTTCTCTATCTCACACCCTACTCTCTCTCTCATTTGCTCTTTCTTTCATGTAGTTGAGAAAGATATCCTAATTCTTTTAGTTGTTAACTGCTTGAATATCTAAAGCATCTCTTTGCGCTTTGTAATTTCAAGGGTTGAGATTGCACAAGAAATAATTACTATATATAAAGTATGAAATAAAACTCTAATATCAATAGATAGTAGTTGTATCCTAGGATTCACGTTCCTTCGTGCAAATGGTGGATAAATGATGTAGTTTATAGTGCTTTGAGTTTTGTGTGGTTGGTGATCCAATGGTGAATCAAATTAGAAACAACCTCCGGGACTCCACATCTCTCTCATACTCTCTATTCGTATTCTCTCCTTTTCACATCTCTCCCATACTCTCTCTCTTCGTGTTCTCTTCTTTTCTTTCTCACTCCATGGTCTTATAATCTCTCTCTATTATTATTTCTCTCAGGCATTCACTATCGTGCACCCTTGTCTCTCTCTCTCAAAAACTCTCTCTTTCATGCCATTGAGAGAGAGAGAAAAATAGATCCTAATTTTTTTTAGTCGTCTAACTGGTTGAATCGATAAATATCTAAATATTTCTTTTGCCCTTTGTAATTTCAAATGGTCTAAGATTTGATACAAGAAATAACTAATATTCATAAAAAAATATATCGAAACAAATTTATTTGTGTGTGTGTGTGATCAATGGTGCAGAATTGTCAGTGAATCCCAAAACCCTTTTAAATGCAGGTAATGGATTCTAGCAAATGGCATAAGATAGCTTTATCTTATTCACTTTGTTGGTGGAGCATGTCTGTCTTTCAAACCCACAAGCATTCTTTCAGTATAATTAAAATATTAAATTCTCCTCCAAACTCGAAATGCCAAATGGACAAATGTTTTTTCCCAACTTGATTAAAAGCATCCTTTCTCAATTTTAGCTTTTATGCTTTCTATTTTCCGCAAGAAAAATTTCATGATCATTTAGGTATGGATAAAAGAAGAAGCCATAAAAATATATATATATATATATATTTTAAATAAGGAACATTTCCTAATTGATAAAAGAAAATTATTAATAGCTCAGCAATAATCCTAAGTAGATCACTCTAAAGGAAAACTAGATCTTTTTCATAGACACATACAACACAAGTAATTTTCTAAAAATATAACACTTTACATTTCGCTTGAGGTCATCCCCAATCAATCCAAGATTGCGTTAAGTGTTGTATGTTTTATAAGAATAGGTATTGAGAGTTTATATACAAGACTACACCAATTAGGTCGTAAAGGAGCAACTGGTAGCAGGGTATATTCTGGATGCGCTCTCCCTCTCGGAGCAATGGCTCTTTCCGAGCCCCTTCCTGAGATCCCGCATATTTTGCATCTTCTTTTGTGTCCACTAAGGGTATATAGGCCTGAGAGAACCCAGGTCTGGAGTGCCCGCCTTTCCCTTCTCCGACTCCAAACCCTCCTCCCTTCCTCCTCTCTTCACAATGCTTCTCTCAAATCCCTTATTGCTTGCTAGTATTTGGGAGTTTTGGATCTAGGGTTAGGGTTTATTTGATTGGATGGTGATGATGGTAGGGATATAATGATTTAGAAAATTCTTGTAGAGGGATCTAGTCACAAATTTAAGTTTAGAGTAATCACGTTGGGGAAGAAGGTGCGGCTGTGAGCAGTGACCCAAGTAGAAATAGGGGAGACGAGAGGGAAGAAGGAGTGGCTAGGGTTTTCTCTGAGAGATCCACACCCTCAAAGGTGGAAGAAGACATTCTCAAGGGTGGGAGAAGAAAAGAGAAGTTGAATGGCTAGATGCTAGCATCATTCAAGTCGGCAAAATAGAAACGAGATGGGTGGAGTAGATCGACAAAAGATAAATGGCAAAGGAGGGAACATGATGGATGGTTGAAGAAGAAAAAAGAAAATCAGCATCTCAGTAAAACATCTAGAGGATATCCATCAAAAGGATGGAGAGGAGGAGCCGAAAAAGCCCCAGAGCCCCTATTGCTTACCGCTGCCAATGCAATCCCACTAGGTGAAAGGCGATGCGCTACATTGGGAGGGATCGATGTTCCGTCTTCTGAGGTGAAGAAGGACTTGGAGGGTAAACAACCTCTCTCCTTTGACTCTAATTTCCTAAACCCTCCTTCTACCTTTAGGCATTGGGTGGACCTCTTTAATTTGAAACCTACCCCCAATTACCAAAACCTACAGCCTTAACTCCTCCATTACCACCCATTCTCCCACCTCTGGCTTTAAGGGACCGACCCATGCTTTTGGAAAAGGAGGAACACCTCCAGCGAAGCCTTGGGAGAACAGAGGTCGACCATTTAGGAGAGGAGCGTGCTTTAGATGCGGTGACTACGACCACTTCAAAGTCAATGTAGGAATAGTCTTGTGTGCTTCATCTGTCGCAAAGTGGGACACTCCTCGTGCACCTGTCGATTAGGAAGAAAGGTGTCAAACATGGAAGAAGCTAGTGGTTTGGTGATCCAAGGACGTCCTGAAAGTCTTGCCTCTTTCCTTTCAACAGAGGATTGTCATGTGCAGAGATACAATGAACTGGCAAGGGCTGGTATTATCCAAGTTTGTCCAGTGGGAGAGGGCATTGGGCCTCTGGGCCTTCAAAGAGTTGCTAAATTCCTAGGAAGATTTCACCCAAACTTTGATTGGGATCCAATTGAAGTTGGTTATAATAGATACTTAGCTTTCTTCCCCTCTCGTGCAGCTATTCTCCATGCTCATCACCAAGGATTCTTAAGGGACCGACACTTTCGATTCACCGTCAAGCCATGGTGGTATAGAGATGAATCTATACCTCACTACTTACAAAATAAAGTTTTCCTCGAACTTCTTGGTGTTTCTTTGCATGCTTGGGATGTGGAGTCAGTAAGAAGAATGATCGATGGCTTCGCACTCCTAGAGAGGGTCACACCAAATATGCTTATTGGCAAGGACCTCTCTGAGGATGATAGTGTTATTTTGATGATTAACAAGCAATTATCAAGAGTATGTTATAAGTTAAATCGATACTTCATTTATAAGTCTGTTACTCTCAGTATATTTGTATAAATTGATAAAGATACATTTTATTGTTTATATGAATGAATCTAACCTCGAGATGCAGCAAAGTGTGGATTGAGTCGACCCAAAGGATGATTGGGTCGACCCCGGCACATCAGGAAATCATTTGGCACACTTCTGCAAAAATGGCACAGATGAACAGTAAGTTGGGTCGACCCAAGGAAAGCATGAGTCGACCCAAACATCAAGCTTCTCAATAACTCAGAAATTAGTTCTCTGGAAATACTGAGAGGGTCGACCCAAGATAAAGTTGAGTCGACCCAAGCTTGAGTCGACCCAAATTCTGAGTGGGTCGACCCAAAGGCAAGACAGAACAGATGACAGAAAAGGTTCTCTAAAAATCCTGTTAGGGTCGACCCAAGAAGAAGTTGAGTCGACCCAACTGTACCTTGAGTCGACCCAAAGAAAGGTTGGGTCGACCCAAGTGAAGGAAGGCTGAATTGCAAGTTTCTGTGTTTCTGAGAGGGTCGACCCAAGGAATGTTTGAGTCGACCCAAGTGAAAGTTGGGTCGACCCAAGGACAGGTTGAGCCGACCCAAACACGGGCAGAAGCATAACGGCTAGTTCTGCAGAAGTACTTTTTGTCCTTCCAATAGTGAGTAACGGCTAGTTTTTGAATTCTAACCATTGGGGCTTGTCCAATGGATGTAGGAAACTATTTAAAATGGCACTATTCATCAGATAGAATATTCTTTTCAAAGAATATCAAAGAGTACACAAGAAAGAGAAAGTGCCCTAATCTTCCTCATCCAAGTGCTTCATTCAAAAGTCAAAAGAAAGGGGTTGAGCAGATTCAAAGAGTTATCAAGAGCTCCATCCACCCTTGAAGTGTGAAGCATCCTTGACAAAGAAGAGAGAAGTCACTTCAAGCGATAAATACTCTCTAAACTCTTCTTTGTAGATTATATTGTTTTATTTGCTCATCTAGGAGTTTAAATCTTCTTCCTTTGTTTATTAAACTACTTGTAAAGGTTGGTTGGTTAGCCCGCAAAACCAACGGAATAGGTTGATTGGTGAACCCGGAAAACTAATTGTAAAGGTTCGTTGGTGAGCCCGTAAAACCAACATAGGTTCGTTGGTGAGCCCGTAAAACCAACATAGGTTTTTGGTGAACCCGGAAAACCAAAGTGTAAAGGTTTTTGGATTGTGAGCCCGGAAAATAATCCAACTGTAATCCGCGAAATTATAGTGAATTCCCAAGGGGTCGCTTGGGGAGTGAACGTAGGTGCTAAGGAGAGCACCGAACCACTATACTTCTTGTTGTTTGTATTGTGATTTGTTTAAGTTTACTAACTCTTCATTTAACACAAGTAAGATAGTTAAAATTAAAAGAAACCAATTCACCCCCCCTCTTGGCTTGTCACTTTGGGCAACAGGTGGTATCAGAGCAAGGTGCTCCAATAGTACTCATTGATCTCACAATCAAGAGTTAAAGATCATGACAACCCAAGTGGGATGTTCTATGAGTGAGGGGCAATCCACAAATAGACCACCTCTATTTAATGGCACAAACTACACATATTGAAAAGCTAGGATGAGGATATTCATTCAAGCTTTAGACTATGAATTATGGTATATCATTACTAGAGGACCTCACACACCCACACTTAATATAGAGGGCACTATCATACCCAAACCAGAAATGGATTGGAATGAAAGTGATAGAAGATTGGCACAGTTAAATGCAAAAGCTATTAATGTACTTTATTGCTCATTAGATGTAAGTGAATTTAATAGAATATCTACTTGCATCTCTGCTAAAGAAATTTGGGACAAACTTGAGGTCACTCATGAAGGGACCAATCAAGTTAAGGAGTCAAAAATAAACATATTAGTACACAAGTATGAATTGTTTAAAATGGAATCTACTGAGTCCATAACTGATATGTTTACTCGTTTTACTGAAATTATAAATGGGCTTAAGAGTTTAGGAAAGTCTTACACTAACTCTGAATTGGTGCGAAAAATTCTCAGGTCTCTACCAAGAATTTGGGAGGCCAAGATAACCGCAATTCAGGAAGCTAAGGACCTCAACACACTGCAATTAGAGGAACTTCTAGGATCACTCATGACCCATGAGTTGACAATGAGGCAAAATTCGGAAGATGAGGTCAAGAGAAGAAAGCCCATTGCCCTAAAGACTACCACCCTTAAACAACAAACTGAATCGGAAGATTCAGATGATGATGATGAATTTGATGAAGAAGGGATGGCTATGCTTGGAAAAAAATTCAGAAAATTTATGAGAGGTAAGAATAGATTTTATAAAAAGAAACCCTTCCTCAAAGGTAGCTCAAGCAAAGAAAAGGGTAAGAACAAAGAAAAGGAAAAAGAAACTCCTATTTGCTATGAGTGTAACAAACCCGGGCATTATAAGATAGATTGCCCAGATTTGAAATGGATGGCAAAAAAACTGAAAAAGAAGAACTTCATGGCTGAATGGAGTGAAAGTGAGGAGTCAAGTTCGGAAGAGGAAGATCATCAAAAGACGGCCCAAATGTGTCATATGGCCAATGACGATGAGGTAGATTCTGAACTTGAATGTGATTTTACTGTTGATGAATTACATGATGCATTCTTAGAACTCATGGAAGAACATAAGAAACTTATCAATAAAAATAAAGTTCTAAAAGAAGAAAATCAATCTCTTATCAAAGATAAGTTAAAACTATCTCATAACTATGAAACATTAAGTAGGAAACTTACAAATGAAACCAATAATCTAATTGCTGAAAATATCAAGTTAAAAGAAGATGCTGAAAAATATAAATCCTTCGTAGATAAGTTTACACTTAGTTCTACCAAATTAAATATGATTCTTGATAGTCAAAAAGCTGTATATGATAAGGCTGGATTAGGATATAAAACAAATAGGAAACAAAAATTCTTAAAGAACGTTTTTGTAAAAGCTAAAAATAAAAATATTACTTGTCATTGCTGCAATAAATTAGGACATAAAGTATATGAATGTAACTATAGAAAGTCCAGTCAAAACAAATTAAGTAATAATCATAAGATTAAATTCAAGAAAGTTTGGGTTCCAAAAGGAACATCAAGTACTAACCCTAAAGGACCCAACATAGTTTGGATACCTAAAGCTCTTTCTTGATCTTGATTGCAGGGGTGTCTTGCAGCTGATAAAGTGGAAAAACGATGGTATCTAGATAGCGGCTGTTCAAGACACATGACCGGTGACGTAGATCAATTTGTCACTTTGGAATCAAAGAAGGGTGGAGTAGTAACCTATGGAGACAATGGTAAATGGCATATCATTGGAAAGGGTAAAATTTTCATTACTCCATCTATTTTTATAGAAAATGTCTTATTAGTTAAGGGATTGAAACATAATCTGCTTAGCATAAGTCAATTTTGTGATAAAGGGTTTAAAGTCACATTTGAAGCATCTGTATGCATAATCACAAATCCTAAAGATAATAGCATTGTACTTGTAGGACAAAGGCAAAGAAATATTTACTTGGTAGATCTTCATGATTTAGGCAAGAAAAATGGATTATGCTTAATTACTAATGAAGAAAAGAAAAATGAAACAAGTTGGCTTTGGCATCGTAGACTAGGACATGCTAGTATGGAATTAATATCAAAACTAGTCAAGAAGGAATTAATAAAGGATGTGCCAAAATTGATTTTTGAAAAGGACAAAATCTGTGGACCATGTTCATTGGAAAAACAAACTAAATCATCTTTCAAATCAAAGAATATAGTATCAACAACTAGGCCTTTTGAACTCATACACATGGATTTATTTGGACCCACTAGAACTGCGAGTCTAGGAGGGAAGAAGTATGGACTAGTTATTGTTGATGATTTTTCAAGATATACATGGGTTTCATTTTTGGCACATAAGAATGAAGCATTTTTAGAATTCTTGAAACTATATAATAATATCATAAATGAAAAGAAGCTCACCTTAGTAGCAATTCGAAGTGATCATGGTACTGAATTTGAAAATCAACACTTTGAAGAATTTTGTAATAAAAATGGTATTTCACATCAATTTTCAGCACCTAGAACGCCTCAACAAAATGGGGTTGTTGAAAGAAAAAATAGGACATTGGCAGAAATGGCACGCACGATATTGTGTGAGTCAAATCTTCCAAAGTACTTTTGGGCTAAAGCTATAAGCACTGCTTGCCATATTCTAAATCGAGTTTTAATACGACCAATAACCAAGAAAACTCCTTATGAACTTTGAAAGAATAAGAAACCAACTGCTAAATATCTTAGAGTATTTGGATGTAGATGTTTCATCTTAAACAATGGCAAGGAGGATCTAAGTAAATTTGATGCCAAGTCAGATGAAGGTATCTTCTTAGGATACTCCACATCTAGCAGGGCATACAGAGTATTCAATAAAAGAACTCTTGTAGTGGAAGAGTCAGTTAATATTATATTTGATGAGTCTGATAGTGAGTCTGCTAGGAAAGAAAATATTCTTGATGATGATACAGAAATTATCGACTTTAAAAAGTTGAATATTGATGACGTGCCAATTCAAGATAAGGGAGATGATTGCGTGCCACCACAATCTCAAAACTTGCCAAAGGAATGGAGGTATGCATATGGACACCCTAAAGACTTAATCATTGGTGATCCATCTCAAGGGGTAAGAACTCGATCATCTCTTAGAAATTTAAATGATTATCTTGCTTTTGTTTTACAATTAGAACCTAAGACTTATGAAGAAGCTGAAAAAGATACTAATTGGATAAATGCCATGCAAGAAGAATTAAATCAATTCAAAAGAAGTAATATATGGACATTAACTGAAAGACCTAAACATAACTCAGTAATTGGAACAAAATGAATCTTTAGAAATAAATTAGATGAAAATGGGTTAGTTATAAGAAATAAAGCTAGACTTGTAGCTAAGGGATACAATCAAGAAGAAGGAATAGATTTTGATGAAACATTTGCTCCTGTAGCTAGATTAGAGGCTATTAGATTACTTCTAGCATTTGCATGTTTCATGGATTTCAAATTGTATCAAATGGATGTAAAAAGTGCATTCTTAAATGGTTTTATTGAGGAGGAAGTATATGTAGAGCAACCTCCTGGTTTTGAGAATCATGAATTGCCAAATCATGTGTTTAGACTACATAAGGCATTATATGGATTAAAGCAAGCACCTAGGGCTTGGTATGATCGATTAAGCAAATTTCTGCTTAGTAATGACTTTAGTAGAGAAAATGTAGATAAAACACTATTTCTCAAAAGAAAGGACAAAAATCTATTAGTGGTATAAATATATGTAGATGACATAATCTTTGGTGCCACAAATGATACTCTTTGCAAAGAATTTGCTGATTTAATGCATGGAGAATTCGCAATGAGTTTGATGGGAGAACTAAGTTTCTTTCTAGGACTACAAATCAAACAAACTAAAGAAGGCATTTTCATTCATCAAACTAAGTATACAAAGGAAATACTAAAGAAGTTTGGGAATGAAAATCATAAGGGAGTAGGTACTCCAATGAATTCTACTAGTAAGCTAGACAAAGATGAAAAAGAGAAGAGTATTGATATTAAGCTTTATAGAGGACTAATTGGATCCTTGCTCTACCTTACTGCTAGTAGACCAGACATCATATTTAGTGTAGGAATATGTGCTAGATACCAATCAGATTCTAAGGAGTCACATTTAAGTGCTGTTAAAAGAATTCTTAGATATTTAAGAGGAACTACGAATATTGGATTATGGTACTCAAGAGACTCTTGTCTAGATTTGCTTGCATATTCAGATGCTGATTTTGCTGGATGTAAATTAGATAGGAGAGCACTAGTGGCACATGTCAATTCTTAGGAAACAACTTAGTATCATGGTTTAGCAAAAAGCAGAATTCAGTGGCACTGTCAACAGCTGAAGCTGAATATATAGCTGCTGGTAGTTGTTGTGCTTAAGTACTATGGCTTAAGCAACAACTAGAGGACTATGGAGTTAAGCTAGATAATATTCCTATTAAGTGTGATAATACTAGTGCCATCAATCTTACTAAAAATCCGGTTCAACATTCTAAAGCCAAACACATAGAAATACGATATCATTTTATTAGGGATCATGTGCAAAATGGAAACATATGTATTGAGCATATATGCACTGAAAAACAATTAGCCGACATATTTACAAAACTATTGAGTGAAGATAGATTCTGCACGCTAAGGAGGGAATTAGGCATATGTGATCCTTTTTATTGAAGAAATATAAAAGGGAGCAAGTAGTCTCATGATACATTCCTCCAATTTCAAAAAACCCATGAAACATGAGTCAAACTTGTTATCTATAGATTCCTTACTCATGTATCATTGTCCCAGAAAGAATTTATAAGGATTGGAAGCAAGGAAAATTTTTAGAAGCAAAAAGAAAGAGAAAAGAAAAAATTCTGCACTTGGGTCGACCCAACGTCCAAGAAAATTCTTGAGTCGACCCAACGTCGGGACCCCACTGTTAAAAGGAGGACCCGAGAGCATTGTTAGGGCACTGTTTGCCCTTGTCCTCTTCTGAATACTCTATTCCCCACTCTCCAAACTCCTCCAAACATCTCCAAACAGTAGATTACCTTAAGATCTTGGAGAAATGGGACCCAAAAGAGCCGTAGCCAAGAGATCCGGGAGAGTCCCACGGATCCAACGTGAGGAAAGACATGCTACGGAGCCATCTACAGTGTCTCCACAACGTGAGGCACGTGCCGAGCCACCTCCTCCTCCTTCCCCCTCAGTAATACTTGCAAGATTTGCGGGGAGACCAGTTACAACGGGGAGAAGGATCCATTCCGAGTTCTTTGATCAAGAAGGGTTCCGTTTGAGGGAATGGATCCAAAGGCAAGGTTGGGAGTATCTTTGCTCCCTAGATGTGATGATCTA
Source organism: Phoenix dactylifera (assembly GCF_009389715.1). Taxonomy (NCBI): domain Eukaryota; kingdom Viridiplantae; phylum Streptophyta; class Magnoliopsida; order Arecales; family Arecaceae; genus Phoenix; species Phoenix dactylifera. The sequence continues at coordinate 27,278,462 of NC_052395.1, forward strand.
CCCCGGATTAGTTCGGAAGTTCTATGCCTTCCTCAAAACTGGAATGGGAGGGCTTATTTCGGAAGTTCGAGGAGTTAGGATTCGAGTTTTCGAGGAGAGTTTGAGTGAGCTACTTCATCTTCCATGTGAAGGAGCCACTCCGGAAAAGCCAGAAAACAAGATGAGAGCCCTGCAGTTGATAATGGAAAATGAAGACTTCGACTTTTCGGAGAAGGTAATAGCAAGCTCTCTATCTGCTGAAATGAGATTACTGCTCAGTATTATAAATAGGATTTTATTTCCGAAGAGCGGAAGATTCGATCTCATCACTGAGCGAGATCTTGTAGTGATGGAGCACATTATTCAGGGTATTCTCCTGAATCTCCCGGCCATGATACTGAGGCAGATGAGGAAGGTGATCTGCAACTCTAGAGTATCCCTACCTTATGGTATGATACTCACTTTGATTTTTCGACAGCACGGTATATCTGTCGAGGGGGAGGTATCCAGGTATCTGCTTCATACTGATACATACACTGCACGGACACTTATACGTATGGGCTATGAGAAAGTGAACGGGCAGTGGGTTCATACTGGAGCAGGGATTCAGGATGAGGCACCAGAGGGTGATGCACCAGATATTGGAGACCCTATCCCTGAGGATGAGGAGCATATGGATCATCCTACTGCACCTTCAGAGGCTGGACCATCGTCATCTGTTCCTCCGAGAGATACAGATGAGTTCTGGAGTAGGATGACTGAGATCATGTCAGCTCAGGCGAGGACTATCACTGACGGGCTGACGAGCAGATTAGATAGTATGTCAGCTCAGGCGAGGACTATTACTGATGGGCTGACGAGCCGATTGGACATGATGTCTGCTGAGATCAGTGATCTGAGGCAGCAGATAGGAGCACTCCGGAGAGAGAGATCCATGGACCATCTGTGCCATAGGCTGCTGAGTCAGAGATTTCGGCACAGAGTCATCCAGCTCGTCGAGCTCCACGCCAGACACAGTCTCACCAGGCTCGACCTCCCCTCGCCACATACACTAGGAGGATGAGGACTAGATCCCAGCCATTAGATACTCCCTAGGCTGATATTAGCATTTCTGTTTAGAGCCTAGGCTAGATATCTAGTTCTCATATGTATTTTGTGTTTATCATGTATCTTTAAACTTTGATTAAGGAACATTGTAATTGCTTTTGTTTTTGGCATGAATGTACTAAAATGTTCCTATTTTGATCAATGAAGTTTGAATGTTTGTTATTTATTGTGTCTTTTCCCATGCACCTATTTGATGATAACAAAAAGGGGGAGAAGTAAAGAAAGAGTAATAAGAAGTTGAAGTAAAGAAAGAGAAATAACGAGGAGAAATAAGAAATTGTGTAAGAAAAGAGAAATTACTTGTAAAACAAATTGAAAATCATATAGGAAAGCATATACATTTAAGGGGGAGCAATTTGTAACAATGAAAATGATCAAATCAAAAATTTCTATCGAATCTCAGAATTTGGCACATAGAATTTCAGAATTTGGCACGCACCTTTCACACCTCGATACATAACCTGAAACTCATGTTTTATCTCAAATTTTTGGAGTTTCATATTTAATGAATTATAAATGAAAGGGAGAGCAATTCAAAAAGTCAAATTGGCAACATTTGAATGATATAGGGGGAGACTTCACTCTTATATTTTGAAAAGCTGAATTTCAGCAAGTTAAGCCCTTTTAAAACTAATTTTAAGATAAGTATCAATAGGCTCATACTCTTTATTTTGTAATCATCAAAAAGGGGGAGATTGAGGATGATAGTGTTATTTTGATGATTAACAAGCAATTATCAAGAGTATGTTATAAGTTAAATCGATACTTCATTTATAAGTCTGTTACTCTCAGTATATTTGTATAAATTGATAAAGATACATTTCATTATTTATATGAATGAATCTAACCTTGAGATGCAGCAAAGTGTGGATTGAGTCGACCCAAAGGATGATTGGGTCGACCCCGGCACATCAGGAAATCATTTGGCACACTTCTGCAAAAATGGCACAGATGAACAGTAAGTTGGGTCGACCCAAGGAAAGCATGAGTCGACCCAAACATCAAGCTTCTCAACAACTCAGAAATTAGTTCTCTGAAAATACTGAGAGGGTCGACCCAAGATAAAGTTGAGTCGACCCAAGCTTGAGTCGACCCAAACCCTGAGTGGGTCGACCCAAAGGCAAGACAGAACAGATGACAGAAAAGGTTCTCTGGAAACCCTGTTAGGGTCGACCCAAGAAGAAGTTGAGTCGACCCAACTGTACCTTGAGTCGACCCAAAGAAAGGTTGGGTCGACCCAAGTGAAGGAAGGCTGAATTGCAAGTTTCTGTGTTTCTGAGAGGGTCGACCCAAGGAATGTTTGAGTCGACCCAAGTGAAAGTTGGGTCGACCCAAGGACAGGTTGAGCCGACCCAAACACGGGCAGAAGCATAACGGCTAGTTCTGCAGAAATACTTTTTGTCCTTCCAACAGTGAGAAACGGCTAGTTTTTGAATTCTAACCATTGGGGCTTGTCCAATGGATGTAGGAAACTATTTAAAGTGGCACTATTCATCAGATAGAATATCCTTTCCAAAGAATATCAAAGAGTACACAAGAAAGAGAAAGTGCCCTAATCTTCCTCATCCAAGTGCTTCATTCAAAAGTCAAAAGAAAGGGGTTGAGCAGATTCAAAGAGTCATCAAGAGCTCCATCCACCCTTGAAGTGTGAAGCATCCTTGACAAAGAAGAGAGAAGTCACTTCAAGCGATAAATACTCTCTAAACTCTTCTTTGTAGATTATATTGTTTTATTTGCTCATCTAGGAGTTTAAATCTTCTTTCTTTGTTTATTAAACTACTTGTAAAGGTTGGTTGGTTAGCCCGCAAAACCAACGGAATAGGTTGATTGGTGAACCCGGAAAACCAATTGTAAAGGTTCGTTGGTGAGCCCGTAAAACCAACATAGGTTCGTTGGTGAGCCCGTAAAACCAACATAGGTTTTTGGTGAACTCGGAAAACCAAAGTGTAAAGGTTTTTGGATTGTGAGCCCGGAAAACAATCCAACTGTAATCCGCAGGATTATAGTGAATTCCCAAGGGATCGCTTGGGGAGTGGACGTAGGTGCTAAGGAGAGCACCGAACCACTATACTTCTTGTTGTTTGTATTGTGATTTGTTTAAGTTTACTAACTCTTCATTTAACACAAGTAAGATAGTTAAAATTAAAAGAAACCAATTCACCCCCCCTCTTGGCTTGTCACCTTGGGCAACACTCTCAATCCATTCCTTTGCATGCTTGGGATGTGGAGTCAGTAAGAAAAATGATCGACGGCTTCGCACTCCTAGAGAGGGTCACACCAAAGACGCTTATTGGCAAGGATCTCTCAATCATTAAAGTGCTTGCCTGTTGCAACAAGCAAGAAGATATCCTGCAGATCACATGGGCAATTCTAGGCAAAACTACTTACAAGGTTTGGGTAGTAATCAAGGATGCCACAACCGGAAGTCCACTGTCCTTCGACATATGTCCAAGAATGGATTGGAAGGAAATCTGGATGCCAAGAAACCCCTTTTTCCAAAATCAAGATGATGCTCCTCATCGGTGTAATGAGGATGCTCATGAAGGACCCTTCTCGCATGGTGGGAATAGAGGGGAGGAAGCTATACTTTTAGAAGAGGATGATACAACCATAGAGATAACTAATCGAGATGACTCTAGTCCTGAGAACCCTCGTCAAAAAAAGGTGGCTGGCTTTGTCTCTATTATCCATTTCTCTGTGTTGCTGTCTCTGCCACCCCGCACGCCACCCACTCAGAAGCTGCTTGTCGCACGCCACCCTTCTGAAATGGTTGCATAGTGAACCGGGCCTTACTATACGATCTGGGTGGGAGTAAATTTTAGATTGCTCACCTACTGACGAGGGGCTCGAGAAGCAACCATTGATGGCCAATTTAATTTCATTGGACAGCTCTGCCACACCCAAGAGTACCAAAGCTTCTTTCCCTCTTCCTTTTCTTGGCAGTCATTCAAATCTGTTGGTGTAGGAGAATGAAGATGCATTCAGTAGCATTAATGAGTTACTAAGAGAAGGCTGCCCAGCCATTGACTTCTTTCTGCAAACAGCAATGGATGGCTCCCCCCATATAGGACATAGCAATAGTAATGTGGAGATCTACCAAATCTCCATGATTCTTCTGGTGTCAAGATAACTCGAGAGATATTTTGGAAGGTTCCACGAGATCCCACCGGGAGTTACATGGTGCCGAAGGGGATGAAACCCAAGCATGTAGAGTTGATCAAATCAAAAAGTGCTCTAACCTACCTATTGTTGATGCTGGAGTATTGACCCTACCTCGCGTGGGGTCATCTTTGGCTGTTGGGGTGGAGTCCACTCGCTCAGTTCCAAAACTGCAGGAAAAGGTCGAGACCATTGATGGCACTTCTGACTCTTAGGTGGGGACTCGGTTTGAGGCTCAAATCCCTGAAGCACCCGGAGTTTGTAAATCCTCTCAGCTGAAGGCTATGAGGATTGTTAAGGCAGCCACTTCCAAACTCATCTCAACAAGACGGAAAAAGAAAATCTCCAGTCTTGACACTAAACTCAACCTTCTCCATGCTATGCGCCTATTGAGCTCTGTTTCTCACCATCTTCTTTTAGAATGGGGGAAGGCATGCAGATTCACTTTCTCTGAAGAAGTGGCTAATGAGGTGGTGAACACATTGATTGAACTAGAGAAAGAGAAGGCTGCAATAGTCATTATTTAAAAAGAGTTGCTGAAGCTATTGAATGGAAGGTTTAATGATGATACTTAAAATCCATAGATTCCTCTTCCTTTTGTTCTTTGTTCTTCCTTTTTGTTGTTGTTAGCGATTTGATGTTGAATTTCCGCTTTGCAATTGTAGTTACTCAGGCCATCTCTTTCTTAGATATTGTACCTTTGCTAATGTTATCCCCTCTGATTGTTGGCCTTATCTTTGGGAGCTTCCAGAATCTATTGACCGCTTGAATGATTTGTTGGATTGCCCCACAGCGGCGCGACGTTCGCGGCGGAATCCGCATGCCGGGCCCGGTGCATCGCATACGCCGGAACAGGATCGGTAGATTTCAAAATTTTTCTGAATCAAAATGATTCAGAACCCTTTTGAATTAAGATGGGGACTAAACTAAGATCTAATAATTAATTATGAATTGTTAAACTACTAGAAAATCAGAAATATAAAAGTTCAAATGAAGATCTCATCTTCACCTTTGTGCGGGTAGAAGAACACCGCAACCGATGATCGTGGTTTGGTTCCTTGTAGCCGCACAAACGTCCGGCCTCTACAAGTATCCACACGAGGTTGCTGAAGATCAGAGATGGGGCTTCACCGGGGTGCTAGCTCCTTGCAAAAGCCTCTCTTGGATGTCGAAGAAGAAGGAAGAAGAAATCACAAGGATCCCACCTTATGCAGCCTTCAAAAGGAAGAAGAAAACCCTTCACTGTTTTTCTTCTTTTCTCTCCTTTTTCTTGCTGATTTAAATATCCCAAAAAATCCTTCTTGCTGCCCCACGGCTGGGAGAAGTTTTCATCTGAAAGCATGGGACGTGGGGCTCCCATTTATAGGGTTCAAAACCCTAGGCGCCAAGGGTCCTAGTCCCACTAGGATTCCTTGGCGCCTCCCCCTTTTTTTTTTTTTCTTGCATTGGCGGGCCCCTTGATTCCTTGAATCAAGGGGCGCTGGCTCCCAGCAAAGAAGGAGAGGGGGCCACGCTCCTCCTTGCCCTCTTGGCTGCCCCTTCTTACCAATTTTTGACTCCTCAAAATAGGGCATTAAAAGGGAGGCTCCATATAAAGAAAAAAGGCTGAATTTAGGTAGGATTTTTGGGACTCGATCTAGCCAACTCTTGACTAGGATTTGAGTCAAATTTCTTTTGGATCAGACCCATCATAATTTGACTTAATTAATCAGCAATAAAAAACTTAATTATAATCTAATTATAATTATTTAATTCTTCTATTTAACTCACTAACTCTTAGTGGGTTATTTTGTACATCAATCTTATTGACAATTGACATTGTGATTCCAAATCACAAATCGACAATCCTAATAATCAGAACCTCTAATGTGTGTGACCTCATAGGTTCTAATCTGACTGGCAATGAGACATATTGAGATCTCCATCTCAGTATCATTGAAAACTCCTTTCAATGGGTTGGAACGATTCCAACTCAACTCATTAGGGTTTATCGATCATCAAGATAATCCCTATGAGTCCCACCATCCACCAGTGACACCTAGCAGCATGTAGTGGCTACCCAGCAGAATAGAATGATGAACCTCTAGGTGCAGTTGTCATGTGTTACAGTCCTTCTATCGTGGATCCCTACAAGACGGAGGTCATGGATAACTCGTCAAACCCCTTCGTCTGTCATATATCAAAATTTATTCGACTTAAGTTCGAGAGTGGAAAACTCTTTCTCCACTATGCAATCTGCCCTGGCCGAGGTCTTACTGTGGAGTGATTGATTAAAACCCTATTTGATTTTGATGAGCTCAAAGCATTTGAGTATATCTCTTGTTTACTAATGAATTCAATTAAGTGTTTCAGTGAAAATCTTGTCTAAGTGTCTCTAGACTTAGTTCATAATATTTTGGATAAGTTAAGAAGTCAGCCTGAACCAAAGTCTGAGACTCGAGTCGACTCCAGAGTATCACGAGTCGACTCCAAGCGTATCAAGTTCACTGGCACGGGCTCGAGTCGACTCCGGATAAGTACGAGTCGACTCCGACTTAGAACAGACAGACGAACAGAAAGCATCAACTCAAAACCTGTCAGCGAGTCGACTCCTGAAGTGCGCGAGTCGACTCCGATGTTCACCGAGTCGACTCCAGGGTAGCAAGAGTCGACTCCAAGGAGCCACAGGCAGAAAAGTCAGAGAGCAGTTTTCGGGTCTGAGATTCGAGTCGACTCCAGTGGAACGCGAGTCGACTCCGATGGTTGGCAAGTTGACTTCAAAGAAAGTGAGAGTCGACTCTCAGAGGAACACAAGGAAAAAGTCAGAGAACATTTTTCGAACTCTGAGATTCGAGTCGACTCCCGCAATACGCGAGTCGACTCCGAGACTCCGCGACCACAAAGAAGACAGAAGACCAATTTACTGTCTCTGAGATTCGAGTCGACTCCCAGACAGCTAGAGTCGACTCCAAGGCAGCTCTACATCAAAAAGACAGAAGACAGTGTTTCGGAAACTGAGAGCCGAGTCGACTCCGAGGAAGTTTGAGTCGACTCCAAGACTGGACGAGGCAAAAGACAGAAGATAGGGTGTTCGGGCTCTGAGCGCCGAGTCGACTCCCAGGATTGTCGAGTCGACTCGAGTGGACCAAATTCAAAAATAGATCCACGGACTCCATGGGATGAGCCGACTCCAAGAAAGCCAAGTCAGCTCCAGAAGTTGGCGAGTCGACTCCAGGTCAAGACGAGTCGACTCCCAGTCTAAGAAGCTACTTTAATTCAAATCCGAAACAGTTGCCGAGTCGACTCCAGAAAAGCATGAGTCGACTCCCGCTACAGCCGAGTCGACTCCTGATCGCGCGAGTCGACTCCAACCCACCAACGGACACATTGTCAGGGTGTACAGAGTGTGCAGAACGGGCAGAAAAAGCTCTCTAACGGCTAGTTTCCGTGGGGGTTGGTTTAAATAGCCACAGAGGACTGTAGCAAAGAAGACAACAACCATTCCACTCCAAGTAATCAAGCTTTCAATCTCTGCAACTTGTTCTTCAACGAAAAAGAGGGAAGAGCAGCATTAACTGCATCCACCTACTTCTTCCCAACATTGAAAGAGCCTCCTCCTGCATTCAAGTCGACTACACATTCAAGAGGAGATCCGAAGTTCAAGAAGCCCTTCCTCTTCTCCAACTTAAAAGCGTTTGAGGGCTCTTAACTTCGTTATTGTTCATATTGCCATTTATCTGCTTTTGAGAAGCTGTATTTTTCTGTTTGTTCTTTTCATCTACACATTGTCTTTGCTTGGTTCAATCGGAGGATTGAATCAAGGGTATAGAGGTTGGTTGGTGAGCCGAGTGTAAAACCAACGTGTAAGGGTTCGATTGTGATCCCGGGAAAACAATCGGGGTTGGTTCTAGTCGGTGAGCCTGGGAAAACCGATCGAGTTCGTTGTGAGCTCGTAAAACAACAAGTTTGGTTGTGAGCTTGGAATTCAACCGGCTGTAATCCAAGGGGTTATAGTGAATTCCCAAGTGAGACTTGGGAGTGGACGTAGGAGCAAGGGTTAGCTCCGAACCACTATAAAACTTGGTGTTTGTGATTGATTGTCTCTCTTTCTCTTACTCTCATATCACTCACAGCACATAGCAATTAATCGAACAACTTGCAATAGCTTTAATTAGTCATCCACATCGTTTTAAATTGTAAGATTATTTTAAAACCCAATTCACCCCCCCTCTTGGGTTGTCTATCTGGGCAACAAGTGGTATCAGAGCCTAAACTTTTCCACCCAAGAGTAAAAGATCGAAATGACAACCCCATTTGGATCTTCCCACATTGAGGGTCAGTCCACCCAAAGACCCCCATTCTTTAATGGATCCGACTACTCATATTGGAAGGCTAGGATGAGAATATTCATCCAAGCCCAAGACTATGAGATGTGGACCATTGTAGTAAATGGGCCATACATCCCATCCATATATGTAGAGGATGTCACGGTACCCAAACTAGAAAAGGATTGGGATGAACATGACATGAGAAAGGCACAACTAAACTCTAAAGCTATGAATGTGCTTTATTGTGCCTTAGATAGAAATGAATTCAATAGGGTCTCAACTTGCAATTCTGCAAAAGAGATTTGGGACAGACTTGAAGTGACCCATGAGGGCACGAATCAAGTCAAAGAATCCAAAATAAATATTTTGGTTCATAAGTATGAACTATTTAAAATGGATTCTAATGAAACAATCACATGCATGTTCACTAGGTTTACTGACATTGTCAATGGCCTAAAAAGCCTTGGCAAGAACTATACTAACAGTGAGCTTGTCAGAAAAATCCTTCGTTGTCTACCAAGGTCATGGGAAGCTAAAGTGACGGCAATCCAAGAAGCCAAGGACTTGAACAAGTTACCACTTGAGGAGCTTCTTGGATCCCTAATGACGCACGAGCTAACCATGAAGCAACACAACGAGGAAGAGTCCTCCCATAAGAAAAAGGTAATAGCTCTTAAATCTACTTCATCTAACAAGGACTTGTCTTGCAGTAGCAGCAGTAAAGAAGAAGAACATGAGGAAGATGATGGTGAGGCTCTTCTTGTGCGCAAATTCAGAAAATTCATCAACCACAAGAAGTCCTATCATCAAAGGAGAGGCCCCTCAAATTCCTACCGCAAGGACAAAGGTAAGGAAAGGGAAAATGAGGGGATTGGCTGCTATGAGTGTAAAAAACCGGAACACATCAGAGCTGAGTGTCCCTTACTAAAGAAGGGCAACAAGTACAAGAAGAAGAAAGCCCTCGTCACCACCTTATCGGACTCCGACGCATCATCTTCATCATCGGATGAAGAACAAGAAGAAAAGGCCAATTTGTGCTTCATGGCCAATGAAAATGAGGTAACATCTGAATCTCATCTCGATTTTTCTTTTGATGAACTTTATGATGCATTTAATGAATTAATGATAGAATATAAGGCCATAAATCTTAAGAATAAAGAACTAAAAATAGCTAAACAATCATACATACTTAAATGCAATAAACTAGTTAAGGATAAGGACTGTATCACCATAGAAAATCTAGAACTTAAGACAAGCAACCAACTCTTAATTAAGAAAACTAACACCTTAAGTAAAGATAACGAAGAACTAACTAAGAAATTTTCAGAACTTAAAAACCATAAACAAATCTTAAACAAGGATCTCACAAAAGAACTAAATGATCTAAAAGCAGAAAATCAAACACTAACTAAAGAACTTAACAAATACAAACCTTTGGTTGAAAAATTTACATATAGTTCTGAAAAGTTAAATATGATACTAAATAGTCAACGAGCAGTATTTAATAAAGCGGATTTAGGATATAAACCAAGAAATAAACAAAAACTTCTTAGTAACTTCTTTGTTAAAGCTGGGGAAAGTAAAACTAAGAAAATAACCTGCTTTTGTTGTGGAACTATAGGTCATAAAGCAAATGTGTGTAATTTTAGGAAAGGTAAAACAAAAAGGAAAATTAAAAGGGTATGGGTTCCAAAAGGAACCAACTTGACTAACCATGAAGGACCCAAGAAAACTTGGGTACCTAAGATGATATGATTTGCTTGTGTAGGAGTGTCTTGCAGCCAAGGTCAACAAAAACTGCTGGTATTTGGATAGTGGCTGCTCAAGACACATGACGGGTGACAAGGATCAATTTTTCACCCTTGAAGCTAAGAAGGGAGGTGCTGTGACTTTTGGAGACAATAACCAAGGTCACATCATTGGTATTGGTAAAGTTCAAATTACCCCTTCTACTTTTATTGATAATGTTAGATATGTTGATGGTCTTAAGCATAACTTATTAAGCATTAGTCAATTATGTGATAAAGGGTATGATGTTATGTTTAAACCATCACTATGCATTATAACAAACCCTAATGACAATAGTTTAGTTTTTAAAGGAATTAGATGTGGGAATGTGTATGTTGTAGACCTTGAAGATCTTGCCAAACATAACCAATGTCTAGTTGTTAATGAAACTAAGGATAATGATGCTAGCTGGTTATGGCACCGTAAGTTAGGTCATGCAAGCATGGACACAATAACTAAACTAGTTAAAAGAGATTCCGTGATAGGTTTGCCAAAATTAAAATTTGAGAAGAACAAAATATGTGAAGCATGTCAATTTGGCAAACAATCTAGGAACTCATTTAAATCCATAAAATGTGTCTCTATATCTAGACCTCTAGAATTATTACACATGGACCTATTCGGACCAACTAGAACCACTAGCCTAGGTGGAAATAAATATGGTCTAGTTATTGTAGATGACTATTCTAGATACACTTGGGTTATGTTCTTAGCACATAAAGATCAAGCTTTTTCAGTATTTAAAAAGTTTCATAAGGAAGTAACCAATGCTAGAGATACTTCAGTAATAGCCATTAGAAGTGACCATGGTACCGAATTCGAAAATCAGTCATTTGATGAGTTTTGTAGTAAAAAGGGGATAACCCATAATTTTTCTGCACCTAGGACACCACAACAAAATGGAGTTGTGGAGAGGAAAAATAGAACTCTAGAGGAAATGGCTAGAACTATGTTATGTGAAAGTAACCTCCCTAAGTACTTTTGGGGAGAAGCCATTAATACTTCTTGTCATATATTAAATAGAGTTCTATTGAGACCCATCATAAAGAAAACACCTTATGAACTTTGGAAAAACAGAAAACCAAAAGTTAATTACTTTCATGTTTTTGGATGTAGGTGTTTTGTTCATAATAATGGGAAAGATAATCTAGGTAAATTTGACTCTAAATCTGATGAGGGAATATTCTTAGGTTACTCTACAACTAGTAAAGCCTATAGAGTCTTTAATAAAAGAACCTTAGTTATAGAAGAATCTATACATGTTGTATTTGATGATTCTAGTGACATCTCCTCTAGTAAGAAAGTTAACTTTGATGATGATGCTGAAATTCTTGAAGAAAAGATAGATGAGATGACATTACAAGATGATAATCAAAAATTGATTGAAGGAGCATCATCAAGCCAAGAGGCTATTGTGAATCATGGGCTAACTAAAGCTTGGAGGTATGCTCACGGGCATCCTAAGGAACTAATTCTAGATGATCCATCTCAACCGGTTAGGACTAGAGCATCTCTTAGGAATTTAAATAACCATCTAGCTTTCGTCTCACACTTTGAGCCCAAACATATAGAAGAAGCCGAAAATGATGTAAATTGGATAAATGCAATGCAAGAAGAATTAAACCAATTTACTAGAAACAAGGTATGGAATCTAGTAGAGAGACCTTCTGAATATCCGATTATAGGTACTAAATGGATTTATAAAAATAAACTTGATGAAAATGGAATTGTTATAAGGAATAAGGCTAGACTAGTAGCAAAGGGTTATAATCAAGAAGAAGGTATAGATTTTGATGAAACCTTTGCTCCTGTAGCTAGACTTGAGGCTATTAGATTATTATTAGCATATGCATGCTCTAAGGATTTCAAACTATTTCAAATGGATGTAAAAAGTGCATTTTTAAATGGGTATATAAATGAGGAGGTATATGTAGAACAACCTCCTGGTTTTAAAAATCATCAATACCCTAATCATGTATATAAACTGAACAAAGCACTTTATGGTTTAAAACAAGCACCTAGAGCATGGTATGAGAGACTTAGCAAATTCCTATTAGAACATGAATTCTCTAGGGGAAATGTAGATACAACCCTATTTCTGAAAAAGCAAAACAAAGATATGTTATTAGTACAGATTTATGTTGATGATATCATTTTCGGTGCTACTAACAATCACCTCTGCGAAGAATTTGCTGATTTGATGCAGAGTGAATTTGAGATGAGCATGATGGGAGAGCTGAACTACTTCCTCGGGCTTCAAATCAAACAGTCTGAAGGAGGCATCTTCATCAATCAAGCCAAATATATCAAGGAGATGCTCAAGAAGTTTGATATGGAGGGAAACAAGTCAATCAGCACCCCCATGAGCTCATCATGCAAATTAGACCAAGATGAATCAGGTAAATCTGTAGATCAGAAACTGTATAGAGGTATGATAGGATCTTTATTGTATCTTACTGCAAGTAGACCTGATATTATGTTTAGTGTCTGCATGTGTGCTAGATATCAGGCTAATCCTAAGGAATCACATCTAGTTGCAGTTAAGAGAATTTTTCAATACTTAATAGGAACTAAGAATATAGGGTTATGGTACTCTAAAGAATCTAGCCTAAACTTAATAGGATACACAGATTCAGACTTCGCTGGATGTAAGCTTGATAGAAAAAGTATCAGCGGGTCTTGTCAATTTCTAGGAGAAAACCTAATCTCATGGTTTAGCAAGAAACAAAACTCGGTTGCATTATCTACTGCTGAAGCTGAATATGTTGCAGCCGGGAGTTGTTGTGCTCAAATCTTGTGGATCAAACAACAATTAGAAGATTATGGCATTAAACAAGATAAAATACCTATTAACTGTGATAATACAAGTGCCATTAATCTAACTAAAAATCCAATTCAGCATTCAAGAACTAAACACATTGAGATAAGACATCACTTCATAAGAGATCATGTACTGAATGGTGATGTGACACTACAATTTGTTTGTACTGATGATCAATTAGCAGACATTTTTACAAAACCCCTAAGTGAAGAGAGGTTTAGTGTGCTTAGGAGGGGATTAGGAGTGATTGATCCATCCTAGTGGTAGTTTCCACTAGATTCGTTGATTTTGATGATTAGATTGTGGCTAAAATAGAGTTTCTTTTCAATGATCATCAAATCAGATCATAATTTAGTGATTTTCCCTCATTCGGCACGAACATAACATGATTTTTAGGTGCGTGCCAAAGTTAGAGACGACTCGAGTAAGTTTCAGAGTCGGCTCCTAAGGGGGAGTCGACTCGCGCATTTGCGGGAGTCGACTCGCAAAGATGGCAGCAGAGGGGGAGTCGACTCTCATATAGTCGGGAGTCGACTCGAGGTCTACAGGCGCATAAGGAGAGTCGACTCGCGCATATTCTGGAGTCGACTCGAGGTCGAGTCGACTCGCGACTCAGTGGAGTCGACTCGCAGTCGGGATCCGACTTTTTAACCCTAACTTTGTCGTTTCGAAAACACTTCTTTCTCAGCCGCCACTGTTCACAAGCCCTAGAGTCGACTCCTAGGTCGTCCCCGGTCGTCCCAAAGGCCTTTTCCCGTCGATTTTTCACCGTCCCTTAGGGTTTTTCCTCCCTTCCTAGGTCGTCCCCGATCGTTCCCAAGCCTTCTCCGTCGACCTTTCACCATCCTTTAGGTTTTCATCTCGTTCTAGGTCATTATGCCGCGTAAAACCGTAGTCCGGAAGAGGTCCCGACCCGAGGCCGGTCCCGAGAGGCGCTCCAAGGCTCGGCACGATCCCACGAGGCCACAACCTCCGGCTCGTTCCCCGCCAAGGGCGGTTCCCGCGAGGCCATTAGCCGGGAAGGCTGTCACCACCGGGAGATATGTCGACTTCGACTATCTCTCTCGGGAAGGGTTCACTATAAGTGATAGACTTAGGGCCCAGGGCTTAGAGTACTTCCTCACCTTAGATCTCCCCACATATCCAGGGCTCATTAGAGAGTTTTACGGTACCGTCCATCGGAGAGATGGGGGTATCGAGGGCACGGTAGCCGGTGTCCCTCTGTTCATTACGGAGGATCTTATTGCCCACATCCTCCACCTTCCACTAGTAGGGGTGGCTCCCACACATCCCGAGGACAGGGTTGAGGCCCTTACGGCCGTTCTAGGGCATCCACCCCAGTCACCCTTAGACGAGGTATCCGCTAGCTCACTTCCGATTGAGATGCGGATCCTCCTAAGTATATTGTCTAGGTCCATCTTCCCTAAGACCGGGAGATTTGACTTTGTATCTGAGAGAGACCTAGCTCTCGTGTTCTACATGCTTCATGACACCCCAATCAACTTCCCCAAACTCATATATCGATACATGTGTGAGCCACTAGACAGACCTAGGCTCACTTTGCCCTATGGTATGGTCTTCACCTTGTTATTTAGGGAGTACGAGATTCCTATCCCTGAGGGGGAACCCTTTCGCGCATTGCGATGGACTGATCGCACGCGTGCAGGGACCCTACACAGGATGGGGTTTCGGAAGAGAGAGGGGACATGGGTTAGGAAGTCTTCCATCACCACACAGACCACCAGACCTTCTCCCAGTCCTGAGCCAGACTCTGACCTTTCCGACTTACCAGACTTTCCATCCACTTCTACTCCTACCACCTCCGCCGGACCCTCCTCCTCGGCTCCACCATCCATGGAGGTCCGCATCGCTCCTGAGCAGCTCCAGGAGCTGCGGCAGGAGATAGTCCAAGATCTGAGGGATGAGTTGCTTCGGAAGCTCCGAGGTTCGGTGCCTGCTCCCTCTCCCGCTCCATCTTTAGCGTTGGTCCCTTCCCTGACGGCCGTGACTGACATGACGGCGCATGTGCGGGAAGAGATCTACAACATGAGGACTTTGCTCCAGGCCCAGTTTCATAGCATGAGTGAGGTCACGAGCACCACTCGACAGATGAGGGAGGACATCGGTCGTGACATGCACACCACTACCGAGGGGGCCGAGCGCTTGTCGAATGTGCTCATCGACAAGCTGGACGCACTTCAGACGTCGGTGACTGAGCTCTCTACTACACATAGCAGAGCCACTTCGTCCATTATCACTCAGCTCGGGCATGTTACAGATGCAGTCACCCTCCTCATGGAGCAGAGCAGATTGAGAGGAGGAGCTACATCCTCGAGAGGAGGAGCCACGTCCTCAAGAGGAGGAGATACATCCTCGAGAGGAGGAGCCACGTCCTCGAGAGGAGGAGATACATCTTCGAGAGGAGGAGCTACATCCTCGAGGAGACCATAGCTACTTTTTGTGTTTTGTTTTGACTGTATTGTTTTGCCTTATTTTTTGTACTCTCAAATGTATTTACATGCAAATCAATATAATGAGTAGCCATATTTTCTTCAATTCTGTGCCATTTGATGATTGATTGGTTGTGCCATTGATTGTGTGTGCTTACCTTCTTTTTGATACGATGACAAAAAGGGGGAGAAATATGTATAAAATATGTAAAAGGAATCAATGAAAATAAAAAAAAACTGTTAAAACACACAAAATTTGTTCTAAGTGGATTTGGTACCTCGAGGCTCATTATCTCTCTTTTGGGGCTCATAATGGAGTAATCTCCAGAATCTATTCAAGGGATATTCGGAGATTAGCTGAATCCTACTCAAGAACAAATTGACAGATTTTTCCTCTAAAAATAAAAAATTCAGTTCAAAAACTTCAAAGCATAAAAGGAAATTCAGAGAATCAAAACATAGTAGAATGCATATGTTGAGGGGGAGAATCTGAATATTAATCAAGCTAAATCATTAAAGATATATAAGCCAAACAATTGATTGTATAATATGAAGGCTTATATAATTCCAAATGAAAGGAAGAGCTTTAACTCCGAAATTTATTGTTTCACTCCTTTCAAGCTTGGATAAATTGAATTACCAGACATTTGAATTCAATTATGGATTTTATTTCATTGTTTATTGAGCAATTCACTTTACATATACTCAATGTTTTGTCATCATCAAAAAGGGGGAGATTGTGGAGTGATTGATTAAAACCCTATTTGATTTTGATGAGCTCAAAGCATTTGAGTATATCTCTTGTTTACTAATGAATTCAATTAAGTGTTTCAGTGAAAATCTTGTCTAAGTGTCTCTAGACTTAGTTCATAATATTTTGGATAAGTTAAGAAGTCAACCTGAACCAAAGTCTGAGACTCGAGTCGACTCCAGAGTATCACGAGTCGACTCTAAGCGTATCAAGTTCACTGGCACGGGCTCGAGTCGACTCCGGATAAGTACGAGTCGACTCCGACTTAGAACAGACAGACGAACAGAAAGCATCAACTCAAAACCTGTCAGCGAGTCGACTCCTGAAGTGCGCGAGTCGACTCCGATGTTCACCGAGTCGACTCCAGGGTAGCAAGAGTCGACTCCAAGGAGCCACAGGCAGAAAAGTCAGAGAGCAGTTTTCGGGTCTGAGATTCGAGTCGACTCCAGTGGAACGCGAGTCGACTCCGATGGTTGGCAAGTCGACTTCAAAGAAAGTGAGAGTCGACTCTCAGAGGAATACAAGAAAAAAGTCAGAGAACGTTTTTCGAACTCTGAGATTCGAGTCGACTCCCGCAATACGCGAGTCGACTCCGAGACTCCGCGACCACAAAGAAGACAGAAGACCAATTTACTGTCTCTGAGATTCGAGTCGACTCCCAGATAGCTAGAGTCGACTCCAAGGCAGCTCTACATCAAAAAGACAGAAGACAGTGTTTCGGAAACTGAGAGCCGAGTCGACTCCGGGGAAGTTCGAGTCGACTCCAAGACTGGACGAGGCAAAAGACAGAAGATAGGGAGTTCGGGCTCTGAGCGCCGAGTCGACTCCCAGGATTGTCGAGTCGACTCGAGTGGACCAAATTCAAAAATAGATCCACGGACTCCATGGGATGAGCCGACTCCGAGAAAGCCAAGTCAGCTCCAGAAGTTGGCGAGTCGACTCCAGGTCAAGACGAGTCGACTCCCAGTCTAAGAGGCTACTTTAATTCAAATCCGAAACAGTTGCCGAGTCGACTCCAGAAAAGCATGAGTCGACTCCCGCTACAGCCGAGTCGACTCCTGATCGCGCGAGTCGACTCCAACCCACCAACGGACACATTGTCAGGGTGTACAGAGTGTGCAGAACGGGCAGAAAAAGCTCTCTAACGGCTAGTTTCCGTGGGGGTTGGTTTAAATAGCCACAGAGGATTGTAGCAAAGAAGACAACAACCATTCCACTCCAAGTAATCAAGCTTTCAATCTCTGCAACTTGTTCTTCAACGAAAAAGAGGGAAGAGCAGCATTAACTGCATCCACCTACTTCTTCCCAACATTGAAAGAGCCTCCTCCTGCATTCAAGTCGACTACACATTCAAGAGGAGATCCGAAGTTCAAGAAGCCCTTCCTCTTCTCCAACTTAAAAGCGTTTGAGGGCTCTTAACTTCGTTATTGTTCATATTGCCATTTATCTGCTTTTGAGAAGCTGTATTTTTCTGTTTGTTCTTTTCATCTACACATCGTCTTTGCTTGGTTCAATCGGGGGATTGAATCAAGGGTATAGAGGTTGGTTGGTGAGCCGAGTGTAAAACCAACGTGTAAGGGTTCGATTGTGATCCCGGGAAAACAATCGGGGTTGGTTCTAGTCGGTGAGCCTGGAAAAACCGACCGAGTTCGTTGTGAGCTCGTAAAACAACAAGTTTGGTTGTGAGCTTGGAAAACAACCGGCTGTAGTCCAAGGGGTTATAGTGAATTCCCAAGTGAGACTTGGGGAGTGGACGTAGGAGCAAGGGTTAGCTCCGAACCACTATAAAACTTGGTGTTTGTGATTGATTGTCTCTCTTTCTCTTACTCTCATATCACTCACAGCACATAGCAATTAATCGAACAACTTGCAATAGCTTTAATTAGTCATCCACATCGTTTTAAATTGTAAGATTATTTTAAAACCCAATTCACCCCCCCTCTTGGGTTGTCTATCTGGGCAACACTTACGAACTCAGTCTCATAAATCACATAGGATCTCTCCTTATCTATCAAGGTCGATAGATTCCTTGTAGATGCATACCCTACTCCTACAGTGAACTTACTGCAGCCAATCTACACTGCATGGACCCATATGGCTAGAGACCATGCATTTGTGCAGTCAAACTACAATAACCTCACCGTGAGTAGCCGAAGCATCGCAGGTCAAAGGACTAGTCACACTACTGCAACATCAAGCAAGTCACTGACGAGTGGATAGACATCCAAGTGACTTCTTGTGTTGGTCATGCTCAGTACCCTTGTTCTCTCACAAGCACTTGCACTATTACTTTAGTGTCGCCACACTGTGGACTCGAGTCTCGTCCATCCATAAGGAAAGTAATGTGTGCACTGATCGGATCGATCACCATCCTTGTGATGATCCATTGATCAGGAGCATTCAGAAATTAATCACCAATGATGCATGGCTCAAATTCTTAACTCTTAAGAATACGCATCATCATCTTATTAATTCTTGGACGATTCATAGACACATAAACAATATGAATAGAAAGATGCCTTTTATTTATTCAATAATAAATAGTCAAGTACAAAATTATGTCCCTAGAATTAATAATGTGTCAGCCAAAATTGGCTTCTAGGGCATACATCTAACAATCTCCCACTTGCACTAAAGCCAATCAGTCATGTATCTTAGTCCCATCTTCTCAAGGTGGGCTTCAGTCTTTTGTTGACTTAGCTGCTTAGTGAACGGGTTTGCCACGTTGTCCGCGGAGTCTACTCTCTGCACCTCGACATACTTTTTCTCAACATAGTCGCGTATGAGATGGAAGCGCCGCTCTATATGCTTGGACTTCTGATGAGAGCTTGGTTCCTTAGCAAGAGCTATGGCGCCATTATTATCGCAGTAGAGTGTTATGGCATCTGATGTCATTACATCTAATTCTGCAATGAATTTCTTGAACCAGAAGCCTTCCTTAGCAGCTTTAGAGGCGGCGATGTATTCAGCTTCCATAGTAGAGTCAGCAATGATCGGTTGTTTAGAACTCTTCCAATTCACCGTACCACCATTGCACAAGAACACATATCCAGATGTTGACTTCCTATCATCGACATCAGTCATGAAGTCTGAATCTGTGTACCCTTCTACCTTTAACTCAGATGATCCTCCAAAAACCAAGAATAAATCTTTCGTTCTTCTCAAGTACTTAAGAATATTCTTCACAGCTGTCCAGTGTTCTTCACCTGGATTCGACTGATATCTGCTTGTGACACTCACAGCAAGGACTATATCAGGTCGTGTACATAGCATGGCATACATGAGGCTCCCTATTGCCGATGCATAGGGTATCTTGCTCATGCGTTGAATCTCTTCAGATGTGTTGGGGCACATCTTCTTGGAGAGATGAATTCCATGTCTTAGGGGTATGAGACCCCTCTTGGAGTTTTCCATGCTGAACCTCTTCAGCACCTCCTCTATGTACATTTTCTGTGAAAGGCCAAGCATCCTTTTAGATCTATCTCTATAGACCTTTATTCCCAAAATATAGGATGCTTCCCCAAGGTCTTTCATGGAGAATTCTTTTGACAACCAGACCTTGACCGAGGTTAGCATGGGAATATCATTCCCTATCAGTAGGATGTCGTCCACGTACAGTACGAGAAATACGACAGCGCTCCCACTAACTTTTTTGTAAACACATGGTTCCTCTTCGTTTTTGATGAAATCAAACATTTTGATTGCGTCATCGAAACGAGTGTTCCAACTCCGAGATGTTTGCTTTAGTCCATAGATGGACCTTTGCAGCTTGCAGACCTTGTGATCTCTATCACTGGAAGTGAAACCCAAAGGCTGCTCCATATAGATATCTTCATCAAGATATCCATTCAGGAAAGTAGTTTTAACATCCATCTGCCAGATTTCATAATCATGAAATGCTGCAATGGCAAGCAATGTTCGGATAGATTTTAGCATGGCTACAGGTGAAAAGGTCTCCTGATAGTCAATGCCTTCGCGCTGACTATACCCTTTCGCCACAAGCCTTGCCTTATAGGTCTCTACCTCTCCATCCGAACCTATCTTCCTTTTGTAGATCCATTTGCATCCAATTGGTACAATACCTTCTGGTGGGTCTACTAAGGTCCAGACTTGGTTGGAATGCATGGAGTCTAACTCTGACTTCATAGCTTCCAACCATTTCTCAGAATCGACATCAGATATCGCCTCATTGTAGGTTTTGGGATCCTGTATGTGATCCCTATCTCCCACTAGGAACATTTCCTCGGTATCCTCTTCTAGTATACCTAAGTATCTATCGGAAGGATGGGAGACCCTACTAGATCTACGAGGTGGTCGAGGGACATCGTGTACTGGCTCTGTATGAATGGGTTCAATAGGATCCGTGACTCGTTGCTTTTCAGAGACTTTCTCTTCAAGCTCAATTTTCCTCCCACTGCCTCTATCAAGGATAAACTGGTTTTCCAAGAAGATGGCGTGACGGCTCACAAACACATTGTGATCCTCTGAGACGTAAAAATTGTATCCTAATGACTCTTTAGGATATCCTATAAAACGAGCACTTATGGTCCTAGCCTCTAACTTGTCTGCCTGTAGTCTCTTGACGTGGGCCGGACATCCCCAAATCTTGAGATGACCAAGACTTGGTTTCTTACCATGCCATATTTCATACGGTGTGGTAGGAACGGATTTAGAGGGAACTCTATTCAGTAGATATACTGCGGTAAGGCATCTCCCCAAAGAAACATAGGTAAATCAGTGAAGCTCATCATGGACCTGACCATATCCAATAGGGTCTGGTTCCTCCTCTCTGACGCCCCGTTGAGTTGAGGTGTACCCGAAGGTGTCCACTATGAGACTATGCCGTTTTCCTTGAGATAGTCCCGGAATTTTTTACTAAGGTATTCTCCTCCTCGATCTGATCGAAGAGCCTTAAGAGGTTTTCCAGTTTGTTTTTCTACTTCATTCTTGAACTCTTTGAACTTTTCAAAAGATTCAGACTTGTGTCTCATAAGATACACATACCCATACCGTGAATAATCATCGGTAAAGGTAATAAAGTACGAATAACGTCTCCTGGCTAGCACATCGAATGGGCCACATACATCTGTATGTACTAGGGTAAATATTTCAGTGATCCTCTCCCCATGTCCTACAAAAGGCAATCTAGCCATTTTTTCTTGAAGACAGGACTCACAAACTGGATATGACTCGGAAGTCAATGAGCCGAGAAGCCCATCTTTATCCATTTTGTTCATCCTATCCTCTCCAATATGGCCAAGTCTGAGGTGCCACAAATATTTTTGGTTTATCTCATCTCTGGATCTTTTGGATCCTTTGGCACTCACTTCTTGCTCGGTAACATTCACAGATACATCCATATGTAAATGATAGAGACTGTCAATCATAAAACCACGTGCGACTATTTTATTTCTTAAATAAATAGAACAGCAGTCTTTGTCAAATGTAAAAACATGACCTTCCTGCGCTAGACATAAAACAGAAATCAAATTTCTGCTAGCAACAGGTACATAATAGCAGTCTCTAAGTAATAAACTAAAACCAGACGGTAGTCGCAGATGGTAGGTGCCCACAGCCACAGTAGCAACTTTTGCCCCGTTGCCAACCCGAAGGGTTACCGCACCTTCCGCCAGCCTTCTACTTTCCTTTAGACCCTGCATGGTAGTGCATAGATGAGCACTAGAACCAGAATCTATAACCCAACTAGAAGTAGAAGAAACCGTTAGATTAGTTTCAATTATGAGCAAGTCTATACCTTCTGAAGGTGTGTCACCTTTCTTGTTCTTCAGGCTCTCGAGGTGTGAAGGACAGTTTCTCTTCTAGTGGCCGTCGACATTGCAGTGGAAACATTTTCCTCTGTCGTTAGCCCTTTTCTTTTGAACTTCCTTCTTTGGCTTCTTGTCTTTCTTTTGCTTCTTAGCAGGCTTCTTTTTCTTCCAAGTAGACTTTCTCTTGGAACCAGAAGTCAACTCAGCAGTAAGGACATTGCCCCTTGAACCTTTCAAGGCTCCCTCAGCAGTTACCAACATGTTGATTAGTTCAGTCTTAGTGCATTCAATCTTATTCATATGGTAGTTTACTATAAACTGACCAAATGAATCAGAAAGTGACTGTAGGATCAAATCCACTTGTAATTCCTTGTGCATGTTCATTTCGAGCTTCTCAAGCTCCTCTAGGTCCTTGATCATAGTCAGACCGTGATCATGGACAGACTGCCCTTCGCGCATCTTTGTCTTGAAGAGCCTCTTGGACACTTCAAAACGAGCTGTGCAACTCTGCTCACCATACAACTCTTGCAGGTGTGCCAGTATGTCCCTAGCAGTCTTTATATTTTCATGCTGGTATTGGGTTCATTTGACATGGATGCCATCATATAGCATTTAACTCTAATGTCATCATCCATCCATTTTTGATGCATCTGACGCTGAACATCAGTAGGATGTGTTGGTAGTGTGGGGCTATCTGAATCGAGTATGTAGCATATTTTCTCACAGTCCAAAACAATTTTGAGGTTTCTAAGCCAGTCCTTGTAATTGGTTCCGGTCAGTCGGTTGGTCTCAAGAATACGGGTCAAAGAGTTTGAAGCTGACATTGTATCTGCAGAGAGTAAAGATTCTAGTTAGACTTTTGTACTTGATCCTAATCTGTTCTAAGGTCTTTTAGAACAAATGTAACTCCCACTATTTTCTCGAATTCCTCACACTCCCCTGGTAGGGAAACGGAAATCCCACACGACTAGGATTTCTAGTAGGTACTGCGGTCCCACCAATTTACATGTCACCTCACCAACAGTTATTGGTGACACATAGATTGATGAATGTACAACTCTGTACAATGCTTCTCAAGCATGTTGCAGTGTAACTTGGTCTCTAAGTCATGAAAACCTCACCTAACAGTTATTGGTCCCATTTCTTAGTTAAGTCAGACCCACCGTATAACCGTAGGAATAAAGTCGTCATTGGGTCCTCACCTAACAGTTATTGGTGCCCAACCCCACCTTTACCCTACAACATCTCATGTCTATAGAGAGGTCCAGCCCCCCGATGCAACTTGACCACTGTGTCCAGCCGAGACAAATCAACATCAGAAAGACCTTAGCAGCTCTACTACAGTGGAAGACCTATTGACTTAATATTGGTTAACCAGGTCTTAGTGTTTGCAACTTGAGCTCTTCATAAGAGGTAAGCGAACAATTGGCCAGGTAAGCAGGTGGGAGGCTCCCCTTACTCAGAGAGTAAGGTCCTAATTAAGTAACCACCTTTCATGCTTTCCTAGACACCAATTAGATCAATTAATCTAATATGACTTGCTCATGTCGGTTCACTCTCGACTTGATTGAGGAGGTTTTGATTTAGGTCTCAATTGGGTTTGCTACATCACATGTAAACCTATCTACCCGACTCTCATTCACATCTCATGTAAACGGCACATTGCAGGCAGTTATAATTGCAGCAATAATTAAAGCTAAACTTTAAATAGGTGATGATCATGGATTCTAGTTAGGTCGTATTACAAGCACATGCACGTCAATCGATCAACTGATCTTCAACTCTTGAATTGGTTCCAAGCCTCCTTGATTCGATCCTTGACCAACTCTTGATCCAATCGCCATTAACCGCTTAGACCCCTGCTCATCTCATGTATCATCTTTGACTTGATCGTTGACGTACATCACATCACAAAAATACAACCAGATATAAAGTAAAATAAAAATAAATTACATCTCCCTTTTAGGAGGCACGCAGGCCTCTCAAAACATTAAATAAGATGCATGCAAGCATCTAAAAAATTACATGACATTACAGATCACATCGCAGGTCATTACATTCGATACCAAAAGGGTTTGAATCCTATGATCATCACCACATGCATCTCATGCATGATTTTATCTAATCTGATTTTAATTTTATTATGCAACTGATGACCCAAAGATTGATTCATAGATTGATTTTGATGATCACAAAATCTTGAAGTATAGATACTAATGTTTATGTTGCAAGGAGAAAGATATTTATTTTGCAAGGAACATAGCAAGTTGGGAGAACACAAGAAGGCCTCCAAAGCTCTCAAGTTGGAAGAAAGCTACAATTTATTGGCCCAAGCTTAAAGTTCAAAGGATTCAAATTGGAGGAGTAAAATCAAAGAAAAAAATTCAAAAGAATAGTCTTCGAGTCGACTCCTGAGGAATTCGAGTCGACTCCAATGTTTACCGAGTCGACTCCGGGGAAGTATGAGTCGACTCCTAGGAGTCACAGGCAGAAAAGTCAGAGAGCAGTTTTCGGGTCTGAGATTCGAGTCGACTCCAGTGGAACGCGAGTCGACTCCGATGGTTGGTAGGTCGACTCCAAAGAAAGCAAGAGTCGACTCTCAGCGGAACACAAGGAAAAAGTCAGAGAGCATTTTTGGGACTCTGAGATTCGAGTCGACTCCCGCATTGCACGAGTCGACTCCGAGACTCCGCGACCATCAACAGACAGAAAACCAAGTTACTGCCTCTGAGATTCGAGTCGACTCCCAGACAGCTCGAGTCGACTCCAAGGCAGCGCTACACCAAGATGGCAGAAGGCTGTGTTTCGCAAACTGAGAGCCGAGTCGACTCCAAGGAAGTTCGAGTCGACTCCAAGACTGGACAAGCCAAAAGACAGAGGATCGGAAGTTCGGGCTCTGAGATTCGAGTCGACTCCCAGGACAGTCGAGTCGACTCGAGAGGACAAAATTCAAAATTGGATCCACGGACTTCAGTGGATGAGCCGACTCCGAAATTGCCAAGTCAGCTCCAGAAGTTGGCGAGTCGACTCCAGGTTAAGACGAGTCGACTCCCAGTCGAGGCAAGCACATTAATTCAAATTTGGAACAGTGGCCGAGTCGTCTCCGGTAAAACACGAGCCGACTCCTGCAACAGGCGAGCCGACTCCTGATCGCGCGAGTCGACTCCGATCCCAACGGTAACATTGTCAGGAAATGCAGACTGTGTCCAACGGCTCTTTTTCTTGTCTCTAACGGCTATATTCTTGTTTCCACGCCATCTAAAGCTATAAAAACAAGAAGAGAGCTAGGGGAGAACTCATGGAAGTGGGAGAGATCATCTAGGAAAGAGATCTCAAAGAGATTACAAAGGAAATCTCCCATAAGCACAAAAGGGCCATCCAAAACGAAATAGAGAGAAGAAGAGCATCCAAGTGAATCCGAAAGCTTCCTCTCCATCCGTGTGCTGCCTCGGGGATCCTCTACTTCATGCCAAATCAGAGGAGGATCAAGTAAAGAAGAAGCCGAGCTCCTCCATCTTCAAAACTCGTTTGAGGGCTTCTCTTTACTCTATTTGTTTATATTGTCATATTTGCTTGTTTAAGAAGCTTTGTTTTGTTTTATACTTTGTTTTAATATCTTGTAACTTGATTCAATCAAGGGATTGAATCAAGGGGTTAAGGTTTGTTGGTGAGCCAAAGAAAAACCAACGGTGTTAAGGTTTGTTGGTGAGCCAAAGGGAAAAACCAACGGTGATAGGTTTGTTGGTGAGCCGAGGGTAAAACCAACGTGTAAGGGTTTGATTGTGAGCCCGGGAAAACAATCGGGGTTGGTTCTAGTCGGTGAGCCTGGAAAAACCAACCGAGTTCGTTGTGCGCTTGTAAAACAACAAGTTGGGTTGTGAGCTTGTAAAACAACCGGCTGTAATCGGTAGGATTATAGTGAAATTCCCAAGAGGTCTTGGGGAGTGGATGTAGGTGCTGGGGTGCACCGAACCACTATATGTCCTTTGTGTTTGTAATGCCTCTAGTTATTGTCTAACTAACACACTTACTTACTTGAAAGAGTAGATGCCCTACAAGCCAATTGCAATATGTATTGCGAAGGGTTTTTCTTTTGATTTGTCCAAATCATGTACATGACATTTAAATATAAATAAAGGCATTATATTTTATCATATGCTGTTGATTATATTTATGATAAACTCCTTAGATTAGGGCAATGGTTTTAAGACTATGATGAGATCATACTAGTGAGACTTAAAATCCTAAAATCCTAATCTTAAATATTCCCAGTCATTGGTACATTGAGTCGGGGATCAATGATTACCGGAAAGACTGGCATGTCTTATGTATGCTCGATGCAGAGGATGATTGATCTCACAATCATTTGTGTGGAGACACTAATACAAAGATATGGGTGCTCATTAGAAGAATGAGTTCACTGAATTGACCTACAAAGAGAAATCTTATGAAGTCTTACTTACATGTCAAAAGATGATTCTCTTAGTGGGAGTTGTGCAACTGATCCTTTGACCTGAGATCACCATGGTATCTTGTGCACATGAACCTATGTTTTGGTTTACACTCATTCATGACAATAAGTTATGTACGAGGTCTTCTGGATATGGTGGATTGTGTACGAAGATTATGAGTAGGTCAACAAGGAATTAATCACTTCTAGTAAGAGAAGATAGCATCCTATTTATTCTAATCATATGATAATTCAGGAAGCCTTTGATCAAAGCAGAATGAAAATTAGAAAGAGTTTCTAATGTTTCATTATTTGAATTATCATTAAAAGATTGAGAAAAATATGAATATGAAATTGAGTTTGACATATATTCATACTCATATATATATTTGGGATGCAGTTTGATTAAAGGATTGAATTGCATGGTAACTTGCCACTGAAGGGTATTTTTGGTATTTCCACCAAATTCCATATTTTCCGGGTAGACATGACACGTTGCTAGACGTCAATCTTGTCTTATAGGTTTGATCGAACTAAAGAGTTTAATTCGATCATCAATTAGAAAGAATTCTAATTGTTAGGTTCGGGTTCGCGCAGTTTGGACTTAAATCGATTAGAAGAGTTCTAATCAAGTTGGGTCAACTCGCACTCACACCTATTGCTGGCTAAGTATGGAACCCAATGGGTCACACACAAGAAAACTTATCAAGGGTCTAATTGGATTAGATCATGTTTGCAAGATAAACATCCTAGCAGGTGTTGCAAACCTTAGCTCCTGATTCGAACTGGATTCGAATCTGATTCGAATTGAATTCGAATCTGATTCTTAATTGATCTAATTTGATTAGATCATATTCTAATATGGGTTAGCCAAGAGTTGGCTCCTAATTGGCTTGGTTTGAGTCTAATTGGATTAGATTTGATAAATCATTCATTTTTGACCGTTGGATCAACATTTGGATGAAGAGATGGATCAAATGGATGGCACCATGAATTGGAGCCATTGGATTTTCATCATAGGATGATGGGAGATCATGATGACGTGATGGATATCATTGGGAGGCGTGGAGATGAAAAATAGGTGAAGGAAAGAGAGAGAATACGTGAAGATTAAATGGATAAGGATGAACCATTTATTTGATCTTATCCATTCTCTCTCTTCTCTCTTCATCACGCCTAAGGGATATATGGCGCCTTCTTTCATAGCCTTTGGATCATCATCAACCCTTGATGAATGGATAAGGTTGGTTCCTATTTTTCTTGCGTGAGAAGAAGTGAAAAAAGGGAAGAGTACGGCGCATTTTCATGAAGAGGTGCTTAGGGAATCAAGCGCCACATCATAAGCGCTTGATCTTATCATAACCACTTTTGATACGCCTCTCCCTATTTTTGTGGCGCCTTCTCTCCTCTTATCACGCCCCATCTGAAGGATGTGTGGATGGGATGCATCCTTTGGTGATGCATCCCCACGCCATCTATAAATAGGAATGCTCCCGGTGTTTTCTAATCATCGGAAATCAATCCAACTCTCTCTCTCTCATATCCCTTCTTTCTTACATTAGTTTCTTTCTTTCTAACATTGCTTCTAGTGTGTCCTAAGCCAAGACAAGGTGGTCTTCCTTAGGACAAAAGGATTAGAAGTGATTTTAGAAGGCTAAAGAAAAATAGAAAGGAAGGAAAGCAAGCCATTAGAGTTCTTTCAAAGAATTCTGCATTAAAGGATCAAAAGTCTTTGGAGCTAAAGTCTTGATCAAGTTTTCGTGTGGATCACCATTGGAGGGCGGACACTTGGACGGCTCGTAGAGATTGTACACTTTGGATTAGCGTTTGAGGTATTCTACTAATTCTGCATTTATTTTATATTATTTGATTGTAATCATTAAGGTGATCTAGGCTTAAAAGGGTTTCATGCAAAGGGACTTTATTAAGAAAATTTTTAAAATTCCTAGCTTCCGCTGCCCATTATAACATGCTAGAACCCTTCAGTGGTATCAGAGCTATCCTTAATTGGTTCAATCAAATAATAAATGCATGATGTATGATTATTAATTTACTATGAGATAGTAATGTCATATGCTTAATAAAATGCTGAAATATATGATTCATATATGATATGATATGTAATAAAATATCATGATATGATATTTTCCATATGAAAATATGTTGAAGCATGTTAATTAGTTGCTTATGATTTATACATGCTATGAGATAGCTATGATGCATGATAGCTTATTTTAGATATGTTAAATATATGTTACAATTAAAGAATGTGCTAGAGACTAGTAAGCCCTCAATAAAAATTATATTAAGTCATAGTGTTAAAAAATTTTGAGCTAACCCATTCTAGAACAATTAATCTAATTGGTGTCTAAGAAAAGCACTAAAGGTGGTTACTTAATTAGGACCTTACTCTTTGAGTAAGGGGAGCCTCCCACCTGCTTACCTGGCCAATTGTTTGATTGTCTATTATGGATAAGCTTAATATTGATATAATACTATTGATAGCCTTCCTTCATGCCTCGATATTATTATGTCAAGATCCATGCTAGTTTGTTGTGCTAACACAAAACTTGCAATGGGGACTGATGTTATACCGTCTTGGTGCATTAAGATGCTTATGGCATATTTTAATATATTGCCTTCTTGTGCAACCACAAGGGCAATATTATTCGAATATGACTATATGAAAATGAAGGGTTTGACTTAACTAAAATATTATTGTTTGTTGTGCTAACACAAGGCAATAAGTATTTTAAGAGGACAAAATAAAGTTGAGAATTGCATGAGATGCAATTGGAAAGAGTTTCCTACCTTTGAACTCATAAGAGTTTGTTGTGTAAACACAAGGTTTTTTATGATGAATTAGGATCTCAACCCTACTAAGAAAAATTATATTTTCACGTTTATCATAGGAGAGGGCTATGATATTCGATAAAAATAGTAGGAGACAAATTAGATTAAAGTCCTTATCTAGTTGCAAATATGTCATCATGATTGGTCTGCTTATATTAGTTATGTTCTTGCATATGTAGAATTATTAAATGGCTTCTTCACTTTCACTAAGAGGCATCTTAGATGCCAACAAGTTGACCGGACCAAACTATGTGGACTGGTTGAGGAATTTAAAGATAGTACTCACTCAGGAGAAAATTTCCTATATACTTGAAACCCCTGATCTTGGAGATCTAGGGGATGATGCTACAGAAGAGGAGGTTGCCACACATAAGATGTGGAAAAATGACAGTTTGACTGTCAAATGTATCATACTTGCCTCTATGAGCAATGAATTACAGAGGCAACATGAAGGCATGGACACTCAATCCATACTTCTCAATTTAAAAGAGTTGTATGGAGAACAAAGCAGGACTGCTAGGTATGAGATATCTAAGCAGTTGTTCCGTGCTAGAATGAATGAAGGAACTCCAGTGCAAAACCATGTTCTTATGGTTATAGACTTAATCACTAGATTAAGTCAATTAGGTTTTGCTATGGATAGTGAACTCAGTCAGGATTTGATCCTGCAATCACTGCCTGATTCATTCTCTCAGTTTGTTGTGAACTTTCACATGAACAAGCTGAACACCTCCCTGCCCGAGCTGTTAAATATGCTCAAAACAGCTGAAGGCCATATTAAGAAGGATAAAGGTCCACTCCTTCTTATAGATGGCACTTCTAAAAGGAAATCGGGAAATAAGGGTTCTAAGAAACGATTGAACCCCAAGAGTAGCATCAAAAAGAAAAAAGGAAAGAAAAACTCCGGATCAAGTACCTGTTTTCATTGCGGCAAAGCTGGCCGCTGGAAAAGGAATTGCAAAAGTTTTCTTGCAAGTATGAAGACCGATGCAAGAGTTGCATCAAAAGGTATGTTTATGTTACATGCCAACTTGTCATTAAGTTCTTCAAATTCAAATTCATGGGTATTGGATACCGGCTGTGGTTTTCACATTTGCAAATCTTTGCATGGACTACAGAAAATTAAAATTTTGAAGAAAGGTGACTTCGAGCTGTATGGCGCTGGAGGAGAGTCCATCCAGGCTGAAGCTGTTGGAACCTACAACTTGGAGTTACCTTCGGGAGAGCTCCTACAATTAGAAGATTGTTATTATATGCCCAAAATTATTAGAAATGTAATTTCCATTCCTTTGTTGTTAAAGAAAGGATTTGAAATTAATGGAAAGGGCAATGGTTGCTCTATTTATTTTTCTAATAAGCATCTTTGCAATGGCATTATGAAAAATGGTCTTCTTGTTTTATTACTTAATGACAATGTCTTTCATATTAATAAAAGCAATAAAAGAAAGAGAGAGGAAGTAAATAACACCCTTCTTTGGCATTGCCGACTTGGTCACATAAGTGAATCAAGAATCAACAAGTTATACAAAGAAGAGTTCTTTGATCCTTATGATTATGAATCATTAGGAACTTGTGAATCTTGTCTTATGGATAAAATGACTAAGTCTCCATTCACTGGACATGGAGAAAGGGCAAGTGAGTTATTAGGACTTATACACACAGATGTATGTGGTCCTATGACAACTCCAGCTAGAGGTGGATACTCTTACTTCATCACATTCACTGATGATTTATCAAGGTTCGGATATGTGTATCTTATGAAACATAAATCCGAAGCTTTTGATAAGTTTAAAGAGTATCAAAGTATGGTTGAAAAACAAACCGAAAAGTGTATTAAAATCCTTCGATCTGATCGAGGAGGTGAATACCTTTCTAGTGAGTTTTTAAATCATCTTAAAGAAAAGGGCATTCTCTCTGAATGGACACCTCCGTATACGCCACAATTAAATGGTGTAGTTGAACGGAGGAATCGTACTTTATTAGATATGGTACGGTCCATGATGTGCTTTACTGATCTTCCTATTTCCTTTTGGGGTTTTGCCCTAGAGACTGCTGCACTAATATTAAACAGGGTACCTTCTAAGTCTGTACCTAGCACTCCATATGAGATATGGAGAGGAAAGAAGCCTAATCTTAAGTATCTTAAGATATGGGGTTGTCAAGCTTATGTCAAAAGAAATTTTGGACACAAGCTAAGTGCTAGATCAGATAAATATATTTTTGTAGGTTATCCTAAAGATAGTATAGGATACATCTTCTATCATCCTACCGAACAAAAAGTTTTTGTAGGTAGGCATGCCATTTTCTTAGAAAAGGAGTTTATCTTAGAAAAGGGCAAGGATAGGAAAATAGAACTTGAAGAAGTTCAAGACCTACAAATAGAAACACAAGAAATTCTTCAACCAGATGTACCCATTGATGAGGTACAACCACAACACACATCTACAACCACAACACACATCTCCTCTCCGAAGGTCAGATAGAGTGCGAAGAGCACCTGAGAGGTATGGGTTCATCATTGAGAATGATGAAGCCCACATTGTTCAGAATAATGATCCTCTGACCTATTCGGAAGCTGTCATGAGTAGTGACTCTGACAAATGGCTAGAAGCCATGAAATCCGAAATAGATTCTATGTATACCAACCAAGTATGGACTTTGGTTGATGCACCAGAGGGTGTAAACCCTATAGGTTGCAAATGGGTCTATAAGAAAAAGATTGGAGCAGATGGCCAAGTAGAAACCTACAAAGCTAGATTGGTGGCAAAAGGTTTCAGGCAAAAGCAAGGAATTGACTATGATGAAACTTTTTCGCCAGTAGCTATGCTCAAATCTATTCGGATTTTGCTTGCAATAGCTGCATACTATGATTATGAAATCTGGCAGATGGATGTCAAAACCGCCTTCCTTAATGGTTATCTTGAGGAAGAGGTTTACATGACACAGCCAGAAGGATTTGTCTCAAGTAAGAGAGCAAATCAAGTATGCAAGCTTAAGAGATCCATTTATGGATTAAAGCAAGCATCGAGGAGTTGGAACATCCGTTTTGATACAACAGTCAAAGAGTTTGGTTTTATCAAAAATGTGGATGAACCATGTGTGTACAAGAAGACTAGTGGGAGTGCCATTGTCTTCTTAATATTGTATGTAGATGACATACTGATCATTGGAAATGATATTCTAATGTTACAATCGGTCAAGACTTGGCTGTCAAAAAGCTTTTCCATGAAAG
Source organism: Phoenix dactylifera (assembly GCF_009389715.1). Classification (NCBI taxonomy): domain Eukaryota; kingdom Viridiplantae; phylum Streptophyta; class Magnoliopsida; order Arecales; family Arecaceae; genus Phoenix; species Phoenix dactylifera. Next base: position 27,311,127 of record NC_052395.1, read on the forward strand.
ACTTGGGAGAAGCATCCTATATACTTGGTATAAAGATCTATAGGGATAGATCTAAAAGGATGCTAGGCTTGTCCCAGTCTAGGTACATAGATAATATGCTGAAAAGATTCAGCATGGAAGGAAGTAAAAGAGGTTACTTGCCTATGAGTCATGGCATACGTCTCTCTAAGAAGATGTCTCCTAAGACATCTGAAGAGAGGAATAGAATGAATTCTATTCCCTATGCTTCGGCAGTACGATCGATTATGTATGCTATGCTATGTACTAGGCCTGATGTTGCTTATGCCTTAGGCATAACAAGTAGATTCCAGGCTGATCCAGGAGAGGATCATTGGATAGCTGTGAAAAATATTCTTAAGTACTTGAGAAGGACTAAAGATATTTTTCTAGTTTATGGAGGATCTGAGTTGAAACTAGAAGGATTTTCTGATTCTAGTTTTCAATCAGACCCAGATGATAGCAAGTCCACTTCAGGGTATGTCTTTACCCTAAATGGTGGTGCAGTGAGCTGGAAGAGTTCCAAACAGCAAACTGTAGCTGACTCAACTACTGAGGCAGAATACATTGCTGTAAGTGAAGCCGCTAAGGAAGCTGTCTGGATGAAGAAGTTCATCTCTGAGTTAGGAGTAGTTCCCGAGATTGCTGGACCAGTCCCAGTTTATTGTGATAACACTGGAGCTGTTGCTCAAGCGAAGGAACCAAGGTCTCATCACAAATCCAAGCACATTCTAAGACGCTTCCATCTTGTTCGAGAGATTGTCGAGAGACAAGACATAGTCATTGAACGAGTAGACACCAAGAACAACCTAGCAGACCCGTTCACTAAAGCTCTACCACAACAGCAGTTCGATCGCCACCTCGATTGTATGGGGATAAAATATAAGAGCGATTGGCTTTAGTGCAAGTGGGAGATTGAAAGAGTAGATGCCCTACAAGCCAATTGCAATATGTATTGCGAAGGGTTTTTTCTTTTGATTTGTCCAAATCATGTACATGACATTTAAATATAAATAAAAGCATTATATTTTATCATATGCTGTTGATTATATTTATGATAAACTCCTTAGATTAGGGCAATGGTTTTAAGACTATGATGAGATCATACTAGTGAGACTTAAAATCCTAAAATCCTAATCTTAAATATTCCCAGTCATTGGTACATTGAGTCGGGGATCAATGATTACCGGAAAGACTGGCATGTCTTATGTATGCTCGATGCAGAGGATGATTGATCTCACAATCATTTGTGTGGAGACACTAATACAAAGATATGGGTGCTCATTAGAAGAATGAGTTCACTGAATTGACCTACAAAGAGAAATCTTATGAAGTCTTACTTGATGATTCTCTTAGTGGGAGTTATGCAACTGATCCTTTGACCTGAGATCACCATGGTATCTTGTGCACATGAACCTATGTTTTGGTTTACACTCATTCATGACAATAAGTTATGTACGAGGTCTTCTGGATATGGTGGATTGTGTACGAAGATTATGAGTAGGTCAACAAGGAATTAATCACTTCTAGTAAGAGAAGATAGCATCCTATTTATTCTAATCATATGATAATTCAGGAAGCCTTTGATCAAAGCAGAATGAAAATTAGAAAGAGTTTCTAATGTTTCATTATTTGAATTATCATTAAAAGATTGAGAAATATATGAATATGAAATTGAGTTTGACATATATTCATACTCATATACATATTCGGGATGCAGTTTGATTAAAGGATTGAATTGCATGGTAACTTGCCACTGAAGGGTATTTTTGGTATTTCCACCAAATTCCATATTTTTCGGGTAGACATGACACGTTGCTAGACGTCAATCTTGTCTTATAGGTTTGATCGAACTAAAGAGTTTAATTCGATCATCAATTAGAAAGGAATTCTAATTGTTAGGTTCGGGTTCGCGCAGTTTGGACTTAAATCGATTAGAAGAGTTCTAATCAAGTTGGGTCAACTCGCACTCACACCTATTGCTGGCTAAGTATGGAACCCAATGGGTCACACACAAGAAAACTTATCAAGGGTCTAATTGGATTAGATCATGTTTGCAAGATAAACATCCTAGCAGGTGTTGCAAACCTTAGCTCCTGATTCGAACTGGATTCGAATCTGATTCGAATTGAATTCGAATCTGATTCTTAATTGATCTAATTTGATTAGATCATATTCTAATATGGGTTAGCCAAGAGTTGGCTCCTAATTGGCTTGGTTTGAGTCTAATTGGATTAGATTTGATAAATCATTCATTTTTGACCGTTGGATCAACATTTGGATGAAGAGATGGATCAAATGGATGGCACCATGAATTGGAGCCATTGGATTTTCATCATAGGATGATGGGAGATCATGATGACGTGATGGATATCATTGGGAGGCGTGGAGATGAAAAATAGGTGAAGGAAAGAGAGAGAATACGTGAAGATTAAATGGATAAGGATGAACCATTTATTTGATCTTATCCATTCTCTCTCTTCTCTCTTCATCACGCCTAAGGGATATATGGCGCCTTCTTTCATAGCCTTTGGATCATCATCAACCCTTGATGAATGGATAAGGTTGGTTCCTATTTTTCTTGCGTGAGAAGAAGTGAAAAAAGGGAAGAGTACGGCGCATTTTCATGAAGAGGTGCTTAGGGAATCAAGCGCCACATCATAAGCGCTTGATCTTATCATAACCACTTTTGATACGCCTCTCCCTATTTTTGTGGCGCCTTCTCTCCTCTTATCACGCCCCATCTGAAGGATGTGTGGATGGGATGCATCCTTTGGTGATGCATCCCCACGCCATCTATAAATAGGAATGCTCCCGGTGTTTTCTAATCATCGGAAATCAATCCAACTCTCTCTCTCTCATATCCCTTCTTTCTTACATTAGTTTCTTTCTTTCTAACATTGCTTCTAGTGTGTCCTAAGCCAAGACAAGGTGGTCTTCCTTAGGACAAAAGGATTAGAAGTGATTTTAGAAGGCTAAAGAAAAATAGAAAGGAAGGAAAGCAAGCCATTAGAGTTCTTTCAAAGAATTCTGCATTAAAGGATCAAAAGTCTTTGGAGCTAAAGTCTTGATCAAGTTTTCGTGTGGATCACCATTGGAGGGCGGACACTTGGACGGCTCGTAGAGATTGTACACTTTGGATTAGCGTTTGAGGTATTCTACTAATTCTGCATTTATTTTATATTATTTGATTGTAATCATTAAGGTGATCTAGGCTTAAAAGGGTTTCATGCAAAGGGACTTTATTAAGAAAATTTTTAAAATTCCTAGCTTCCGCTGCCCATTATAACATGCTAGAACCCTTCAGTGGTATCAGAGCTATCCTTAATTGGTTCAATCAAATAATAATGCATGATGTATGATTATTAATTTACTATGAGATAGTAATGTCATATGCTTAATAAAATGCTGAAATATATGATTCATATATGATATGATATGTAATAAAATGTCATGATATGATATTTTCCATATGAAAATATGTTGAAGCATGTTAATTAGTTGCTTATGATTTATACATGCTATGAGATAGCTATGATGCATGATAGCTTATTTTAGATATGTTAAATATATGTTACAATTAAAGAATGTGCTAGAGACTAGTAAGCCCTCAATAAAAATTATATTAAGTCATAGTGTTAAAAAATTTTGAGCTAACCCATTCTAGAACAATTAATCTAATTGGTGTCTAAGGAAAGCACTAAAGGTGGTTACTTAATTAGGACCTTACTCTTTGAGTAAGGGGAGCCTCCCACCTGCTTACCTGGCCAATTGTTTGATTGTCTATTATGGATAAGCTTAATATTGATATAATACTATTGATAGCCTTCCTTCATGCCTCGATATTATTATGTCAAGATCCATGCTAGTTTGTTGTGCTAACACAAAACTTGCAATGGGGACTGATGTTATACCGTCTTGGTGCATTAAGATGCTTATGGCATATTTTAATATATTGCCTTCTTGTGCAACCACAAGGGCAATATTATTCGAATATGACTATATGAAAATGAAGGGTTTGACTTAACTAAAATATTATTGTTTGTTGTGCTAACACAAGGCAATAAGTATTTTAAGAGGACAAAATAAAGTTGAGAATTGCATGAGATGCAATTGGAAAGAGTTTCCTACCTTTGAACTCATAAGAGTTTGTTGTGTAAACACAAGGCTTTTTATGATGAATTAGGATCTCAACCCTACTAAGAAAAATTATATTTTCACGTTTATCATAGGAGAGGGCTATGATATTCGATAAAAATAGTAGGAGACAAATTAGATTAAAGTCCTTATCTAGTTGCAAATATGTCATCATGATTGGTCTGCTTATATTAGTTATGTTCTTGCATATGTAGAATTATTAAATGGCTTCTTCACTTTCACTAAGAGGCATCTTAGATGCCAACAAGTTGACCGGACCAAACTATGTGGACTGGTTGAGGAATTTAAAGATAGTACTCACTCAGGAGAAAATTTCCTATATACTTGAAACCCCTGATCTTGGAGATCTAGGGGATGATGCTACAGAAGAGGAGGTTGCCACACATAAGATGTGGAAAAATGACAGTTTGACTGTCAAATGTATCATACTTGCCTCTATGAGCAATGAATTACAGAGGCAACATGAAGGCATGGACACTCAATCCATACTTCTCAATTTAAAAGAGTTGTATGGAGAACAAAGCAGGACTGCTAGGTATGAGATATCTAAGCAGTTGTTCCGTGCTAGAATGAATGAAGGAACTCCAGTGCAAAACCATGTTCTTATGGTTATAGACTTAATCACTAGATTAAGTCAATTAGGTTTTGCTATGGATAGTGAACTCAGTCAGGATTTGATCCTGCAATCACTGCCTGATTCATTCTCTCAGTTTGTTGTGAACTTTCACATGAACAAGCTGAACACCTCCCTGCCCGAGCTGTTAAATATGCTCAAAACAGCTGAAGGCCATATTAAGAAGGATAAAGGTCCACTCCTTCTTATAGATGGCACTTCTAAAAGGAAATCGGGAAATAAGGGTTCTAAGAAACGATTGAACCCCAAGAGTAGCATCAAAAAGAAAAAAGGAAAGAAAAACTCCGGATCAAGTACCTGTTTTCATTGCGGCAAAGCTGGCCGCTGGAAAAGGAATTGCAAAAGTTTTCTTGCAAGTATGAAGACCGATGCAAGAGTTGCATCAAAAGGTATGTTTATGTTACATGCCAACTTGTCATTAAGTTCTTCAAATTCAAATTCATGGGTATTGGATACCGGCTGTGGTTTTCACATTTGCAAATCTTTGCATGGACTACAGAAAATTAAAATTTTGAAGAAAGGTGACTTCGAGCTGTATGGCGCTGGAGGAGAGTCCATCCAGGCTGAAGCTGTTGGAACCTACAACTTGGAGTTACCTTCGGGAGAGCTCCTACAATTAGAAGATTGTTATTATATGCCCAAAATTATTAGAAATGTAATTTCCATTCCTTTGTTGTTAAAGAAAGGATTTGAAATTAATGGAAAGGGCAATGGTTGCTCTATTTATTTTTCTAATAAGCATCTTTGCAATGGCATTATGGAAAATGGTCTTCTTGTTTTATTACTTAATGACAATGTCTTTCATATTAATAAAAGCAATAAAAGAAAGAGAGAGGAAGTAAATAACACCCTTCTTTGGCATTGCCGACTTGGTCACATAAGTGAATCAAGAATCAACAAGTTATACAAAGAAGAGTTCTTTGATCCTTATGATTATGAATCATTAGGAACTTGTGAATCTTGTCTTATGGATAAAATGACTAAGTCTCCATTCACTGGACATGGAGAAAGGGCAAGTGAGTTATTAGGACTTATACACACAGATGTATGTGGTCCTATGACAACTCCAGCTAGAGGTGGATACTCTTACTTCATCACATTCACTGATGATTTATCAAGGTTCGGATATGTGTATCTTATGAAACATAAATCCGAAGCTTTTGATAAGTTTAAAGAGTATCAAAGTATGGTTGAAAAACAAACCGAAAAGTGTATTAAAATCCTTCGATCTGATCGAGGAGGTGAATACCTTTCTAGTGAGTTTTTAAATCATCTTAAAGAAAAGGGCATTCTCTCTGAATGGACACCTCCGTATACGCCACAATTAAATGGTGTAGTTGAACGGAGGAATCGTACTTTATTAGATATGGTACGGTCCATGATGTGCTTTACTGATCTTCCTATTTCCTTTTGGGGTTTTGCCCTAGAGACTGCTGCACTAATATTAAACAGGGTACCTTCTAAGTCTGTACCTAGCACTCCATATGAGATATGGAGAGGAAAGAAGCCTAATCTTAAGTATCTTAAGATATGGGGTTGTCAAGCTTATGTCAAAAGAAATTTTGGACACAAGCTAAGTGCTAGATCAGATAAATATATTTTTGTAGGTTATCCTAAAGATAGTATAGGATACATCTTCTATCATCCTACCGAACAAAAAGTTTTTGTAGGTAGGCATGCCATTTTCTTAGAAAAGGAGTTTATCTTAGAAAAGGGCAAGGATAGGAAAATAGAACTTGAAGAAGTTCAAGACCTACAAATAGAAACACAAAAAATTCTTCAACCAGATGTACCCATTGATGAGGTACAACCACAACACACATCTACGACCACACCACACATCTCCTCTCCGAAGGTCAGATAGAGTGCGAAGAGCACCTGAGAGGTATGGGTTCATCATTGAGAATGATGAAGCCCACATTGTTCAGAATAATGATCCTCTGACCTATTCGGAAGCTGTCATGAGTAGTGACTCTGACAAATGGCTAGAAGCCATGAAATCCGAAATAGATTCTATGTATACCAACCAAGTATGGACTTTGGTTGATGCACCAGAGGGTGTAAACCCTATAGGTTGCAAATGGGTCTATAAGAAAAAGATTGGAGCAGATGGCCAAGTAGAAACCTACAAAGCTAGATTGGTGGCAAAAGGTTTCAGGCAAAAGCAAGGAATTGACTATGATGAAACTTTTTCGCCAGTAGCTATGCTCAAATCTATTCGGATTTTGCTTGCAATAGCTGCATACTATGATTATGAAATCTGGCAGATGGATGTCAAAACCGCCTTCCTTAATGGTTATCTTGAGGAAGAGGTTTACATGACACAGCCAGAAGGATTTGTCTCAAGTAAGAGAGCAAATCAAGTATGCAAGCTTAAGAGATCCATTTATGGATTAAAGCAAGCATCGAGGAGTTGGAACATCCGTTTTGATACAACAGTCAAAGAGTTTGGTTTTATCAAAAATGTGGATGAACCATGTGTGTACAAGAAGACTAGTGGGAGTGCCATTGTCTTCTTAATATTGTATGTAGATGACATACTGATCATTGGAAATGATATTCTAATGTTACAATCGGTCAAGACTTGGCTGTCAAAAAGCTTTTCCATGAAAGACTTGGGAGAAGCATCCTATATACTTGGTATAAAGATCTATAGGGATAGATCTAAAAGGATGCTAGGCTTGTCCCAGTCTAGGTACATAGATAATATGCTGAAAAGATTCAGCATGGAAGGAAGTAAAAGAGGTTACTTGCCTATGAGTCATGGCATACGTCTCTCTAAGAAGATGTCTCCTAAGACATCTGAAGAGAGGAATAGAATGAATTCTATTCCCTATGCTTCGGCAGTACGATCGATTATGTATGCTATGCTATGTACTAGGCCTGATGTTGCTTATGCCTTAGGCATAACAAGTAGATTCCAGGCTGATCCAGGAGAGGATCATTGGATAGCTGTGAAAAATATTCTTAAGTACTTGAGAAGGACTAAAGATATTTTTCTAGTTTATGGAGGATCTGAGTTGAAACTAGAAGGATTTTCTGATTCTAGTTTTCAATCAGACCCAGATGATAGCAAGTCCACTTCAGGGTATGTCTTTACCCTAAATGGTGGTGCAGTGAGCTGGAAGAGTTCCAAACAGCAAACTGTAGCTGACTCAACTACTGAGGCAGAATACATTGCTGTAAGTGAAGCCGCTAAGGAAGCTGTCTGGATGAAGAAGTTCATCTCTGAGTTAGGAGTAGTTCCCGAGATTGCTGGACCAGTCCCAGTTTATTGTGATAACACTGGAGCTGTTGCTCAAGCGAAGGAACCAAGGTCTCATCACAAATCCAAGCACATTCTAAGACGCTTCCATCTTGTTCGAGAGATTGTCGAGAGACAAGACATAGTCATTGAATGAGTAGACACCAAGAACAACCTAGCAGACCCGTTCACTAAAGCTCTACCACAACAGCAGTTCGATCGCCACCTCGATTGTATGGGGATAAAATATAAGAGCGATTGGCTTTAGTGCAAGTGGGAGATTGAAAGAGTAGATGCCCTACAAGCCAATTGCAATATGTATTGCGAAGGGTTTTTCTTTTGATTTGTCCAAATCATGTACATGACATTTAAATATAAATAAAGGCATTATATTTTATCATATGCTGTTGATTATATTTATGATAAACTCCTTAGATTAGGGCAATGGTTTTAAGACTATGATGAGATCATACTAGTGAGACTTAAAATCCTAAAATCCTAATCTTAAATATTTCCAGTCATTGGTACATTGAGTCGGAGATCAATGATTACCGGAAAGACTGGCATGTCTTATGTATGCTCGATGCAGAGGATGATTGATCTCACAATCATTTGTGTGGAGACACTAATACAAAGATATGGGTGCTCATTAGAAGAATGAGTTCACTGAATTGACCTACAAAGAGAAATCTTATGAAGTCTTACTTACATGTCAAAAGATGATTCTCTTAGTGGGAGTTATGCAACTGATCCTTTGACCTGAGATCACCATGGTATCTTGTGCACATGAACCTATGTTTTGGTTTACACTCATTCATGACAATAAGTTATGTACGAGGTCTTCTGGATATGGTGGATTGTGTACGAAGATTATGAGTAGGTCAACAAGGAATTAATCACTTCTAGTAAGAGAAGATAGCATCCTATTTATTCTAATCATATGATAATTCAGGAAGCCTTTGATCAAAGCAGAATGAAAATTAGAAAGAGTTTCTAATGTTTCATTATTTGAATTATCATTAAAAGATTGAGAAAAATATGAATATGAAATTGAGTTTGACATATATTCATACTCATATACATATTTGGGATGCAGTTTGATTAAAGGATTGAATTGCATGGTAACTTGCCACTGAAGGGTATTTTTGGTATTTCCACCAAATTCCATATTTTCCGGGTAGACATGACACGTTGCTAGACGTCAATCTTGTCTTATAGGTTTGATCGAACTAAAGAGTTTAATTCGATCATCAATTAGAAAGAATTCTAATTGTTAGGTTCGGGTTCGCGCAGTTTGGACTTAAATCGATTAGAAGAGTTCTAATCAAGTTGGGTCAACTCGCACTCACACCTATTGCTGGCTAAGTATGGAACCCAATGGGTCACACACAAGAAAACTTATCAAGGGTCTAATTGGATTAGATCATGTTTGCAAGATAAACATCCTAGCAGGTGTTGCAAACCTTAGCTCCTGATTCGAACTGGATTCGAATCTGATTCGAACTGGATTCGAATCTGATTCGAATTGAATTCGAATCTGATTCTTAATTGATCTAATTTGATTAGATCATATTCTAATATGGGTTAGCCAAGAGTTGGCTCCTAATTGGCTTGGTTTGAGTCTAATTGGATTAGATTTGATAAATCATTCATTTTTGACCGTTGGATCAACATTTGGATGAAGAGATGGATCAAATGGATGGCACCATGAATTGGAGCCATTGGATTTTCATCATAGGATGATGGGAGATCATGATGACGTGATGGATATCATTGGGAGGCGTGGAGATGAAAAATAGGTGAAGGAAAGAGAGAGAATACGTGAAGATTAAATGGATAAGGATGAACCATTTATTTGATCTTATCCATTCTCTCTCTTCTCTCTTCATCACGCCTAAGGGATATATGGCGCCTTCTTTCATAGCCTTTGGATCATCATCAACCCTTGATGAATGGATAAGGTTGGTTCCTATTTTTCTTGCGTGAGAAGAAGTGAAAAAAGGGAAGAGTACGGCGCATTTTCATGAAGAGGTGCTTAGGGAATCAAGCGCCACATCATAAGCGCTTGATCTTATCATAACCACTTTTGATACGCCTCTCCCTATTTTTGTGGCGCCTTCTCTCCTCTTATCACGCCCCATCTGAAGGATGTGTGGATGGGATGCATCCTTTGGTGATGCATCCCCACGCCATCTATAAATAGGAATGCTCCCGGTGTTTTCTAATCATCGGAAATCAATCCAACTCTCTCTCTCTCATATCCCTTCTTTCTTACATTAGTTTCTTTCTTTCTAACATTGCTTCTAGTGTGTCCTAAGCCAAGACAAGGTGGTCTTCCTTAGGACAAAAGGATTAGAAGTGATTTTAGAAGGCTAAAGAAAAATAGAAAGGAAGGAAAGCAAGCCATTAGAGTTCTTTAAAAGAATTATGCATTAAAGGATCAAAAGTCTTTGGAGCTAAAGTCTTGATCAAGTTTTCGTGTGGATCACCATTGGAGGGCGGACACTTGGATGCCTCATGGAGATTGTACACTTTGGATTAGCGTTTGAGGTATTCTACTAATTCTGCATTTATTTTATATTATTTGATTGTAATCATTAAGGTGATCTAGGCTTAAAAGGGTTTCATGCAAAGGGACTTTATTAAGAAAATTTTTAAAATCCCTAGCTTCCGCTGCCCATTATAACATGCTAGAACCCTTCATTACTTAGATAAATTGCTTGCTTAATTCTTATCCGCACATCCTTTAGTTGCAAGCATATTTAATCAAGTCGAAGTCTATACATCAAACCCTTGCTAAGTTTAACTTTCACTGTGCATCTATACAACTTAGCATAGTTAATCAAAAAGTTTTAGAAGTAGCATAAAAGTTTTAAAAGACCCAATTCACCCCCCCTCTTGGGTTGTATCTACTGGGCAACAAGTGGTATCAGAGCAGGTGCTCAAATATTATTTGTAGTCTTAACCGACTAGAGCCAAAGATCATGACAACTCAAATAGATAGTGTTCTGGGAGAAGGACAATCAATTGATACACCTCCACTATTTAATGGCATAAACTATACACATTGGAAAATACGCATACGCATTTTTATACAATCAGTTGATTATAATTTATGGAGCATTATAGTCAATGGAACACACACAAACACTAGTCATAATGAGAAAATGGCTCAACAAAATTCAAAAGCCATGAACCTACTATATTGTGCACTAGATAGGAATGAGTTTAATTGCATATCTTCTTGCATGACTGCTAAAGAAATATGGAATATGCTTGAAGACAAATATGAATGCACTAACAAATCTGAAACATCATGTGTAGAAGGAGAGCAGTATCACATTGAAAATCCATGCTTTGTGGCACAAGAGGTACATGCTGAAACTGAAAGCAATTTTATATTTGATGAACTCCATGATGCCTTTTCTGATTTGTATTTAGAATATAAGAAACTTATTTGTAAGAACAAAAACTTGAAGATTGAAAATCAAATTCTAATAGATGAAAAACTGAAACTAACCAGTAAAACTGAAATCTTAATTAAAGAAAATCAAGAACTAAATCAAAGAGATCAACTTCTCACTGAAAGTCATGATAAACTTAAGAAAAACAATGAGTTACTTTCAGAAGATAATAGAAGATTAACTAAAGAAGTTGACGGATTAAAACCTGTTGTTGAAAGATTTACCCTCAGCTCTGAAAAATTGAACCTAATGATAAATAATCAAAGAGCTGAATTTGATAAAGTTACATTAGGATATCAACCTTGGTACACCCAAAAACCTTTTAAGAATATGTTTGTTAAAACAGTTTTTAATTACTCTAAAACAGATTCTTATAAACAAAAGCTAAGTAAAATCTCTTCTGTTGTTCCTAAATCTATACATTACAAATTTGATGAACCAAAAAGGGAGAAACAGAAAATTAAAAGTTTTCCTACTACTCATGTTCGATCTAAGTTTGTTAAATTCAACAAGAGGATACAGAAATACATCCCTTGTAATCCTAAAATCTGTAAATTTATGGACAAAATAGCTATTAAGAGAATATGGGTTCCAAAAGGAACAATTATAGCTAACCTACAAGGACCCAAAAGAGCTTGGGTTCCTAAGTTGAAAATATGATTATTCTTTCAGCAAGCATGTCTAGCTATCCAAGGTTCTAATGAAAGATGTTATCTAAACAATGGGTGCTCTAGACATGTGTTAAAGAATTGAATTTAAAATGTAATTAAAAAGAATGATTTAAATGAAAGAAAGGATGAAATAAGTAATTCTTACATCTTCTCGTATTGAAATTACTTTATTAGTTGATTAAAACATAACTTGAAAGTATTAATCATTTTTGTGATATAAGTGATATTTATCTTTTTGGGTATGAAAAGAAAATATATTCAAATCACTTCATTTTTTTTGTATGCTCCACTCACTATTGGATAAGTTGCTAAATGATTAATTAATTCATTAAAAATAACTCTATGAACCCTCTATATGCTTGATTAAGAATTTTTATCCATGGCATTATTTTTATTGATCATCAATATGATAATGTGTACTTGGTATGCTTTTGAATATATGCACTATGAATACCAAGATTAAAGAAACCATCCTTGGCACATAGAATCAACTCATGCTAGTATGTACTTAATCTCAAAAGACCTTGCCATAGGCTTGCTTAGATTATCTACTTAAAGGTCAAAGTTTTGCTATGCATGCTAACTAAGGAAACAAACAAAAATCATTTCTAAATCTAAAGATGTTGTTTCCATCTCTAAGTCTTCAAAAGCTTACATTGGACTTGTTCTTGGAGAATAAAACTGAAGTATTTTTCTGTATTTACTAAATCTTGTAGAAGCGTTTCAAATGAAAAAGGTTTCCAAACTGTGAAGATCATGGCACAGTGTTGAAAACCAAAATTCAGATTAAGGTTATACAGAAAATAGTATTAAATTCAATTATTTCAGCTCCATGGACATCATAAGTAAAAGGGGTTAATAGAATTCTTGAAAAAATGAAAAAGACAATTATGTATGATAGTCATCTACTTAAATAATTTTTAAAAGACTATCATCACTGCTTGTCATACATATGATTTCTATTAGATCTATTTCTGATGAAAATTTTGATCTTCTGAAAAAATGAAAAATGAACCATTGTATATCTTTCATATTTTTCAGTCGTACATGTTATGCTTGATATGCTCTTATGAAAATAATACCAAATCTGATAGAGATATGTCTATCCTTGGATATCATTCATCAAGCAATGCATATAGAGTATTCAATGAAAAGTTTTTAGTTGCAAAAATATCAAGGTATTTTATTCTTTATGAGACTAATGATTTATTATCAAGATACTAAAATTAAATTATGTATATATATGGTTAATCTTTTACATATAACAATCTGAAAAACTTGTTAATAATTAGAACCAACTTGGATTTTTCAGATATGCTCTTAATGAAGAAAAAGTGATGACTGTTAAAAGACTAAATCAAGAAAAAATGAAATAGATCTTGATAAGTTTCTTGCATAATTAAAAGTAAAAATCACCATTATCATTTGTTTGCTTAATGAGCTTTATTCTCTATCAAATGAATGTGTAGAATGCACTCCTATGTGGTTATTTCATTAAAAGGTAGATCTATGTTAAATAACCACCATATTTGAAAACACTCATTACAAATATGATAAAGCAATATATGGTTTGATACAAGCATTAAGAGCATGATATAAAAGCTTAAATAACCTTTTTGATAGAAGGTAATAGTGATAATTCTTTGCATCAAAAAATGTGTGACACCTCACTTGCTCAAAGTATACATTAATGACATCGTTTCTGGTTCTACTAATGAAGAGTTATATTGCAAGGTGAGTTTGAAATATGTATGATGAATGAATTAACATCTTCTCTCAAACTCCAAATTAAGACAAACAGGAAAGGGGATCTTCATTGACCAATGTTAGTCCACAAGAAAACTCTCATAGAAGATTGGCATGAAGAAGGTATGTCTATGACCCCATCTTGTAGAATTTGAAAAGAATGAGCAAAATAGATCTACTGTTTAAAGCTGTATTGAAGCATGATAGAATAATTATTTTATCATACAGCTAGTAGACCAGGTTGTATGCTCATTATGTGACCTTGTGCAAGACATCAATCTAACTTTAATGAATCATATTTTATTGATAAACAAATAAATCATAATCTGAATTGTGATAGAAACAACTGTTTAAGATAAGTTGATTAAAACTTAGCTAGCGTGCCTTATTGAATAAAATCTAAACTAAATTGATTTTGAAAATAAGAAATTGATTTGACCTTGATAAATCTACCTATTGCCTCACATGCTTGTCCTTGAACCATCTGATTTAATGAAACTATCTCTTTAGTTCAAGTGATATGTGCTTGCTTATATTTAGGGAATCTCTTGAGTAAAGTGACTCAACATGCAACTATTGTCATATCTTATATTGAGTCATCTAGTTAAAAAATATATATGTTGGATGAATGCTTTGTATCTTAAAGAAACTAATAACCTTCCTTCAAGAAAGAAAAATGAGAAATTTCAACTTGAAGGATATATTCATGTAAGATACACTAAACATTCACATGCAAACAAGAGAGAGGATCTTCTTCAGCCAAAAGTTCACACATAAGAAATCTAGTTTGGCTTGAAGAACATACAATGAATAGGTAACTTTAGATACCTTTCTCACAAATTAATTGAGCTAAGTCAATAACTTAAATCCTATTATGGCATGATTAAATTCTTTAATTATTAATTTTTGATATCATGTCTATATGTGTATTGACTGACTTATACTTTTAGAAATTGTTTCATGGTTTGCCCAAACTAAAATATATCTTTGTCTGTGTCATAACCATGAAATACACAAGTATATGCTTAAAATTTTGATGTAAAATAACTTGTGAGAAGTTATGAATCCTTGAGCACAATGAAAATGTTGTTTGCATATTCTTTATTCTGCTCTCTCATGAAAATTACTTGAGAATAACAAAAAGAGAGAGAGATAAAGAAAAAAAAATGGATATTATTCAAGAGAAGTAAAATCCAAGTAGAGGCAAACACTTCAACCTTAAGGAAAAGCAAAACAAACTTAATATATTCGACACATTTGTGAGACTTGTGTGAGCATTCTTTTGGAAGGGATAAAATCCATAATTAATTACACTTAAACAGGGAGGTTTTGAAGTAAACATTTTAACCTTTCTATATTGCTCATCATAGGGATGGTGCCAATGGGGAGGCTAGTGGTAGTACCCGGCACTATTTGACCCAACTATTCGGTGTAGGGCATATTAGGGACGGCACAAGAGGGAGGCTAGTGGTAGTACCTCGTGCCCCTTCCCAACTCCACCGGATAGGGAGCAAATAGAGTATAGAGCATAAGAAAGTTATAAATGAAAAACAAAGTAAATGAAAGTAGAATTAAGTCAAATTTTTAATCACTTGAAAACACACTTTAAGGATGAAATCATTGCAAGATTATATTTAAATAGGGGGAGTTTATTTGAAAAGAATTGATTTTGATCCTTGACATTCTTGTTCTTAGTATTTTAATGCATGACTTAACACATGGTATATTTTGCATATGGTATGATGTCTTGATTTATGGGTTCTCAATATTTTGTAATGTTTCATACTTGAACAATTTGATTGAATGTTTGAATTGCTACATAACATCTTTTGTTTAGTTTTATTGAAAAGAAATTTCAGATTTGTCATTCACAATCATTGTTAAAATCTGAAAGCTAAATAAAATTGTAGAAAGGAGAAGAGAAGAACATCTCTATTTAGGGAAAATAAATTGATATTGATCTATCTTTCTACTTGCCTAACTTTGATACATAATGTCCTAATACTTGTTAAAATATCCTTTATTTTGTATCGAAACTCAAAATTAAACACAAAGATTCTAAAAGTGCTTTAATGTTATTGAAATATGTATTTTTCAATCGTAACAATTTAAGATGAGCTACATTGTGAAAGATACATATCTCATATTATGACTTAGAAAGCTTCTATTGAAAATCCTATGTAATTCAGAATCCGATTTTGTATAAAAGTTTAAACTCCATATGATTACTAAATAAAATGTTAATGTAGGAAAAACAGAATTTATTTTGATTGCTCCGATACGCATCCGAAACATATCATTTCTTACCTTCAAAGTATACTAATTTTGATTCAAATGATGTGTCTTACGATGATCATGATTGCAAGTAAATATTTTTAAAATATATGACTTTATCTTAATATTTAAAAATTTTATTGAGCTTCATGTATACATTGCTGAAAAACTGTGATTAGGAAATTGAGTTCTATAAATATACATACCTCAATGATCATCTATATGTTTTTCTCTCCTACATTCTTAGAAACTATCATCAGAATACATATATATAGAGTGAATACTATAAATTTTGAATAATTCTAGATCACTCTACATTCTCGATAACATAGAATTTCAGTTTTATTCACGTTTATTATTAAATTCTGAAATTCAACCAAAGAAAAGAATGATTAAAGAAGAATGCATCTTTTGAGGGGGAGCTTTAGATATTCAGTATCTTATCCTAAAGAAACTTTAATTTGATGCATACCTTGAATTTTATGGATTGATTTTGATGAACCTCCTTATATTGCAAGACATGCTTTAATTACCTTGAGATGAGTTCTATAAAGGCTGTCTTATCTCAAACCTTGAGTCTTATGAAAATGAGCTGAAACTTATAGAAAATATATTTTTGAGATTGACAATTTTATTGAACATTATCTTCAAATTCTAAACTCTTAAATGGAATGATCAATAGAGGGGGAGAAAGAAAATTTCAGAAGGAGAGGTCTCACGGAACTTAATCGCATATATCTATAACTAAAGGAGAGAGGAAGAATACAAAATGAAAAATGATCCTAATACTCTCCAATATGTATCATCTGAAATTTAATCTGAAAATCTTTATGATACACCTTGAGGCCTGTTATTTGGTTAGTATATCTTATGCATAAATCATGAACCAAATTGCAAGTTGAGCTTAAAGAGCCTCTAACTTAATGAAAAAGGGGGAGAATAACGTGTAAAATTTTCTTGAGTATCTTTTAGAAAATCTATTTTGATATTCACTAATGAGTCCTAATTGACTTGATCTTTAAAACTTAAATTGTGTGCCAATTCATTATTTTATGTATCAAATTATGCTTATTTTCTAAAGGAATAAAAGAAAGTCTTTAAAAGAGCTCAAAGATGTATCAAAAATTGCATAAACTCATATTTTGGTATTTGTGCCCCAATGCTCTTATTATCATATAAGAACTTTGAAGTCATTAAGAATTAATGATCCAACATGATGATATGTTTTTCCAAATATATAAGTTTTGATCTTTTACTCTGAAAATTAATTAAATTGCTCTCATGTTGATAAAATACTTAATAGATTGGGCAAAAGGTCTTAAATGAACAAGCTTTCATACTTAGTGAAGAGAGGTTAGATTTTCACTCATATTTTTCCTTGAATATCATTTGTGGTACTTCTTGAATTAACCTAAGGAAGATTCCACCTACACTTGATTAGAAAACTATCTGTGGTATCAAATTAAAAAAAAACCTCTTGAATTCACACTCGATGTGTTCTGCTCTGATCTTTGTACTTAATGTTTCACTATCTTTTTGATGTTGTCAAAAAGGGGGAGAAATATCTAAGTATATGCTATATACTCAGAATGCTTTATTACTTTGAATTGAATACAAATCAGCTTAAAATTTAAATATGTTAATTGTGTTAAGCTGATTAAATCTAAAGCATTATCATGAAGTATGTTTTTACATATATATGTTTTCTACTTCATGCAACTTAGCTATGTATTACTTCTAGAAATCAATATCTTTTATATTGCATATACTCCAAGTTTTGTCATCATCAAAAAGGGGGAGATTGATGACCCAAAGATTGATTCATAGATTGATTTTGATGATCACAAAACCTTGAAGTATAGATACTAATGTTTATGTTGCAAGGAGAAAGATATTTATTTTGCAAGGAACATAGCAAGTTGGGAGAACACAAGAAGGCCTCCAAAGCTCTCAAGTTGGAAGAAAGCTACAATTTATTGGCCCAAGCTTAAAGTTCAAAGGATTCAAATTGGAGGAGTAAAATCAAAGAAAAAAATTCAAAAGAATAGTCTTCGAGTCGACTCCTGAGGAATTCGAGTCGACTCCAATGTTTACCGAGTCGACTCCGGGGAAGTATGAGTCGACTCCTAGGAGTCACAGGCAGAAAAGTCAGAGAGCAGTTTTCGGGTCTGAGATTCGAGTCGACTCCAGTGGAACGCGAGTCGACTCCGATGGTTGGTAGGTCGACTCCAAAGAAAGCAAGAGTCGACTCTCAGCGGAACACAAGGAAAAAGTCAGAGAGCATTTTTGGGACTCTGAGATTCGAGTCGACTCCCGCATTGCACGAGTCGACTCCGAGACTCCGTGACCATCAACAGACAGAAAACCAAGTTACTGCCTCTGAGATTCGAGTCGACTCCCAGACAGCTCGAGTCGACTCCAAGGCAGCGCTACACCAAGATGGCAGAAGGCTGTGTTTCGCAAACTGAGAGCCGAGTCGACTCCAAGGAAGTTCGAGTCGACTCCAAGACTGGACAAGCCAAAAGACAGAGGATCGGGAGTTCGGGCTCTGAGATTCGAGTCGACTCCCAGGACAGTCGAGTCGACTCGAGAGGACAAAATTCAAAATTGGATCCACGGACTTCAGTGGATGAGCCGACTCCGAAATTGCCAAGTCAGCTCCAGAAGTTGGCGAGTCGACTCCAGGTTAAGACGAGTCGACTCCCAGTCGAGGCAAGCACATTAATTCAAATTTGGAACAGTGGCCGAGTCGTCTCCGGTAAAACACGAGCCGACTCCTGCAACAGGCGAGCCGACTCCTGATCGCGCGAGTCGACTCTGATCCCAACGGTAACATTATCAGGAAATGCAGACTGTGTCCAACAGCTCTTTTTCTTGTCTCTAACGGCTATATTCTTGTTTCCACGCCATCTAAAGCTATAAAAACAAGAAGAGAGCTAGGGGAGAACTCATGGAAGTGGGAGAGATCATCTAGGAAAGAGATCTCAAAGAGATTACAAAGAAAATCTCCCATAAGCACAAAAGGGCCATCCAAAACGAAATAGAGAGAAGAAGAGCATCCAAGTGAATCCGAAAGCTTCCTCTCCATCCGTGTGCTGCCTCGGGGATCCTCTACTTCATGCCAAATCAGAGGAGGATCAAGTAAAGAAGAAGCCGAGCTCCTCCATCTTCAAAACTCGTTTGAGGGCTTCTCTTTACTCTATTTGTTTATATTGTCATATTTGCTTGTTTAAGAAGCTTTGTTTTGTTTTATACTTTGTTTTAATATCTTGTAACTTGATTCAATCAAGGGATTGAATCAAGGGGTTAAGGTTTGTTGGTGAGCCAAAGAAAAACCAACGGTGTTAAGGTTTGTTGGTGAGCCAAAGGGAAAAACCAACGGTGATAGGTTTGTTGGTGAGCCGAGGGTAAAACCAACGTGTAAGGGTTTGATTGTGAGCCCGGAAAAACAATCGGGGTTGGTTCTAGTCGGTGAGCCTGGAAAAACCAACCGAGTTCGTTGTGCGCTCGTAAAACAACAAGTTGGGTTGTGAGCTTGTAAAACAACCGGCTGTAATCGGTAGGATTATAGTGAAATTCCCAAGAGGTCTTGGGGAGTGGATGTAGGTGCTGGGGTGCACCGAACCACTATATGTCCTTTGTGTTTGTAATGCCTCTAGTTATTGTCTAACTAACACACTTACTTACTTAGATAAATTGCTTGCTTAATTCTTATCCGCACATCCTTTAGTTGCAAGCATATTTAATCAAGTCGAAGTCTATACATCAAACCCTTGCTAAGTTTAACTTTCACTGTGCATCTATACAACTTAGCATAGTTAATCAAAAAGTTTTAGAAGTAGCATAAAAGTTTTAAAAGACCCAATTCACCCCTCCTCTTGGGTTGTATCTACTGGGCAACAGCAACCATCTGAGATCCAGATCATGCAATACCTTAATTTTAAACATCATAATCATATCATAATTTTAAAACTAACATCGCATGATCGATCTAACAAAATCAGCATGCTGAAAATTTTCAGCATCACGAAATTTCAGCACGCAGAATTTTTCAGCATGCATAATAATTAAAAAATCAGAACTAATTCATAATTAATTAACTATTATCTTAATTGGATCCCCAAAACCATGGCTCTGATACCACTGTTGGATTGCCCCACAGCGGCGCGACGTTCGCGGCGGAATCCGCATGCCGGGCCCGGTGCATCGCATACGCCGGAACAGGATCGGGTAGATTTCAAAATTTTTCTGAATCAAAATGATTCAGAACCCTTTTGAATTAAGATGGGGACTAAACTAAGATCTAATAATTAATTATGAATTGTTAAACTACTAGAAAATCAGAAATATAAAAGTTCAAATGAAGATCTCATCTTCACCTTTGTGCGGGTAGAAGAACACCGCAACCGATGATCGTGGTTTGGTTCCTTGTAGCCGCACAAACGTCCAGCCTCTACAAGTATCCACACGAGGTTGCTGAAGATCAGAGATGGGGCTTCACCGGGGTGCTAGCTCCTTGCAAAAGCCTCTCTTGGATGTCGAAGAAGAAGGAAGAAGAAATCACAAGGATCCCACCTTATGCAGCCTTCAAAAGGAAGAAGAAAACCCTTCACTGTTTTTCTTCTTTTCTCTCCTTTTTCTTGCTGATTTAAATATCCCAAAAAATCCTTCTTGCTGCCCCACGGCTGGGAGAAGTTCTCATCTGAAAGCATGGGACGTGGGGCTCCCATTTATAGGGTTCAAAACCCTAGGCGCCAAGGGTCCTAGTCCCACTAGGATTCCTTGGCGCCTCCCCCTTTTTTTTTTTTTTTCTTGCATTGGCGGGCCCCTTGATTCCTTGAATCAAGGGGTGCTGGTCCCAGCAAAGAAGGAGAGGGGGCCACGCTCCTCTTTGCCCTCTTGGCTGCCCCTTCTTACCAATTTTTGACTCCTCAAAATAGGGCATTAAAAGGGAGGCTCCATATAAAGAAAAAAGGCTGAATTTAGGTAGGATTTTTGGGACTCGATCTAGCCAACTCTTGACTAAGATTTGAGTCAAATTTCTTTTGGATCAGACCCATCATAATTTGACTTAATTAATCAGCAATAAAAAACTTAATTATAATCTAATTATAATTATTATATTCTTTCATTTAACTCACTAACTCTTAGTGGGTTATTTTGTACATCAATCTTATTGACAATTGATATTGTGATTCCAAATCACAAATCGACAATCCTAATAATCAGAACCTCTAATGTGTGTGACCTCATAGGTTCTAATCTGACTGGTAATGAGACATATTGAGATCTCCATCTCAGTATCATTGAAAACTTCTTTCAACGGGTTGGAACGATTCCAACTCAACTCATTAGGGTTTATCGATCATCAAGATAATCCCTATGAGTCCCACCATCCACCAGTGACACCTAGCAGCATGTAGTGGCTACCCAGCAGAATAGAATGATGAACCTCTAGGTGCAGTTGTCATGTGTTACAGTCCTTCTATCGTGGATTCCTACAAGACGGAGGTCATGGATAACTCGTCAAACCCCTTCGTCTGTCATATGTCAAAATTTATTCGACTTAAGTTCGAGAGTGGAAAACTCTTTCTCCACTATGCAATCTGCCCCGGCCGAGGTCTTACGAACTCAGTCTCATAAATCACATAGGATCTCTCCTTATCTATCAAGGTCGATAGATTTCTTGTAGATGCATACCCTACTCCTACAGTGAACTTACTGCAGCCAATCTACACTGCATGGACCCATATGGCTAGAGACCATGCATTTGTGCAGTCAAACTACAATAACCTCACTGTGAGTAGCCGAAGCATCGCAGGTCAAAGGACTAGTCACACTACTGCAACATCAAGCAAGTCACTGACGAGTGGATAGACATCCAAGTGACTTCTTGTGTTGGTCACGCTCAGTACCCTTATTCTCTCACAAGCACTTGCACTATTACTTCAGTGTCGCCACACTGTGGACTCGAGTCTCGTCCATCCATAAGAAAAGTAATGTGTGCACTGATCGGATCAATCACCATCCTTGTGATGATCCATTGATCAGGAGCATTCAGAAATTAATCACCAATGATGCATGGCTCAAATTCTTAACTCTTAAGAATACGCATCATCATCTTATTAATTCTTGGACGATTCATAGACACATAAACAATATGAATAGAAAGATGCCTTTTATTTATTCAATAATAAATAGTCAAGTACAAAATTATGTCCCTAGAATTAATAATGTGTCAGCCAAAATTGGCTTCTAGGGCATACATCTAACATGATTGTGATTGTCTTTTGCTTCTGATGATAACCTTT
The DNA here is from genome assembly GCF_009389715.1 of Phoenix dactylifera. Lineage (NCBI taxonomy): Eukaryota > Viridiplantae > Streptophyta > Magnoliopsida > Arecales > Arecaceae > Phoenix > Phoenix dactylifera. The sequence continues at coordinate 27,333,626 of NC_052395.1, forward strand.
GGTTGTTGCCTTCGAGTGGACTGCTTTTTTAATTGCTGGTGGAATCAGTGGTCTCTGTTACATCTCTCTATATTGTTTGTAAATTATGCTAGGGGTAGGAACTCTCACTTACATAGTGAGTTAAGGATTGCTTATTCTCAATGATTGTCGTATCTTCGAATATCAGAGGAGCTGGGACTGCTGGCAAACATAGTGCAATCAGGGACCTCATTCTATCCTCAAATTGTGATATCATTATGCTTCAGAAGACGAAAATTTCTTTGTCATCACAAGCATTCCTTAGAGCACTGGGTGGCAACAAGATTGATGAGTGGGCCCATCTTGCTTCTATTGGTTCTTAAGGTGGCACCTTGATAGCATGGAATTTTGATTTTTTTCCTCAAAACCTCCTTTCAAAATTATTTTTCTCTAACTGTGATCCTATTTGCTCATGCCTTAAAGCAAAACCTACTTATCACTACTGTCTATGGGCCGAATGATAGATGCTTCAAGGACCAATTTTTTCAAAGTCTCACTGATATCAGAAGCTGCACCCATGACCTTGGCTAATTGGGGGAGATATTAATGTGACTAAGTCATTGGAAGATAGGAAAGGAAATTTGCAGTGTGTCAAAGACAATCTTGCCTTATGGACTTCATTTTTTCCCTTAACCTTATGGACTTGGGCTCGAAGGGCCGTGATTTTACTTGGAGCAATGGAGGGAACATCCTTCTCTAGCAAGATTAGATAGATTCCTTCTCTCAACTGAATGGGAGGATTTATTCCCAACATCTTTCCAAAAAGCTCTGTTAAGCTCTTCCTCTGACCATATACCAATTGCGCTAGACTGCTAAGTCAGATTTCAAAGGCCCAAAATTTTTGGATTTGAAGCTTGGTGGAACAATGAGCCAGATCTTCATGATATTGTAGTAATAACTGAAGAAAGATCAGAGATTTATCTAACACGGCAGCTCAGTGGTTTAAAATCTAAAACGAGATCAAAATGCTCTCAAAAAATGGGCGTCTACTAAAAGAAATTTTAATAGAGAACTGAAAGAAACCTTGCTTCTTGAGGTGAATCTCTTTGATAAGAAGGAAGAAGGTGTGCATCTCTCACAGGATGAGTTTAATAAAAGAAGACTTCTAAAATAATCATTAGACGAGATCTACAAAAAAGATGAAGTATATTGGAGACAAAGGGCCAAGATAACATGGCTCAAAGAAGGAGACAAAAACACTAACTTTTCTCATAAGGTTGCTTCAAGGAGAAAGAGGAGGAATATTACTGCTTCGATCACCGAGGATGGCATTGAATACCAAACTCAAGATAGCATTTCCAATAAACTCCATGATTTCTTTAAGAACTTGTTTGGTGTACACTCTTTGCCCAAAATCAAAATTAATTGGTTCTGTTTGTATGGAGAATCCATAGTTGATCTAAGCAATTTGATGGAGGCCTTTACAATTGATAAAGTAAAGAAAGCCATCTTCTCATTTGGAAGCCTAAAAACCCTCGGTCTTGATGGATTTTCTTTTGCATTTTTCAAAAAATTTTGGGATGTCATTGGGGATGATATTACGGCTCTCATGGAGGACTTTCACAAAGGTGCGCTTGACCTCTCTAGGTTGAATTTTGTTTATATATCCCTTATTCCTAAAAAAGAGGGCGCCCTCTCACCGTGAGATTTGAGACCTATAAGCCTTCTTAATAGCCTATACAAAATCATCTCCAAAGTGATCTCTATGCGGCTTGCGAAGTATCTTCCTTCACTAATTAACGATTCTCAATCTGCTTCCATCAAAGGGGGGTCTATTATTGAAAACTTTCTTAGTGCACATGATGATTGCATATGGCAAAAGATCAGGCCTCAAAGGAATTCTTTGTAAGTTCGATTTTGAAAAGGCGTTTGATAGTTTGAACTAGAATTTTTTTGTAGAAGCTCTTCAAACAAGAGGTTTTCCGAAGACCTTCACCCATTAGATTTTTTGCTTACTATCTTCAGCTGCAGTGGCTCTCCTTGCGAAGTATCTTCCTTCACTAATTAACGATTCTCAATCTGCTTCCATCAAAGGGGGGTCTATTATTGAAAACTTTCTTAGTGCACATGATGATTGCATATGGCAAAAGATCAGGCCTCAAAGGAATTCTTTGTAAGTTCGATTTTGAAAAGGCGTTTGATAGTTTGAACTAGAATTTTTTTGTAGAAGCTCTTCAAACAAGAGGTTTTCCGAAGACCTTCACCCATTAGATTTTTTGCTTACTATCTTCAGCTGCAGTGGCTCTCCTTGTGAACGATAAACCAAGAAATTGAATCAAATGTCGTAAAGGTCTTCGACAAGGTGATCCCTTATCTCCTTCTCTATTTATCTTGCTACTGATGTTTTGGCGAGGCTTCTTAAACAGGAAGGATCTATAGGGTTAGTTAAAGGAATTGGAGAAATTGATGTCTTTCACAATATTAAAAGCCTTCAATTTGTTAATGATACTCTGCACTTTTGTGCCGCTAAAAAGAAAAGTATTATTGCAGCGAAAGCCATCTCCTGACCTTTGAAGGGGCTTCAGAGTTGAGAATAAATTTTCATAAAAGCTTCATTATTGGCCTTAATATGCATGAGGAGGAATCCGATAGGATGGTTGCTTTGATAAATTGCAAGAAAGGTACCCTACCTTTTACTTACTTGGGCCTGCCACAATTTGACAAGAAGCTTACAAGACAATATTAGCTTCCACTATTAGAGAAGATCAATAGGAGATTGCCTACTTGGAAAGAAAGATTTCTCTCGTTAGGGGGTAGGCTTACCCTTATTAATAGCGTGATGTCAGCTCGTCCTTCTTACTATATGTCGGTGTTTGGATTACCAAAATGGGCCCTTAATAGGATTGACCAGATGTGTCGTGCATTCCTTTGGAAAGGGGTGGACAAAGTTAGTGGCTTCCATTGCTTGTTAAATTGGAATTTGGTGTGTAGGTCCAAGGAACAAGGAGGGCTGGAGATAAAAAATATTGAGGAAATGAACCTAGCATTTCTTGCAAAATGGGCTTGAAAGTTCTTGTAGGGCAGTGACTCTCCTTGGTGGAAGCTTATTCAAAGAGCTTACTATCAGAGAAAGAAATTTGGGATGAGGATTAGAAAAAGCCTCAGAAGCCTATGTCCTATTTGGAAAAATATCAGAAAATAACTTGAAGCCTTTTTGGAACTGTTTGTCATTTAAATTGAAAAATGACACGAACATCCGCTTTTGGAAGGATAACTGGCTGGGCCCTTGAAGCTCTCCTCTTTGTTTACTGAGCTCTATGCTAATGTAGTAAGGCAGGAGTACACGGTTGCCTCGTAGTGGTCATGGACAACACTCTCTTGAAAAGTTGAAGTAAGAGGACCCCTTATAAAGAACAGATGGATCAACTAAATACTCTCAAAGAAGCTCTCTCTCATGTAAAACCTCTCGAATTGGCGATGTTCTCCTATGGAAACTCTCACAAAGAGGTTGTTTTACAGTAAACTCTTTCTACAAATTTCTTAATACTGGTAGCCTTCGCTGTTCTTTTTATAACAGCTTGTAGAAGGCGGCTTTACTAGAAAAAGTAAAAATTTTTATATGGCTTGCACTCAAAAATTGACAGTATACAGGAGAGATTCTTGCTAAGAAAGGATGGCACGTTAGTGATGGATGTGTACTGTATGGAAGAAGAATCGAAACGATTTTCCATCTACTAATTAGGTGCCTATTTTTTTGTAGTTTATGGACAACAATTAAAGTGTAGCTAAATCTAAGAGGATGGCCTACTAGCATTAGTATTCTATGGAGCAAATAGAGAAATAGAAAATTCCAACCATCAATAAGAAAAGCTGTAGCTCAGTTGATTGTTGCTATCTGCCGAAAAATATGAAAGGAGCAAAATGCTTGGATTTTCTTAAAAAAATCAAGTTCTATCTATTGTGCCTTGTAAAAAATCTTATCAACCTTCTTTAATTAGAATCATTTATGTTTAGAGAAGGTGCTTGACTCTTATCTCAAACTTTGGAATAATCTCGCAGTATTAATTAGTGTCGCACGTTGAGAGACATTGATTTATCTTTTTAGAAAAAGGTTGACTCACATCAAGATGTAGAGCTTATATAGTCACACATTGAAGATATAGAGATTGTTCAAATCACTTATAAGATGCGGAGCTTATATATATTTTTTTTCAAATTCTTTATAAATAGTTCTGTAAACTCCATTTTTCTAATAAAGGCCAGGTGGCTTTAACTCCCTCTTCATAAAAAAAAAACATTCCTAAAAATTTAAATAAAGACCATAGACTCATTAAGAAAGGTAACTCAAGTTTATTATTTGTGCCAAAAATCTTGATTTCCTTTGCAAGGATAAGGAAAATATAATGGAGGTTTTTGTTGATGGCAACAGATAGTTACTTTCTTTGTAAGAATTTAAGAAATAAAACAGGACATGCCGTTCTTGTATTGCTATCAGAGATTAGGTCCAACCCAAGTAGGTTCGAAAAACTTAACACTACATCTCCTGATCACATGTCGATAACTTGCAGTCCTCATTTCCTATTCTGAGCACTCTCAAATGATGATGCAGTTCGCCTCTTCAAATTCCTTGGCATCCAGAAGTGCCACCAGTGATAGTGTCGTACCACCAAGCTCTGGCAAATGCATTTGCCCACTCGCACCCGATCATAAATTTGATGATGGACCCTATCATCTGTTGGTTTGCGTAAAAAGCTTCAGAATTCAATCAAATAAAGGCGAATGAAAGATATAATTAGAGATTCATACCTTAATGGACCCATGTTACTCTGGATTCAAGGAAACTTCCTTCACGTACAAGGCTGATGTGAGCGATCCAAAGCCAGATATCCGCTAACGGAGGATTTGAAGGAGGTACCGAGAACCATGGCCCCATCAAAATTCGAAGTATGTTTGGAGGCTTATGATACTGTAGAGAAGCAGAGCAAGGGAGGGAGGAGGACAAAGGGGGAAGAGCTTGAAGAAGGGAGCGTTGATGGAGGGTTCTTTATAGGGAGGACAGCCAGTGTCCAAAACATACCGAGCTTAACTAAATCCAACAAATTTTTGTCATGGAAGTAATTTCAAATACGTTACTGAATTAAAACATGAGAAGAGAAAGATTTAATCACAAATACGTTACTGAATTAAAATATCAGTTACAAAATTAAACTCAAGAGGTGCTCTGATTACATTGGATAAAGAATCAGGGCAATTAAGGAATTAAATAGCTTTCTGCCAGGGATTTTTGTGGGTGTGTTCGAAGCGGTTTCTCCAAACCAACTACAGTCAGCATACCAAACTGTATTCTTCGAATATAAATTCGGCAAATTTTTATTGAAGCAGTAATTTCAATTCATCTCACTAGATTAAGAATATGGACTAGAAATTAGTTTACTTGACAAATAAACATTATCAAAATGTCTTTTAAGGGCTTCTGAACGCCAACCAATTTTTTACACATGTAACGAAATTGAATTATGTAGGTGTTAGTAAACCAAGTTAAGAAGTATTTATTTTATTTTTTTTATTGGTTGCCGTTTGGTAGTTTGTGTTGGATGTATCATATGAGATGATATGGCCCTTTGGTTTCCTTATTATGAAAAAATTAGTAGCTATGATGCTATTTTTTTTAATGAAAGAAAAGGAGGAGTGTTTTGTGCCACCGTCTTCTTTCTCAAAAGGCCTCTACTATGTGTATGTGTTTCATTTTTTAATGTTTATATGGCCGAATAATTTAATCAATTTGATCTCCAACATCTGGTATTAGAGCTTGGCAGTTTTTAGGTATGGCTGCAAATATATCTCATGTATCATCTACGGTTTTTAAATTTGATAGAAAAAATAATTTGGAGGCTTGGCAAATTCGGATGCAATATTATTTTCGATTCATGCGCACGGGGGATGTGGTAGAAAAGGATTTTATTCAACCTTCTAAGACAGCACAATTTTCACAAGCCGAAAGACAAAAATTGGAACGTAACAAATTTAAGGATGAACAGACCATCCATCATCTACAGCAAAATGTTAAATTATTCATTTTTGAGAAGATTATGCATGCAGAAATAGCAAAGGAGCTTGGAAGATTTTAATAAATTGTTACAAGCATAATGATCGGGCTAAAGAGATGCAATTGTAGAATTTTCAGAAAAATTTTGGGCTACTTCAGATTGAAAAGAGTGAGACTATTGCGGATTATTTTTCACGAACATAAGCTATTGTTAATGGAATGAGAGCCAATGGTGAAAACATTAACAATCTTTAGGTTGTGGAGAAAATTTTGCAAAGATTGACAATACGTTTTGAGCATGTGGTGGCGGCGATTGAAGAGTCAAAGATCCTAGTGTCATAATGATTGATGAATTACAAGGGTTGTTGGAGGCTCATGAGCAGCGTATGAATGATAAATCAGAGATGGTTGTAGAAGAAGCATTGCAAATCTGATTGAATTTAAAGAACAAAAAAGAAGAGTTCTTGAAAAAAGCAGAATCCAACCAAAGAGGTCGAGGTATCTGATTGAATTTAAAGAACAAAAAAGAAGAGTTCTTGAAAAAAGCAGAATCAAACCAAAGAGGTCGAGGTTTTACTGGCAAAGGAGGAAGAAGTTATAGATTGGGTTAGGGATAAGGTAGAGGTAATGATTCTAATAAAAAATATGATAAATCTCATATGCAATTAATGCTATAAATATAAAAATATGACCACTATTAGCAAGAGTGTAAGTCTCATATTGAATACCATAACTGTAAAAAGTATGGTCACTATTAGCATGAATGTTGCCTTAGAATAAAGAACTGCAAGTAAAATTGTTGAAAATGATGGTGATAACTCAAAAATTTTATTACTACCAATATAGCAGAGGAAGATGAGAAAAATATATGGATTTTAGATACAGGCCGCAGTAATCATATGTGTGGCAAAAGGGAGATGTTTGCTAAGTTAGATCAGTCGTTTCACATAGAAGTGAAGCTTGGAAATAATACAAAGATACTAGTTTTTGGGAGAGGAAATATTACAATCAAATTGGAAAATAGGTTTCTTAACTTATATTTCAAATGTATCTTTTGTGCCAAGTCTTCTTCAGAATCTCTTTAGTGTATGGCAGCTTGCATAAACTGGCTACAACGTGCATATCAATAAGAGTAGTTGTACCATCAGTGATGATCAAAAAAGACTAATAGCAAAGGTTAATATAAAGCAAAATCATTTGTTCCCATTACATATTAACTGTGGAGATTTACTTTGGCTTAGTTTTATAATTGGTGATGATAAATTGTTGTGGCACAAGCATTTTAGACACTTAAATTTTGGTACTCTAAATTTTTTTGCTAGAGTTGAAGGATACGGGGAAGAATTGATTGTCCTAATAGTAATTGTGAGACTTGTGTTTTGGAGAGCCAAAAGACCACTGGAACTCATTCATTCAGATTGTGCTCTGTGGAGGTTCCTGCGATTGGTGGTAGTAGATATTTTATTTCATTTATTGACAATTTAAGAAGAAAGGCATAGCTTTATTTTTCAAAGCAAAAATCTGAAGCTTATGATGCACCGAATTTTTTTTTGGCTTATGCTAAAAAGCATAAGTAGGCATTTTATTAAAATTTTGGGTATTGATAGGGGCACTGAATATGTTGTTTGTGATACTTTTTGAAGAAACATGGTATTGAGCATTAGTTAACGGCTAGGTACACTCCTCAACAAAGCAGAGTAGCGGAAAGCAAAATAGAATTGTTATGGATATGATTAGATACTGATAATCAACTTTAAAGACCATGCAATAGCACGTATCTAGTAGGATAGTGATTACGGGTATCGATCCACAGGGATTGGGGTATAGTTGTTTTCTTAAAAAAACTATTTGAAAAAGGAAATTTGTGAAGTCTATTAAACTAAGCACTTTAATAAGAAATGCAAGTAAAATGATATCAGTTTGAGGGAACCTAGGGCAAGGAATTCACCACTAACATCGGAACAAGGATTAATTATATTTTAATTTATTCTTGGATTAACATGCAAATTGGCTACAAGCCTAATAAGCATCTGAATAAAATTTCGCAAAAGTAATTTAGGCATAATTCATCTTTAGTTAGAATGAAATGTCTACCCTAATCTAAGGTGGTAGCACATCGCATCTTTTTTAAGCATGAACTATCTTATTTTTACTTTAATGATCATGAAGAATAGCTGTATAAACTTCACATTTAAAATTACAGAAATTAAACATGAGATAAAAGAAGATATCCATTAAAAACCATAAGTTCATACAACCCCAAGAATAGAAATAAAAAAAAAACAAAATCCTTATCCTTTTGCTAGGGCTGCATCCAGCCCTAGTGAAAAGCTTAGGCTTCCATGCAGTGGTGGACGGCAGCAGCACAGCAGCGGGCTCCCATTATTTCTTCCTTTGGGAAATATTCCCAAAACACCCAAAGTCTTCTCCCTCCTTTTAATTCCGTGGGACTTGGCCTGTGAAGAGCTAAAGGATGGATCGGAAGAGAAGAATGCCTTCTCTATTTCCTGCCTTGGCCTTTTATAGGCTGCCATCTCCCCCTCTCTCCTCCTTTGTGGCTGATCCGAATGGGTGGGAGGATAAGGGTTGAGCTTAGCTGGAACTCTTCCGTGGATAAGGGAGACTGATCCGTGATCCCTCGCTCAGTTGGATGCTCTCGGAGATGAAGATGAGGTGCCTCTGTTCCGCTGAAGCAGGGGATATTATTTGGATAAGGATGAGAGATGAGTGAGCCGGATGCGCGGAAGAAGGTGAGAGAGTTTGATCCGAAGATCATGGGATCTAGCTTCGGAATGAACACCTAAACCTTATCCTATGGATGATAGGATCAATCCGGGATGAGAAGAAGCTCGGGAATGGCTGGATTCGGCTGTAACAGAGGGTTTAGAGCTGTGAACGGCTTGATACGGGATAAAGACTGGCTATGGAAGTTTGAATCATGGAACATCCGGACGCTGGAGAATGGGAAGACATTGGAACTGCTGGGATACGAGTGAATCACGAACGAGATGTGAGCTAGATTCATGCGGATGGTGAACGTGAGAAGATGCTCTGTTTTGTTTCTGTGAAGAAGAACGGTTGGGATGCTGGGTTTATCTGTGGGAGAATGGAGCTGGATCCTATGCGAACAGTGGAGTGATGCTGTTGAAGCTTGGAATGGCTTGCGGATGAGAGCTAGGGAGCTGAAATGCGATAGAGATGAAGCTGGGACTTGAGGTTGAGCTGGGAGCGAAAGGACTTGGTTCATTCCTTGGGAAGATAAGCTCGGAAAGGACGTGGAGGATGTCACGGAGAAACAGGGAATGCTTTTGTTCTAATCTAGATTCGGTTTGAGAAGGAATCGGAAGAGGAAATGAGCTTGGGAGCGTGGAGTTGGGAGGTTAGGAAGATGATGAGAGGATCTCGGCTGGGAGTTATCCGTGGGTGGTTGAAGTTTGGATTGAGTGTTTGATTCGAACGGGATGAAGCCAATTCGTGGGATGATTCGAATGGGATGACAGCTCTATTCCTTGGGAGGATGAGCTCGTGAACTTGGGATGAGCTTGATTCGGAAGATGAAGATAAGATGACGTGCCCGATGCTGGGGTTCGGAGAAGAACATGGGACGTTGGGATGCTTCGGCTGATGGTTGATCCGTGGGAGAAGGAGAATCTCGGAACAGGGGAGGTATGTTGGGAGATGTTCATCCGACTGGGAGAAGATGCCGGAAGGATCTCTGCTGTGGGAGACCGATAGAGTTTGGATAAAATCTAGGATGATATGGATGACGTGGGAGCGTAGGTCGATGGGAAGATGAATACGGTTGAAGCTGGGAAGATGGTTTCTGTTTTGAAGAAGAGATAAGGATGCAAGATGAGTTGTATAATCGGCTGGGAGCTTGTGAATAAGGATGTGGAATTTGTTGCGGGTGATACTCACGACCGTGTGGAATGTCGGAAGAGTTGGGGATTTGAAGAAGATAAGGATGCTGGGATGATGACTCGTAGATGAATGTTGTGGAACAGGGGAAGACTAGCATGGAAGGCTTGTTCTTCAGATGGGAGGTCGGTCACGGTTGGTTGGGTTAATCCAATAGTGTTGCCCAGATAGACAACCCAAAAGGGGGGTGAATTGGGTTTTTAAAATAATTTGCAACTAAAATATTTGTGGAAGACTAATTAAGACTTTAGCAAGATGATTAGTTAGTTGCTATGTGCTGTGAGTGAGATGAGAGTAAGAGAAAGGGACAAACAATCACAAACACAAGGTTTTTATAGTGGTTCGGAGTTAACCCTTGCTCCTACGTCCACTCCCCAAGTCTCACTTGGAAATTTACTATAACCCCCTGGATTACAGTCGGTTGTTTTACAAGCTCACAACCAAACTTGTTGTTTTACGAGCTCACAACGAACTCGGTCGGTTTTCCCTGGCTCACCGACTAGAACCACCCCGATTGTTTTTCCGGGATCACAATCGAACCCTTACACGTTGGTTTTAACCTAGGCTCACCAACCAACCTCTACACCCTTGATTCAATCCCCCGATTGAACCAAGCTAAGACAATATGCTAATAATGAGGACAAACAGAAAAACAGAGCTTCTCAAAAGCAAATATACAGCAATATTAAAAAGTAAAGTTAAGAGCCCTCAAACGCGTTTAAGTTGGAGAAGAGAAAGGGCTTCTTGAACTTCGGGTCTCCTCCTGAAATTCTGGACGACTTGAAGGCAGGAGGAGATCTCTTTCAATGTTGGGAAGATGTGGTTGGAAGGAGTTAATGGCGCTCTTCCCTCTTTTCGTTGAAAAACCACTTGCAGAGAATGAATGCTTGATCTTTTTGAATGGAATGGTAGTTCTCTGCCTTGCTACAGTCCTCTGTGGCTATTTAACCCATCCCCCACGGAAACTAGCCGTTAGACACCTTTTTCTGCCCGTTTTGCACACTCTGCACAATCTGACAATATGTCCGTTGGGGGTCGGAGTCGACTCGCGCGATCTGGAGTCGACTCGGCTGTAGCGGGAGTCGACTCATGCTTTTCTGGAGTCGGCTCGGCAACTGTTCCGGATTCGAATTAAAGTGACCTCCTCGACTGGGAGTCGACTCGACTTAACCTGGAGTCGACTCGCCAACTTCTGGAGCTGACTTGGCATTCTCGGAGTCGGCTCATCCTATGAAGTCCATGGAGCTAATTTTCAACTTGGCCCACTCGAGTCGACTCGACAGTCCTGGGAGTCGACTCGGCGCTCAGAGCCCGAACTCCCGATCTTCTGTCATTCGCCTCGTCCAGTCTTGGAGTCGACTCGGACTGTTCCGGAGTCGACTCGGCTCTCAGTTTCCGAAACATACCCTTCTGCCTTGGAGTCGACTCGAGCTGTCTGGGAGTCGACTCGGCTCTCAGAGACAATAATTTGGTCTTCTGTCTTTTTGGGATCGCGCTGTCTCGGAGTCGACTCGCGCATTGCGGGAGTCGACTCGAATCTCAGAGTCCGAAAACTGCTCTCTGACTTTTGCCTTGTGAACCACTGAGAGTCGACTCTCGCTTTCTTTGGAGTCGACCTGCCAACCATCGGAGTCGACTCGCGTTCCACAGGAGTCGACTCGAATCTCAGGGTCGAGAATCGCTCTCTGACTTTTCTGTCTGTAACTCCTTGGAGTCGACTCATATTACTCCGGAGTCGACTCGGTAAGCATCGGAGTCGACTCGCGCACTTCAGGAGTCGACTCGCTGACAGGTTTTGAGTTGATGCTTTCTGTTCGTCTGTCTGTTCTCAGTCGGAGTCGACTCGTAATGATCCGGAGTCGACTCGAGCCCGTGCCAGTGATTCTTATACGCTTGGAGTCGACTCGTAATATTCTGGAGTCGACTCGAGTCTCAGACTTTGGTTCAAACTGACTTCTTAACTTATCCAAACTATCTTGAACCAAATCTAGAGACACTTAGACAAGATTTTCACTGAAACACTCAATTGAATTCATTAGTAAACAAAAGATATACTCAAATGCTTTGAGCTCATCAAAATCAAATAGGGTTTTAATCAATCACTCCACAATCTTCCCCTTTTTGATGATGACAAAACATTGAGTATATGTAAAGTGAATTGCTCAATAAACAGGAAAATAAAATCCATAAATGAATTCAAGTGTCTGGTTATTTAATTTATCCAAGCTTGAAAGGTGTGAAACAATAAATTTTGGAGTTAAAGCTCCCCCTTTCATTTGGAATTATATAAGCCTTCATATCATGCAATCAATTGTTTGGCTTATATATATTTAATGATTTAGCTTTCTTAAGAAAATTCAGATTCTCCCCCTCAACATATGCATTCATCTTTGTTTTGGTTCTCTGAATTTTCTTTTAATGCATTGAAGTTTTTGGACTGAAATTTTTGGTTTTTAGAGGGAAAATCTGTCAATTTGTTCTTGAGTTGGATTCAACTAATCTCCGAATATCCCTTGAATAGATTCTGGAGATTACTCCATTAGGAGCCCCAACAGAGAGATAATGAGCCTCGAGGTACCAAATCCACTAAGAACAAATTTCATTTTGATTCTTTTTATGTTGATTCCATTTACATATCTATTAAGTATTTCTCCCCCTTTTTGTCATCGTATCAAAAAGGAGGTAAGCAGAACACACAATCAATCATAGATCAAATTGCACAGAATTGAAGAGAATATGTCTACTCATTGTATTGATTTGTATGTAAAGACATTTTAGAATATGTTGCCCAGATAGACAACCCAAGAGGGGGGGGGGGGTGAATTGGGTTTTAAAATAATTTAGATATTTAAAACGTTGTGGATGACTAATTAAAACTATTGCAAGTTGTTTAATTAAATGCTATGTGCTGTGAGTGATAAGAGAGGAAGAAGAAGAGAGACAATCAAACACAAACACCAAGTTTTATAGTGGTTCGGAGCTAACCCTTGCTCCTACGTCCACTCTCCAAGTCTCACTTGGGAATTCACTATAACCCCCTTGGATTACAGCCGGTTGTTTTCTAAGCTCACAACCAAACTTGTTGTTTTACGAGCTCACAACGAACTCGGTCGGTTTTCCCAGGCTCACCGACTAGAACCACCCCGATTGTTTTCTCGGGATCACAATCAAACCCTTACACACGTTGGTTTTAATAACTAGGCTCACCAACTAACCTCTATACCCTTGATTCAATCCCCCGATTGAATCAAGCAAATACAAGTTGTAAATAAAATAGACAAACAGAAAAACAAGCTTCTCAAAAGCAGATTAAAGACAATATAATCTAAAAGGAGTTTAGAAGCCCTCAAACGCTTTTAAGTTGGAGAAGAGAAATGGCTTCTTAAACTTCGGTCTCCTCTTGAATGTGTAGTCGACTTGAATGCAGGAGGAGCTTCTTTACTTGCTGGGAAGATGTAGGTGGATGCAGTAAATGCAGATCTTCCCTTTTTCTCATTGAAGAACAAGTTGCAGAGTTGAATGCTTGAATACTTGGAGTGGAATGGTTGTTCTCTGCCTTGCTACAGTCTTCTGTGGCTATTTAAACCAACCCCCACGGAAACTAGCCGTTAGAGAGCTTTTTCTGCCCGTTCTGCACACTCTGCACAGCCTGACAATGTGTCCGTTGGTGGGTTAGAGTCGACTCGCGCGATCAGGAGTCGACTCGGCTGTAGCGGGAGTCGACTCAAGCTTTTCCGGAGTCGACTCGGCAACTGTTCCAAATTTGAATTAAAGTTGCCTTCACGACTGGGAGTCGACTCGTCTTGACCTGGAGTCGACTCGCCAACTTCTGGAGCTAACTTGGCAATTTCGGAGTCGGCTCATCCACTGAAGTCCGTGGATCCAATTTTGAATTTGATCCACTCGAGTCGACTCGACTGTCCTGGGAGTCGACTCGAATCTCAGAGCCCGAACTCCCGATTCTCTGTCTTTTGGCTCGTCCAGTCTTGGAGTCGACTCGAACTTCCTCGGAGTCGACTCGGCTCTCAGTTTCCGAAACTTGGTCTTCTGCCTTTTTGATGTGAAGCTGTCTTGGAGTCGACTCGAGCTGTCTGGGAGTCGACTCGAATCTCAGAGGCAGTAACTTGGTCTTCTGTCTGTTGATGGTCGCGGAGTCTTGGAGTCGACTCGCATATTGCGGGAGTCGACTCGAATCTCAGAGTCCGAAAATTACTCTCTGACTTTTTCTTGTGTTCCTCTGAGAGTCGACTCTTACTATCCTGAAGTCGACTCGGTGAACATCGGAGTCGACTCGCGCACTTTGGGAGTCGACTCGTTGACAGGTTCTGAGTTGAAGCTTTCTGTTCTTCTGTCTGTTCTCAGTCGGAGTCGACTCGTACTGATCTGGAGTCGACTCGAGCCCGTGCCAGTGAACTTGATACGCTTGGAGTCGACTCGTGATACTCAGGAGTCGACTCGAGTCTCAGACTTTGGTTCAGGCTGACTTCTTAACTTATCCAAAATACTATGAACCAAGTCTAGAGACACGTAGACAGGATTTTCACTGAAACACTTAATTGAATTCATTAGTAAACAAGAATTATACTCAAATGCTTTGAGCTCATCAAAATCAAATGGGGTTTTAATCAATCACTCCACAATCTCCCCCTTTTTGATGATGACAAAACATTGAGTATATATAAAGTGAATTGCACAATAAACAATGAAATAAAATCCATAAATGAATTCAAATGTCTGGTAATTCAATTTATCCAAGCTTGAAAGGAGTGAAACAATAAATTTCGGAGTTAAAGCTCTCCCTTTCATTTGGAATTATATAAGCCTTCATATCATGCAATCAATTGTTTGGCTTATATATATTTAATAATTTAGCTTGCTTAAAATTCAGATTCTCCCCCTCAACATATGCATTCTACTATGTTTTGATTCTCTGAATTTTTTTTAATGCTTTGAAGTTTATGAACTGAAATTTTTAGTTTTTAGAGGGAAAATTTGTCAATTTGTTCTTGAGTAGGATTCAGCTAATCTCCGAATATCCCTTGAATAGATTCTGGAGATTACTCCATTAGGAGCCCCAAAAGAGAGATAATGAGCCTCGAGGTACCGAATCCACTAAGAACAAATTTGTGTGTTTTAAGAGTTTATCTTTTTATTGATTTTCATTGATTCCTTTTACATATTTTATGCATATTTCTCCCCCTTTTACATATTTTATACATATTTCTCCCCCTTTTTGTCATCATATCAAAAAGGAGGTAATCAAAACACACAATCAAACATAAATCAAAAGGCACAGGATTGAAGAAAAATGCGGCTACTCATTGTATTAATTTGTATGTAAGTACATTTCAGAATACAATAAGTAACGTAAAGCAATACATGTCAAAGCAAAATACAAAAAGTAGCTACGGTCTCCTCGAGGATGTAGCTCCTCCTCTCGAGGATGTGGCTCCTCCTCTCGAGGATGTGGCTCCTCCTCTCAATCTGTTCTCCTCCATGAGGAGGGTGACCGCATCTGTAAGATGCCCAAGCTGAGTGATGATGGATGAGGTGGCCCTGCTGTGTGTAGTGGAGAGCTCAGTCACCGACGTCTGAAGTGTATCCAGCTTGTCGATGAGCACATTCGACAAGCGCTCGGCCCCCTGGGTGGTGGTGCTCATGTCCTGTCGGACGTTATCGCGCATCTTCCGAGTGGTGCTCGAGACTTCGCTCATGCTATGAAACTGGGCTTGGACCAGGAACCGTACATTGTCGATCTCTTCCCGCACATGGGCCGTCATGTCAGTTACGACTGTCAAGGAAGGGACCAACGCTGACGAAGGTGCAGGAGTGGGAGCAGGCACTGAACCTTGGAGCTCCTGGAGCAGATCTCGGACTATCTCCTGCCGCAGCTCCCGGAGCTGCTCAGACGAGATCCGGACCTCCATAGGCTGAGTGGGTGGAGCTGAGGAGGAGGGTCCGGCGGAGGTGGTAGGAGCAGGAGGAGTGGATGGAAGGTCTGGATGGTCTGGAAGGTCTGGGTAGTCTGAATCGGGCTCAGGACTGGGGGAAGGTCTGGTGGTCTGTGAGGTGAGGGACGACTTCCTAACCCAGATCCCCTCTCTCTTCCGAAACCCCATCCTGTGTAGGGTCCCTGCACGCGTGCGATCAGTCCATCGCAATGCGCGAAAGGGCTCCCCCTCAGGAATGGGAATCTCGTACTTCCTAAACAGAAGGGTGAATATCATGCCGTATGGGAGGGTGAGCCTAGGTCTATCTAGGGGCTCACACATATACCTATAGATGAGTTTGGGGAAGTTGATCGGGGTGTCCTGAAGAATATAAAATATAAGAGCTAGGTCTCTCTCATTTACAAAATCAAATCTCCCTGTCTTAGGGAAGATGGACCTAGACAGTATACTCAAAAGGATTCTCACCTCAATCGGAAGTGAGCTAGCAGAAACCTCGTCTAGAGGTGACTGGGGTGGATGCCCTAGAACGGCCGTAAGGGCCTCAACCCTATCCTCAGGGTGTGTGGGAGCCACCCCTACTAATGGAAGGTGGAGGATGTGGGCAATAAGATCCTCCGTAACAAATAGAGGGACACCGGCTACTGTGCCCTCGATACCCCCATCTCCCCGATGGACGGTACCATAGAACTCTCTAACAAGGCCAGGGTAAGTGGGGAGATCTAAAGTGAGGAAGTACTCTAATCCCTGTGTCCTAAGCCTATCACCTATGGTGAACCCTTCCCGGGAGAGATAGTCGAAGTCGACATATCTCCCGGTGGTGACGGCCTTCCCGGCCAATGGCCTCGCGGGAACCGCCCTAGGCGGGGAACGAGCCGGAGGTGGTTGCCTCGCGGGATCGTGCCGCGCCTTGGAGCGCCGCTCGGGACCGGCCTCGGGTCGGGACCTCTTCCGGACAACGGTCTTACGCGGCATTATGACCTAGACGGAATGAAAAACCTAAAGGACGGAGAAAGGTCGACGGAGGAGGCTTGGGACCGACCGGGGGCGACCTAGGAAGGGATGAAAAACCGAAGAACCGGTGAAAGATCGACGGAAAAAGGGGTTGGAGACGATCGGGGACGACCTAGGAGTCGGCTCTAGGGCTTTGGAACAGTGGCGGCTTGAGAGAAAAGTGTTTTCGAAACGACAAATCTAGGATTAAAAAGTCGGATCTCGACTGCGAGTCGACTCCACTGAGTCGCGAGTCGACTCGACCTCGAGTCGACTCCAGAATATGCGCGAGTCGACTCTCCTTATGCGCCTGTAGACTTCGAGTCGACTCCCGACTATATGCGAGTCGACTCCCCCTCTGCTGCCATCTTTGCGAGTCGACTCCCGCAAATGCGCGAGTCGACTCCCCCTTAGGAGCCGACTCTGAAACTTACTCGAGTCGTCTCTAACCTTGGCACGCACCTAAAAATCATGCTATAATCGTGCCAAATGAGGGAAAAACACTAAAGTATGAT
This sequence comes from Phoenix dactylifera, assembly GCF_009389715.1. Lineage (NCBI taxonomy): Eukaryota > Viridiplantae > Streptophyta > Magnoliopsida > Arecales > Arecaceae > Phoenix > Phoenix dactylifera. The sequence continues at coordinate 27,351,004 of NC_052395.1, forward strand.
CTGATTTGATGATTATTGAAAAGAAACTCTATTTTAACCACAATCTAGTCATCAAAATCAATGAATCTAGTGGAAACCACCACTAGGATGGATCAATCACTCCTAATCCCCTCCTAAGCACACTAAACCTCTCTTCACTTAGGGGTTTTGTAAAAAAGTCTGCTAATTGATTATCAGTACAAACAAATTGGAGTGTCACATCACCATTCAATACATGATCTCTTATGAAGTGATGTCTTATCTCAATGTGTTTAGTTCTTGAATGTTGAATTGGATTTTTAGTTAGATTAATGGCACTTGTATTATCACAATTAATGGGAATTTTATCTTGTTTAATGCCATAATCTTCTAATTGTTGTTTAATCCACAAGATTTGAGCACAACAACTCCCGGCTGCAACATATTCAGCTTCAGCAGTAGATAATGCAACCGAGTTTTGTTTCTTGCTAAACCATGAGATAAGATTTTCTCCTAGAAATTGACATGACCCACTGGTACTTTTTTTATCAAGCTTACATCCAGCGAAGTCTGAATCTGTGTATCCTATTAAGTTTAGGCTAGATTCTTTAGAGTACCATAGCCCTATGTTCTTAGTTCCTATTAAGTATTTAAAAATTCTCTTAACTGCAGCTAGATGTGATTCTTTAGGATTAGCCTGATATCTAGAACACATGCAAACACTAAACATAATATCAGGTCTACTTGCAGTAAGATACAATAAGGATCCTATCATACCTCTATAAAGTTTTTGATCTACAGATTTACCTGATTCATCTTGATCTAATTTGCATGATGAGCTCATGGGGGTGCTGATTGACTTGTTTTCCTCCATATCAAACTTCTTGAGCATCTCCTTGATATACTTGGCTTGATTGATGAAGATGCCTCCTTCAGACTGTTTGATTTGAAGCCCGAGGAAGTAGTTCAGCTCTCCCATCATGCTCATCTCAAACTCACTCTGCATCAAATCAACAAATTCTTCGCAGAGGCGATTGTTAGTAGCACCGAAAATGATATCATCAACATAAATCTGTACTAATAACATATCTTTGTTTTGCTTTTTCAGAAATAGGGTTGTATCTACATTTCCCCTAGAGAATTCATGTTCTAATAGGAATTTGCTAAGTCTCTCATACCATGCTCTAGGTGCTTGTTTTAAACCATAAAGTGCTTTGTTCAGTTTATATACATGATTAGGGTATTGATGATTTTCAAAACCAGGAGGTTGTTCTACATATACCTCCTCATTAATATACCCATTTAAAAATGCACTTTTTACATCCATTTGAAAAAGTTTGAAGTCCTTAGAGCATGCATATGCTAATAATAGTCTAATAGCCTTAAGTCTAGCTACAGAGCAAAGGTTTCATCAAAATCTATACCTTCTTCTTGATTATAACCCTTTGCTACTAGTCTAGCCTTATTCCTTATAACAATTCCATTTTCATCAAGTTTATTTTTATAAATCCATTTCGTGCCTATAATAGGATATTCAGAAGGTCTCTCTATTAGATTCCATACCTTGTTTCTAGTAAATTGGTTTAATTCTTCTTGCATTGCATTTATCCAATTTACATCATTTTCGGCCTCTTCTATGTGTTTGGGCTCAAAGTGTGAGACAAAAGCTAGATGGTTATTTAAATTTCTTAGGGATGCTCTAGTCCTAACCGGTTGAGATGGATCATCTAGAATTAGTTCCTTAGGATGCCCGTGAGCATACCTCCAAGCTTTAGTTAGCCCATGATCCACAATAGCCTCTTGGCTTGATGATGCTTCTTCACTCAACTTTTGATTATCATCTTGTAATGCCATCTCATCTATCTTTTCTTCAAGAATTTCAACATCATCATCAAAATTAACTTTCTTACTAGAGGAGATGTCACTAGAGTCATCAAATACAACATGTATAGATTCTTCTATAACTAAGGTTCTTTTATTAAAGACTCTATAGGCTTTACTAGTTGTAGAGTAACCTAAGAATATTCCTTCATCCGATTTAGAGTCAAATTTACCTAGATTATCTTTCCCATTATTATGAACAAAACACCTATATCCAAAAACATGAAAGTAATTAACTTTTGGTTTTCTGTTTTTCCAAAGTTCATAAGGTGTTTTCTTTATGATGGGTCTTAATAAAACTCTATTTAATATATGGCAAGAAGTATTAATGGCTTCTCCCCAAAAGTACTTAGGGAGGTTACTTTCACATAACATAGTTCTAGCCATTTCCTCTAGAGTCCTATTTTTCCTTTCCACAACTCCATTTTGTTGTGGTGTCCTAGGTGCAGAAAAATTATGGGTTATCCCCTTTTTACTACAAAATTCCTCAAATGACTGATTTTCGAATTCAGTTCCATGGTCACTTCTAATGGCTATGACTGAGGACTCTCTAGCATTTGTTACTTCCTTATGGAACTTCTTAAAAACAGAAAATGCTTGATCCTTATGTGCTAGGAACATGACCCATGTGTACCTAGAGTAATCATCTACAATAACTAGACCATATTTATTTCCACCTAGGCTTGTTGTTCTAGTTGGTCCGAATAGGTCCATGTGTAATAATTCTAGAGGCCTAGAGGTAGAGACACATTTTATGGATTTAAATGAGTTCCTAGATTGTTTGCCAAATTGACATGTTTCACATATTTTGTTCTTTTCAAATTTTAATTTTGGCAAACCTATCACGGAATCTCTTTTAACTAGTTTAGTTATTGTGTCCATGCTTGCATGACCTAACTTACGGTGCCATAACCAACTAGCATCATTATCTTTAGTTTCATTAACAACTAAACATTGGTTATGTTTTGCAAGATCTTCTAGGTCAACAACATATACATTTCCACGTCTAATCCCTTTAAAAACTAAACTATTGTCATTAGGGTTTGTTATAATGCATAGTGATGGTTTAAACATAACATCATATCCTTTATCACATAATTGACTAATGCTTAACAAGTTATGCTTAAGACCATCAACATATCTAACATTATCTATAAAAGTTGAAGGGGTGATTTGAACTTTACCAATACCAATGATGTGACCTTGGTTGTTGTCTCCAAAAGTCACAGCACCTCCCTTCTTAGCTTCAAGAGTGAAAAATTGATCCTTATCACCCGTCATGTGCCTTGAGCAGCCACTATCCAAATACCAGCAGTTTTTGTTGACCTTGGCTGCAAGACACTCCTACACAAGCAAATCATGTCAACTTAGGTACCCAAGTTTTCTTGGGTCCTTCATGGTTAGTCAAGTTGGTTCCTTTTGGAACCCATACCATTTTAATTTTCCTTCTTGATTTACCTTTCCTAAAATTACACACATTTGCTTTATGACCTATAGTTCCACAACAAAAGCAGGTTATTTTCTTAGTTTTAGTTTTCCCAGCTTTAACAAAGAAGTTACTAAGAAGTTTTTGTTTATTTCTTGGTTTATATCCTAAACCCGCTTTATTAAATACTGCTCGTTGACTATTGAGTATCATATTTAACTTTTCAGAACTATATGTAAATTTTTCAACTAAGGGTTTGTATTTGTTAAGTTCTTTAGTTAGTGTTTGATTTTCTGTTTTTAGATCATTTAGTTTGTTTGTTAGATCCTTGTTTAAGATTTGTTTATGGTTTTTAAATTCTGAAAATTCCTTAGTTAGTTTTTCATTATCTTTAGTTAAGGTATTAGTCTTTTGAGTTAAAAGTTGGTTGCTTGTCTTAAGTTCTATATTTTCTTTGGTGATTAAATCCTTATCCTTAACTAATTTATCGTATTTATGTAGGTATGATTGATTAGTTATTTTTAGTTCTTTATTCTTAAGATTTATTGCCTTATATTCTATCATTAATTCATTAAAAGCATCATAAAGTTCATCAAATATAAAATCAAGCTGTGTTTCGGAAGTTACCTCATTTTCATTGGCCATGAAGCAGAAATTGGCCTTCTCTTCTTGTTCTTCATCCGATGATGAAGATGATGTGTCGGAGTCCGATAGGGTGGTGACAAGGGATTTCTTCTTCTTGTACTTGCTGCCCTTCTTTAGTAAGGGACACTCAGCTCTGATGTGTCCCGGCTTTTTGCACTCATAGCACCCAATCCACTCATTTTTCCTTTCCTTACCTTTGTCCTTGCGGTAGGAATTTGAGGGGCCTCTCCTTTGATGATAAGCCTTCTTGTGGTTGATGAATTTTTTGAACTTGCGCACAAGAAGTGCCTCACCATCATCTTCCTCATGTTCTTCTCCTTCACTGCTGCTACTGCAAGATAATTCCTTGTTAGATGAAGTAGGTTTCGGAGCTATTACCTTTTTCTTGTGGGAGGACTCTTCCTCGTTGTGTTGCTTCATGGTTAGCTCGTGCGTCATTAAGGATCCAAGAAGCTCCTCGAGTGGTAATTTGTTCAAGTCCTTGGCTTCTTGGATTGCCGTCACTTTAGCTTCCCACGACCTTGGTAGACACCGAAGGATTTTCCTGACAAGCTCACTGTTAGTATAGTTCTTGCCAAGGCTTTTTAGGCCATTGACAATGTCAGTAAACCTAGTGAACATGCTAGTGATTGTCTCATTAGAATCCATTTTAAATAGTTCATACTTATGAACCAATATATTAATTTTGGATTCTTTAACTTGATTTGTGCCCTCATGGGTCACTTCAAGTCTATCCCAGATCTCTTTTGCAGAGTTGCAAGTAGAGACCCTATTGAATTCATTTCTGTCTAAGGCACAGTAAAACACATTCATAGCTTTAGAATTTAGTTGTGCCTTTCTCATGTCATGTTCATCCCAATCCTTTTCTAATTTGGGTACCGTGATACCCTCTACATATGTGGATGGGATGTATGGGCCATTTACGACAATGGTCCACATCTCATAGTCTTGGGCTTGGATGAATATTCTCATCCTAGCCTTCCAGTATGAGTAGTCGGATCCATTAAAGAAAGGGGGTCTTTGGGTGGACTGACCCTCAATGTGGGAAGATCCAAATGGGGTTGTCATTTTGATCTTTTAACTCTTGGGTGGAAGAGTTTAGGCTCTGATACCACTTGTTGCCCAGATAGACAACCCAAGAGGGGGGATGAATTGGGTTTTAAAATAATTTGGGTATTTAAAACGATGTGGATAAGTAATTAAAACTAGTGTAAGTTATTTAATTAATTACTATGTACTGTGAGTGATATGAAAGGAAGAAGGATAGAGACACGCAATCACAAACACCAAGTTTTATAGTGGTTCGGAGCTAACCCTTGCTCCTACGTCCACTCCCCAAGTCTCACTTGGGAATTCACTATAACCCCCTTGGATTACAGCCGGTTGTTTTCCAAGCTCACAACCAAACTTGTTGTTTTACGAGCTCACAACGAACTCGGTCGGTTTTTCCAGGCTCACCGACTAGAACCACCCCGATTGTTTTCTCGGGATCACAATCGAACCCTTACACACGTTGGTTTTACACTCGGCTCACCAACCAACCTCAATCCCCTTGATTCAATCCCCCGATTGAACCAAGCAAATACAATGTGTAAATAAAAAGAAGAAACAGAAAAATACAGCTTCTCAAAAGCAGATAAAAGACAATATGAACAATAAATGAAGTTAAGAAGCCTCAAACGCTTTTAGGTTGGAGAAGAGGAATGGCTTCTTAAACTTCTGGTCTCCTCTTGAGTGAGTAGTCGACTTGAATGCAGGAGGAGAAGGCTTTAATTGCTGGGAAGATGTAGGTGGATGCAGTAAATGCAGATCTTCCTCTTTTTCGTTGAAGAACACGTTGCAGAGCTTGAATGCTTGATTAGTTGGAGTGGAATGGTTCTTCTCTACCTTGCTACAGTCTTCTGTGGCTATTTAAACCAACCCCCACGGAAACTAGCCGTTAGAGAGCTTTTTCTGCCCGTTCTGCACACTCTGCGCAGCCTGACAATGTGTCCGTTGGTGGGTTAGAGTCGACTCGCGCGATCAGGAGTCGACTCGGCTGTAGCGGGAGTCGACTCAAGCTTTTCCGGAGTCGACTCGGCAACTGTTTCAAATTTGAATTAAAGTTGCCTTCACGACTGGGAGTCGACTCGTCTTGACCTGGAGTCGACTCGCCAACTTCTGGAGCTGACTTGGCAATTTCGGAGTCGGCTCATCCACTGAAGTCCGTGGATCCAATTTTGAATTTGATCTACTCGAGTCGACTCGACTGTCCTGGGAGTCGACTCGAATCTCAGAGCCCGAACTCCCGATTCTCTGTCTTTTGGCTCGTCCAGTTTTGGAGTCGACTCGAACTTCCTCGGAGTCGACTCGGCTCTCAGTTTCCGAAACTTGGTCTTCTGCCTTTTTGATGTGAAGCTGTCTTGGAGTCGACTCGAGCTGTCTGGGAGTCGACTCGAATCTCAGAGGCAGTAACTTGGTCTTCTGTCTGTTGATGGTCGCAGAGTCTTGGAGTCGACTCGCATATTGCGGGAGTCGACTCGAATCTCAGAGTCTGAAAATTGCTCTCTGACTTTTTCTTGTGTTCCTCTGAGAGTCGACTCTCACCTTCTTTGGAGTCGACTTGCCATCCATCAGAGTCGACTCGCGTTTCACTGGAGTCGACTCGAATCTCAGACCCGAAAACTGCTCTCTGACTTTTTCTTTGTGCTCCTCTTGGAGTCGACTCTTACTATCCTGGAGTCGACTCGGTGAACATCGGAGTCGACTCGCGCACTTTGGGAGTCGACTCGTTGACAGGTTCTGAGTTGAAGCTTTCTGTTCTTCTGTCTGTTCTCAGTCGGAGTCGACTCGTACAGATCTGGAGTCGACTCGAGCCCGTGCCAGTGAACTTGATACGCTTGGAGTCGACTCGTGATACTCTGGAGTCGACTCGAGTCTCAGACTTTGGTTCAAGCTGACTTTTTAACTTATCCAAAAATTATGAACCAAGTCTTAAGACACTTAGACAAGATTTTTACTGAAACACTTAATTGAATTCATTAGTAAACAAGAAATATACTCAATTGCTTTGATCTCATCAAAATCAAATAGGGTTTTAATCAATCACTCCACAATGTCAAAATAACACAAAATGATCTAAGGCTTCCTCGAGGAGGATGCAGGTCCCCGGGGCATGCGCTCTGCAAGTAGTGTGACTGCATTGGTGACGTGCTCGAGCTGTCGGATAATGGCCGAGGTGGCCCTGCTATGTGTCGTATCGAGCTCGGTCACCGACTTCTGAAGTGTGTCCAGCTTGTCGATGAGCACATTCGCCAAGCGCTCGGCCCCCTGAGTAGTGGTGCTCATGTCCTTCCGGATGTCATCGCGCATCTTCCGAGTGATGCCCGTGACCTCACTCATACTGGAGAATTGAGCCTGGATCAGGCTCCGGACGTTGTAAATCTCTTCCCGCACATGGGCCGTCATCTTAGTCACGGCTGTCAAGGAAGGGACCAACGCTGACGAAGGTGCAGGAGTGGGAGCAGGCACTGAACCCCGGAGCTCCTGAAGTAGATCATCTCGCAGATCTCGGACAATCTCCTGCCGCAACTCCCGGAGCTGCTCAGGAGCGATCCAGACCTCCATGGGCTGACGAGCTGAGGAGGAGGGTCCGGCTGAGGTGGTAGGAGCAGAAGTGGAGGGAAAGTCAGGATAATCTGAGTCTGGCTCAGGACTAGGGGAATGTCTGGTGGTATGTGTGGAGGTGGAAGACTTCCTAACCCAGGTCCCCTCTACCTTCCGAAACCCCATCCTGTGTAGGGTCCCCGGACGCATGCGATCTGTCCATCGCAATGCGCGAGAGGGTTCCCCCTCAGGAATAGGGATCTCGGCCTCCCTAAAGATAAGGGTGAGCATCATGCCATAGGGGAGGGTGAGCCTAGGTCTATCTAGTGGCTCACATAGGTATCTATATATCATCTTGGGAAAGTTTATGGGGGTATCCTGAAGAATGTAGTACATGAGGGCTAGGTCCCTCTCAGACACAAAATCAAACCGTCCGGTCTTTGGGAACAAAGACCGAGAAATGATGCTCAAGAGGAGCCGCATCTCAACTGAAAGTGAGCTGGCGGACACCTCATCTAAAGGGGACTGGGGTGGATGCCCTAGAATGGCCGTAAGGGCCTCAGTCCTATCTTCGGGGTGTGTGGGGGCCACCCTTAACTGTGGAAGGTGGAGGATTTGGGCTATGAAATCCTCAGAAATAAACAATGGGACACCGGCTACGGTTCCCTCTATTCCCCCATTCCCCCTATGGACAGTACCATAGAACTCTCTAATTAGGCCAGGGTATGTGGGGAGGTCTAGGGAACAAAAGTACTCTAAACCCTGGGCCCTAAGTCTATCTCCTATAGTGAAGCCCTCCCGGGAGAGATAGTCGAAATCGACGTATCTCCCGGTGGAGACCGCCTTCCCGGCACACGGCCTCGAGGGAACGGCCCTCGGCGGGGAACGAGCCGGAGGTTGTGGCCTCACGGGGTCGTTCCGAGCCTTGGAACGCCGCTCGGCACCGGTCGCGGAATGGGGCCTCTTCCGGCTTGGGACAGTGGCTTTGCGAGGCATGGTTGACCTATAATGGTATGAAATCCTAATAGATGATGAAGGATCAACGGGAAAAGGACCTAGGGGCGGCCGGAGACGTTCTAGGAGTCGGCTCTAGGGTTTTGAACAGTGGCGGCGGTGAAAATAAGTGTTTTCTAAACGATGGAGTTAGGGTTAAAAAGTCGGATCCCGACTGCGAGTCGACTCCACTGAGTCGCGAGTCGACTCGACCTCGAGTCGACTCCAAAATATGCGCGAGTCGACTCTCCTTAGGCGCCTGTTGACCTCGAGTCGACTCCTTACTGTATGCGAGTCGACTCCCCCTCTGCTGCCATTGTTTTCGAGTCGACTCCCGTAAATGTGCGAGTCGACTCCCCCTTACGAGCCGACTCTGAAACTTGCTCCAGTCGTCTCGAACTCTGGCACGCACCTAAAAATCATGCTATGTTCGTGCCGAATAAGGGAAAATCACTAAATTATGATCTGATTTGATGATCATTGAAACGAAACTCTATATTAATTACAATCTAATCATCAAAATCAAATGAATCTAGTGGAAAATACCACTAGGATGGATCAATCACTCCTAATCCCCTCCTAAGCACACTAAATCTCTCTTCACTTAGGGGTTTTGTAAAAATGTCAGCTAATTGATCATCAGTACAAACAAATTGTAGTGTCACATCACCATTCAGTACATGATCTCTTATGAAGTGATGTCTTATCTCAATATGTTTAGTTCTTGAATGCTGAATTGGATTCTTAGTTAGATTAATGGCACTTGTATTATCACAATTAATGGGTATTTTATCTTGTTTAATGCCATAATCTTCTAATTGTTGTTTGATCCATAAGATTTGAGCACAACAACTCCCGGCTGCAACATATTCAGCTTCAGCAGTAGATAATGCAACCGAGTTTTGTTTCTTGCTAGACCATGAGATTAAGTTTTCTCCTAGAAATTGACAAGACCCGCTGGTACTTTTTCTATCAAGTTTACATCCAGCAAAGTCTGAATCTGTGTATCCTATTAATTTTAGGCTAGATTCTTTAGAATACCATAAACCTATATTCTTAGTTCCTATTAGGTATTTAAAGATTCTCTTAACTGCAATTAGATGTGATTCCTTAGGATTAGACTGATATCTAGCGCACATGCAAACACTAAACATGATATCAGGTCTACTTGCAGTAAGATACAATAAAGATCCTATCATACCTCTATATAGTTTCTGATCTACAGATTTATCTGATTCATCTTGGTCTAATTTGCATGATGAGCTCATGGGGGTGCTGATTGACTTGTTCCCCTCTATATCAAACTTTTTAAGCATCTCCTTGATATATTTGGCTTGATTGATGAAGATGCCTCCTTCAGACTGTTTGATTTGAAGCCCGAGGAAGTAGTTCAGCTCTCCCATCATGCTCATCTCAAATTCACTCTGCATCAAATCAGCAAATTCTTCGCAGAGGCGATTGTTAGTAGCACCGAAAATAATATCATCAACGTAAATCTGCACTAATAACATATCTTTGTTTTGCTTTTTCAGAAATAGTGTTGTATCTACATTACCCCTAGAGAACTCATGTTCTAATAGGAATTTGCTAAGTCTTTCATACCATGCTCTAGGTGCTTGTTTCAAACCATAAAGTATTTTGTTCAATTTATAAACATGATTAGGGTATTGATGATTTTCAAAACCAGGAGGTTGTTCTACATATACCTCCTCATTAATATACCCATTTAAAAAATGCACTTTTTACATCCATTTGAAATAGTTTGAAGTCCTTAGAGCATGCATATGCTAATAATAATCTAATAGCCTCAAGTCTAGCTACAGGAGCAAAGGTTTCATCAAAATCTATACCTTCTTCTTGATTATAGCCCTTTGCTACTAGTCTAGCCTTATTCCTTATGACAATTCCATTTTCATCAAGTTTATTTTTATAAATCCATTTGGGTACCTATAATTGGATATTCAGAAGGTCTTTCAACTAGATTCCATACTTTGTTTCTAGTAAATTGGTTTAATTCTTCTTGCATTGCATTTATCCAATTTACATCGATTTCAGCTTCTTCTATGCGTTTAGGCTCAAAATGCGAAACGAAAGCTAGATGATTGTTTAAGTTCCTAAGGGATGCTCTAGTCCTAATAGGTTGAGACGGATCATCTAGAATTAATTCCTTAGGATGCCCGTGAGCATACCTCCAAGCTTTAGTTAGCCCATGATCTACTATAGTCTCTTGGCTTGATGATGCATCTTCAATTAATTTTTGACTGTTATCTTGTAATGTCATCTCGTCAATCTTTTCTTCAAGAATTTCCGTATCATCATCAAAATTAACTCTCTTGCTAGAAGAGATATCACTAGAATCATCGAAGACAACATGTATGGATTCTTCTATAACTAGGGTTCTTTTATTAAAGACTCTATATGCTTTACTAGTTGTAGAGTACCCTAAGAATATGCCCTCATCAGATTTAGAATCAAATTTTCCTAGATTATCTTTCCCATTATTATGAACAAAACACCTACATCCAAAGATATGAAAATAGTTTACCTTTGGTTTTCTATTTTTCCAAAGTTCATAAGGTGTTTTCTTTATAATAGGTCTCAATAAAACTCTATTTAATATATGACAAGAAGTATTAATGGCTTCTCCCCAAAAGTACTTAGGGAGGTTACTTTCACATAACATAGTTCTAGCCATTTCCTCTAGAGTTCTATTTTTCCTCTCCACAACTCCATTTTGTTGTGGTGTCCTAGGTGCAGAAAAATTGTGTGTTATCCCTTTTTTACTACAAAACTCATCAAATAAATGATTTTCGAATTCGGTACCATAGTCACTTCTAATAGCTATTACTGAAGTATCTCTAGCATTGGTTACTTCTTTATGAAATTTCTTGAAAACTGAAAAAGCTTGATCCTTATGAGCTAAGAACATGACCCAAGTGTATCTAGAATAATCATCTACAATAACTAGACCATATTTATTTCCACCTAGGCTTGTGGTTCTAGTTGGTCCGAATAGGTCCATGTGTAGTAGTTCTAGAGGTCTAGAGGTTGAGACACAATTTATAGATTTAAAGGAGTTCTTTGATTGTTTGCCAAATTGACATGCTTCACATATTTTATTCTTTTCAAACTTTAATTTGGCAAACCTATCACCGAATCTCTTTTAACTAGTTTAGATATTGTGTCCATGCTTGCATGACCTAACTTACGGTGCCATAACCAACTAGCATCATTGTCCTTAGTTTCATTAACAACTAAGCATGGGTTGTGTTTGGCAAGATCCTCAAGGTCTACAACATACACATTTCCACGTCTTATTCCTTTAAAAACTAAACTATTGTCATTTGGGTTTGTTACGATGCATAGTGATGGTTTAAACATAACATCATAACCTTTATCACATAATTGACTAATGCTTAATAAATTATGCTTAAGACCATCAACATATCTAACATTATCAATAAAAGTAGAAGGGGTAATTTGTACTTTACCTATACCAATGATGTGACCTTGGTTGTTGTCTCCAAAAGTCACAGCACCTCCCTTCTTAGCTTCAAGGGTGAAGAATTGATCCTTGTCACCCGTCATGTGTCTTGAACAGCCACTATCCAAGTACCAGCAATTTTTGTTGACCTTGGCTGCAAGACACTCCTACACAAGCAGATCATATAATCTTAGGTACCCAAGTTTTCTTGGGTCCTTCATGGTTAGTCATATTGGTTCCTTTTGGAACCCATACCCTTTTAATTTTTCTTTTAGTTTTTCCTTTCCTATAGTCACATACATTTGCTTTATGTCCTACAGTTCCACAACAAAAGCAGGTTACTTTCTTAGTTTTGCTTTCTCCAGCTTTAACAAAGAAGTTACTCAGAAGTTTTTGCTTATTTTTAGGTTTATATCCTAAACCTGCTCTATTGAATACTGCTCGTTGACTATTAAGTATCATATTCAGTTTTTCTGAACTATATGTAAATTTTTCAACCAAGAATTTGTATTTTTCAAGTTCTTTAGTTAGTGTTTGTTTTTCTGCTTTTAAATCATTCAGTTCTTTTGTGATACTCTCATTTATATGTTTATTGTTTTTGGGTTCTAATGTTTCTTTGTTCAGCCTTTCATTTTCTTTAGTTAAGGTATTATTCTTTTGTATCAAGATTTGGTTGCTTGTTTTAAGTTCTGCATTTTTTTTTGGTGATACAGTCCTTATCCTTAACTAACTTATCGTATTTATGTAGGTAAGATTGATTAGCTATTTTTAGTTTTTTATTCTTAAGATTTATGGCCTTATATTCAATCATTAATTCATTAAATGCATCATACAATTCATCAAAGGTAAAATCGAGATGCGTGTTGGATGTTACCTCATTTTCATTGGCCATGAAACAGAAATTGGCCTTTTCTTCTTGTTCCTCATCCGATGATGAAGATGATGCGTCGGAGTCCGATAAGGTGGTGACAAGGGCTTTCTTCTTCTTGTACTTGCTGCCCTTCTTTAGTAAGGGACACTCAGCTCTGATGTGCCCCGGCTTCTTGCACTCATAACACCCAATCTCCTCATTTTTCCTTTCCTTACCTTTATCCTTGCGATAGAAATTTGAGGGGCCTCTCCTTTGATGATAGGACTTCTTGTGGTTGATGAATTTTCTGAACTTGCGCACAAGAAGAGCCTCATCATCATCTCCCTCATGATCTTCTTCTTCACTGCTGCTACTGCAAGACAAATCTTTGTTAGATGATGTAGATTTGAGAGCTATTACCTTTTTCTTATGCGAGGACTCTTCTTCGCTGTGCTGCTTCATTGTTAGCTCGTGAGTCATTAGGGATCCAAGGAGCTCTTCAAGTGGAAGCTTGTTCAAGTCCTTAGCTTCTTGGATTGCCGTCACCTTGGCTTTCCATGACCTTAGTAGACAGCGAAGAATTTTCCTGACAAGATCACTGTTAGTATAGTTTTTGCCAAGGCTTTTTAGGCCATTGACAATGTCAGTAAACCTAGTGAACATGCTAGTGATTGTCTCATTAGAATCCATCTTAAATAGTTCATACTTATGAACTAATATATTTATTTTGGATTCTTTGACTTGATTCGTGCCCTCATGGGTCACTTCAAGTCTGTCCCAAATCTCTTTTGCAGAATTGCAAGTAGAGACTCTATTGAATTCATTCCTATCTAATGCACAGTAAAGCACATTCATTGCTTTAGAATTGAGTTGTGCCTTTCTCATGTCATGTTCATCCCAATCCTTTTCTAGTTTAGGTACAGTGACACCCTCTACATAGATGGATGGGATTTATGGTCCATTTACTACAATGGTCCACATCTCATAGTCTTGGGCTTGGATGAATATTCTCATCCTAGCCTTCCAATATGAGTAGTCGGATCCATTAAAGAATGGGGATCTTTGGGTGGACTGACCCTCAATGTGGGAAGATCCAAATGGGGTTGTCATTTTGATCTTTTACTCTTAGGGTAGAAGAGTTTAGGCTCTGATACCACTTGTTGCCCAGATAGACAACCCAAGAGGGGGGGTGAATTGGGTTTTAAAATAATTTGCAATTAAACGTTGTGGATGACTAATTAATGCTTTACCAAGATGATTAATTAATTGCTATGTGCTGTGAATGAAATGAGAGTAAAAGAAAGAGACAAACAATCACAAACACAAGGCTTTTATAGTGGTTCGGAGCTAACCCTTGCTCCTACGTCCACTCCCCAAGTCTCACTTGGGAATTCACTATAACCCCTTGGATTACAGCCGGTTGTTTTACAAGCTCACAACCAAACTTGTTGTTTTACGAGCTCACAACGAACTCGGTCGGTTTTCTCTGGCTCACCGACTAGAACCACCCCGATTGTTTTTCCGGGATCACAATCGAACCCTTACACGTTGGTTTTACACTCGACTCACCAACCAACCTCTACACCCTTGATCCAATCCCCCGATTGAACCAAGCAAAGACAAGATGGAAATAATGACAACAAACAGAAAAACAGAGCTTCTCAAAAGCAGATAAATAACAATATAAACTAGAGAGAAGTTAAGAGCCCTCAAACACGTTTGAGTTGGAGTAGAGTAGGGCTTCTTGAACTTCAGGTCTCCTCTTGAATGTCTGGTCGACTTGAATGCAGGAGGAGATCTCTTTCAATGTTTGGGAAGAGGTAGTTGGATGGAGTTATGGCGCTCTTCCCTCTTTTCCTTGAAAAACCACTTGCAGAGAATGAATGCTTGATTACTTGAATGGAATGGTGCGTTTCTGCCTTGCTACAGTCCTCTGTGGCTATTTAAGCCATCCCCCACGGAAACTAGCCGTTAGACACCTTTTTCTGCCCGTTCTGCACACTCTGCACGACCTGACAATATGTCCGTTGGGGGTCGGAGTCGACTCGCGCGATCAGGAGTCGACTCGGCTGTAGCGGGAGTCGACTCATGCTTTTCTGGAGTCGACTCGGCAACTGTTCCGGGTTTGAATTAAAGTAGCCTCTTCGACTGAGAGTCGACTCGTCTTGACCCGGAGTTGACTCGCCAACTTCTGGAGCTGACTTGGCATTTTCGGAGTCGGCTCATCTCATGAAATCCATGGAGCTAATTTTCAACTTGGCCCACTCGAGTCGACTCGACAATCCTGGGAGTCGACTCGACGCTCAGAGCCCGAACTCCCGATCTTCTGTCTTTTGGCTCGTCCAGTCTTGGAGTCGACTCGAACTTCCCCGGAGTCGACTCGGCTCTCAGTTTCCGAAACATAGGCTTCTGCCTTTTGGTGTAGCGCTGCCTTGGAGTCGACTCGAGCTGTCTGGGAGTCGACTCGGCTCTCAGAGACAGTAAATCGGTCTTCTGTCTTTTTGGGGTCGCGCTTTCTCGGAGTCGACTCGCGCATTGTGGGAGTCGACTCGAATCTCAGAGTCCGAAAACTGCTCTTTGACTTTTGCCTTGTGAACCACTGAGAGTCGACTCTCGCTTTCTTTGGAGTCGACCTGCCAACCATCGGAGTCGACTCGCGTTCCACAGGAGTCGACTCGAATCTCAGGGTCAAAATTCGCTCTCTGACTTTTCTGTCTGTAACTCCTTGGAGTCGACTCATACTACTCCGGAGTCGACTCGGTAAACATCGGAGTCGACTCGCGCACTTCAGGAGTCGACTCGCTGACAGATTTTGAGTTGATGCTTTCTGCTCGTCTGTCTGTTCTCAGTCGGAGTCGACTCGTAATGATCCGGAGTCAACTCGAGCCCGTGCAGTGATTCTGATACGCTTGGAGTCGACTCGTAATACTCTGGAGTCGACTCGAGTCTCAGACTTTGGTTCAAACTGACTTCTTAACTTATCCAAAATATTATGAACCAAGTCTAGAAACACTTTAGACAAGATTTTCACTGAAACACTCAATTGAATTCATTAGCAAACAAGAGATATACTCAGATGCTTTGAGCTCATCAAAATCAAATAGGGTTATGAATCAATCACTCCACAAATAGGCTGTGATGTGTGGGAGGAATTACGTGGAATAAGGAGAGGATCAGAAAAATGTGAACGGGAAGATCATGCATGAGATGTAAAGCAGGGGAATTAATTCGCAGATGATGGGATGACTGGACTGGCTGGTTTCAACTGGGATAAAGTCTAATGAATGTGATACGAGTTTGCAACGTGGGAAGTTTTGGGACAAAATATTAGAACATGAACGAAAAGTCGAGCTCAGTTGGATGTGAAAGAAACAATAGAGTTGGGATGAACGGCTGAATCAAAAATCCGAGAGGATTTGAATCGCAGGGTGCATGTGATTTAGGTTCAGCGATCATCCCAAGCGAGTTTGACTCGACCTGCATACATTAGACTCAATCAGTAAATAAATAAGTAAAACTCGAATTACCTTTAATAATTTATTAAAATGCAATGATGAAGGTGACACATTTTTTTAGTTAAATTCACAAAATATATGAATTAAAATAATGATAAGTGCTATGAATAAGATATTAATTTATGCATTATTTAGCACTTATCAGATACACATGTTATATTACAACAAAACGATTTTTGGACAGAAGCTGTTTCTTGTGCTATTTATGTTTTAAGTATGTGTCCTACTAGAAGTGTGAGACCCTGAAACTGGGCCTGGTCCATTGACCAGCCCAGCCCAAGGATTTCGGCCTCACGTGCGGCGCACGTGAGGGCGTGTGATGAGGGGGGAGCCATCCCGAAGAAGCCGGCTCCCTTGTATTTTTTAGGGCTTCTCCTCTCGTTGAAGCCATTTGAAGAGGAGCCGCTGTCGGCCGAGAGAGAGGGAGAGAGAGAGAGCCATTAGAAAGGTGGGTCTTCTTCGGCACAGGTCTTTCTCTTCCTCCATTGCCGCCGAAGAGAAAGAAAGCCACTGGACCATCATTGGGGCCGAGGTAAGGACTCCCAGTTTTTCTCCCTTCCTTCTGTGATGTTTAGCTACGATTTATTGTGGTTTTTAAGCCGGTCAATCGCCGGAAATCGGGTTCAAAATGGAAGCTCTGTTCGTCCCAAGAACACTCCGCCGCCGGCCGTGTTCGCTACTGCCAGCTGCCGAGGGTGGTCGGCTTTGCTCTGCTACCTCCTGCCGCCGTCAAGGCCGGCCACCATGGCCGCCTTTGGGATCGACCGAGGAGGGAAGAAGAAGAAGAGGGGGGGGGTCACGGGCCCCTGTTTCGTCAAAAAAGAAAAGAAGAGACGAGTCAGGAGAAGAGGGAAAGAGAAGAAGAAAAAGAAAAGAAAAGAAAAGAAAAAGAAAAGAAAAGAAAGAAAATGAAAAAAAAAAGAAAAAAAAGAAAAGAAGGGGGGGTGGTTTACGGGTATGAACCCGAACCCAAACCCGAACTCGGGGTGCTAGGTACTTCTGCAGGGTCGGCCATGGAGAAATATTAAATTTAAGTTTTTATATACATTGTGATGAATTTTAAAAGAAAAATATGATTTTTGGATATTAGGTTCTGCGAGAAATTTGTGAGATTAATTAGATTTATTGGGGATCGCGTTCAATGTAAGTAATGAACTGCCTTTTCTAGACTCTTCATTTATATAATATTATTTTTGCATCGAATAAATTGTTAAGTAAATTTATATGTGATTTATGAATTTTACGAGATGATGATTTGAATGAAAAATAGATATGTGAATTGAAACAATATTTTTCGAATTATTGTTATATTTACTGTTATTACATCATATATGCATATTTAGATTGGATTATGATATATTTATTATGTTACAAAAGAATTTTGATGTGCATCAGATTTGGAAATCTCAGCCTGACTATGTTCTGGACCCTGCCAATTGGGGGTTATGCATTGGCAATTCTGGCCCCACCACAGGATATAAGTATGGTATTCTGGCCCACTCTGCATGATATAAGTGCGGTATTCTGGTCCACACCGCAGGGTATAAGTGCGGTTCTGTTTCTGGCCTAGCCACAGGGTATAAGTGTGGTCGTAGCTAAAGGCTGTTGAGTTGAATGTGATTTGTTTCGAATTAGATTTACGATTATGTATATGGATATTTGAAAGATACGGATTTCAATGAATTTGTATTTGAAAATGAATTGATTATGTTATTATGCTGACTCATCCTAATTTGTATTCATATTTTATGTTATTATATGAATTGACTAGTTAAGGTGTTTATTACTTACTGGACTGTCTAGCTCATTATACGATTTCTTACTATTTTTACAGATTCGAAGAATTAGCTCAATCCGGAGTTTTACAATATGGGAGAGCGAATAAAAGAATTATGGCACAAGTTATCTTAGATTAGGTTTTATTTAAATCAATGTTCTGTCTTTATTGTTCCACTGCGTATTGAGAACTGTGAGACTTTATAATTTGTGTCAGTCAATGGAATAAGATTGCATTTATTTTAGCTGAATTATTTTAGTTATATTTTTTTAGATTTGGTTAAGATGCCTTGCATGCTCGTGGGGAGAGTTTCCTACGGGTGTGCGGCGGTTGGCGCGGACCCCCATCTCGCGATGTCGGGCCGGGGGCGTGACAACTTTTATGATATCAGAGCATAATTGGATAAATTATGAGATAAGAAAATCTGACATGACATGAGTGTAGGTGGATAGACACTAGGGATATTGGGACGTTAGTTTATGATGCTTGTAGCAACCATTCTATGTACTTGTAATGAACTGGTAAGCTTATTATTGGCATGCTGCTATCTGATAGACATAGGTCAGGATGCCTCCACGTCGGACGAGAAAGACTACTCGCAGAGCTACTAATAAGGCACCCAACCCGCAAAATGACAGCACACCCCAACAAGTTGGTAACACCCCTCAGCAGGAGAGAGTCGTCAATCCTGCTAGTGATACTCAGACAGGACAACAAGAACCGGGCCTAGGCCAGGTTATGCAGACCATAGTGGGCCTTATGCAGATGCAACAGCAGGTGCAACAGCAGTTGCTCCAACAACAAGCGCAGTTGCCCCAGACACAACCACAGCAAGGATGAGGGGAACAGTGTGAACAGCGTAGCAGTATAGCTGAATTTAAGAGGCTGGCTCCTCCAGCTTTCAAGGGAACTACAGAACCGTTGGAAGCAGACAATTGGCTTACAGAGATGGAAAAGCATTTGCTGTCTTGAGATGCCAGGATGATGAAAAGATTTTGTTTGCATCATACATGATGCAAGGTGAGACATTCAACTGGTGGCGGATGTTGGAATATAAATATGAGCAGGGTAGGGAGCCACTCACTTGGGAAAAATTTCGAGGAGCATTTTATGATAAGTATTTCCCTCGGAGTGTAAGGACGCAAAAAGAACAGGAGTTTATTCATCTAAAGCAAAGAAATATTACTGTTGCAGAATACGAAGCTAAATTTACCGAGCTAGCCAAATTTGTTCCCAAGTTAGTTGAGGATGAGCTAGATCGAGCACATAAATTTGAGGATGGTACTAAGACTGAAATTATAAACACAAGTGGTACCTTATGAATTGACTACCTATGCACTGTGGTAAATAAGGCTTTAATAATTGAAAGGGAAGTTAATGATGGAACGGTTGGAAAGGGAAAAGAATCAAAAGAAGAAAAACAGATTGAATGAATTTCAGGGGCAGAGCAATGAAATGCCGAAAGTTCAAATAAAAAATCAACGAGTGACAATCCTAAGCAGATGAATATCAATAAATATTCTAGATGTGGTAAGGCTCATGCTGACAAGGATTGCCATTGCCATTGGAACACCGGGTGCCTGCTTTAGATTGCGGTAAGATAGGTCATAAAATTGCAGACTGCCTACAAAGAAACGAGAATAAGATCTACTCAAGCAATGGAAGGAAGCCAGGGGCCCAAAGACTTAAGGAAGAGTATTTGCACTTGCACAACAAGATGCACAGGCTTCTTGATGTATTGACGATAGGTATTAATCTAGTCCCAATATTTATTTCTATTTATTGTTTTGCCATGCCCATTGCAGTTTGTTAGACAAACTCATTATGCTGCAAGAAAAGATTAAATAGTTACATAATATTTTTTGATTAATTATTAAAAGAAGAATATGACTTTTAAATTTCAAAAGTGTTCACACGGATTAAGACATAGTAATTAATGTACCAATAAGCAAGTAATTCTAGAAAAAAAATTAATTAAAAAAAATCTAGACTTGACACGGGTATGTTGAGGTTTAAATCAGAGTGTGCCAGAAGAAGTGTGGTGAATGAAATTGTTATGACATTGATCAGACAAGACGACTTTTGATTTGAAGAGTGTTATGACTTGACTTGAAAGAAATATTCTCTACTCTTGAACCTGCATGTATGAAAATTTTGTGGACGAAAATTTTTTTAAAGGGGAAAGGATGTGAGACCCTGAAACTGGGCCTGGTCCATGACCGGCCCAGCCCAAGGATTTCGGCCTCACGTGCGGCGCACGTAAGGGCGTGTGATGAGGGGAGGAGCCATCCCGAAGAAGCCGGCTCCCCTTGTATTTTTAGGGCTTCTCCTCTCATTGAAGCCATTTGAAGAGGAGCCGCTGCCGGCCGAAGAGAGGGAGAGAGAGAGAGGGAAGAGAGAGAGAGCCATTAGAAAGGTGGGTCTTCTTCGTCGGGTCTTCCTCTTCCTCCATTTGCCGTCGGAGAGAAAGAAAGCCACCGGACCATCGTTGGGGCCGAGATAAGGACTCCCAGTTTTCCTCCCTTCCTTCTGTGATGTTTAGCTATGATTTATTATGGTTTTTTAAGCCGGTCAATCACCGGAAATTGGGTTCAAAATGGGAGCTCTGTTCGGCCCGAGAACACTCGCCGCCTGGCCGTGTTCGCCGCTGCCAGCGCCGGGGTGGTCGGCTTTGCTCCGCTACCTCCTGCCGCCATCAAGGCGGCCACCGTGGCGGCCTTTGGGATCGACCGAGGGAGGGAAGAAGAAGAGAAGGGGGGGTCACGGGCCCCTGTTTCGTCAAAGAAGAAAAGAAGAGACGAGTCGGGAGAAGAGGGAAAGAGAAGAAGAAAAGAAAAGAAAAGAAAGAAAAAGAAAAGAAAAGAAGAAAATGAAAAGAAAAAAAAAGAAAAAAAAAGAAAAAAAAGAAAAGAAGGGGGGGTGGTTTATGGGTATGAACCCGACCCAAATTCGAACTCGGGGTGCTAGGCACTTCTGCAGGGTCGGCCATGGGAAAATATTAAATTTAAGTTTTTATATACATTGTGATGAATTTTAAAAGAAAAATATGATTTTTGGATATTAGGTTCCGCGAGGAATTTGTGAGATTAATTGGATTTATTGGGGATCGCGTTCAATGTAAGTAATGAACTGCCTTTTCTAGACTCTTCATTTATATAATATTATTTTTGCGTTGAATAAATTGTTAAGTGAATTTATATGTGATTTATGAATTTTACGAGATGATGATTTGAATGAAAAATAGATATATGAATTGAAACAATATTTTTCGGACTATTGTTATATTTACTGTTATTACATCATATATGCATATTTAGATTGGATTATGATATATTTATTATGTTACAAAAGAATTTTGATGTGCATCAGATTTGGAACTCTCAGCCTGACTATGTTCTGGACCCTGCCAATTGGGGGTTATGCATTGGCAATTCTGGCTCCACCACAGGGTATAAGTATGGTATTCTGGCCCACTCCGTAGGGTATAAGTGCGGTATTCTGGCCCACACCGCAGGGTATAAGTGTGGTTCTGTTTTTGGCCTAGCCACAGGGTATAAGTGTGGTCGTAGCTAAAGGCTGTTGAGTTGAATGTGATTTGTTTTAAATCAGATTTACGATTATGTATATGGATATTTGAAAGATACGAATTTCAATGAATTTGTATTTGAAAATGAATTGATTATGTTATTATGCTGACTCATCCTAATTTGTATTCATATTTTATGTTATTATATGAATTGACTAGTTAAGGTGTTTATTACTTACTGGGCTGTCTAGCTCATTATACGATTTCTTACTATTTTTACAGATCCAAAGAATTAGCTCGATCCGGAGTTTTACAATATGGGAGAGCGAATAAAAGAATTATGGCACAAGTTATCTTAGATTAGGTTTTATTTAAATCAATGTTCTATCTTTATTGTTCCTGTTGCCCAGATAGACAACCCAAGAGGGGGGGGGGGGTGAATTGGGTTTTAAATTAATTTGGATAATTAAAACGTTATGGATGATTAATTAAAAACTATTGCAAGTTATTTAATTAATGCTAAGTGCTGTGAGTGATGTGAGAGGAAGAAGAGAAGAGACAATCCAATGCAAACACAGAGTTTTATAAGTGGTTCGGAGCTACTCCTTGCTCCTACGTCCACTCCCCAAGTCTCTCTTGGAAATTCACTATAACCCCCTTGGATTACAGCCGGTTGTTTTGCAAGCTCACAACCAAACTTGTTTGTTTTACGAGCTCACAACGAACTCGGTCGGTTTTTCCAGGCTCACCGACTAGAACCAACCCCGATTGTTTTTCCGGGCTCACAATCAAACCCTTACACACGTTGGTTTTTAACTTGGCTCACCAACCAACCTTAATCCCCTTGATTCAATCCCCCGATTGAACCAAGTAAATACAAGTTATAGAAAGAAAGGAAAATAAGCTTCTCAAAAGCAGATGTAAAACAATATAATCAAAAGAGGAGTTTAGAAGCCCTCAAACGCTTTTAAGCTGAAGTAGAGGAATGGCTTCTTGAACTCAGGTCTCCTCTCGAATGAGTAGTCGACTTGAATGCAGGAGGAGGAGGCTTTAATTGCTGGGAAGATGTAGTTGGTTGCAGTAAATGCTGATCTTCCCCTTTTTCGTTGAAGAGCACGTTGCAGAGCTTGAAAGCTTGAATGCTTGGAGTGGAATGGTTGTTCTCTGCCTTGCTACAGTCTTCTGTGGCTATTTAAGCCAACCCCACGGAAACTAGCCGTTACACTGCTTTTTCTGTCCGTTCTGCACACTCTGCGCAGCCTGACAATATGACCGTTGGTGGGTTGGAGTCGACTCGCGCGATCAGGAGTCGACTCGGCTGTAGCGTGAGTCGACTCAAGCTTTTCCGGAGTCGACTCGGCAACTGTTCCAAATTTGAATTAAAGTTGCCGTCACGACTGGGAGTCGACTCGTCTTGACCCGGAGTCGACTCGCCAACTTCTGGAGCTGACCTGGCAATTTTGGAGTCGGCTCATCCACTGAAGTCCGTGGATCCAATTTTGAATTTTGTCCACTCGAGTCGACTCGACTGTCCTTGGAGTCGACTCGAATCTCAGAGCCCGAACTCCCGATTCTCTGTCTTTTGGCTCATCCAGTCTTGGAGTCGACTCGAACTTCCTTGGAGTCGACTCGGCTCTCAGTTTCCGAAAGTTGGTCTTCTGCCTTTTGACGTGAAGCTTGTCTTGGAGTCGACTCGAGCTGTCTGGGAGTCGACTCGAATCTCAGAGGCAGTAACATGGTTTTCTGTCTGTCGATGGTCGCACAGTCTCGGAGTCGACTCGCGTATTGCGGGAGTCGACTCGAATCTCAGAGTCCATAAAATGCTCTCTGACCTTTTCTTTGTATACCGCTGAGAGTCGACTCTTGCTTTCTCTGGAGTCGACTTGCCAACCATCGGAGTCGACTCGCGTTCCACTGGAGTCGACTCGAATCTCAGACTCGAAAACTGCTCTCTGACTTTTCTTTGTGTACCTCTTGGAGTCGACTCTTACTACCCTGGAGTTGACTCGTTGAACATTGGAGTCGACTCGCGCACTTCAGGAGTCGACTCGTTGACAGGTTCTGAGATGAGGCTTTCTGTTCTTCTTTCTGTTCTCAGTCGGAGTCGACTCGTACTAGTCTGGAGTCGACTCGAGCTCGTGCCAGTGAACTTGATACGCTTGGAGTCGACTCGTGATACTCGGGAGTCGACTCGAGTCTCAGACTTTGGTTCAGCAGACTTCTTAACTTATCCAAAATACTATGAACCAAAATCTAGAGACACTTAGACAGGATTTTCACTGAAACACTCAATTGAATTCATTAGTAATCACAAGAATATACTCAAATGCTTTGAGCTCATCAAAATCAAATGGGGTTTTAATCAATCACTCCACAATCTCCCCCTTTTTGATGATGACAAAACTTTGAGTATATGTAAAATGACTTGCTCAATAAATAATGAAATAAAATCCATAAATGAATTCAAATGTCTGATAATTTAATTTATCCAAGTTTGAAAGGAGTGAAACAACAAATTTCGGAGTTAAAGCTCCCCCTTTCATTTGGAATTATATAAGCCTTCATATTATGCAATCAATTGTTTGGCTTATATGTCATTAATGATTTAGCTTTGATTAAAATTCAGATTCTCCCCCTCAACATATGCATTCAACTATGTTTTGATTCTCTGAATTTCCTTTTAATGCCTTGAAGTTTTTGAACTGAATTTTTTGTTTTTAGAGGGAAAATCTGTCAATTTGTTCTTGAGTAGGATTCAGCTAATCTCTGAATATCCCCTTGAGTAGATTCTGGAGATTACTCCATTAGGAGCCCCAAAAGAGAGATAATGAGCCTCGAGGTACCGAATCACTTAGAACAATTTGTGTGTGTTTTTAAGAGTTTATCTTTTTATTTATTTCCATTGATTTCTTTACATATATTTTTTTTATTTTTCTCCCCTTTTACACATTTTATACATATTTCTCCCCCTTTTTGTCATCATACCAAAAAGGAGGTAATCAACCACAATCAATGGTACAAACAATCATCAAATGGCACATAATTGAAGATAAGATGTCTACTCATTGTATTGATATGAATTGAAGTAGATTTGAGCATACAATAAGTAAAGTAAAACAATACAAAACAGAATTCAAACACATCTATGTCCTCCTCGAGGATGAAGCTCCCCCTCTCGAGGATGCATCTCCTCCTCTGGAGGATGTGGCTCCTCCTCTCGAGGATGTGGCTCCTCCTCTCAATCGGCTCTGCTCCATGAGGAGGGTGACTGCATCTGTGACATGGCCAAGCTGTGTGATGATAGACGTGGTGGCTCGGCTATGTGTAGTGGAGAGCTCTGTCACCGATGCCTGAAGCCCAGTCACCGATGTCTGAAGTGCGTCCAGCTTGTCGATGAGTACATTCGCCAAGCGCTCGGCCCCTCAGTGGTGGTGTGCATGTCACGACCTATCTCCTCTCGCATCTGTCGAGTGGAGCTCGTGGACCTCCACTCATGCTGCTGGAACTGGGCCTGGACCAAACTCCGGACATTGTAGATCTCTTCCCGTACATGGAGCCGTCATGTTCAGTCACGGCTGTCAAGGAAGGGACCAACTGAGAAGATACGGGGTGCAGGAGTGGGGCAGGCACCGCCACCTCGGAGCTCCCGAAGCAGCTCATCCCCTCACCTCTCTGACTATCTCCTGTCGCAGCTCCCGGAGCTGCTCAGGATCAATCCGGACCGCCATAGAGGGTGGTGCCGAGGAGGAAGGTCCGCGGAGGTGGTAGGAGCAGGAGGAGTGGATGGGAGGTCTGGATGGTCTGGAAGGTCTGGGTAGTCTGAATCGGGCTCAGGACTAGGTGAAGGTCTGGTGGTCTGAGCGGGGAGGGTAGACTTCCTAACCCAGATCCCTTCTTTCTTCCGAAACCCCATCCTGTGCATGGTCCCCATACACAAGCGATCTGTCCATCGCAATGCACGGAGGGTTCCCTCTCAGGAATGGGAAGCTCGTACTCCTAAAGAGAAGAGTAAAATCATGCCGTATGGGAGGGTGAGCCTAGGGTCTATCTAGGGGCTCACACATATACCTATAGATGAGTTTGGGGAAGTTGACCGGGGTGTCCTGAAGAATGTAAGACATAACAGCTAGGTCCCTCTCATTTAACAAAATCAAATCTTCCTGTCTTAGGGAAGATGGATCTGGACAGAATACTCAAAA
The DNA here is from genome assembly GCF_009389715.1 of Phoenix dactylifera. Taxonomy (NCBI): domain Eukaryota; kingdom Viridiplantae; phylum Streptophyta; class Magnoliopsida; order Arecales; family Arecaceae; genus Phoenix; species Phoenix dactylifera. Next base: position 27,376,843 of record NC_052395.1, read on the forward strand.
GATTCTCACTTCAATAGGAAGTGAGCTAGCAGATACCTCGTCTAGGGGGACTGAGGTGGATGCCCTAAGACGACCGTAAGGGCCTCAACTCTATCCTCAGGGTGTGCGGAAGCCATCCCTACTAATGGAAGGTGGAGGATGTGGGCAATGAGATCCTCCGTGACACGGCACAGGGACACCTACTACTGTGCCTCGATACCTCCATCTCTCCGATGGACGGTACTATAAACTCTTGAACAAGGCCAGGGTAAGTGGGGAAGGTCCAAAGTGAGGAAGTATCTAGGCCTGGGGCTCTAAGCCTATCACCTATGGTGAACCCTTCCCGGGAGAGATAGTCAAAGTCGACATACCTCCCGGTGGTGACGGCCTTCCCGGCCAACGGCCCTTGCGGGAACCGCCTAGGCGGGGAACGAGCCGGAGGTGGTTGCCTCGCGGGTTGTGCCGCGCCTTGGAGCGCCGTCGGGCACCGGCCTCGGGACGGGACCTCTTCCTAACCACGGTCTTACGAGGCATCTTGACCCTAAACGGGAAGAAACACCTAAAGAACGGAGAAAGGTCGACGAAGGAGACTCGGCGACGGACCGGAGACGACCTAGGAACGGACGAAAATCTAAGAACCGGTGAAAAATCGACTGAATAGAGGTTGGAGACGATCGGGGACGACCTAGGAGTCGGCCTCTAGGGCTTTTTGAACAGTGGCGGCTTGAAAGAAAAGTGTTTTGCGAAAACGACAAACCTAGGGTTAAAAAGTCGGATCCCGACTGCGAGTCGACTCCCCGAGTCGCGAGTCGACTCGACCTCGAGTCGACTCCAGAATATGCGCGAGTCGACTCTCCTTATGCGCCTGTAGACTTCAAGTCGACTCCCGACAATGTGCGAGTCGACTCCCCCTCAGCTGCCATCTTTGCGAGTCGACTCCCGCAAATGCGCGAGTCGACTCCCCCTTAGGAGCCGGCTCTGAAACTTACTCGAGTCGTCTCTAACTTTGGCACGCACCTAAAATCATGCTATAATCGTGCCAAATGAGGAAAATCACCTAATTATGATCTGATTTGATGATCATTGAAAAGAAACTCTATTTTAACCACATTGTAATCATCAAATCAATTATTCTAGTGAAAACCACTACTAGGATGGATCAATCACTCCTAATCCCCTCCTAAGCACACTAAACCTCTCTTCACTTAGGGGTTTTGTAAAAATATCTGCTAATTGATTATCAGTACAAACAAATTGGAGTGTCACATCACCATTCAATACATGATCTCTTATGAAGTGATGTCTTACTCAATGTGTTTAGTTCTTGAATGTTGAATTGGATTTTTAGTTAGATTTATGGCACTTGTATTATCACAATTAATGGGAATTTTATCTGTTTATGCCATAATCTTCTAATTGTTGTTTAATCCACAAGATTTGAGCACCAACAACTCTCCGGCTGCCACATATTCAGCTTCAGCAGTGGATAATGCAACGAGTTTGTTTCTTGCTAAACCATGAGATAAGGTTTTTCTCCTAGAAATTGACAAGACCCGCTGGTACTTTTTCTATCAAGCTTACATCCAGCGAAGTCTGAATCTGTATATCCTATTAAGTTAGGCTAGATTCTTTAGAGTACCATAGCCCTATGTTCTTAGTCCTATTAAGTATTTAAAATTCTCTTAACTGCAGCTAGGTGTGATTCTTTAGGATTAGCCTGATATCTAGCACATATGCAAACACTAACATAATATCAGGTCTACTTACAGTAAGATATAGTAAAGAACCTATCATACCTCTATAAAGTTTTTGATCTACAGATTTACCTGATTCATCTTGATCTAATTGCATGATGAGCTTATGGGGGTGCTGATTGATTTGTTTTCCTTCCATATCAAACTTCTTGAGCATCTCCTTGACATATTTTGCTTGATTGATGAAGATGCCTCCTTCAGATGGTTTGATTTGAAGCCCGAGAAGTAGTTTCAGCTCTCCCATCATGCTCATCTCAAACTCACTCTGCATCAAATCAGCAAACTCTTCGCAGAGGCGATTGTTAGTAGCACCGAAAATGATATCATCAACATAAATCTGTACTAATAGCATCTCCTTATTTTGCTTTTTTCAGAATAATGTTGTGTCTACATTTTCCCTAGAGAATTCATGTTCTAATAGGAATTTACTAAGTCTCTCATACCATGCTCTAGGTGCTTGTTTTAATCCATAAAGTGCTTTGTTCAGTTTATTACACATGATTAGGGTATTGATGATTTTCAAAACCAGGAGGTTGTTCTACATACACTTCCTCATTAATTTACCCATTTAAAAATGCACTTTTTACATCCATTTTGAAATAGTTTGAAATCCTTAGAGCATGCATATGCTAATAATAGTCTAATAGCCTCAAGTCTAGTACGGGAGCAAAGGTTTCATCAAAATCTATGCCTTCTTCTTGATTATAACCTTTGCCACTAGTCTAGCCTTATTCCTTATAACAATTCCATTTTCATCTAGCTTATTTTATATATCCATTATGTACCTATAATGGATATTTAGAAGGTCTCTCTACTAGATCCCACACTTTGTTTCTAGTAAATTGGTTTAGTTCTTCTTGCATTGCAGTTATCCAATTTACATCATTTTCGGCTTCTTCTATATGTTTGGGCTCAAAGTGTGAGACAAAAGCTAGATGGTTATTTAGATTTTCTAAGTGAAGCTCTAGTCCTAACAGGTTTGAGATGGATCATCTAGAATGAGTTCCTTAGGATGCCCGTGAGCATACCTCCAAGCTTTTGTTAGCCCATGATCCACAATAGGCTCTTGACTTGATGATGCTTCTTCAATCATTTTTGATTATCATCTTGTAATCCCATCTCATCTATCTTTTCTTCAAGTATTTCAACATCATCATCAAAATTAACTTTCTTACTAGAGGAGATGTCACTAGAGTCATCAAATACTACATGTATAGATTCTTCTATGACTAAGGTTCTTTATTAAAGACTCTATAGGCTTTACTAGTTTGTAGAATAACCTAAGAATATTCCTTCATCAGATTTAGGATCAAATTTCCCTAAGATTATCTTTCCCATTATTATGTACAAAACACCTACATCCAAAGGCATGAAAGTAATTACTTTTGGTTTTCTGTTTTCCAAAGTTCATAAGGTGTTTTCTTATAATGGGTCTTAATAAAACTCTATTTTAATATGTGACAAGAGGTATTAATGGCTTCTCCCCAAAAGTACTTAGGGAGGTTACTTTCACATAACATAGTCCTAGCCATTTCCTCTAGTGTTCTATTCTTCCTTTCCACAACTCCATTTTGTTGTGGTGTCCTAGGTGCTGAGAAATTATGGGTTATCCCCTTTTTACTACAAAATTCATCAAATGATTGATTTTCGAATTCGGTACCATGGTCACTTTTAATGGCTATGACTGAAGACTCTCTAGCATTTGTTACTTCCTTATGGAACTTCTTAACATAGAAAATGCTTGATCCTTATGGCTAGAAACATGACCATGTGTACCTAGAGTATCATCTACTATAACTAGACCATATTTATTTCCACCTAGGCTTGTTGTTCTAGTTGGACAAATAGGTCCATGTGTAGTAATTCTAGAGGCCTAGAAGTAGAGACACATTTTATGGATTTAAAAGAGTTCCTAGATTGTTTGCCCAATTGACATGCTCACATATTTTGTTCTTTTCAAATTTTAATTTTTGGCAAACCTATCACGGAGTCTCTTTTAACTAGTTTAGTTATTGTGTCCATGCTGCATGACCTAACTTACGGTGCCATAACCAACTAGCATCATTATCTTTAGTTTCATTTACAACCTAGACATTGGTTATGTTTTGGCAAGATCTTCTAGGTCTACAACATATACATTTCCACGTCTAATTCCTTTAAAAAACTAAACTATTATCATTAGGATTTGTTATAATGCATAGTGATGGTTTAAACATAACATCATATCCTATATCACATAATTGACTAATGCTTAACAAGTTATGCTTAAGACCATCAACATATCTAACATTATCTATAAAAGTAGAAGGGGTGATTTGAACTTTACCAATACCAAATGATATGACCTTGGTTGTTGTCTCCAAAAGTCACAACACCTTCCTTCTTAGCTTCAAGGGTGAAAAATTGATCTTTATCACCCGTCATGTGCCTTGAGCAGCCACTATCCAAATACCAGCGGTTTTTGTTGACCTTGGCTGCAGACACTCCTACACAAGCAAATCATGTCATCTTAGGTACCCAAGTTTTCTTGGGTCCTTCATGGTTAGTCAAGTTGGTTCCTTTTGGAACCATACCCTTTTAATTTTTTCTTTTTGTTTTACTTTTTCCTATAGTACATGCATTTGCCTTATGTCCTATAGTTCCATAACAAAAGCAGGTTATTTTCTTAGTTTTAGTTTCTCCAGCTTTAACAAAGAAGTTACTAAGAAGTTTTTGTTTATTTTCTTGGTTTATACCCTAAACCCGCTTTATTAAATACTGCTTCGTTGACTATTTAGTATCATGTTTAATTTTTCAGAACTATATGTAAATTTTTCAACTAAGGGTTTGTATTTTGTTAAGTTCTTTAGTTAGTGTTTGATTTTCTGCTTCTAGTTCATTAAGTTCTTTTGTAAGATCCTTATCTAAGGTTTGTTTATATTTTTTAAGTTCTGAAAATTCCTTAGTTAGTTTTTCATTATCTTTAGTTAAGGTGTTAGTCTTTTGAGTTAAAAGTTGGTTGCTTGTTTTAAGTTCAATATTTTCTTTGGTCGATTAAGTCCTTATCCTTAACTAATTTATCGTATTTATGTAGGTATGATTGATTAGCTATTTTCAGTTCTTTATCTTAAGATTTATAGCCTTTATATTCTACCATTAACTCATTAATGCATCATAAAGTTCATCAAAAGAGAAATCAAGATGCGTATCGGAAGTTACCCTCGTTTTCGTTGGCCATGAAGCAGGAAATTGGCCTTCTCTTCTTGTTCATCATCTGATGAGGAGGATGATTGAGTCGGAGTCGGATAGTGTAGTGACAAGAGCCTTCTTCTTCTTGGACTTACTCCCCTGCTTCAGTAAGGGGCACTCTGCTCTTATGTGACCCGGCTTCTTGCACTCGTAACACCCAATCCCCTCGTTTTCCCTTTCCTTACCTTTGTCCTTGCGGGTAGAAATTTGAGGGGCCTCTCCTTTGATGATAGGACTTCTTGTGGTTGTATGAATCTCTTGAACTTGCGCACAAGAAGAGCCTCACCATCATCTTCCTCATGTTCTTCTTCTTCACTGCTGCTACCTGCAAGACAGGTCCTTGTTAGATGAAGTAGATTTAAGTGCTATCACCTTTTTCTTATGGGAGGACTCTTCTTCGCTGTGTTGCTTCATGGTTAGCTCGTGAGTCATTAGGGATCCAAGGAGCTCTTCGAGTGGAAGCTTGTTCAAGTCTTTTAGCTTCTTGGATTGCCGTCACCTTGGCTTCCCATGACCTTGGTAGACAGCGAAGTATTTTCCTGACAAGATCACTGTTAGTATAGCTCTTGCCAAGGCTTTTTTAGGCCATTGACAATGTCAGTAAACCTAGTGAACATGCTAGTGATTGTCTCATTAGAATCCATTTTAAATAGTTCATACTTATGAACCAATTATATTAATTTTGGATTCTTTAACTTGATTCGTGCCCTCATGGGTCATTTCAAGTCTATTCCCAGATCTCTTTTTGCAGAGTTGCAAGTAGAGACCCTATTGAATTCATTTCTATCTAAGCACAATAAAACACATTCATAGTTTTAGAGTTTTAGTTGTGCCTTCCTCATGTCATGTTCATCCCAATCCGTTTCTAGTTTGGGTACCTTGACACCATCTTACATATATGGATGGGATGTATGGTCCATTTACTACAATGGTCCACATCTCATAGTCTTGGGCTTGGATGAATATTCTCATCCTAGCCTTCCAGTATGAGTAGTCGGATCCATTAAAGAAAGGGGGTCTTTGGGTGGACTGACCCTCAATGTGAGAAGATCCAAATGGGGTTGTCATTTTGATCTTTTAACTCTTGAGTGGAAGAGTTTTTGGCTCTGATACCACTTGTTGCCCAGATAGACAACCCAAGAGGGGGGGTGAATTGGGTTTTAAATTAATTTGGATAATTAAACGTTATGGATGATTAATTAAAAACTATTGCAAGTTATTTAATTAATGCTAAGTGCTGTGAAGTGATGTGAGAGGAAGAAGAGAAGAGACAATCCAATGCAAACACAGAGTTTCTATAGTTGGTTCGGAGCTACCCTTGCTCTACGTTCCACTCCCCAAGTCTCTCTTGGAATTCACTATAACCCCTTGGATTACAGCCGGTTGTTTTGCAAGCTCACAACCACTTGTTGTTTTACGGAGCTCACAACGAATCGGTCGGGTTTCCAGGCTCACCGACTAGAACCACCCCGATTGTTTTTCCGGGCTCACAATCAACCCTTACACACGTTGGTTTTAACTTGGCTCACCAACCACCTTAATCCCCTTGATTCATCCCCCGATTGACCAAGTAAATAACAGTTATAGAAAGAAAGGAAAATAAGCTTCTCAAAAGCAGATGTAAAACAATATAATCAAAAGAGGAGTTTAGAAGCCCTCAAAACGCTTTTAAGCTGAAGTAGAGGAATGGCTTCTTGAACTCAGGTCTCCTCTCGAATGAGTAGTCGACTTGAATGCAGGAGGAGGAGGCTTTAATTGCTGGGAAGATGTAGTTGGTTGCAGTAAATGCTGATCTTCCCCTTTTTCGTTGAAGAGCACGTTGCAGAGCTTGAAAGCTTGAATGCTTGGAGTGGAATGGTTGTTCTCTGCCTTGCTACAGTCTTCTGTGGCTATTTAAGCCAACCCCCACGGAAACTAGCCGTTACACTGCTTTTTCTGTCCGTTCTGCACACTCTGCGCAGCCTGACAATATGACCGTTGGTGGGTTGGAGTCGACTCGCGCGATCAGGAGTCGACTCGGCTGTAGCGTGAGTCGACTCAAGCTTTTCCGGAGTCGACTCGGCAACTGTTCCAAATTTGAATTAAAGTTGCCGTCACGACTGGGAGTCGACTCGTCTTGACCCGGAGTCGACTCGCCAACTTCTGGAGCTGACCTGGCAATTTTGGAGTCGGCTCATCCACTGAAGTCCGTGGATCCAATTTTGAATTTTGTCCACTCGAGTCGACTCGACTGTCCTTGGAGTCGACTCGAATCTCAGAGCCCGAACTCCCGATTCTCTGTCTTTTGGCTCATCCAGTCTTGGAGTCGACTCGAACTTCCTTGGAGTCGACTCGGCTCTCAGTTTCCGAAAGTTGGTCTTCTGCCTTTTGACGTGAAGCTTGTCTTGGAGTCGACTCGAGCTGTCTGGGAGTCGACTCGAATCTCAGAGGCAGTAACATGGTTTTCTGTCTGTCGATGGTCGCACAGTCTCGGAGTCGACTCGCGTATTGCGGGAGTCGACTCGAATCTCAGAGTCCATAAAATGCTCTCTGATCTTTTCTTTGTGTACCGCTGAGAGTCGACTCTTGCTTTCTCTGGAGTCGACTTGCCAACCATCGGAGTCGACTCGCGTTCCACTGGAGTCGACTCGAATCTCAGACTCGAAAACTGCTCTCTGACTTTTCTTTGTGTACCTCTTGGAGTCGACTCTTACTACCCTGGAGTCGACTCGTTGAACATTGGAGTCGACTCGCGCACTTCAGGAGTCGACTCGTTGACAGGTTCTGAGATGAGGCTTTCTGTTCTTCTTTCTGTTCTCAGTCGGAGTCGACTCGTACTAGTCTGGAGTCGACTCGAGCTCGTGCCAGTGAACTTGATACGCTTGGAGTCGACTCGTGATACTCGGGAGTCGACTCGAGTCTCAGACTTTGGTTCAGCAGACTTCTTAACTTATCCAAAATACTATGAACCAAAATCTAGAGACACTTGGATAGGATTTTCACTGAAACACTCAATTGAATTCATTAGTAATCACAAGATATACTCAAATGCTTTGAGCTCATCAAAATCAAATGGGATTTTAATCAATCACTCCACAGTTCCACTGCGTATTGAGAACTGTGAGACTTTATAATTTGTGTCAGTCAATGGAATAAGATTGCATTTATTTCAGCTGAATTATTTTAGTTACATTTTTTTAGATTTGGTTAAGATGCCTTGCATGCTCGTGGGGAGAGTTCTCTACGGGTGTGCGGCAGTTGGCGCGACCCCCGGCTCGCGATCTCGGGCCGGAGGTGTGACAAGAAGCATATGGAGAAAGCCTCCATAAAAAATTTAGAGTTGAAGGAAGCTTAATACTAAACACCTAAGGGTATTTGGTTGCGTCGCCTATGCACATGTGCCTGATGCATTGAGAAGGCAACTTGATGATGAAGTAGAAAAATGTATTTTTATTAGCTACAATTAAGAGACAAAAGATTATAAGTTGTATAACTCAAAGGCCGAAAAGATGATCATTAGTTGTGATATCATTTTTGATGAGCAAGCTACTTTAGATTGGTCCATTAAAGAAAAGAAGTTAGCTCGATTGCCAATGATAGTTCATAAAAATTTCTAAAGGCCTGTTGAAGTGTTGCCCAGATAGACAACCCAAGAGGGGGGGTGAATTGGGTTTTAAAATAATTATTGCAATTAAAAGGTTTATGAATAACTAATTAATACTTTTTGTAAGTGGATTAATTAGATGCTATGTGCAGTGAATGAAATGAAAGTAAGAGACAACAAAGCAATCACAAACACAAGGAAATTTATAGTGGTTCGGAGCTAACCCTTGCTCCTACGTCCACTCCCCAAGCCTCACTTGGGAATTCACTATAACCCCTTGGATTACAGCCGGTTGTTTTACAAGCTCACAACCTAACTTGTTGTTTTACGAGATCACAACGAACTCGGTCGGTTTTCCCAGGCTCACCGACTAGAACCACCCGATTGTTTTTCCGGGATCACAATCAAACCCTTACACCGTTGGTTTCAACCTAGGCTCACCAACAAACCTTTACACCCTTGATTCAATTCCCTGATTAAATCAAGTAAGGAACAAATGGTTTGAACAAAAGCTAACAGAAAAATAAAGCTTCTTAACAAGCAGATATTCAGTGATATAAACAAGAGAGAAGTTAAGAGCCCTCAAACAAATTTATGAAGATGTAGAGGAGGGCTTCTCGAACTCGGGATCTCCTCTTGAGTGTCTCGAAGACTTGATGACTGAAGGAGACTTCTTTAATGCTGGGAAGAGTTGGTTGGATGGAGTTTAATGCCCCTCTTCCTTCTTTTCCTTTGAAATCCTTTGGTAGGTGAAGATTCTTTGTTTTCTTTGAATGGAATGTCACTTCTCTACCTTGCTACAGTTCTCTGTGGCTATTTAAGCCATTTCCCATGGAAACTAGCCGTTAGACACAATCTTCTAGCCGTTCTGCACATTCTGCACATCCTGACAATGTTTTCGTTGGGATCGGAGTCGACTCGCGCGATCTGGAGTCGACTCGGCTGCTGCAGGAGTCGACTCGTGCTTTTCTGGATACGGCTCGGCAACTATTCCGGATTTGAATTAAAGTGCTGTCTCGACTGGGAGTCGACTCGACTTAACCCGGAGTCGACTCCCCAAAGTCTGGAGCTGACCTGGCACTTTTGGAGTCGACTCATTCCAAGGAATCCATAGATGTATTCTTCAACTTTGCTCACTTGAGTTGACTCGAAAATTCTGGGAGTCGACTCGGCGCTCAGAGTCCAAACTCCCGATCTTCTGTCTTTTGACTCGTGCCGTCCTGGAGTCGACTCGAACTGTTTCGGAGTCGACTCGGCTCTCAGTATCCGAAAAACAGTCTTCTGTCTTTTTGGGGTAGCGCTGTCTTGGAGTCGACTCGAACTGTCTTGGAGTCGACTCGCCTCTCAGAGACGAAAATACTGTCTTCTGTCTTTTTGGGGTCGCGCTGTCTTGGAGTCGACTCGGACTTTGCGGGAGTCGACTCGGCTCTCAGTGTTCGAAAGTTGCTCTCTGACTTTTGCCTTGTATCACACTGGGAGTCGACTCTCGCTTCCTTTGGAGTCGACTTGCCAACCATCGGAGTCGACTCGAGTTCCTCAGGAGTCGACTCGGCTCTCAGGGTCCAAAATAACTTCTCTGTCTTTCTGTCTGTAACTCCCTGGAGTCGACTCGTACTACCATGGAGTCGACTCAGCAGTATCGGAGTCGACTCGCGTTCTTCAGGAGTCGACTCGTTGACAGGTTTTGAGTTGGATCTTTCTGTTCGTCTGTCTGTTCTCAGTCGGAGTCGACTCGTAATGTACAGGAGTCGACTCGAGCCTGTGCCAGTGCTTCTGATACGCTTGAAGTCAACTCGTAATCTCCCGGAGTCGACTCGAGTCTCAGACTTTGGTTCAAATTGACTTCTTAACTTATCCAAAATGTCTTGAACCAAATCTAGAGACACTTAACCATAAATTTACAAGAATTTCACTGAAACACTATATTGAATTCATTAGTAAACATAAGATATACTCAAATGCTTTGAGCTCATCAAAATCAAATAGGGTTATAATCAATCACTCCATAATCTCTTTCTTTTTGATGATGACAAAACATTGAGTATATGTAAAGTGAATTGCTCAACGAACAAGGAGATTTATAGTAAAATTTTAAAATGAATTCAAGTGTCTAGTTATTTTAATTTATCCAAAACTGAAAGGTGTGAAACAGTAAATTTTGAAGTTAAAGCTCTCCCTTTCATTTGGAATTATATAAGCTTTCATGTCATGCAATCAATTGTTTGGCTTATATATATTTAATGAGTTTGTTTTCTTAAAAATTCAGATTCTCCCCCTCAACACATGCATTCAACTTTGTTTTGATTCTCTGAAATTTCTTTTAGTGTATTGAAGCTTTTGAACTTAAATTTTCGGTTTTTAGAGGGAAAATCTGCCAATTTGTTCTTGAGTATGATTCAACTAATCTTCGAATATCCCTTGAATAGATTCTGGAGATTACTCCGTTAGGAGCTCCAACAGAGAGATAATGAGCCTCGAGGTATCGAATCCACTAAGAGCAAATTATTGTGTGTTTTAAAAGTTTGCTTTTTATTGATTTTCATTGATTCCCTTTACATGTCTATTCAATATATTTTCTCTCCCTTTTTGTTATCATAGCAAAAAGGAAGAAAGCACATCACACAAGCTATTAGAGATTAAATTTGCACAGTATTGAAGAAAATTGTCTACTCATTGTATTGATTGTATATGTAGGTACACTTGTAGATACAAAGAGTAAGGCAGTAAGTATATGTCAAAATGAAAAGCAAGCTAGGGCTTCTTTGAGGAGGATGTGGCTCCCTTGCTCAGTCTTGATTGTTCCATAAGTAGACTGACCCCATCTGTGACGTTCCCTAGCTGCGTGATGATCGCCGAGGTGGCCCTACTGTGGATCGAGGAGAGCTCAGTCAGACTCTCCTGAAGGGTATCCAACTTGGAGATCAACACATTCGCCAAACGCTCGGCCCCCTGACTCTGGCTGCCCAAGTCGTGTCGGATGTCATCTCGCATCTTTCTTGTGTTGCTTGTGACATCACTCATATTTGAGAACTGGGCTTGTATAAGGCTTTTGACGTTGTAAATCTCTTCCCTCAGATGAGCCGTCATCTCGGTCACGGCTGACAATGAGGGAACCAATGCAGAAGAGGAGGCAGTGGCTGGACCTCGGAGCTCCCTCAGTAGGTCTTCCCGAAGATCCCGCACGATCTCCTGCCGTAGCTCCCGGAGCTGCTCAGGAGAGATCCGGACCTCTAGTGGCTGAGTAGGAGGTGCTAAAGAGGAGGGTCCGGCTGAAGTGGATGGTGCTGAGGTGGAGGGATAGGTGGGAAAGTCAGAATCATGATCAGGGCTGGGGGAGTGTCGAGTAGTAGGTGTGGAAGAGGATGATTTCCTGACCCAGACTCCCTCAACCTTATCAAATCCCATCCTCTGAAGGGTTCCCTCACCCATGCGATCTGTGTATCGCAGTGCGCGAGAGGGTTCCCCCTCAGGAATGGGGACCTCGGACTCCCTAAAAATCAGGGTATACAACATCCCATATGGAAGGGTGAGCCTAGGTTTGTCTAGTGGCTCACATAGGTATTTGTAGATCAGCTTAGGGAAGTTAATTGGGGTATCTTGGAGAATATAGTACATTAGGGCTAGGTCCCTCTCGGATACAAAGTCAAAGCGGCCGGTCTTGGGAAAGAGGGTCCTAGATATAATACTCAGGAGGAGCCGCATTTCAACTGAAAGCTGACTAGCGGACACCTCATCTAGTGGGGACTGGGGTGGACTCCCTAATATGGCCGTAAGGGCCTCAGTCCTATCGGCCGGGTAAGTGGGAAACACCCCTACTTGGGGAAGATGAAGGATTTGGGCAATAAAATCCTCTAAAATAAATAAAGGGACACCCGCTACGGTTCCCTGTATCCCACCATGAACCCTGGCTACTGTCCCGTAAAACTCCCTAACTAGCCCCGGGTATGTAGAGAGATCTAGGGAGCAAAACATCTCTAACCCTTGGGCCCTTAACCTATCCCCTATTGTGAAGCCTTCCCGAGAGAGGTAGTCGAAGTTGACATACCTTCCGGTGGAGACCGCCTTCCCGGCGCACGGACGCGAGGGAACCGGCCTCGGCGGGGAAGGAACCGGAGGTTGTGGCCTCACGGGTTCATTCCGAGCCTTTGACCGTCGCTCGGTGCCGCTCGCGGGTTGGGGCCTCTTCCAGCTCGGGACAACTACTTTCCGAGGCATCCTTGACCTAGAGAGGGGGAAAGGACATGAGGAATCGGAAGAAACTCGACGGAAAAGCCCTAGACACGGTCGGAGACGAGGTCGGAGACGACTCTAGGATTTTTTGAACAGTGGAGGCGGTGAATAGAAGTGTCGATTGAACGCTTCGATTAGGGTTAAAACACCGGATTCCCGATCTCGAGTCGACTCCAGTAAGTTGCGAGTCGACTCGACCTCGAGTCGACTCCAAAATATGCGCGAGTCGACTCCCCCTATGCTACCATCGACCTCGAGTCGACTCCTATCTATGTGCGAGTCGGCTCCTCCATGAGCCGACTCTAAAATGTATCCGAGTCGACTTGAACTCTGGCACGCACCCAAAAATCATGTTATTTTCGTGCCAAACAAGGGATAATCACTAAGTTTATGATCTGATTTGACAATCATAGATGAGAAACTCTATATTTAACACAAGCTAATCATCAAAAACAATGAACTAGAAGAGAATATCACTAGGATGGATCAATCACTCCTAATCCTCTCCTAAGCACACAAAATCGCTCTTCACTCAAGGGTTTTGTGAAGATGTCAGCTAGTTGATCATCGGTGTAAATAAATTGAAGTGTAACATCACTATTCAGTACATGATCTCTTATGAAGTGATGTCTTATTTCAATGTGTTTGGTTCTTGAGTGCTGAATTGGATTCTTAGTTAAGTTAATAGCACTAGTATTGTCACAATTAACGGAAATTTTATCTTGTTTAATTCCATAATCTTCAAGTTGTTGTTTGATCCATATGATTTGAGCACAACAACTTCCCGGCAGCAACATATTCGGCTTCAGCAGTAGATAATGCAACCGAGTTTGTTTCTTGCTAAACCATGAGATTAGATTTTCTTCTAAGAATTGACATGACCCGCTGGTGCTTTTTCTATCAAGTTTACAACCAGCAAAATCTGAATCTGTATACCCTATTAAGTTCAGGCTAGATTCTTTAGAATACCATAAACCTATATTTTTTGTTCCTATTAAGTATTTAAAGATTCTCTTAACTGCAATTAAATGTGATTCCTTAGGATTAGATTGATATCTAGCACACATGCATGCACTAAACATGATATCAGGTTTACTTGCAGTGAGATATAATAAAGATCCTATCATACCTCTATACATCCTTTGATCTACTGATTTACCTGATTCATCTTGGTCTAGTTTGCATGATGAGCTCATGGGTGTGCTGATTGACTTGTTTCCTTCCATATCAAACTTCTTAAGCATCTCCTTGATGTATTTAGCTTGATTGATGAAGATCCCTTCTTCAGATTGTTTGATTTGGAGCCCGAGGAAATAGTTCAACTCTCCCATCATGCTCATTTCAAATTCACTTTGCATCAAGTCAGCAAATTCTTCGCAGAGGCGATTGTTAGTAGCACCGAAAATAATATCATCAACATAAATCTGCACTACTAACATTTCTTTATTTTTCTTCTTTAAAACAGTGTTGTATCTACATTTCCTCTAGAGAACTCATGATCTAGTAGAAATTTGCTAAGTCTTTCATACCATGCTCTAGGTGCTTGTTTCAAACCATAAAGTGCTTTGTTTAATTTATACACATGATTGGGGTATTGATGATTTTTAAAACCAGGAGGTTGTTCTACATACACCTCCTCATTAATGTACCCATTCAAAAATGCACTTTTTACATCCATTTGAAATAATTTGAAATCTTTAGAGCATGCAAATGCTAGTAACAATCTAATTGCCTCAAGTCTAGCTACAGGAGCAAAGGTTTCATCAAAGTCTATACCTTCTTCTTGATTATAGCCCTTTGCTACTAGTCTAGCCTTATTTTTTATTACAATTCCATTTTCATCAAGTTTATTTTTATATATCCATTTGGTACCTATTATTGAATATTCAGAGGGTCGTTCAACAAGGTTCCATACCTTGTTTCTAGTAAATTGGTTTAGTTCTTCTTGCATTGCATTTATCCAATTTACATCCTTTTCAGCTTCTTCTATGTGTTTAGGTTCAAAATGTGAGACAAAAGCTAGATGATTATTCAAGTTTCTAAGAGATGCTCTAGTCCTAACAGGTTGAGATGGATCATCTAAAATTAATTTCTTAGGATGCCCATGAGCATACCTCCAAGCCTTAGTCAGCCCATGATCCACAATTGCCTCTTGGCTTGATGATGCATTTCCAATTAGTTTTTGTTCATCTTCTTGTAATGTCATCTCATCAATCTTTTCTTCAAGAATTTCAGCATCATCATCAAGATCAACTCTCTTGCTAGAAGAGATATCACTAGTATCATCAAAAACAACATGTATAGACTCTTCAATAATAAGGGTTCTTCTATTAAAAACTCTATAGGCTTTACTTGTTGTAGAATACCCCAAAAATATACCCTCATCAGATTTAGAATCAAATTACCTAGGTTATCCTTTCCATTATTATGAACGAAACACCTACATCCAAAAACGTGAAAATAGTTTACTTTAGGCTTTCTATTTTTCCAAAGTTCATAAGGTATTTTCTTTATAATAGGTCTCAATAAAACTCTATTTTAATATATGACATGAGGTATTAATGGCTTCTCCCCAAAAATACTTAGGGAGGTTACTTTCACATAACATGGTCCTAGCCATTTCCTCTAAGGTTCTATTCTTTCTTTCCACAACTCCATTTTGTTGTGGTGTCCTAGGTGCAGAAAAATTATGAGTCATCCCCTTTATACCACAAAATTCATCAAATAGATGATTTTTAAATTTCGTTTCATGGTCACTTCTAATAGCTATGACTGAAGCATCTCTAGCATTAGTTACTTCCTTATGAAATTTCTTAAATACTGAAAATGCTTGATCTTTATGAGCTAAAAACATGACCCAAGTATATCTAGAAAAATCATTTACTATAACAAGACCATATTTGTTTCCACCTAGACTTGTGGTTCTAGTTGGTCCAAATAGATCCATGTGTAGTAGTTCTAGAGGTCTAGAGGTAGAGACACAATTTATGGATTTAAAGGAGTTCTTTGATTATTTGCCATATTGACAAGCTTCACAGATTTTATTTTTCTCAAATTTTAGTTTTGGCAAACCTATCACGGAATCTCTTTTCACTAGTTTTGATATTGTATCCATACTTGCATGACCTAACTTACGGTGCCATAACCAACTTGCATAATTATCCTTAGTTTCATTAACAACTAAACAGGGGTTATATTTGGCAAGATCCTCAAGGTCTACTACATACACATTGCCATGTCTTATTTCTTTAAAAACTAAACTGTTGTCAATTGAGTTGGTTATGATGCATAAAGATGGTTTGAACAAGACATCAAAACCTCTAACACACAACTGACTAATGCTAAGTAGGTTATGCTTAAGACCATCAACATATCGAATATTATCAATAAAGGTTGAAGGGGTGATTTGTACTTTACCTATACCAATGATGTGACCTTGGTTATTGTCTCCAAATGTCACAGCACCTCCCTTCTTAAGCTCAAGGGTGAAGAATTGGTCTTTGTCACCCGTCATGTGTCTTGAGCAGCCACTATCCAAGTACCAATAGTTTTTGTCGATCTTGGCTGCAAGACACTCCTACACAAGCAAATCATACAATTTTAGGTACCCAAGTTTTCTTGGGTCCTTCATGGTTAGTAATGTTGGTTCCTTTTGGAACCCAAACCCTTTTAATTTTTTTTTTAGTTTTTCCTTTTCTATAATCACACACATTAGCTTTATGTCCTGTTGTTCCACAGCAAAAACAGGTTATTTTCTTAGTTTTGTTTTTCCCTGCTTTTACAAAGAAATTACTAAGGAGCTTTTGCTTATTTTTAGGTTTATACCCTAAACTAGCTCTATTGAACACAGCTCGTTGACTATTAAGTTGAAAGAGTAGATGCCCTATAAGCCAATCATTTGATGGGTTTCTCTTTGTAATCCTCCAAATCATGTACTTTGACACTCGATATATATCAATAAAGGCATTGTGTTTCATCATTTGCTGCTTATCTATTTTATTATTGGATGATGAACCCCATAAATTAGGACATTGGTTTTAGGGTTATGATGAGATCATACCAGTGAGACCTAAAATCCTAAAATTCTAATTTAGAATATTCTCAGTCAAATTGGTATATTGAGTCGGGGATCAATATTACCGGAAAGACTGGCACATCTTATGTATGCTCGATGTAGAGGGTGATTGATCTCACAATCACTTGTGTGAGACACTAATACAAGATGTGGGTGCTCATTAGAGGAATGAGTTCACTGAAATGACCAGCCATGAGAACAACTTATGGATTCTTACTTAATTATCAAAAGATGGTTCTCATAGTGGGAGTTGTGCAAGTGATCCTTAGACCTGAGATCACCATGGTACCTTGTGCACTTGAAGCTATGTTTTGGTTTACCCTCATTCACGACATTGCGTTGTGTACGGAGTATTCTGGATATGGTGGATTTTGTACGAAGGTTGTGAGTAGGTCAACAAGAAATCAGTCACTTCTAGTAAGAGAAGGTAACATCCTACTTACTCTAATCTTATGATGATTCAAGAAGCCTTTGATCAAAGCAAAATGAATATTAGAAAGAGTTTCTAATATTTCATTGTTTGAATTATCATATAAAAGATTGAGAGAGACATGAATAAGTGATTGAGTTTGATATTGATCCATACTCGGGCACTTATTTAGGATGTAGTATGACTGAGGGATTGAATTGCACAGTAACTTTTCACTGAAGGGTATGTTTGGATTTGTCCAATACATTCCTCATCTTCCGGGTAGACATGATACGTTGCTAGACGTCAATCATGTCTTGTGGGTTGATCGGATCAAAGAGTTTGATTAGATTAAAGCATCAGAAAGGTTCTGATTGCTAAGTCAGGTTTAGCACTAAATTGAACCTAAATTGGATTAGAGGTATTCTAATCAGGTTAGGTCAACTTGCACCTGCACCTACTGCTGGCTAAGATAAGGAACCCAATGGGTCACACACAAAGAAATTGATCAAGGGTCTAATTGGATTAGATCATGTTTGCAAGATGAACATGTTAGCACGTGTTGCAATCCTAGCTCCTGATTCAAATTAAATTCGAATATGATTCTTAGATTAGGTTGATCTAATATGATTAGATCATGACCTAATATGGGTTAGCCAAGAGTTGAAACCCATTTGGCTTTAATTAGACCTGATTTGATTAGGTTTAATATTTTCTTTAAGTTGGTTAAACCCAATTGGATTGGATTTGATAGGGCCTTCACTTCTGGACCATTGGATCGCTTCCTGGATGAAGGATCTGGTCCACTGGTTGGCGCCTTCATCTGGACCATTGGATGGCTTCCTGGATGAAGGATCTGGTCTATTGGTCAGCGCCTGAATCTGGACCACTGGATGGCTCTCTGGATGAAATATCTGGACCATTGGTCAGCGCCTGAATCTGGACCACTGGATGGCTCTCTAGATGAAAGATCTGACCGTTGCTCAACGCCTGAATCTGGACCATCGGTGATGGCATCTTGCTTCTGAACCATTGGATGGCACCCTGGATGATGATGCCTTGGATCTGGACCATTAGATGGCGCCTAGATCTGGACCATTGGCTTTGGTTCACTGCATTTGGGCCCTTGGATCATCAGGATTTAAGAGGGAGATGTGAGAAAGAAGTTGATACACCCTTCTCCTTAGCACCCCATCATGATGGGATGCATCTCTTGGCACATGCCTCATCATGATGAGGTGTGTGGATAGGATGCATCCCTTTATGATGCATCCCTCCATCTCTTATAAATAAGGAGGTGCCTTGGGGTTCTAAAGATCATCCAAGAAAAAGCCTCTCCTTCTCTCTCCCTTATCCCTTCTTTCTTATAAGCCTCTCACTTTTGTCCTAACCCAAGACAAGAGGGTCTTCTTTAGGACAAAAAGGCTAGTGAATATTTTAGAGGTAGAAAGAAAGAAGGAAGTGAAGAAAAATCAGCCAATTAAATCCTTTGGAAGGATTGAACAATTAGAATCAAGTTTTGGTGGAGCTAGAGTCTTTAACCCATTCCTGTGTGGATCAACATCGGAGGGTGAACATTTGGGCACCTTAGGACAGCTTCAGACATATTGGATATAGCGTGATAGGTATTCTTCTATACCAAGATTATATTTTCTACATTATTTGGTTATACTATTAAGGTGATCTTGGCTTATTAGGATTTCATATAATGGGTTTTATAAGAAAATTTTATAATCCCGTATCTTCCGCTGCGCCCTAGGGCACTGGGAAACCCCAACAGTGGTATCAGAGCCACCCTTAATCCTTTTAACCAAATGATAATACATGCTATTATCTTGATGCTATGAGATAGCTAGGTTGTTTGTATGCATGATTAGTTTATGCCATGAGATAGTGTTATATTCATGTTGTAGCATAGTATAATTGCTAGTGCTAAATTATAGAATGTGCAATGAGATCAATATAGTAGTATGAAAACTTTGGGCTGACCCATTCTGGAACAATCGACTCAGTTGGTGTCTAGAAAGGAAGCCACAGGTAGTTACTTAATTAGGACCTCACTCTCTGAGTGAGGGGTGCCTCCCACCTGCTTTCCTAGCCAATTATTTGATTGTCCTTTATGGTTGAGCTTAATGTTAGTAAGATACTACTATTTGAAAGCCCTCACTAAATTCATAATTAAGTCGTAGTGTTAATTGCTTTAAGCTGAGCCATTCTGAATCAATTGACTAAGTTGGTGTCTAGGAAAGAGGCTACAGGTGGTTATTTAATTAGGACCTTACTAAGTAAGGAGAGCCCTCCCATCTGCTTACCTGGCCAACTAATTGATTGACCTCCATGGAAAAGCTAATTGCTGATATAACACTATAAAGGTCCTTCCTTCATGCTTAGATATTATTATGTCAATATCTATGCTAGCTTGTTGTGATTCCCACAAGGCTAGTATTAGGGATTGATATTGTAATATCTTGGTGCATATGATGCATATGGCATATTTTAATATGTTGCCTTGTTGTGATTCCCACAAAGGCAGCATTATTCAAATATGACTGTATAAAAATGAAGGGTTTGACTTAACTAGATACAATAGTTTGTTGTGATTCCCACAAGACTATATGTGTGCTAGAGGACAGAATAAAGTTGGGAATTGCATGGGATGCAATTGGAAAGAGTTTCCTACCTTTGAACTTATAAGGGCTTGTTGTGATTCCCACAAGGTCTTTTATAAGGAATTTGGATCTCAACCCCGCTAAGAAAATTAGTATTTCGCGTTCATCATACTTGAGAGTTATGATATTCGATAAAAATAGTGGGAGTAACAATTAGATAAAAGTCTTGTCTGATTGAATACATGTCATCATGATTGGTCTGCTTATATTAGTGTTCTTTGTAATTATAGATTAATTATGCAAAAATGGCATCTTCACTCTCACTTAGAGGTATCTTAGATACAAACAAATTGACTGGTCCCAACTATGTGGACTGGTTGAGGAATTTAAAGATTGTTCTCACATAAGAAAAACTTTCTACATTCTTGAAACCCCTGACCTAGGGTCAGCAGGGAAGATGCAACTGAGGAGGAATTGGCCACATATCGTATGTGGAAAAATGACAGTTTGATTGTCAAATGTATCATGCTTGCTTCTATGAATAATGAATACAGAGGCAGCATGATAGCATGGATACTCACTCCATACTCTTTAACTTGAAGGAGTTATATGGTGAGCAGAGCAGAACTGCTAGATATGAGATATCTAAGCAGTTGTTCCGTGCTAGAATGATCGAGGGATCGTCTGTGCAAGACCACTGTTTAAAGGTTATAGACTTGATCACTCGATTGAGTCAACTTGGCTTTGCTATGGACAGTGAGCTCAGTCAGGATTTGATCCTGCAATCACTACCCGACTCATTCTCGCAGTTTGTTGTGAATTATCACATGAACAAACTGAATTCCTCCCTGCCTGAGCTTCTAAATATGCTGAAAACAGCAGAGTCTCACATCAAGAAGGACAAGGGTCCGATCCTTCTTGTTGGTGAGAGCTCAAAGAAGAAAACGGGCAACAAGGGTTCAAAGAAAAAATTAAACCCTAAGAGTCGCATCAAAAAGAAGAAGGAAAAGAAAATCTCTGGACCCGGTACCTGTTTCCACTGCGACAAGACGGGGCATTGGAAAAGGAACTGCAAGAGCTTTCTTGCAAGTGTAAAGCCTGATGCAAGTGTTGCATCAAAAGGTATGTTTTATTACATGCCAATATGATATTAAGTTCTTCTGATTCTAATTCATGGGTATTGGATACCGGTTGTGGTTCTCACATATGCAAATCTTTGCATGGACTGCAGAAAATTAGAAGTCTGAAGAAGGTAACTTCGAGCTATATGGCGCTGGAGGAGAATCCATCCAGGCTGAAGCTGTTGGCACCTACATACTAGAGCTACCCTCCGAAAAGTTCTTGAAGCTAGAAGACTGTTATTTGATGCAAAAATTATTAGAAATGTAATTTCAATTCTTTGTTGCTTAAGAAAGATTCGAAATAATGGAAAGAGCAATGGTTGCTCTATTTCTTTATCTAATGAGTATTTGTCATGGCACTATGGAAAATGGTCTTTTAGTATTATGTCTTAATAATGTTATGTTTCATATTGGCAAAGATAATAAAAGAAAAAGAGAGAATATTAATAATACCCTCCTCTGGCATTACCGATTAGGTCATATTAGTGAGACAAGGTACACAAGTTGTATAAAGATAAATTCTTTGATCCTTATGATTTGAATCATTAGGAACTTGTGAATCTTGTCTTATGGGTAAAATGACCAAGTCTCCATTCTCGGGACATGGAGAAAGGGCAAGTGAGTTGTTAGAACTCGTACACACTGATGTGTGCGGTCCTATGTCAACTCAAGCTAGAGATGGATACTCTTACTTCATCACATTTACTGATGACTTATCAAGGTTCGGTTTTGTGTATCTAATGAAACATAAATCCGAAGCCTTTGATAAATTTAAAGAGTATCAAAGTATGGTCGAAAAACAAACTGGAAAGTGTATTAAAATCCTTCGATCTGATCGAGGAGGAGAATACCTTTCTAGTGAATTTTTAGACTATCTTAAATTAAAGGGTATACTCTCTGAATGGACACCTCCATATACGCCACAATTAAATGGTGTAGCTGAAAGAAGGAATCGTACCTTATTAGATATGGTACGATCCATGATGTGCTTCACAAATCTTCCAATTTTTTTGGGGACATGCCCTAGAAACTGCTGCATTAGTATTAAATAGAGTACCATCTAAGTCTGTATCTAGCACTCCATATGAGATATGGAAAGGAAAGAAACCTAATCTTAAGTATCTTAAGATATGGGGTTGTCATGCTTATGTCAAAAGAAATTTTGGACATAAGCTTAGTGCTAGATCGGACAAATGTATATTTGTAGGTTATCCTAAGACAGTTTAGGATATATCTTCTATAATCCTACCGAACAAAAGGTATTTGTTGCTAGGCATGCCACTTTCTTGGAAAAAGAGTTTTTTTTAGAAAAGGGCAAGGATAGAAGAATTGAACTTGATGAAGTTCAAGACCTACAAGGTGAGACACATAATAATCCTCAACCAGATGTACCCATGGAAGAGGTACAGCCACTACACACTACTCCTTTTCGAAGGTCAGAAAGAGTGCGAAATGCACCTGAGAGGTATGGATTTATTATTGAGAATGATGAGCCCACATCGTTGATAACGATGACCCTCTGACCTATTCGGAAGCTGTCAAGAGTAGGGACTCTGACAGATGGTGGACGCCATGAAATCCGAGATAGATTCTATGTATAAAACCAAGTGTGGACTTTGGTTGATGCACCTGAGGGAGTGATTCCAATAGGGTGCAAATGGGTATACAAGAAGAAGATAGGAGCTGATGGCCAAGTAGAAACCTACAAGGCCAGGCTAGTGGCAAAAGGTTTCAGGCAAAAACAAGGCATTGATTATGATGAAACTTTTTCACCAGTAGCTATGCTCAAATCTATTCGGATTATGCTTGCTATAGCTGCATACTATGATTATGAGATCTGGCAGATGGATGTCAAAACTGCCTTCCTTAATGGTCACCTTGAGGAAGAGGTCTATATGACACAGCCAGAGGGATTTGTCTCAAGAGGGAGAGCAAATCAAGTATGTAGGCTTAAGAAATCTATTTATGGATTAAAGCAGGCATCTAGAAGTTGGAACATCCATTTTGACATGATAGTCAAAGAGTTTGGCTTCATTAAAAATATAGATGAACCTTGTGTGTACAAGAAGACTAGTGGGAGTGCTATTGTCTTCTTATATTATATGTGGATGATATATTGGTCATTGGAAATGATGTTCCAATGATGCAATCGGTCAAGACTTGGCTATCAAAAAATTTTCCATGAAAGACTTGGGTGAAGCATCCTATATACTTGGTATAAGGATCTATAGAGATAGATCTAAAAGGATGCTAGGTTTGTCTCAGTCTAGGTACATAGATAATGTGCTGAAGAGGCTTCAGCATGGATGGAAGTAAGAAAGGTTTCTTACCATAGGACATGGCATACAACTCTCTAGGAAGATGTCTCTAAGACATCTGAGGGAGGAATAGAATGAGTTCTATTCCCTATGCTTCAGCTAGTAGGGTCGATCATGTATGCTATGTTATGTACCAGGCCTGATGTAGCTTATGCCTTAGTCATGGAAGTAGATTTCAAGGCAGATCCCGGGGAGGATCATTGGAAATTGTGAAAAGCATCTCAAATACTTGAGAAGGACTAGAGATGTTTTTCTGATTTATGGAGGATCAGAATTGAAACTAGAAGGCCTATTCAGATTCTAGCTTTCAATCTGATCCAGATAATAGCCAGTCAATCTCTGGAATATCTTCACTTTGAATGTGGAGCTGTGAGTTGGAAAAAGTTCCAAACAGCAAACTGTAGCTGACTCAACTACTGAGCAGAATACATAGTCTGTTAGTGAAGCTGCTAAGGAAGCAGTCTGGATGAAGAAGTTCATCACAAAGCTGGGTGTAGTTCCTGAGATTGCCGGACCAGTCCCAGTTTATTGCGATAACACTGAAGCTGTTGCACAGGCTAAGGAACCAAGGTCTCATCATAGATCCAAGCACATTTTGAGACGCTTCCACCTTGTTCGAGAGATAATCGAAAGACAAGATGTCAAGATTGAACGAGTAGACACAAAAGAACAATATAGCAGACCCATTTACTAAAGCTCTACCACAGCAGCAATTCAATCGTCACCTCGATTGTATGGGGTTAAAATATAAGGGCGATTGGCTTTAGTGCAAGTGGGAGATTGAAAGAGTAGATGCCCTATAAGCCAATCATTTGATGGGTTTCTCTTTGTAATCCTCCAAATCATGTACTTGGACACTCGATATATATCAATAAAGGCATTGTGTTTCATCATTTGCGCTTATCTATTTTATTATTGGATGATGAACCCCATAAATTAGGACATTGGTTTAGGGTTATGATGAGATCATACCAGTGAGACCTAAAATCCTAAAATTCTAAATTTAGAATATTCCAGTCAAATTGGTATATTGAGTCGGGGATCAATATTACCGGAAAGACTGGCACATCTTATGTATGCTCGATGTAGAGGGTGATTGATCTTCACAATCACTTGTGTGAGACACTTAAACAAAGATGTGGGTGCTCATTAGAGGAATGAGTTCACTGAAATGACCAGCCATGAGAACAACTTATGGATTCTTACTTAATTATCAAAGATGGTTCTCATAGTGGGAGTTGTGGCAAGTGATCCTTAGACCTAAGATCACCATGGTACCTTGTGCACTTGAAGCTATGTTTTGTTTACCCTCATTCACGACATTGCGTTGTGGTACGGGGTATCTGGATATGGTGGATTTTGTACGAAGGTTATGAAGTAGGTCAACAAGAAAATCAGTCACTTCTATAAGAGAAGGTAACATCCTACTTACTCTAATCTTATGATGATTCAAGAAGCCTTTGATCAAAGCAAAATGAATATTAGAAAGAGTTTCTAATATTCATTGTTGAATTATCATATAAAAGATTGAGAGAGAATGAATAAGTGATTGAGTTTGATATGATCCATACTCGAGCACTTATTTAGGATGTAGTATGACTGAGGAATTGAATTGCACAGTAACTTTCCACTGAAGGTATGTTTGGATTTGTCCAATACATTCCTCATCTTCCGGGTAGACATGATACGTTGCTAGACGTCAATCATGTCTTGTGGGTTGATCGGATCAAAGAGTTTGATTAGATTAAAGCATCAGAAAGGTTCTGATTGCTAAGTCAGGTTTAGCACTAAATTGAACCTAAATTGGATTAGAGGTATTCTAATCAGGTTAGGTCAACTTGCACCTGCACCTACTGCTGGCTAAGATAAGGAACCCAATGGGTCACACACAAGGGAATTGATCAAGGGTCTAATTGGATTAGATCATGTTTGCAAGATGAACATGTTAGCACGTGTTGTAAATCCTAGCTCCTGATTCAAATTAAATTCGAATATGATTCTTAGATTAGGCTGATCTAATATGATTAGATCATGACCTAATATGGGTTAGCCAAGAGTTGAAACCCATTTGGCTTTAATTAGACCTGATTTGATTAGGTTTAATGTTTTCTTTAAGTTGGTTAAACCCAATTGGATTGGATTTGATAGGGCCTTCACTTCTGGACCATTGGATCGCTTCCTAGATGAAGGATCTGGTCCACTGGTTGGCGCCTTCATCTGGACCTTTGGATGGTTTCCTGGATGAAGGATCTGGTCTATTGGTCAGCGCCTGAATCTGGACCACTGGATGGCTCTCTGGATGAAATATCTGGACCATTGGTCAGCGCCTGAATCTGGACCACTGGATGCTCTCTGGATGAAAGATCTGGACCGTTGCTCAACGCCTGAATCTGGACCATGGTGATGGCATCTTGCTTCTGACCATTGGATGGCACCCTGGATGATGATGCCTTGATCTGGACCATTAGATGGCGCCTAGATCTGGACCATTGGCTTTGGTTCACTGCATTGGGCCCTTGGATCATCAGGATTTAAGAGGGAGATGTGAGAAAGAAGTTGATACACCCTTCTCCTTAGCACCCCATCATGATGGGATGCATCTCTTGGCACATGCCTCATCATGATGAGGTGTGTGGATGGGATGCATCCCTTTATGATGCATCCCTCCATCTCTTATAAATAAGGAGGTGCCTTGGGTTCTAAAGATCATCCAAGAAAAAGCCTCTCCTTCTCTCTCCTTATCCTTCTTTCTTATAAGCCTCTCTCTTTTGTCCTAACCCAAGACAAGAGGGTCTTCTTTAGGACAAAAAGGCTAGTGAATATTTTAGAGGTAGAAAGGAAGAAGGAAGTGAAGGAAAATCAGCCAATTAAATCCTTTGGAAGGATTGAACAATTAGAATCAAGTTTTGGTGGAGCTAGAGTCTTTAACCCATTCCTGTGTGGATCAACATCGGAGGGTGAACATTTGGGCACCTTAGGACAACTTCAGACATATTGGATATAGCGTGATAGGTATTCTTCTATACCAAGATTATATTTTCTACTTTATTTGGTTATACTATTAAGTGATCTTGGCTTATTAGGTTTCATATTAATGGGTTTTATAGAAAATTTATAATCCCGTATCTTCCGCTGCGCCCTAGGGCCTGGAAAACCCAACATAAGTATCATTTTCAATTTTCAGAAGCTATATGTAAACTTTTCTACAAAGGTTATGTACTTTTCAAGTTCTAGTGCCAACTTTTGTTTTTCTATTTTTAGTGCATTTAAGTTCTTTGGTGAAATTATCTCTAAAAGTTTGTTTATCCTTTTAAGTTCAGAAATTTCCTTGGTTAGTTTTTCGTTATCTTTAGTTAAAGTATAGTTTTTTTGAATTAACATTTGCTTGCTTGTTTTAAGTTCTAAATTTTCTTTAGTGATAAAATCCTTATCCTAACTAATTTATCGTATTTATGGAGGTGAGATTGATTGGTTAGTTTTAGCTCTTTATTCTTAAGGCTTATTGACTTATATTCATCCATTAATTCATTAAACGCATCATATAATTTATCAAAGGTAAAATCTAAATGTGTTTCAGATATTACCTCATTTTCGTTTGCCATAAAAACATAGGTTGGCCTTTTCTTCTTGTTCCTCATCCGATGATGATGATGTATCGGAGTCCGATAGGGTGGAGACGAGGACCTTCTTTTTCTTGTACTTGCTGGCCTTCTTGAGCAAAGAACATTCTGCTCGGAAGTGTCCCGGCTTCTTACATTCGTAGCATCCGATTCCCTCACTTTTCCTTTCCTTACCTTTATCCTTGTGATAGAAACTTGAGGGGCCTCTCCTTTGATGAAAGGACTTCTTCCGGTTGATGAATCTACGGAATTTTCTTACAAGAAAAGCCTCATCATGCCTCACCCTCATTGTCTTCCTCTTCACTGCTGCTGCTGCAAGATAAATCTTTGTTAGTAGAAACAGATTTGAGGGCTATTACCTTTTCTTGTGAGAGGACTCTTCTTCAATGTGTTGTTTCATTGTTAGCTCATGCGTCATGAGGGATCCAAGTAGCTCCTCGAGTGGCAGCTTGTTTAAGTCCTTGGCTTCTTGGATTGCCGTTACTTGGCTTCCCATGACCTTGGCAAACAACGAAGAATCTTCCTGACAAGGTCACTGTTAGTATAAATTTTTGCCAAGCCTTTTTAGGCCATTGATAATGGTCAGTAAATCTAGTAAACATGCAAGTGATTGTTTCATTGGAATCCATCTTAAATAATTCATACTTATGAACTAATATATTTATTTTAGACTCTTTTACTTGATTTGTGCCCTCGTGGGTCACTTCAAGTCTATCCCAAATCTCTTTTGCAGAATTTGCAAGTAGAGACTCTATTGAATTCATTTCTATCTAAAGCACAATAAAGCACATTCATGCTTTGGCATTTAGTTGTGCTTTCCTTATATCATTGTCATCCCAATCCTTTTCAAGTTGGGTATAGTAACACCTCTACAAAAATTGATGGGATGTATGGTCCATTAAGTATGGTGGTCCCATATCTCATAGTCTTGTGCTTGGATAAATATTCTCATCCTAGCCTTCTAATATGAGTAGTCGGATCCATTAAAGAATGGAGGTCTATGGGTGGACTGGCCCTCAATTTGAGAAGATCCAAATGGGGTTGTCATTTTGATCTTTTACTCTTTTGGTAAAAGAGTTCCGGCTCTGATACCACTTGTTGCCCAGATAGACAACCCAAAAGGGGGGTGAATTGGGTTTTAAAATAATTATTGCAATTAAAAGGTTTGTGATAACTAATTAATACTTTTTATAAGTGGATTAATTAGATACTATTGTGCAGTGAATGAAATGAAAGTAAGAGACAACAAAGCAATCACAAACACAAGGAAATTTATTAGTGGTTCGAGCTAACCCTTGCTCCTACGTCCACTCTCCAAGCCTCACTTGAGAATTCACTATAACCCCTTGGATTACAGCCGGTTGTTTTACAAGCTCACAACCTAACTTGTGTTTTACGAGATCACAACGACTCGGTCGGTTTCCTAGGCTCACCGACTAGAAACACTCGATTGTTTTTCCGGGATCACAATCAACCTTACGCCGTTGGTTCAACCTAGCTCACCAACAAACCTTTACACTCTTGATTCAATCCCCTGACTGAATCAAGTAAGGAACAAATGGTTTGAACAAAAGCTAACAGAAAAATAAAGCTTCTTAACAAGCAGATATTCAGTGATAAAAACAAGAGAGAAGTTAAGAGCCCTCAAACAAATTTATGAAGATGTAGAGGAGGGCTTCTCGAACTCGGGGTCTCTCTTGAGTGTCTCGAAGACTTCATGACTGAAGGAGACTTCTTTAATGCTGGGAAGAGTTGGTTGGATGGAGTTTAATGCCCCTCTTCCTTCTTTTTCTTGAAATCCTTTGGTAGGTTAAGATTCTTTGTTTCTTTGAATGGAATGTCACTTTCTCTACATTGCTACAGTTCTCTGTGCTATTTAAGCCATTCTCCACGGAAACTAGCCGTTAGACACAATCTTCTAGCCGTTCTGCACATTCTGCACATCCTGAACAATATTTCGTTGGGATCGGAGTCGACTCGCGCCGATCTGGAGTCGACTCGGCTGCTGCAGAAGTCGACTCGTGCTTTTCTGGATACGGCTCGCAACTGTTCCGGATTTGAATTAAAGTGCTGTCTCGACTGGGGAGTCGACTCGACTTAACCCGGAGTCGACTCCCCAAAGTCTGGAGCTAACCTGGCACTTTTGGAGTCGACTCATTCCAAGGAATCCATAGAATGTATTCTTCAACTTTGCTCACTTGAGTCGACTCGAAAAATTCTGGAGTCGACTCGGCGCTCAGAGTCGAACTCCCGATCTTCTGTCTTTGACTCGTGCATCCTGGAGTCGACTCGAACTGTTTCGGAGTCGACTCGGCTCTCAGTATCGAAAAATAGTCTTCTGTCTTTTGGGGTAGCGCTGTCTTGGAGTCGACTCGAACTGTCTTGGAGTCGACTCGCCTCTCAGAGACGAAAATACTATATTCTGTCTTTTTGGGGTCGCGCTGTCTTGGAGTCGACTCGGACTTTGCGGGAGTCGACTCGGCTCTCAGTGTTCGAAAGTTGCTCTCTGACTTTTGCCTTGTATCACACTGGGAGTCGACTCTCGCTTTCTTTGGAGTCGACTTGCCAACCATCGGAGTCGACTCGAGTTCCTCAGGAGTCGACTCGGCTCTCAGGGTCCAAAATAACTTCTCTGTCTTTCTGTCTGTAACTCCCTGGAGTCGACTCGTACTACCCTGGAGTCGACTCGGCAGTATCGGAGTCGACTCGCGTTCTTCAGGAGTCGACTCGTTGACAGGTTTTGAGTTGGATCTTTCTGTTCGTCTGTCTGCTCTCAGTCGGAGTCGACTCGTAATGTACAGGAGTCGACTCGAGCCTGTGCCACTGCTTCTGATACGCTTGGAGTCGACTCGTAATCTTCCGGAGTCGACTCGAGTCTCAAACTTTGGTTCAAATTGACTTCTTAACTTATCCAAAATATCTTTGAACCAAATCTAGAGACACTTAACCATAAATTTATAAGAATTTCACTGAAACACTAGATTGAATTCATTAGTAACATAAGATATACTCAAAATGCTTTGAGCTCATCAAAATCAAATAGGGTTATAATCAATCACTCCACATGAAGAATAAGGTGTGCAGGATAATTTAGCTCCATTGAATACAATGTCTATTTCTACAGAGTCATCTAGCGATCCACAACTCTAGCATCATCTACCTTCTCATTTGTATGATTTTATTGTTGCCAATGATAATGATTCATCTGATGATGACTTGTCTAATTTTGCTTTATTTGAAGATTGTGATGCTTTGACATATGAGGAAGACCTTTGTAATGATCATTGGATTCAAGCAATGGATGAAGAAATTCATGCAATTAAAAAAAAAATAGCACATGGGAGCCTTACTACTCTTCCTAGTGGTAGGAAATCAATTAGTGTTAAATGTGTATATAAGACAGAGTTCAAGCTAAATGGAGAGATGGACAACTTCAAGGCTTGCTTGGTAGCAAAAGGGTACAAGCAAATATTAGGTATTGATTACTTTAAGGTGTTTGCTCTTATAGCTATACTTGATACAATACGTATGATTATTTCTCTTGCCTCCCATAATTGTTGGAAAATATTTCAAATGGATGTGAATCTGTTTTCTTGAATGGCATGATAGAAGAGGAAGTTCTTGTTGCACAATCCATAGGTTATATGAAGAAAGGAGAGGAAAATAAAGTTTACAAGTTGAAGAAGGCTTTGTATGGATTAAAACAAGCACCTAGAGCATGGTACATGTGCATCAAATCATATATTATTATGATTTTGTATATGTCCTCATGAGCATAGTTTATATATTAAATCTAATTCACAACATGATAATGTTATTGTGTGTTTATATGTGAATGAATTGATTTATATTGGCAATAATCTAAAGTTGATGATAGAATTCATGGAGGCTATGATTGCTCAGTTTGAGATAACAAATATGAATTTAATGTTCTATTTTCTTCGCATTGAGATGCCTCAAATAGATGATGACATATTTATTTCGCAAAAGAAGTATGCTAGTGATATTTTGAAAAGATTCAAGATGTAATCATGCTAACCAATTTTAACTTGAATTGAAAAAAAGATTGAAGCCGGTACAAGACGACATAGGCGAATTGGTGGATCTTATTAATTTAAAAGATTGGTAGAAAGTTTGAAGTATTTGACTTCTACTAGGCTTGATATTATATATGGTCTTGTTAAATATAACTAGATTGATGGAGACTCCATGTCAATCCCACTTACAAGTAGCAAAGCATATTTTGAGATATATCAAAAGTATGCAAAGTGATTGTATTTTTTATTTATATATTGATAGTGTAGAACTTGTTGGATATACAGCTAGTGATTGGGTAGGTGATATTGAAAAGTGGAAAAGTGTATTGGATTATACCTTCCATCTTGGTTCAAAATTTTTTTTTCTTGATCATCAAAGAAGCAACACATAGTCACTTTTTCTACTTCTAAGATAGAGTATATTGCAGCAGCGAAAAATGCTACTCAAACAATACAGTTACGTACAATATTTCTTGCGATAACGAGTCTGCAATTTCGTTGATAAAAAATACTGTTTTTCATGATCATGGCAAGCATATTGATATCAAGTTTCATTATATTTGAGCTTTAGTTTAGAAAAAGGAGATTATAGTTGAGTTTTGCCCATCTAAAGATTGAATCACAGATATTTTTATAAAGCCATTAAAAGCTAATGTTTTTTTGAAACTTAAGGAGATGATCGGTATGATCAATTTTGAAGAACTTGGTAGCATTGGTAACCAAGTTAAGAAGTACTTATTTTATTTTTTTATTGGTTGTTGTTTGGTGTTTTGTGCTGGGTGTATTACATGGGATCGTATAGCTCTTTGGTTTCTTTGTTATAAAAAGACTAAGAGTTATGATGTTTTTTTTTTTTAATGAAAGAAAAGGAGGAGTGTTTTGTGCTGCCTATACTTTGTCTATATATTTTGTTTTTTAATATTTGTGTGGCTAAATAATTTAACAAATTTGATCTCCAACAAATTGGACACAAAAATGCCTGAAAAACATATATTATGATTTGTCTTTTCCATTTAGACAAACCTTGGAATGTTGTGGCTCCACCTAATTTAAAATGAACATTACAAAATCATATTGTACGAAGAAACATCTTTAGAAATATAAATGAGGAATTTGAGACAATGGGAGGGAGTTGAGGAAGCTTATCTAGATAGCACAAGTCATAAGCCATTGCAAACCAAAACTAATAGTTATCTAGATATATCATATAAGCCTCAATGGGGTAAGAATAAAGAACAAGATCAAGCTAGTTTATACTTGCTGCTGAGCCAGCTTAAATATAAGTCCGAGCATGAACAAATAAATTGGATTTGAATTCGAAACACTTAAGAAACATATGTTGGCAGAGATATCTATAAAATGTATATTATAATTTTAATGCTTATTGGACTATGTTCTCAATCAATAAAACCAAGAAATCTTTGTTAAAATAGTAATATCAATTTATCTAAGATACAACATTGGACTCAAACATCCAAAAATATACGTTACTGAATTAAGCATACCACCATCATTATGATTTTCTTTTTTTAACACCACAAGACCATGTCTATGGCCCCTCCCAATTTATTTAAACTAGCACAATTGAGGCTCAAACTGAGGTCACTAGTAACAAATTCCAGAAACTTTATCAATTAAATTAACTTGTGGCACCCACAAAGTATAAATATGAATAAAATGCTTAAGAAACATGCATTACAAAATTGAATAGGAGTTAAAATAGTCGCTAAATACAATGTTTGTTAATGAACTAGGTAAAGTGCATGCATTGTCCCTCGAGATCAACTATTGTCAAATGCATAGCAAACTGTCATTTTAAGAATTGAATTCATGGAGGCTTTACTACATGAGTAATTTCACTTTGTCAAATATATGTTAAAATATTTGAATACTCAAAAATATATATTATAATATTAAACAAGACATATGAATATACATTTGAGATACAAATGTTATTGGACCCAGGATTAGAAAACTCAAAAGGCATAAATTATACATTGAACTACTATGAAGGCCAAAAAAAATGGTATTAGTATTTAAACTAGTTTGTCTTTATTACCTTCCCAATATTTTGTTTCTTAATGTTCACACTATTACTCGGTCCTTTTAATTTTCCCCAATCATCTTTGCTTCAACTCCCTTTCTTAACCCATAATAGTCATCAAGGCCATTGTGGTGGTTAATCTCTATGTTGGACTCACTCACCATAGCCCAATATTACCCAATGCCTTTATTCTTGAATTTCTATGCTAAGTTGAGCAGTGAAATTGAGATAACTTCATGTAGATATAGAAAATGGTGGTAAAAGGGATTTATGTAAAAGCATACATTACCTAATGTTATTTTTAATTAGCATATTTTCTTCTATTTCTATTTTATAGAGTTTGGTATTTAATGAGGTATACTATTACTCTTTATTTCTATTTGATCTTTTATTTTTATTTTTATTTTATACTTTATATTTAGAAGTTATTTTAGTTGATTTCATAGTATTT
Source organism: Phoenix dactylifera (assembly GCF_009389715.1). Taxonomy (NCBI): domain Eukaryota; kingdom Viridiplantae; phylum Streptophyta; class Magnoliopsida; order Arecales; family Arecaceae; genus Phoenix; species Phoenix dactylifera. Next base: position 27,410,301 of record NC_052395.1, read on the forward strand.
ACATAATATGTTTTTATTTTTCAATTCAATACTATTTAATAGTTTTATTTATTTTTTTAACATTTTTTTGTTTACATGCATTACACAATACTCATCTATTTGTGTATTACTTAGGAAACGTTTAAGTTGTTGGTGTTGGGAATTTGTATCCTAAATGTCAATCGTCAGCATATTGATGATTGAATTTGTAAATGAATTGACAAATTAATAAAGTGTTATTTGGCATTATTCATCATTTCATCTTCAAATGAACTCTTATATGATGAAGTCCTTAGGACTTATGTTATGATAAAGGAGGATTTATCTTTGAGTCCTTAAACTTGTTTGCGACGAAATGATATGTTGTTACTAGGACGACAACATTATCGAGATTAGGTCATTGTGTGACATATACGTTGGTTGTCCTCTTAACCAAGGAGTGTGGAGACACTGGTATGCCACACAAGTGAAGTGTAGAAGTACATTTCACTAAACGTGACCAATTCCGGAACGCTCTACTGTCGAGAGATGTTCCGAGTGGATATGGGTATAAGTTTGGCCCTCTGACCTGAGACCGCAACTTGTGACTAGCAAGCAACTCACTGTACTTTGGTACCGGACTACCTGAATTTCTAATTCAGTGACGGAAGGTCACTGGGTGCAGTCAAGTACTTGCGTAGTCAGTTGTGAGTCAAGATGGAATTGACCCCTTCTAAAAACAGGAGATAATGTCTTGTGATTAATTTAGCAAAACCTTAGCCAGAGTAATCCCAGTGAGGAGTCACGGGATATCTAAAGTTAATCACATAATGGATGTACTAATTATAGGGTTGACAGTGAGCTCTAGGTCATCCTGGCATTAGGAGTCAAAGGGATTGAATTATACAGTAACCATAGTTCAGGGTTCCAGAATATTTGCTTCGCATATATTCGGCCTATCCGGATGTTGGGTACCATTGCTAGATGGTCACATCAATTAGTGTAGAAAATTGTTCCTATACTACCGGCTTAGGTTCGAACCTATGAGGTCACACGCATAGAAGATTCCTGATTGATCAAGAAAGCTGATGAATAATTAAGAATCATTCAGGGATAATTTGGTCTATTTGATTGGCAAATTATCTTATAAAATAATTAAAGTAATTATTGAAGGATTAATTAGTAATTAAATTACTAATAAACTCAATTTGATTGAGTAATTGTGCTAAGGATGAGCCAAATTGAATTAGATTCAAGTTTGGGCTCAATCAGGATTTTGACCTGATTGGATTAGGTTAGAACCAAAAAGGACTTAAGCTGATCAAATTAATTTTAAATTAATTTGTTCTTAATTGGGGATTGACCTAATTGGATTAGGTCCAACACAAAGTAATTAATTCAATTTGATTGAGTTTGCATGAGCCAAAATTGAATTGGATTCAATTTGAGCTCAATCAGGGTCTGACCTGATTAGATTGGGTTCAACCAAATTGCTTTGTTTTAATTTGGGTTTGACCAAATTTGATTAGGTGCAACCCAAGAGGATTAGGCTCAGATGATGTGGCAATTAGTGGTGACATGGAATTGGATTTCATGAATTTTAAATAAACCAAAATTATTACATGGCACATGGACCCATTGCTTGACACATGGCGACATTGTTTGTTATTTGAATTTCAATTCAAACATTAAACAATGTGTTAAATGATTTTAATCACTCAAACCATCAGCCAAGGTGGCGTATGAGTTTTTGAATGGATTAAATTCGAATTTCAAGAGGTGATTTCGAAATTATGAAGGGTTTTACCTTGCCGCATGGATTTCAAATTCCTTCCCTCTTGCACATGTGTTTAAAATTTGAATTTAAATCAGATTTGGTTGAGATCTAATTTGGGTTGTTCCTATTTCTTTGCATGTGCCAAACTAAAAGAGGTTTTCTGAAAATAAATTTCGAATTTTGACTGAAAATTCGGAGGCCATTAAAAGGGGTCAAACATGGGCACCAAAAACACATCCATTGCAGCCTTCTTCCTCACCTGCCTCCTCTTCCTCTTCTTCTCCATTTTAGATAGGGTTTTCAGGGTGAATATCTAGAAGATTCAAGATCAGATCTGAGTCCTCTACTTCCCTTACAAACCTCATCTCCATCTGCTTCAAGACGATTGATCAAGAGTTGATTGAATCCTGACGGACAGATTTCAGCTTTCAAGTGTTCTGCAGCTGCTAGCACTGTTGCGGAAGAAGATCCTTCAGGACTTCGCGTGTACTTCTCGTAGAGGCCATTCGTGTGCGTGGCTGCGAAGTCAAGAATCAGATTCACAACTTTCATCCATCATAAAAGGTATTAATCTAGCATTAATCATTTATTATGGTGTCAAGGTCTAGGTCCAATTCTCCGAGGTTTTACCCTCTTTTGGGGCTCCTCACGGAGATATCTCCAGAATCCATTCGATGGATATTCGGAGATTAATTGGAATAGAGTTCTTAAGTTTCAGATCTGATAGTTAATCATGCATAAAAGTTTTAGCATAATTGTTTAAACGATTCCGGCATAATCCTATATGTTCTTAAGGTGCTGATTTCTAGATTTGATCTTGTAAGCATGCATGAATTACTTTGTTTGATTCGGTTTTTTTCGCTGCGTTTTAAAACTTAAAAAGAACTACGTATGGCTTGATCCCTCTTATGAAGGGGTACGTAGGCAACCCGATCAGGTTCAGCCATGGTTTTCAAAAAAAAAAAAAAAAAATTCAGCATGCTAAACACCGAAGAACCTAGGATTCACTTTCAGTGGTATCAGAGCCAGGTTTATGTTTAAACTTTTATGTTTTAATTCTTGCAATTAAATCTGAAATCATTAACATGTTTAGATTAGATCTAAAGTGCTTTTTATGATTGATTTAATTGCTGATTATGCATGATTAAGTAGATCTGAAATTTTGGATGCATATGATGCATGTTTGTGTTAGGATTAGTAACATGAATAAATCTGAAATCATAATATTGTTTAGATTCGATCTAAATAAAGTTTATGATTCATATGATCTCTGATTTTAATGAACAAATAAGATCTGAAAATAAAAGTGAAAAAACAAATACATAAGATGTATGTTGTTTGTATTAATTCATGTTGTTATGTATATGTGATGCATGAACATAAAACATAATGACTTAAACATGAATTAAATCTGATTACATGTGATTAATTACAAAAACTCAGATCTGAAAATGTGTTTTAAGAACTGAAAGATTGTAATTAATATGTAATTAAAAAGAAATATGCAATGATCAAAACTTTCATAAGTCTAAACTTAATTGAGAATTAAGTGTTATGAAATAGAATTGTAACTCAATTAATTGACATTGCATAATTCTTTGGGCATATGGGTTAGCTTGAATCAAGTTCTTAGGATTGGGTTAGACCTAAGGTTAGAATCAAACATGGTCTAATTAGAGTTAATTGATCAAATCTAATTAAGTAGTAAGTAGATTAGGTCAAGAAAACTCTAGGTTAAATACAATAGTTGTAGATTGATCAATTCCATGTCTTTGATTAGACCAAGATGGAACTTGATTTAGGCTCAGAGGTGTAGCCCGAGTCATTTGAGTAATCAAATCGAAATTGATTAACCAGTCGGTGTCTAAGGTAAGTTTGGCAGTTTTGACCGGTGGTTTTTAATTGGGAGCTACTCGCACTGATTCGTCTTTGTCGAGTTAATGGTATATCCCTTCCACCGATCTCACTTACCTGGCCGACATGGTCAATCATATTTTGATTGGATCACTTAATGATTCGAGTTAGCCCATGCCTTAAGAAAAATCAGTATGACTGATTTAGGTGTCTCCTTAACCGGTTTGAGTCTAATCTGATTTGGTGAAGTCAGTGGGAGAAATTAGACTAACCGGATCTTCTCATCTATCCTAATTATGAAATTCTCTAAATTTATTAGGTCCTTAAAATGAAATGGTTATGGAGATAACTAGGTCATAGCCTCCCATTAAGTTGGGTGATAATGGGTCCAATGTTTTGATAATTATTGGAGGCGCCACACGCCTGGTACTTATCAAGCATTGGAATTGTCATTCAATATATGATGAGTTAAGTGTACCTTCAATAGGCGGTCAGGTGAGCCGAGCCACACTCGGGCTTGGTCGTCTATTAGTTGATTAGACTTAACCCTATCATTTAATGGTTGGATCTGACTAGGGTATTCGGTGGAGGCGCCACACGCCTGCCGAAAAACCTAGGGCAAAATCATTACTAGAAGTTGCTTGGTGAAGCAATTGGTTAAGAACCTACCAATAGGTGCATATGGGTTGGCCGAGCCACACTCGGGCCTATATGGGATCTATTGGGTTCTAGTGCCCACTAAAGAATTAGGAGTAATTTTTCGAATTAGAGGTAGAGGCTACCAATTTGTATAAAATAGTGGGAATATCTTTAGACTAAAGTCCAAGTCTACTGTGTTTAGTCAATTCATATACTAATAGCCAAATTTTCTTTTTATGCAGAAATGGCCACTAATTTATCACTTCGCTCATTGTTGGACAATGACAAGTTGACTGGTCCAAATTTCAATAATTGGCATAGGAAACTGAAAATAGTGCTAGAGCATGAGAGGATCCTTTATGTGATAACGGATCAAGCACCTGAGCATCCCGCTGCTAATGCATCAAGATCGGCCAGAGACACTTATCAGAAGTGGCTCAGTGACTGGATCACTGTTCGATGCATCATGTTGGCAGCAATGAGTGATGAGTTTAGTAGGCGTTTTGAGAATACGCAGCCGGAAGATATCATTCAAGTGTTGAATGAATCATTCGGCGTTCCTGACGATGTTGAGAGGCACAAAACTAGTTGTGCCATCTTCAGCGCCCGAATGAAAGATGGGACCTCGGTAACTGATCATGTACTGTACATGATTGAGTTGATCGAGCGTCTAAGCTCTCTTGGCTTTCCCCTTCATGATCAATTGGGGAAGGATGCCATACTAAACTCATTGCCTGGATCATACCGTCCTTTTCTCACTCATTTTCGTATGACGAAACCTATAGTGAATTATCACCAATTGTTGGGGTTACTACAGACATTTGAGAATGATCACCAACTTCTTAAGAAGACGGTGAATTTAGTGGGAGGTTCATCCAAGGGTCGCTCCTTTAAGAAAGGAAAAAAGAAAAATAAAATCCAAAAGAAACAGGTGCACCATGCTCAGCCTAATCAGAAAAAGAATAAAAAGGCTGATCAGAGCAAGGCGGAGTGCTTCTTCTGCAAGAAGCAAGGACATTGGAAGAGGAACTGTCCTCTTTACATTGCATCCCTCGATCTGAACCGGCCTAAGAAAAGTGGGCAATCAGTTGCCAATCAAGGTACTTATATGATAACACCTTGCAATTTTTCTATTTGTGATAATTCGACCTGGGTATTGGATACCGGTAGTCCTTTTAATATTTGCAATTCGTTGCAGGGGCTACAAGTCAGTAAGAGGTTTGAAGAAGGAAAAAGGTTCCTGAATGTTGGAGATGGAAGACCAGTTCCAGTTCTAGCTTTAGGAATTCTTAAACTTGAATTCAGCTCTCATGTAAATGTCCTTAGTGATTGTCACTATTGTCCAAGTTTTCTATTGAATATCATTTCTGTAGGCCTTTTGGCCAAAAATGGTTATGAAATATCAATAAAAAAGGATTATTGCAATGTCATTTGGAATGGTGTTGTTGTAATGAATGGAATTCTGAGTAATGGCATTTACATTTTGTCACAGCCTGTTCATGTAATGTATAAATCCAATAAGCGCCCTAGAATAGATAATGTCACGGATGTCTACATTTGGCATCATAGGCTAGGTCATATTAACAAGAATAGGATGAACAGGTTAAGTAAAGAGGAAATCCTTGATGTTAATGATTGTGAATCATTGACAACCTGTGAATCATGTCTTCTTGGTAAAATGACCAAATCACCTTTTACCGAAAAAGGTGAACGAGCCAGTGATTTATTGACCCTTGTACATTCTGATGTATGTGGGCCAATGAGCACAGATGCTAGAGGTGGGTATTCATATTTCATTACGTTTACAGACGACCTTTCTAGGTATGGTTATGTCTATTTAATGAGACATAAATCTGAATCATTTGAAATGTTCAAATTATATCGTAATGAAGTAGAAAAACAAACTGGAAAGAGTATTAAAACTCTTCGATCAGATCGAGGAGGTGAATACCTCTGCAGTGAATTTTTGACATATCTAGGAGAAAATGGGATTCTCTCCCAATGGACTCCTCCTGGTACACCACAATATAATGGTGTGTCAGAAAGGAGAAATCGAACTCTGTTAGACATGGTTCGATCCATGATGAGGTTTGCTAATCTGCCCATATCCTTTTGGGGATATGCTCTTGAGTCAGCCTGCTATATTCTAAATAAGGTTCCAAGTAAGTCTGTAAATAAAACACCACATGAGATGTGGACTGGACGTAAGCAGATGCTCTCTCACCCTAGGATTTGGGGGTGTCCGGCGTACGTCAAACGTTTGAAGACAGACAAACTTGAACCCAAGTCTGACAAATGTTTCTTTGTTGGTTACCCTAAAGAAACTAAAGGATATTACTTCTACTTTGCTGAAGAACAAAAGTTGTTCGTAAGCAATAGAGCAATTTTTTTAGAAAAGGAATTCCTTGGTGAAGGAACAAATAGCTCTAATGTTGAGCTTAGAGAAGTTCAACATGTAGAAGATCCGACACCATCTACTGAACCAGTTGAGTCGGATTTGATTAGATCAGATCCAGAATCCATATTAGATGCACCATTAAGGCGATCGGGTAGAGTACCACGTCAGCCTGACAGATACTACGGTTTCTTGGTCCGGGATGGGGATCCTATCGAACTTGATGAAAACGATGAGGATCCGATCACATATATGGATGCAATGCAGAGGTATGACTCTGATAAATGGCTTGGAGCCATGCAATCCGAAATGGAATCCATGAAGGTCAATGATGTTTGGACATTAGTTGACCCCACCCGAAGGAATTAAATTCATAGGGTGTAAGTGGATATTCAAAAGAAAACGGGGCGCAGACGGAAAGGTAGAGACCTATAAAGCCCGTTTGGTTGCCAAGGGTTATCGTCAACGTTATGGTATTGACTATGACGAGACGTTTTCTCCTGTGGCAATGCTCAAGTCCATTCGGATTGTGCTTGCGATAGCAGCACATTTAGACTATGAAATCTGGCAAATGGATGTAAAGACCGCATTTCTAAATGGAGATTTAGAAGAGGAAGTGTATATGATACAACCTGAAGGTTTTACATCTGCAGATGAGTCTAAAGTGTGCAAGCTTCAAAAATCCATTTATGGATTAAAGCAAGCTTCACGGAGTTGGAATATACGTTTTGATAAGGTAATCAAAACATATGGCTTCATTAAGAATGAAGAGGAACCTTGCATTTATAAATGGGCAAATGGTTCAGTTATTATATTCCTTATTTTGTATGTGGATGACATTCTTTTAATCGGGAATGACATTCCTGCATTACAAGGAATAAAGGTTTGGCTATCATCTCAATTTGCCATGAAGGATTTGGGAGAAGCATGTTACATCCTAGGGATGAAGATCTATAGAGATAGATCTAGAAGATTGCTTGGATTATCCCAATCCACATACATTGATACTATACTGAAGAGGTTCAGTATGATTAATTCCAAGAAAGGCTATCTTCCGATGGGCCATGGAATTAACCTCTCTAAAAGGGATTGTCCGACAACCCCTCAAGAAAGAGAGAGTATGGATAGAATTCCATATGCTTCGGCAGTGGGATCTATAATGTATGCCATGACATGTACTAGACCAGACGTGGCATACTCACTAGGAGTAGTGAGCAGATACCAGTCTGATCCAGGTAGCAACCACTGGAAGGTTGTAAAAACCATCCTTAAGTATTTGAGAAATACTAAAGATCAGTGGCTTGTCTATGGTGATTCTGACTTAAAACTTGAGGGATATACTGATTCAAGTTTTCAGTCAGATCAAGATGATAGCAAGAGCGTGTCAGGATATATCTTCACTCTTAAGGGTGGGGCCATCTGCTGGAAGAGTTCTAAGCAGCATACAGTGGCAGATTCTACATGTGAAGCAGAATATATCGCAGCATCTGATGCCGCCAAGGAAGCTGTATGGTTGCGGAAGTTCATCACCGAGCTTGGAGTGACACCCTCCATTGATGGTCCAGTGCCTGTATTTTGTGACAATACTGGGGCCATAGCTCAAGCAAGAGAACCCAAAGCACATCAGCGGACCAAGCATATTCTACGTCGCTACCACCTGGTTCGAGAGATCATCGATCGAGGTGATATTGATCTTCAGAAGATTGACACAAAAGAAAATCTGGCTGACCCATTTACCAAAGTCCTCGGCATCAAAGAGTTCGACGAACACAAGTCGAAGATGGGTATTAGATACTGTGCCGATTGGCATTAGGCTAAGTGGGAGTTGTTGGAATTTGTATCCTAAATGTCAATCGTCAGCATATTGATGATTGAATTTTGTAAATGAATTGACAAATTAATAAAGTGTTATTTGGCATTATTCATCATTTCATCTTCAAATGAACTCTTATATGATGAAGTCCTTAGGACTTATGTTATGATAAAGGAGGATTTATCTTTGAGTCCTTAAACTTGTTTGCGACGAAATGATATGTTGTTACTAGGACGACAACATTATCGAGATTAGGTCGTTGTGTGACATATACGTTGGTTGTCCTCTTAACCAAGGAGTGTGGAGACACTGGTATGCCACACAAGTGAAGTGTAGAAGTACATTTCACTAAACGTGACCAATTCCGGAACGCTCTACTGTCGAGAGATGTTCCGAGTGGATATGGGTATAAGTTTGGCCCTCTGACCTGAGACCGCAACCTGTGACTAGCAAGCAACTCACTGTACTTTGGTACCGGACTACCTGAATTTCTAATTCAGTGACGGAAGGTCACTGGGTGCAGTCAAGTACTTGCGTAGTCAGTTGTGAGTCAAGATGGAATTGACCCCTTCTAAAAATAGGAGATAATGTCTTGTGATTAATTTAGCAAAACCTTGGCCAGGGTAATCCCAGTGAGGAGTCACGGGATATCTAAAGTTAATCACATAATGGATGTACTAATTATAGGGTTGACAGTGAGCTCTAAGTCATCCTGGCATTAGGAGTCAAAGGGATTGAATTATACAGTAACCATAGTTCAGGGTTCCAGAATATTTGCTTTGCATATATTCGGCCTATCCGGATGTTAGGTACCATTGCTAGATGGTCATATCAATTAGTGTAGGAAATTGTTCCTATACTACCGGCTTAGGTTCGAACTTATGAGGTCACACGCATAGAAGATTCCTGATTGATCAAGAAAGCTGATGAATGATTAAGAATCATTCAGGGATAATTTGGTCAATTTGATTGGCAAATTATCTTATAAAATAATTAAAGTAATTATTGAAGGATTAATTAGTAATTAAATTACTAATAAACTCAATTTGATTGAGTAATTGTGCTAAGGATGAGCCAAATTGAATTGGATTCAAGTTTGGGCTCAATCAGGATTTTGACCTGATTGGATTAGGTTAGAACCAAAAAGGACTTAAGCTGATCAAATTAATTTTAAATTAATTTGTTCTTAATTGGGGATTGACCTAATTGGATTAGGTCCAACACAAAGTAATTAATTCAATTTGATTGAGTTTGCATGAGCCAAAATTGAATTGGATTCAATTTGAGCTCAATCAGGGTCTGACCTGATTAGATTGGGTTCAACCAAATTGCTTTGTTTTAATTTGGGTTTGACCAAATTTGATTAGGTGCAACCCAAGAGGATTAGGCTCAGATGATGTGGCAATTAGTGGTGACATGGAATTGGATTTCATGAATTTTAAATAAACCAAAATTATTACATGGCACATGGACCCATTGCTTGACACATGGCGACATTGTTTGTTATTTGAATTTAAATTCAAACATTAAACAATGTGTTAAATGATTTTAATCACTCAAACCATCAGCCAAGGTGGCGTATGAGTTTTTGAATGGATTAAATTCGAATTTCAAGAGGTGATTTCGAAATTATGAAGGGTTTTACCTTGCCGCATGGATTTCAAATTCCTTCCCTCTTGCACATGTGTTTAAAATTTGAATTTAAATCAGATTTGGTTGAGATCTAATTTGGGTTGTTCCTATTTCTTTGCATGTGCCAACTAAAAGAGGTTTTCTGAAAATAAATTTCGAATTTTGAATGAAAATTCGGAGGCCATTAAAAGGGATCAAACATGGGCACCAAAAACACATCCATTGCAGCCTTCTTCCTCACCCGCCTCCTCTTCCTCTTCTTCTCCATTTTAGATAGGATTTTCAGGGTGAATATCTAGAAGATTCAAGATCAGATCTGAGTCCTCTACTTTCCTTACAAACCTCATCTCCATCTGCTTCAAGATGATTGATCAAGAGTTGATTGAATCCCAACGGGCAGATTTCAGCTTTCAAGTGTTCTGCAGCTGCTAGCACTGTTGCGGAAGAAGATCCTTCAGGACTTCGCGTGTACTTCTCGTAGAGGCCATTCGTGTGCGTGGCTGCGAAGTCAAAAATCAGATTCACAACTTTCATCCATCATAAAAGGTATTAATCTAGCATTAATCATTTATTATGGTGTCAAGGTGTAGGTCCAATTCCCCGAGGTTCTACCCTCTTTTGGGGCTCCTCACGGAGATATCTCCAGAATCCATTCGATGGATATTCAGAGATTAATTGGAATAGAGTTCTTAAGTTTTAGATCTGATAGTTAATCATGCATAAAAGTTTTAGCATAATTGTTTAAACGATTCCGGCATAATCCTATATGTTCTTAAGGTGCTGATTTCTAGATTTGATCTTGTAAGCATGCATGAATTACTTTGTTTGATTCGGTTTTTCCGCTGCATTTTAAAACTTAAAAAGAACTACGTATGGCTTGATCCCCCTTATGAAGGGGTACGTAGGCAACCCGATCAGGTTCAACCATGGTTTTCAAAAAAAAAAATAAAAAATTCAGCATGCTAAACACCGAAGAACCTAGGATTCACTTTCAGTGGTATCAGAGCCAGGTTTATGTTTAAACTTTTATGTTTTAATTCTTGCAATTAAATCTGAAATCATTAACATGTTTAGATTAGATCTAAAGTGCTTTTTATGATTGATTTAATTGCTGATTATGCATGATTAAGTAGATCTGAAATTTTGGATGCATATGATGCATGTTTGTGTTAGGATTAGTAACATGAATAAATCTGAAATCATAATATTGTTTAGATTAGATCTAAATAAAGTTTATGATTCATATGATCTCTGATTTTAATGAACAAATCAGATCTGAAAATAAAAGTGAAAAAACAAATACATAAGATGTATGTTGTTTGTATTAATTCATGTTGTTATGTATATGTGATGCATGAACATAAAACATAATGACTTAAACATGAATTAAATCTGATTACATGTGATTAATTACAAAAATTCAGATATGAAAATGTGTTTTAAGAACTGAAAGATTGTAATTAATATGTAATTAAAAAGAAATATGCTGTGGAGTGATTGATCATAATCCTATTTGATTTTGATGAGCTCAAAGCATCTGAGTATATCTCTTGTTTACTAATGAATTCAATTGAGTGTTTCAGTGAAAATCTTGTCTAAAGTGTTTCTAGACTTGGTTCATAATATTTTGGATAAGTTAAGAAGTCAGTTTGAACCAAAGTCTGAGACTCGAGTCGACTCTAGAGTATTACGAGTCGACTCCAAGCATATCAGAATCACTGGCACGGGCTCGAGTCGACTCCGGATCATTACGAGTCGACTCCGACTGAGAACAGACAGACAAGCAGAAAGCATCAACTCAAAACCTGTCAGCGAGTCGACTCCTGAAGTGCGCGAGTCGACTCCGATGTTTACCGAGTCGACTCCGGAGTAGTATGAGTCGACTCCAAGGAGTTACAGACAGAAAAGTCAGAGAGCGAATTTCGACCTTGAGATTCGAGTCGACTCCTGTGGAACGCGAGTCGACTCCGATGGTTGGCAGTTCGACTCCAAAGAAAGTGAGAGTCGACTCTCAGTGGTACATAAGGCAAAAGTCAGAGAGGAGTTTTCGGACTCTGAGATTCGAGTCGACTCCCGCAATACGCGAGTCGACTCCGAGACAGCGCGACCCCAAAAAGACAGAAGACCGATTTACTGTCTCTGAGAGCCGAGTCGACTCCCAGACAGCTCGAGTCGACTCCAAGGTAGCGCTACACCAAAAAGGCAGAAGGCTATGTTTCGGAAACTGAGAGCCGAGTCGACTCTGGGGAAGTTCAAGTCGACTCCAAGACTGGACGAGCCAAAAGACAGAAGATCGGGAGTTCGGGCTCTGAGCGCCGAGTCGACTCCCAGGATTGTCGAGTCGACTCGAGTGGGCCAAGTTGAAAATTAGCTCCATGGATTTCATGAGATGAGCCGACTCCGAAAATGCCAAGTCAGCTCCAGAAGTTGGCGAGTCGACTCCGGGTCAAGTCGAGTCGACTCCCAGTCGAAGAGGCCACTTTAATTCAAATCCGGAACAGTTGCCGAGTCGACTCCAAAAAGCATGAGTCGACTCCCGCTACAGCCGAGTCGACTCCTGATCGCGCGAGTCGACTCCGACCCCCAACGGACATATTGTCAGGTTGTGCAGAGTGTGCAGAACGGGCAGAAAAAGGTGTCTAACGGCTAGTTTCCGTGGGGGATGGCTTAAATAGCCACAGAGGACTGTAGCAACGTAGAGACGCACCATTCCATTCAAAGTAATCAAGCATTCATTCTCTGCAAGTAGTTTTTCAACGAAAAGAGGGAAGAGCGCCATAACTCCATCCAACTACCTCTTCCCAAACATTGAAAGAGATCTCCTCCTGCATTCAAGTCGACCAGACATTCAAGAGGAGACCCGAAGTTCAAGAAGCCCTACTCTACTCCAACTCAAACGTGTTTGAGGGCTCTTAACTTCTCTCTAGTTTATATTGTTATTTATTTGCTTTTGAGAAGCTCTGTTTTTCTGTTTGTTATCATTATTTCCATCTTGTCTTTGCTTGGTTCAATCGGGGGATTGAATCAAGGGTGTAGAGGTTGGTTGGTGAGCCGAGTGTAAAACCAACGTGTAAGGGTTCGATTGTGATCCCGGAAAAACAATCGGGGTGGTTCTAGTCGGTGAGCCAGGAAAAACCGACCGAGTTCGTTGTGAGCTCGTAAAACAACAAGTTTGGTTGTGAGCTTGTAAAACAACCGGCTGTAATCCAAGGGATTATAGTGAATTCCCAAGTGAGACTTGGGGAGTGGACGTAGGAGCAAGGGTTAGCTCCGAACCACTATAAAAGCCTTGTGTTTGTGATTGTTTGTCTCTTTCTTTTACTCTCATTTCATTCACAGCACATAGCAATTAATTAATCATCTTGGTAAAGCATTAATCAGTCATCCACAATGTTTTAATTGCAAAATTATTTTAAAACCTAATTCACCCCCCCTCTTGGGTTGTCTATCTGGGCAACAAGTGGTATCAGAGCCTAAACTCTTCTACCCTAAGAGTAAAAGATCAAAATGACAACCCCATTTGGATCTTCCCACATTGAGGGTCAGTCCACCCAAAGACCCCCATTCTTTAATGGATCCGACTACTCATATTGGAAGGCTAGGATGAGAATATTCATCCAAGCCCAAGACTATGAGATGTGGACCATTGTAGTAAATGGACCATACATCCCATCCATCTATGTAGAGGGTGTCACTGTACCTAAACTAGAAAAGGATTGGGATGAACATAACATGAGAAAGGCACAACTCAATTCTAAAGCAATGAATGTGCTTTACTGTGCATTAGATAGGAATGAATTCAATAGAGTCTCTACTTGCAATTCTGCAAAAGAGATTTGGGACAGACTTGAAGTGACCCATGAGGGCACGAATCAAGTCAAAGAATCCAAAATAAATATATTAGTTCATAAGTATGAACTATTTAAGATGGATTCTAATGAGACAATCACTAGCATGTTCACTAGGTTTACTGACATTGTCAATGGCCTAAAAAGCCTTGGCAAAAACTATACTAACAGTGATCTTGTCAGAAAAATTCTTCGCTGTCTACCAAGGTCATGGGAAGCCAAGGTGACGGCAATCCAAGAAGCTAAGGACTTGAACAAGCTTCCACTTGAAGAGCTCCTTGGATCCCTAATGACTCACGAGCTAACAATGAAGCAGCACAGCGAAGAAGAGTCCTCCCATAAGAAAAAGGTAATAGCTCTCAAATCTACATCATCTAACAAAGATTTGTCTTGCAGTAGCAGCAGTGAAGAAGAAGATCATGAGGGAGATGATGATGAGGCTCTTCTTGTGCGCAAGTTCAGAAAATTCATCAACCACAAGAAGTCCTATCATCAAAGGAGAGGCCCCTCAAATTCCTATCGCAAGGATAAAGGTAAGGAAAGGGAAAATGAGGGGATTGGGTGTTATGAGTGCAAGAAGCCGGGGCACATCAGAGCTGAGTGTCCCTTACTAAAGAAGGGCAGCAAGTACAAGAAGAAGAAAGCCCTTGTCACCACCTTATCGGACTCCGACGCATCATCTTCATCATCGGATGAGGAACAAGAAGAAAAGGCCAATTTCTGTTTCATGGCCAATGAAAATGAGGTAACATCCAACACGCATCTCGATTTTACCTTTGATGAATTGTATGATGCATTTAATGAATTAATGATTGAATATAAGGCCATAAATCTTAAGAATAAAGAACTTAAAACAAGCAACCAAATCTTGATACAAAAGAATAATACCTTAACTAAAGAAAATGAAAGGCTGAACAAAGAAACATTAGAACCCAAAAACAATAAACATATAAATGAGAGTATCACAAAAGAACTGAATGATTTAAAAGCAGAAAAACAAACACTAACTAAAGAACTTGAAAAATACAAACCCTTGGTTGAAAAATTTACATATAGTTCAGAAAAACTGAATATGATACTTAATAGTCAACGAGCAGTATTCAATAGAGCAGGTTTAGGATATAAACCTAAAAATAAGCAAAAACTTCTGAGTAACTTCTTTGTTAAAGCTGGAGAAAGCAAAACTAAGAAAGTAACCTGCTTTTATTGTGGAACTGTAGGACATAAAGCAAATGTATGTGACTATAGGAAAGGAAAAACTAAAAGAAAAATTAAAAGGGTATGGGTTCCGAAAGGAACCAATATGACTAACCATGAAGGACCCAAGAAAACTTGGGTACCTAAGATTATATGATCTGCTTGTGTAGGAGTGTCTTGCAGCCAAGGTCAACAAAAATTGCTGGTACTTGGATAGTGGCTGTTCAAGACACATGACGGGTGACAAGGATCAATTCTTCACCCTTGAAGCTAAGAAGGGAGGTGCTGTGACTTTTGGAGACAACAACCAAGGTCACATCATTGGTATAGGTAAAGTACAAATTACTCCTTCTACTTTTATTGATAATGTTAGATATGTTGACGGTCTTAAGCATAATTTATTAAGCATTAGTCAATTATGTGATAAAGGTTATGATGTTATGTTTAAACCATCACTATGCATCGTAACAAATCCTAATGACAATAGTTTAGTTTGTAAAGGAATAAGACGTAGAAATGTGTATGTTGTAGACCTTGAGAATCTTGCCAAACACAACCCATGCTTAGTTGTTAATGAAACTAAGGACAATGATGCTAGTTGGTTATGGCACCGTAAGTTAGGTCATGCAAGCATGGACACAATATCTAAACTAGTTAAAAGAGATTCGGTGATAGGTTTGCCAAAATTAAAGTTTGAAAAGAATAAAATATGTGAAGCATGTCAATTTGGCAAACAATCAAAGAACTCTTTTAAATCTATAAATTGTGTCTCAACCTCTAGACCTCTAGAACTACTATACATGGACCTATTCAGACCAACTAGAACCACAAGCCTAGGTGGAAATAAATATGGTCTAGTTATTGTAGATGATTATTCTAGATACACTTGGGTCATGTTCTTAGCTCATAAGGATCAAGCTTTTTCAGTTTTCAAAAAATTTCATAAAGAAGTAACCAATGCTAGAGATACTTCAGTAATAGCTATTAGAAGTGACCATGGTACCGAATTCGAAAATTATTTATTTGATGAGTTTTGTAGTAAAAAGGGGATAACACACAATTTTTCTGCACCTAGGACACCACAACAAAATGGAGTTGTGGAGAGAAAAAACAGAACTCTAGAGGAAATGGCTAGAACTATGTTATGTGAAAGTAACCTCCCTAAGTACTTTTGGGGAGAAGCCATTAATACTTCTTATCATATATTAAATAGAGTTTTATTGAGACCTATTATAAAGAAAACACCTTATGAACTTTGGAAAAACAGAAAACCAAAGGTAAACTATTTTCATATCTTTGGATGTAGGTGTTTTGTTCATAATAATGGGAAAGATAATCTAGGAAAATTTGATTCTAAATCTGATGAGGGCATATTCTTAGGGTACTCTACAACTAGTAAAGCATATAAAGTCTTTAATAAAAGAACCCTAGTTATAGAAGAATCCATACATGTTGTCTTCGATGATTCTAGTGATATCTCTTCTAGCAAGAGAGTTAATTTTGATGATGATACGGAAATTCTAGAAGAAAAGATTGACGAGATGACATTACAAGATAACAGTCAAAAATTAATTGAAGATGCATCATCAAGCCAAGAGACTATAGTAGATCATGGGCTAACTAAAGCTTGGAGGTATGCTCACGAGCATCCTAAGGAATTAATTCTAGATGATCCGTCTCAACCTATTAGGACTAGAGCATCCCTTAGGAACTTAAACAATCATCTAGCTTTCGTTTCGCATTTTGAGCCTAAACGCATAGAAGAAGCTGAAATCGATGTAAATTGGATAAATGCAATGCAAGAAGAATTAAACCAATTTACTAGAAACAAAGTATGGAATCTAGTTGAAAGACCTTCTGAATATCCAATTATAGGTACCAAATGGATTTATAAAAATAAACTTGATGAAAATAGAATTGTCATAAGGAATAAGGCTAGACTAGTAGCAAAGGGCTATAATCAAGAAGAAGGTATAGATTTTGATGAAACCTTTGCTCCTGTAGCTAGACTTGAGGTTATTAGATTATTATTAGCATATGCATGCTCTAAGGACTTCAAACTATTTCAAATGGATGTAAAAAGTACATTTTTAAATGGGTATATTAATGAGAAGGTATATGTAGAACAACCTCCTGGTTTTGAAAATCATCAATACCCTAATCATGTTTATAAATTGAACAAAGCACTTTATGGTTTGAAACAAGCACCTAGAGCATGGTATGAAAGACTTAGTAAATTACTATTAGAACATGAGTTCTCTAGGGGTAATGTAGATACAACACTATTTCTGAAAAAGCAAAACAAAGATATGTTATTAGTGCAGATTTACGTTGATGATATTATTTTTGGTGGTACTAACAATCGCCTCTGCGAAGAATTTGCTGATTTGATGCAGAGTGAATTTGAGATGAGCATGATGGGAGAGCTGAACTACTTCCTCGGGCTTCAAATCAAACAGTCTGAAGGAGGCATCTTCATCAATCAAGCCAAATATATCAAGGAGATGCTTAAAAAGTTTGATATGGAGGGGAACAAGTCAATCAGCACCCCCATGAGCTCATCATGCAAATTAGACCAAGATGAATCAGGTAAATTTGTAGATCAGAAACTATATAGAGGTATGATAGGATCTTTATTGTATCTTACTGCAAGTAGACCTGATATCATGTTTAGTGTTTGCATGTGTGCTAGATATCAGTCTAATCCTAAGGAATCACATCTAATTGCAGTTAAGAGAATCTTTAAATACCTAATAGGAACTAAGAATATAGGTTTATGGTATTCTAAAGAATCTAGCCTAAAATTAATAGGAGACACAGATTCAGACTTTGCTGGATGTAAACTTGATAGAAAAAGTACCAGCGGGTCTTGTCAATTTCTAGGAGAAAACTTAATCTCATGGTTTAGCAAGAAACAAAACTCGGTTGCATTATCTACTGCTGAAGCTGAATATGTTGCAGCCGGGAGTTGTTGTGCTCAAATCTTATGGATCAAACAACAATTAGAAGATTATGGCATTAAACAAGATAAAATACCCATTAATTGTGATAATACAAGTGCCATTAATCTAACTAAGAATCCAATTCAGCATTCAAGAACTAAACATATTGAGATAAGACATCACTTCATAAGAGATCATGTACTGAATGGTGATGTGACACTACAATTTGTTTGTACTGATGATCAATTAGCTGACATTTTTACAAAATCCCTAAGTGAAGAGAGATTTAGTGTGCTTAGGAGGGGATTAGGAGTGATTGATCCATCCTAGTGGTATTTTCCACTAGATTCATTTGATTTTGATGATTAGATTGTGATTAATATAGAGTTTCGTTTCAATGATCATCAAATCAGATCATAATTTAGTGATTTTCCCTCATTCGGCACGAACATAGCATGATTTTAGGTGCGTGCCAGAGTTCGAGACGACTCGAGCAAGTTTCAGAGTCGGCTCGTAAGGGGGAGTCGACTCGCGCATTTGCGGGAGTCGACTCGAGATCGATGGCAGCAGAGAGGGAGTCGACTCGCATACAGACGGGAGTCGACTCGAAGTTAACAGGCACATAAGGAGAGTCGACTCGCGCCTATTTTGGAGTCGACTCAAGGTCGAGTTGACTCGCGACTCAGAGGAGTCGACTCGCAGTCGGGATCCGACTTTTTAACCCTAACTCCATCGTTTAGAAAACACTTATTTTCACCACCGCCACTGTTCAAAACCCTAGAGCCGTCTCCTAGATCGTCTCCGGCCGCCCCTAGGTCCTTTTCCCGTTGATCCTTCATCGTCCATTAGGATTTCATACCATTATAGGTCAACCATGCCTCGCAAAGCCACTGTCCCAAGCCGGAAGAGGCCCCATTCCGCGACCGGTGCCGAGCGGCGTTCCAAGGCTTGGAACGACCCCGTGAGGCCACAACCTCCGGCTCGTTTCCCGCCGAGGGCCGTTCCCTCGAGGCCGTGTGCCGGGAAGGCGGTCTCCACCGGGAGATACGTCGATTTCGACTATCTCTCCCGGGAGGGCTTCACTATAGGAGATAGACTTAGGGCCCAGGGTTTAGAGTACTTTTGTTCCCTAGACCTCCCCACATACCCTGGCCTAATTAGAGAGTTCTATGGTACTGTCCATAGGGGGAATGGGGGAATAGAGGGAACCGTAGCCGGTGTCCCACTGTTTATTTCCGAAGATTTCATAGCCCAAATCCTCCACCTTCCACAGTTAGGGGTGGCTCCCACACACCCCGAAGATAGGACTGAGGCCCTTACGGCCATTCTAGGGCATCCACCCAGTCCCCTTTAGATGAGGTGTCCGCCAGCTCACTTTCAGTTGAGATGCGGCTTCTCTTGAGCATCATTTCTCGGTCTTTGTTCCCAAAGACCGGACGGTTTGATTTTGTGTCTGAGAGGGACCTAGCCCTCATGTACTACATTCTTCAGGATACCCCCATAAACTTTCCCAAGATGATATATAGATACCTATGTGAGCCACTAGATAGACCTATGTGTTGGGAATTGTGTCCCAAAGCCAATTTTTTAATTGTAAGAAATTGAATTATGTATATGTTTTATTAAAATGAATAAAAATTTATTCTGGTAATTTTCTATTCATCACAAGTGTTGCATCTTCAAATTGAACTCCTGTGTATTGTGATGAAGTCCTTAGGACTAATTTAGTGGATAAAAGAGGTTTTATCATTTAGTCCTTGAATCAGTTCGCGACCAAATGACGAGCTGTCAATTGGACGATAGCTATGTCAAGTATAGGTCGTTGTGTGCCATTTAGTTGGTTGTCCTCTTAAACCAAGGAGTGTGGAGACACTGTATGGCATACAGGTGAGATGTAGGAGTACATCGTCACTGAATAGTGACTCACCTGAGTAGCACTCCACTGTCGGGAGTTAGCTCGTAAAACGTATGGGCATAAGTACCCCTTAGACCTGAGACTGTCACGGTGACTTGCAAGCAACTCACTGTACTTAGGCACTGGATGACCTGAATTTCTAATTCAGAGATCGAAAGGATGCTGGGTGCAGTCAAGTACTCGCGAAGTCTGTGTATGAGTCAAGATGGGATTGACCGCTCCAGATTTTAGGAATTGATGTCTCACTGTATTTCAATTCAGTAAAACCTTGGCCAGGGTAAACCAAGTGATAGGTCACTTGATTTGATTATTTGAAATACACTATGGATGACCGGACCCAGAGGTCGACAGTCCACTCCGAGGTCATCTTGAGCATCGAAGGTCATAGGGATGAATTATGCAACAACCATACGTCTAGGTTCTTGAATGTTGCTTTGCATATTCGACCTATCCGGACGTCGGGTATCATTGCTAGATGGTCACCTCGATTAGTGCATGGAGTAGTCCATGTACTACCGGCTTAGTGTTCGAACCTATCGGAGTCACGCACATAAGTCAAGTTAAGTAGGAAGGACTTGATCCAATTTAATTGAGAATTAAATTGTGGGTCATTTGAGATTTGATTTTGTCTATGTTCAGCTAGCACTGAACATGAGGTACATACTGAATTTCATGGATGTGTATTTAATTATGTCTGTATTCTGGCTTAATCAAGTTTCAATTAATGTAATTGAAATTGATTTGGACTCATTTGTTGAGTTTGTTTTTGAATTGGATTCAAATGAATGTAATTGGGCTTCATGATGATTTTATTAGAATTTATTCCATATTTATTCTAGTCCAAGTGTGACTTGGATTGATCCGAAAATTGAACTAATTGGAGTTCACATGAATCAGATTCATGTGGAATTTTTCCGGATCCAAAACCTTTCAAATTGGTCTTCAATTTGGTTTAGAACCAATGATGGACCCAAGCCCATTTGATTCAGCCCATTTGAATTAACCCATTTAAGTCAAGTCTGGAAATTTACGTGTTTGCCCCTCAAATTGAATGACACGGTTTAGTTCTGGTTTCTTCCTCGGTCCATGGACCAATTTCTCTGCAAATATTCTCCCGTGGACCGCGTTCTTCTTCTTCTTCCGAACACATCGAAGGCCGCTTGATCTTCCCTCTTTCGGCTACCATTTGAAGATCCGAAGAGACGTGTCTCTTCGGTTTTGAAACCTCTTTAACATAGGACTGATTTAATTGAAATCAAACGGTTAAAAAAATTCAATAAAATCATGAATCGTTTGGCGTTCACTCTTCCCTTTTGGCGTTTTCTCTTTCCTGGTTCAGTCTTGTCTTTGCCCATAAATAGGCTAGCTTTCTCTTCATTCTGTGCTAGAGATTTTATCTGGGGAGAGGGGAGATTTGTGATCTTTTGAGTAGCTTGAAAAGAGAGGAAAAGGAAACGGGAAGAAAGAGGAAAAGAAAGAAAAGAAAAAAAAAAGGGGAAGAAAGAATTTTTGAAATTCTTTTCTTCCTGGGGTTTATTTGCAAAAAGGGTTTCTGCACTATACAGACATCATCCTACCTTCCTGCATTTCTTGGCGTGCGTGTGAAGTAGAGGGTCCGTACATCCGGGCCTCGCATAGCACCAGATCCATCAGTACCAGATCCGGCACCAGATCCAGTTCCAGATCCAGTTCCCGATCCAGTACCAGATCTAGCATCTGATCCAGTATCTGATCCAGCACTTGGCCCTGTACCAGATTCTGTTCCTGAGTACCTTGACCATCTTCCGCTGCGGGATCGAGGTATGGTAAACATAATATAGTTATGTTATTTATTTATACCTGTTATAAATAAATAGATAAAATTTTAAAACTGATTTTCTGACCTGGCATCCGATTTTATCGGATTTTGTGGGATATTTTTCCTTCAACTGGTATCAGAGCCAGGTTGGCCGATGGAATTGGCCTACAATATCTAGAATTATGCATGATTTAATTTTTAAATTTAGATTAGATCTAGATTTATTGATAAAATATCAATCTTGTGCTGAATTATAAGGTTGTCCTGCTATAAGGTTAACCCCTTATAGTGAAAAGGTTGTCCTAGCACAAAATTGAGATTAATTTGTATCATAAAATAAATAGTTTATTTTTGTGAAATTATGCATAATTGATGTTTATGAAATTTCAGTTTTAAATTTATTATGACCACAAAGTTTAAATATAAATTGTTTATATTTGGAATAAATTGACATCTTGAATCCATGATCATAATACATTTAATAAAGAATTAAATGTTGAATTTAAAATTTAAAATTTGAATTTCAAATAAAGATTTAAAATTCAAAATTTGAAATTCGAATTAAAATTTAAATTTGAACATGGGTTTTGGGGCATGGGTTAGCACAATCAGATTAGTTGATTAGGTTAGACCTAATGTTAGAATTGAATTGGAATCAATAGTTGTATTAGACTAAATTCATTTTTCTAATTTGATCAAACTCAATAGTTTAGTTGATCATGTCCAAACACTTCAATTGGATCTGATTGTGGCTCAGTGGTCGAGCCTGAGTTCTCAATGACTATCTAAATCAACTTGACATACCATTTGGTGTCTAAGGCAAGTTGGATCTACGGTTATTAATTGGGGCTACCTCTTTCCTGGCCAACTCGGTTGGTGTCTAGGAAAGACGGTTAATGGCGGAACCCTCCCGTGATCTCTCTTACCTGGCCAATGTGGTCGTTCAAGCTTTGATTTAGATATCTTGAGACTTGGTACTCACCCATGTCAATAAGGAAATCAGTATGACTGATTTAGATGTCCATAGACCAATGAAATTCTATGTTCTCTATATGACTCAGTGCAGTCAGTGGGAGGATATAGAATTATCGGTCTCTCTAAAATCCTCTAAATTATTAGGTCCTTAAAATGATATAGTTATATAGATAACTAGGTCATAGCCTCCCATTAAAATGGATGATAATTGGTCCAGTATTTCAGTTGGACATGCAGGACGCTTCCGTCTGGTGTTCATCTGAATATTGGAATTATCCTTCATTATATGATAGCTCTTTGAGCTATCTGATTGTGATTAGGTTGGCCGAGCTTTCCTCGGGCCTGATCATACATTAGGTAGTGTCATCGAGTTAGTTCATTAATGGTTGGATCTGACCAGGATTTTCAGTGGAGGCCTCCGCCTACTGATTACCACCTGGGGCAAAATAAAATACTAGAAATTATTTAGAGAAATAATTGGTAATGTACCTACCCTTAGATGCATATGGGTTGGCCGAGCTTTCCTCGGGCCTGTATACAGTCCATGTGGATTCTAGTACCCGCTAAGGAATTAAAGTAATTCCTCGAATTAAAGGTAGAGGTTAAAAATTTGACTAAAATAGTGGGAGAAATCTTTAGACTGAAGTCCAAGTCTTTAGAATTAAAATAAATCATATACTAATTAGCTCTGGTTTTTCCTTTCAGATATGGCTAACTCATTATCCCTCCGAACACTATTAGACAATGATAAGCTTAATGGACCTAACTTCGATAGCTGGTATCGAAAGATGAAAATAGTATTAGAGCATGAGCGGATCCTGTATGTGATATCGGATCCTGCACCTGAGGAACCTGCAGCCAATGCACCACGTGCAATCAGAGACGCTTATCAGAAGTGGCTCAACGATCGCACTACAGTGCGTTGCATCATGAGGGCCTCGATGAATGACGAGTTTAGTCGTAAATTCGAGGAAGCGCAGCCAGTGGAAATCCTTCAAATGTTGAAGGAGTCTTTCGGCACACCTGATGATGTTGAACGACATAAGACCTCCTGCGCTATATTCAATGCCCGCATGAGGGAAGGGGCATCGGTCACCGATCATGTATTGTACATGGTCGAACAAATCGATCGCATAAGTAAACTTGGCTTTCCTTTGCACGAGCAATTGGGCAAGGATGCCATTTTGAATTCACTTCCCAAGTCCTACCTGACCTTCCTTAGTCATTATAGAATGACTAAACCTGAAGTATCCTATCATGGTTTGCTAGGTTTACTGCAGACCTATGAGAAGGATCACCAACTCAAAAAGGAGTCGGTGAATGTGGTAGGTGGGACTTCTGCAGGACTTTCTTCCTTTAAGAAAGGAAAGAAGAAGAAGGTGCAGAAAGCTCGTGCTGGGGTCTCTAAGCCCAAACAGACTATGAAGCAGAAATCTGATCAGAGTAAGGCAGAATGCTTCTTCTGCAAGAAGCAGGGTCACTGGAAGCGGAACTGTCCGGCTTATTTAGCATCCCTTGATCCAAACAGGCCAAAGAAGAAAATGCAGCAAACAGTTGCTGCACAAGGTAATTATATGATAACACCTTGTAATTTTTCTGTTTATGATTCTACTACCTGGGTATTGGATACCGGAAGTCCAATTAATATTTGCAATTCTTTGCAGGGACTTCAAGTAAGCAGAAGATTCAAGAACGGCGATCGATTCCTAAATGTTGGTGATGGAAGATCTGTTCCAGTCCTAGCTTTAGGAGTCATTGAGTTGTTTTTTGAGTCTGGAGTAGTTATGTTAGATGATTGTCACTTTTGTCCAGCATTCTTGATGAATGTCATCTCTGTAGGCTTTTTGGCCAAGAATGGTTATACCTTTTATATAAATGAAAGATTTTGTGATATCATTTTGAATGATACTAAAATTTTCAGTGGACAAATGAAATATGGCATTTATACTCTATCATTGCCTGTAAATGTAATGTACACCTCTAATAAACGCCCTAAGTTAGATAATGTCAATGAAGCCTATTTATGGCATTGCCGGTTAGGTCCCATAAATAAAAACAGGATAAACAGGTTAGCCCAACAAGGCATTTTAGAAATCAATGATTGTGAATCATTGCCAACTTGTGAATCCTGTCTTCTGGGTAAGATGACCAAGTCACCTTTTTCTGGAAAGGGTGAACGAGCCAGCGATGTTCTTGGCCTCATACATACTGATGTATGTGGACCTATGAACGTAAGTGCCAAAGGTGGTTATGCCTACTTCATAACCTTCACAGATGACCTATCCAGGTATGGGTATATCTATCTGATGAAGCATAAGTCGGAATCATTTGAAATGTTCAAACGATTTCGTAATGAAGTAGAAAAACAGACTGGAAAGAGTATTAAGATCCTTCGGTCAGACCGAGGAGGAGAATACCTTTCTAGTGATTTCTTGACTTATCTAGAGAAGAATGGGATTCTCTCACAATGGACCCCTCCAGGAACACCTCAGCACAATGGTGTATCCGAAAGGAGGAATCGAACTCTGTTAGACATGGTTCGATCCATGATGGGGTTTACTAGTCTGCCTCTATCTTTTTGGGGTTATGCTTTAGAGTCTGCGTGTATAATACTAAATAAGGTTCCAAGTAAGTCTGTTGAGAAGACTCCATATGAGATATGGACTGGGCGTAAGCCGACACTTTCATACCTTAGGGTTTGGGGATGTCCGGCTTATGTTAAACGTTCTCAAACTGACAAACTTGGTCCTAGGTCCGATAAGTGTTATTTTGTAGGGTACCCCAAGGAAACTAGGGGTTATTACTTCTACCTTCCTAATGAACAAAAGGTGTTCGTAGGACTTAAGGCAACCTTTTTGGAAAGGGAATTTCTTAGTGAAGGAATTGTTGCCTCTAAGGTTGAACTTAGTGAAGTTCAGCAGGTGGAAGATTTAACACAATCTACTGAACCCACAGAACCAGATTCAATTAGATCAAACCCGGACCCCAATGTAGAAGCACCATTAAGGCGATCAGGTAGAGTACTGCGTCAAGTGGATAGATACTATGGTTTCTTGGTCCAAGACGCAGATCCCATTGAGCTCGATGAGAACAATGAGGATCCGATCACCTATATGGATGCTATGCAGAGGTCCGACTCTGAGTTATGGCTTAACGCCATGAGATCCGAAATGTAATCCATGGAAATCAATAGTGTATGGACACTAGTTGATCCACCCGAAGGGATAAAACCCATAGGGTGCAAATGGATCTTCAAAAGAAAGAGAGGCGCAGACGGAAAGGTGGAGACCTATAAAGCCCGTCTGGTTGCCAAGGGGTATCGTCAACGTTATGGTATCGATTATGACGAGACTTTTTCCCCTGTGGCAATGCTAAAATCTATTCGGATCATGCTAGCTATAGCAGCATATATGGATTATGAAATCTGGCAAATGGATGTGAAAACAGCTTTTCTAAATGGAGAGCTGGAAGAAGAGGTGTATATGATACAACCTGAGGGTTTCATATCCACAGACGAGTCCAAAGTATGCAAGCTGCAAAAGTCCATTTATGGACTTAAGCAAGCTTCTCGAAGTTGGAACATACGTTTCGATAAAACTATCAAAACGTATGGCTTCGTTAAGAACGAAGAAGAACCTTGTGTTTACAAGTGGGCTAACAGTTCAGTGATCACATTCCTTGTCTTGTATGTGGATGACATTCTCTTAATTGGGAATGACATTCCTGCATTACAAAATGTGAAACTCTGGCTGTCATCACAGTTCTCCATGAAGGATCTGGGAGAAGCATCCTACATCCTAGGGATGAAAATCTATAGAGATAGATCTAAGAGGTTGCTTGGATTATCCCAATCCACGTACATCGACACTATGTTGAAGCGGTTCAACATGGAGCATTCCAAGAAGGGCTATCTTCCGATAGGCCAAGGAATTTCTCTCTCTAAGAAAGATTGTCCGACAACTTCCGAAGAAAGAGAGCGTATGAGTAGAATCCCATATGCTTCTGCAGTAGGTTCTATCATGTACGCCATGACATGTACAAGACCGGACGTTGCTTACTCACTAGCAGTAGCGAGTAGGTATCAGTCTAATCCGGGTGAGAACCATTGGAAGGTGGTGAAAACCATCCTTAAGTATTTGAGAAATACTAAGGACCAATGGTTAATCTATGGAGAATCCGACTTAAAACTTGTGGGGTTTACAGACTCTAGTTTTCAGTCAGACCATGATGATAGTAAGAGTATGTCAGGATTTGTATTTACCCTGAATGGAGGAGCAGTCTGCTGGAAAAGTTCCAAGCAGCATTCAGTAGCCGATTCCGTATGCGAAGCAGAGTATGTTGCTGCATCAGATGCGGCAAAGGAAGCTGTTTGGATCAAGAAGTTTGTAAATCAACTTGGTGTTGCTCCCTCAATCAATGGTCCAGTTCTTTTGTATTGTGACAATACTGGAGCCATTGCACAAGCAAAGGAGCCAAAGTCCCACCATAGAACCAAGCACATTCTGCGTCGCTACCACCTTGTACGAGAGATCGTGGAACGAGGTGACGTCAATCTTCAAAAGATCGATGGAAAGGAGAACCTAGCTGACCCATTCACTAAAGCCCTTTCTGTAAAGGAGTTCGATTATCACAAATCGAAGATGGGTATTAGATACTGTACAAATTGGCTTTAGTTCAAGTGGGAGTTGTTGGGAATTGTATCCCAAAGCCAATTTTTTAATTGTAAGAAATTGAATTATGTATATGTTTTATTAAAATGAATAAAAATTTATTCTGGCAATTTTCTATTCATCACAAGTGTTGCATCTTCAAATTGAACTCCTGTGTATTGTGATGAAGTCCTTAGGACTAATTTAGTGGATAAAAGAGGTTTTATCATTTAGTCCTTGAACCAGTTCGCGACCAAATGACGAGCTGTCAATTGGACGATAGCTATGTCAAGTATAGGTCGTTGTGTGCCATTTAGTTGGTTGTCCTCTTAAACCAAGGAGTGTGGAGACACTGTATGGCATACAGGTGAGATGTAGGAGTACATCGTCACTGAATAGTGACTCACCTGAGTAGCACTCCACTGTCGGGAGTTAGCTCGTAAAACGTATGGGCATAAGTACCCCTTAGACCTGAGACTGTCACGGTGACTTGCAAGCAACTCACTGTACTTAGGCACTGGATGACCTGAATTTCTAATTCAGGGATCGGAAGGATGCTGGGTGTAGTCAAGTACTCGCGAAGTCTGTGTATGAGTCAAGATGGGATTGACCGCTCCAGATTTTAGGAGTTGATGTCTCACTGTATTTCAATTCAGTAAAACCTTGGCCAGGGTAAACCAAGTGATAGGTCACTTGATTTGATTATTTGAAATACACTATGGATGACCGGACCCAGAGGTCGACAGTCCACTCTGAGGTCATCTTGAGCATCGAAGGTCATAGGGATGAATTATGCAACAACCATACGTCTAGGTTCTTGAATGTTGCTTTGCATATTCGACCTATCCGGACGTCGGGTATCATTGCTAGATGGTCACCTCAATTAGTGCATGGAGTAGTCCATGTACTACCGGCTTAGTGTTCGAACCTATCGGAGTCACGCACATAAGTCAAGTTAAGTAGGAAGGACTTGATCCAATTTAATTGAGAATTAAATTGTGGGTCATTTGAGATTTGATTTTGTCTATGTTCAGCTAGCACTGAACATGAGGTACATACTGAATTTCATGGATGTGTATTTAATTATGTCTGTATTCTGGCTTAATCAAGTTTCAATTAATGTAATTGAAATTGATTTGGACTCATTTGTTGAGTTTGTTTTTGAATTGGATTCAAATGAATGTAATTGGGCTTCATGATGATTTTATTAGAATTTATTCCATATTTATTCTAGTCCAAGTGTGACTTGGATTGATCCGAAAATTGAACTAATTGGAGTTCACATGAATCAGATTCATGTGGAATTTTTCCGGATCCAAAACCTTTCAAATTGGTCTTCAATTTGGTTTAGAACCAATGATGGACCCAAGCCCATTTGATTCAGCCCATTTGAATTAACCCATTTAAGTCAAGTCTAGAAATTTACGTGTTTGCCCCTCAAATTGAATGACACGGTTTAGTTCTGGTTTCTTCCTCGGTCCATGGACCAATTTCTCTGCAAATATTCTCTCGTGGACCGCGTTCTTCTTCTTCTTTCGAACACATCGAAGGCCGCTTGATCTTCCCTCTTTCGGCTACCATTTGAAGATCCGAGAGACGTGTCTCTTCGGTTTTGAAACCTCTTTAACATAGGACTGATTTAATTGAAATCAAACGGTTAAAAAAAATTCAATAAAATCATGAATCGTTTGGCGTTCACTCTTTCCTTTTGGCATTTTCTCTTCCCTGGTTCAGTCTTGTCTTTGCCTATAAATAGGCTAGCTTTCTCTTCATTCTGTGCTAGAGATTTTATCTGGGGAGAGGGGAGATTCGTGATCTTTTGAGTAGCTTGAAAAGAGAGGAAAAGGAAACGGGAAGAAAGAGGAAAAGAAAGAAAAGAAAAAAAAAAGGGGAAGAAAGAATTTTTGAAATTCTTTTCTTCCAGGGGTTTATTTGCAACAAGGGTTTTTGCACTATACAGACATCATCCTACCTTCCTGCATTTCTTGGCGTGCGTGTGAAGTAGAGGGTCCGTACATCCGGGCCTCGCATAGCACCAGATCCATCAGTACCAGATCCGGCACCAGATCCAGTTCCAGATCCAGTTCCCGATCCAGTACCAGATCTAGCATCTGATCCAGTATCTGATCCAGCACTTGGCCCTGTACCAGATTCTGTTCCTGAGTACCTTGACCATCTTCCGCTGCGGGATCGAGGTATGGTAAACATAATATAGTTATGTTATTTATTTATACCTGTTATAAATAAATAGATAAAATTTTAAAACTGATTTTCTGACCTGGCATCCGATTTTATCGGATTTTGCGGGATATTTTTCCTTCACTAGGCTCACCCTCCCCTATGGCATGATGTTCACCCTTATCTTTAGGGAGGCCGAGATCCCTATTCCTGAGGGGGAACCCTCTCGCGCATTGCGATGGACAGATCGCATGCGTCCGGGGACCCTACACAGGATGGGGTTTCGGAAGGTAGAGGGGACCTGGGTTAGGAAGTCTTCCACCTCCACACATACCACCAGACATTCTCCTAGTCCTGAGCCAGACTCAGATTATCCTGACTTTCCCTCCACTTCTGCTCCTACCACCTCAGCCGGACCCTCCTCCTCAGCTCCTCAGGTCATGGAGGTCCGGATCGCTCCTGAGCAGCTCCGGGAGTTGCGGCAGGAGATTGTCCGAGATCTGCGAGATGATCTACTTCGGGAGCTCCGGGGTTCAGTGCCTGCTCCCACTCCTGCACCTTCGTCAGCGTTGGTCCCTTCCTTGACAGCCGTGACTGAGATGACGGCCCATGTGCGGGAAGAGATTTACAACGTCCGGAGCCTGATCCAGGCTCAATTCTCCAGTATGAGTGAGGTCACGGGCATCACTCGGAAGATGCGCGATGACATCCGGAAGGACATGAGCACCACTACCCAGGGGGCCGAGCGCTTGGCGAATGTGCTCATCGACAAGCTGGACACACTTCAGAAGTTGGTGACCGAGCTCGATACGACACATAGCAGGGCCACCTCGGCCATTATCCGACAGCTCGAGCACGTCACCAATGCAGTCACACTACTTGCAGAGCGCATGCCCCGGGGACCCGCATCCTCCTCGAGGAAGCCTTAGATCATTTTGTGTTATTTTGACATGTACTTTTTTTTGCTTTACTTATTGTATTCTAAAATGTATTTACATACACATCAATACAATGAGTAGACATATTCTCTTCAATTATGTGCAATTTGATCTCTAAGTGATTGTTTGTTCTGCTTACCTCCTTTTTGATATGATGACAAAAAGGAGGAGAAATATTTAGTAGTTATGTAAATGGAATCAACATAAAAGAACTCAAAATGAGAATCAAAAATTAAAACATAATTTGTTCTTAGTGGATTTGGTACCTCGAGGCTCATTATCTCTCTGTTGGGGCTCCTAATGGAGTAATCTCCAGAATCTATTCAAGGGATATTCGAAGATTAGTTGAATCCAACTCAAGAACAAATTGTCAGATTTTTTCTCTAAAAACCAAAAATTTCAGTTCAAAAACTTCAATGCATTAAAAGAAAATTCAGAGAATCAAAACAAAGTTGAATGCATATGTTGAGGGGGAGAATCTGAATTTTTAAGAAAGCTAAATCATTAAATATATATAAGCCAAACAATTGATTGCATGATATGAAGGCTTATATAATTCCAAATGAAAGGAGGAGCTTTAACTCCAAAATTTATTGTTTCACACCTTTCAAGATTGGATAAATCAAATAACCAGACACTTGAATTCATTTATAGATTTTATTTCCTTGTTTATTGAGCAATTCACTTTACATATACTCAATATTTTGTCATCATCAAAAAGGGGGAGATTGTGGAGTGATTGATCATAACCCTATTTGATTTTGATGAGCTCAAAGCATCTGAGTATATCTCTTGTTTACTAATGAATTCAATTGAGTGTTTCAGTGAAAATCTTGTCTAAAGTGTTTCTAGACTTGGTTCATAATATTTTGGATAAGTTAAGAAGTCAGTTTGAACCAAAGTCTGAGACTCGAGTCGACTCCAGAGTATTACGAGTCGACTCCAAGCGTATCAGAATCACTGGCACGGGCTCGAGTCGACTCCGGATCATTACGAGTCGACTCCGACTGAGAACAGACAGACAAGCAGAAAGCATCAACTCAAAACCTGTCAGCGAGTCGACTCCTGAAGTGCGCGAGTCGACTCCGATGTTTACCGAGTCGACTCCGGAGTAGTATGAGTCGACTCCAAGGAGTTACAGATAGAAAAGTCAGAGAGCGAATTTCGACCCTGAGATTCGAGTCGACTCCTGTGGAACGCGAGTCGACTCCGATGGTTGGCAGGTCGACTCCAAAGAAAGCGAGAGTCGACTCTCAGTGGTACACAAGGCAAAAGTCAGAGAGGAGTTTTCGGACTCTGAGATTCGAGTCGACTCCCGCAGTACGCGAGTCGACTCCGAGACAGCGCGACCCCAAAAAGACAGAAGACCGATTTACTGTCTCTGAGAGCCGAGTCGACTCCCAGACAGCTCGAGTCGACTCCAAGGTAGCGCTACACCAAAAAGGCAGAAGGCTATGTTTCGGAAACTGAGAGCCGAGTCGACTCCAGGGAAGTTCGAGTCGACTCCAAGACTGGACGAGCCAAAAGACAGAAGATCGGGAGTTCGGGCTCTGAGCGCCGAGTCGACTCCCAGGATTGTCAAGTCGACTCGAGTGGGCCAAGTTGAAAATTAGCTCCATGGATTTCATGAGATGAGCCGACTCCGAAAATGCCAAGTCAGCTCCAGAAGTTGGCGAGTCGACTCCGGGTCAAGTCGAGTCGACTCCCAGTCGAAGAGGCCACTTTAATTCAAATCCGGAACAGTTGCCGAGTCGACTCCAGAAAAGCATGAGTCGACTCTCGCTACAGCCGAGTCGACTCCTGATCGCGCGAGTCGACTCCGACCTCCAACGGACATATTGTCAGGTTGTGCAGAGTGTGCAGAACGGGCAGAAAAAGGTATCTAACGGCTAGTTTCCGTGGGGGATGGCTTAAATAGCCACAGAGGACTGTAGCAAGGTAGAGACGCACCATTCCATTCAAAGTAATCAAGCATTCATTCTCTGCAAGTGGTTTTTCAACGAAAAGAGGGAAGAGCGCCATAACTCCATCCAACTACCTCTTCCCAAATATTGAAAGAGATCTCCTCCTGCATTCAAGTCGACCAGACATTCAAGAGGAGACCCGAAGTTCAAGAAGCCCTACTCTACTCCAACTCAAACGTGTTTGAGGGATCTTAACTTCTCTCTAGTTTATATTATTATTTATCTGCTTTTGAGAAGCTCTGTTTTTCTGTTTGTTGTCATTATTTCCATCTTGTCTTTGCTTGGTTCAATCGGGGGATTGAATCAAGGGTGTAGAGGTTGGTTGGTGAGCCGAGTGTAAAACCAACGTGTAAGGGTTCGATTGTGATCCCGAAAAAACAATCGGGGTGGTTCTAGTCGGTGAGCCAGGAAAAACCGACCGAGTTCGTTGTCAGCTCGTAAAACAACAAGTTTGGTTGTGAGCTTGTAAAACAACCGGCTGAAATCCAAGGGGTTATAATGAATTCCCAAGTGAGACTTGGGGAGTGGACGTAGGAGCAAGGGTTAGCTCCGAACCACTATAAAAGCCTTGTGTTTGTGATTGTTTGTCTCTTTCTTTTACTCTCATTTCATTCACAGCACATAGCAATTAATTAATCATCTTGGTAAAGCATTAATCAGTCATCCACAACGTTTTAATTGTAAAATTATTTTAAAACCCAATTCACCCCCCCTCTTGGGTTGTCTATCTGGGCAACAAGTGGTATCAGAGCCTAAACTCTTCTACCCTAAGAGTAAAAGATCAAAATGACAACCCCATTTGGATCTTCTCACATTGAGGGTCAGTCCACCCAAAGACCCTCATTCTTTAATGGATCCGACTACTCATATTGGAAGGCTAGGATGAGAATATTCATCCAAGCCCAAGACTATGAGATGTGGACCATTGTAGTAAATGGACCATACATCCCATCCATCTATGTAGAGGGTGTCACTGTACCTAAACTAGAAAAGGATTGGGATGAACATGACATGAGAAAGGCACAACTCAATTCTAAAGCAATGAATGTGCTTTACTGTGCATTAGATAGGAATGAATTCAATAGAGTCTCTACTTGCAATTCTGCAAAAGAGATTTGGGACAGACTTGAAGTGACCCATGAGGGCACGAATCAAGTCAAAGAATCCAAAATAAATATATTAGTTCATAAGTATGAAGAAGGCTTTGTATGGATTAAAACAAGCACCTAGAGCATGGTACATGTGCATCAAATCATATATTATTATGGATTTTGTATATGTCCTCATGAGCATAGTTTATATATTAAATCTAATTCACAACGTGATAATGTTATTGTGTGTTTATATGTGAATGAATTGATTTATATTGGCAATAATCTAAAGTTGATGATAGAATTCATGGAGGCTATGATTGCTCAGTTTGAGATAACAAATATGAATTTAATGTTCTATTTTCTTCGCATTGAGATGCCTCAAATTGATGATGACATATTTATTTCGCAAAAGAAGTATGCTAGTGATATTTTGAAAAGATTCAAGATGTAATCATGCTAACCAATTTTAACTTGAATTGAAAAAAAGATTGAAGCCGGTAAAAGACGACATAGGCGAATTGGTGGATCTTATTAATTTAAAAGATTGGTAGAAACTTTGAAGTATTTGACTTCTACTAGGCTTGATATTATATATGGTCTTGTAAATATAACTAGATTGATGGAGACTCCATGTCAATCCCACTTACAAGTAGCAAAGCATATTTTGAGATATATCAAAAGTATGCAAAGTGATTGTATTTTTTATTTATATATTGATAGTGTAGAACTTGTTGGATATACAGCTAGTGATTGGGTAGGTGATATTGAAAAGTGGAAAAGTGTATTGGATTATACCTTCCGTCTTGGTTCAAAATTTTTTTTTCTTGATCATCAAAGAAGCAACACATAGTCACTTTTTCTACTTCTAAGATAGAGTATATTGCAGCAGCGAAAAATGCTACTCAAACAATACAGTTACGTACAATATTTCTTGCGATAACGAGTCTGCAATGTTGCCCAGTAGATACAACCCAAGAGGGGGGGGGGTGAATTGGGTCTTTTAAAACTTTTAAGCTACTTCTAACACTTTTCAATTAATTATGCTAAGTTGTATAGTTGCACAGTGAAATTTAAACTTAGCAATAGGTTGATTTATCGAATGAGACTTAATTAAGTAAATTGAATATGCTTGCAACTAAAGGATGCGCGGATAAGAGTTAAGCAGGCAATTTATCTAGGTAAGTAAGTGAGCAAGATAGACAATGACAAAAAGCATCACAAATACAACAAACATATAGTGGTTCGGTGCATCCCAGCACCTACATCCACTCCCCAAGACCTCTTGGGAATTTCACTATAATCCCTCAGATTACAGCCGGTTGTTTTACAAGCTCACAACCCAACTTGTTGTTTTGCGAGATCACAACGAACTCGGTCGGTTTTCACAGGCTCACCGACTAGAACCTACCGATTGTTTTCACGGGCTCACAATCCAACCCAGTTGGTTTTTCCAAAGGCTCACCAACCACAACCTTACAACGATTGTTTTCCGGGTTCACAATCAACCCAGTTGGTTTTTCCAAAGGCTCACCAACCACAACCTTACAACGATTGTTTTCCGGGTTCACAATCAATCCAGTTGGTTTTCCCCAAAGGCTCACCAGCCACAACCTTACAACGTTGGTTTTTCCTTTGGCTCACCAACAAACCTTAACACCGTTGGTTTTCCTTTGGCTCACCAACAAACCTTAACCTCTTGATTCAATCCCTTGATTGAATCAAGTTACAAGATATTAGACTAAGAATTTAAAGCAAGTACAAGCTTCTTAACTAAGCAAATATATCAAATATAAACAAATGGAGTAAAGAGAAGCTCTCAAACGAATTTTGAAGATGAAGGAACTCGGCTTCTTCTTTACTTGACCCTCTTCTGATTTGGCACGAGGTAGAGGATGATTGAGGCAGCACACGGATGGAGAGGAAGCTTTGGGATTCACTAGGATGCTCTTCTTCTCTCTATTTCGCTTTGTATTTCGCTTTGGATGGCCCTTTTGTGCTTATGAGAGATTTTTCTTGTAATCTCTTTGAAATCTCTTTCCTAAATGTTTTCTCCCACTTCCATACCATCTCCCCTAGCTCTCCTCCTGATTTTATAGCTTTACATGTCGTGGAACTAGAAATCTAGCCGTTACAGACAAAAATAGAGCCGTTGTCCACAGTCTGCAACTCCTGACAAAGTTTCCGTTGGGATCGGAGTCGACTTGCGCGATCTGGAGTCGACTCGACTGTAGCAGGAGTCGACTCATGCTTTTCTGGAGTCGGCTCGGCAACTATTCCAGATTTGAATTAAAGTGGTCTTCTCGACTGGGAGTCGACTCGACTTAACCCGGAGTCGACTCGCCAAAATCTGGAGCTGACCTTGCACTTTTGGAGTCGGCTCATCCCAAGGAATCCATGGATGCATTTTTCAACTTTGCTTACTCGAGTCGACTCGAAAATTCTGGGAGTCGACTCGGTGCTCAGAGTCCGAACTCCCGAGCTTCTGTCTTTTGGCTCGTGCTGTCTCGGAGTTGACTCGAACTGTCTCAGAGTCGACTCGGCCCTCAGTATCCAAAAAACAGTCTTCTGTCTTTTGGGGTCGCGCTGCCTTGGAGTCGACTCGAACTGTCTTGGAGTCGACTCGCCTCTCAGAGACGAAAATGCCGTCTTCTGTCTTTGGGGTTGCGCTGCCTCGGAGTTGACTCGGATTCTGCGGGAGTCGACTCGGCTCTCAGTGTCTGAAATTGGCTCTCTGACTTTTTGCTTGTTTTCCTCTGGGAGTCGACTCTAGCTTCCTTTGGAGTCGACCTGCCAACCATCGGAGTCGACTCGAGTTCCTCAGGAGTCGACTCGGCTCTCAGGGTCCAAAATAGCTTCTCTGTGTTTCTGCCTTGTTACTCCCTGGAGTCGACTCGTACTATCCAGGAGTCGACTCGAGGACTATTCTTTTGGATTTTCCTTTGAATTTGCTCTTCCAACTTGAGTCCTTTGAACTTGAAACTTGGGTCAATAAATTATAGCTTTCTTCCAACTTTTCTTGAGAGCTTTGGAGGCCTTCTTGTGTTCTTCCAACTTGCTATATTCCTTGCAAGATAACTATCTTTCTCCTTGCAACGCAAACGTTAGTATTTATACTTCAAGGTTTTGTGATCATCAAAATCAATCTTTAAATCAATCTTTGGGTCATCAATCTCCCCCTTTTTGATGATGACAAAACTTGGAGTATATGCAATATAAAATATATTGTGTTCTAGAAGTAGTGCATAGCTAAGTTGCATGTAGTAGAAAACATATATATTTAAAACATACTTCATGATAATGCTTTAGATTTAATCGGCTTAACATAATCAACATATCTAAATTTAAGCTGGTTTGTATTCAATTCAGAACATACAGAATATAAAGCATTATGAACATATAGTTAGGTATTTCTCCCCCTTTTTGACAACATCAAAAAGATAGTGAAACATTAAGCACAAAGATAAGACTACTCAAATATTTCTTTTTCTTATTGTACTCTGATTTGCATGTCAAATTATTGCAAGGATATGAATCATATAACTCAAGGCAATAATATTAGAATAAGATTAATGAGCATAGATCAGAGCCAATTAAGATAATTTCAGAGCAGAACACATCGAGTGTGATTCCAAGGATAGTTTTCAACTCAAGTGTAGATGGAATCTTTTTTAAGTTAATTCAAGAAGTTCCACGAATGATATTCAAAGAAAGTACGAATGGAAATCTAACCTCTCTTCAATAATAAGTATGAAAGCTCGTTCATTTAAGATCTTTTGCCCAATATATTAAGTATTTTATCAACATGAGAGCAATTTAATTAATTTTCAGAGTATAAGTGCAAAACTCATATACTTAAAAAACATATCATCATGTTGGATCATTAATTCTTAATGACTTCAAAGTTCTTTTATGATAATAAGAACATTGGGGCACAAATACCAAAATATGCAATTTTTGATATATCTTAGAGCTCATTTAAAGACTTTCTTTTATTTCTTTAGAAAATAAGCACAATTTGATACATAAAAATATGAATTGGCATAAAATTTGAAGTTCTAAAGAGCAAGCCAATTAGGACTCATTAGTGAATTTCAAAATAGATTTTCTAAAAGATACTCAAGCAAATTCAACATATCATACTCCCCCTTTTTTATTAAATTAGAGGCTCTTAAGATCAACTATTTGAATTGCAATTTGGTTCGTGATTTATGCATAAGATATATTAACCAAATAACAAGCCTCAAGGTGTATCATAAAGATTTTCAGATTAAATTTCAGATGATACATATTGGAGAGCATTAGGATCACTTTTCATTTAGTATACTTTCTCTCTCCTTTAGTTATAGATTTATGCGATTAAGTTCCATAAGATCTCTCCTTCTAAGATTTTCTTTCTTCCCCTCAATTGATCATTCCATTTAAGAGTTTAGAATTTGAAGATAATGTTCAGTAAAATTGTCAATCTCAAAAAAAAATATTTTCTATAGGTTTCAGCTTATTTTCATAAGACTCAATGTTTGAGATAAGACAACCTTTATAGAACTCATCTCAAGGTATAAACTCATTATATAATTAAAGCAAGTCTTGCAATATAAGGAGGTTCATTAAAATCAATCCATAAAAAGATACTGAATATCTAAAGCTCCCCCTCAAAAGATGCATTCTTCTTTAATCATTCTTTTCTATTGTTGAATTTCAGATTTTAATGATAAACATGAATAAAACTGAAATTCTTTTTAATAAAACTGAAATTCTTTTCTAGCAATATATACATGAAGCACAATAAATCTTTTTAATATCAAAATAAAATCATATATTTAAAAATATTTATTTACAATTAAGATCATCGAAAGACACATCATTTGGACTAATATTGGTACACTCTAAAGATAAGTAATGATATGTTTCGGATGCGTATCGGAGCAATCAACCAAGGCATCAAAATTAATTCTGTTTTTCTTTCATTAAGATTTTATTTAGAAATCATATTGAATTTAAGCTTTTATATAAAATCAGATTCTGAATTTCATAAAGATTTTCAATAGAGGCTTTCAAAGTCATAATTTGAGATATGTATCTTCCACATTGTAGCTCATCTTAAATCATTATGATTGAAAACACATATTTCAATAATATTAGAGCACTTTCAGAATCTTTGTATTTAGTATTGAGTTTCGATACACGATGGAGGATATTTTAACAAGTATTAGGACATTAAGTATCAAAGTTAGACAAGTAGAAGGATAGATCAAGATCAATTCAAAATAGAAATATCCTTCTCTTCTTCTTTTTGCAACTCTATTTAACTTTCAAAGATAATCGTGAATGACAAATCTGAAATTTCTTTTCAATAGTACCAGAATAAAACATTCAATCAAATTATTTAAGCATGGAGCATTACACAATATTGAGAGTCCGTAATTTAAAGCATCATGCCACATGCAAAATATATTATATGTTAAGTCATGCATTAACATATTAAGACCAAGCATGTCAAGAATCAAAATCAATTCTTTTCGAATTAACTCCCCCTATTTAAATATAATCTTCCACTAATTTCATCCTTAAAGTGTGTTTCCAAGTGATTAAAGCTTGACTTGAACCTTCTTATATACTTTCATTTACTTTGTCATTCATTTTTACTTTCTTATGCTCTATACTCTATTTGCTCCCTATCCGGTGGAGTTGGAAGGGGCACGAGGTACTACTACTAGCCTCCCTCTTGTGCCGTCCCTAATATGCCCTATACCGAATAGTTGGGTCAAATAGTGCCGGGTACTACCACTAGCCTCCCCATTGGCACCATCCCTATGATGAGCAGTATAGAAAGGTTCAAATGTTCACTTCAAACTTTTCCCTGTTTAAGTGTAATTAATTACAGATTTTATCCCTTCCAAAAGTGCTGAATATATTATGCTTGTTTTTCTTTTCCTTA
The DNA here is from genome assembly GCF_009389715.1 of Phoenix dactylifera. Lineage (NCBI taxonomy): Eukaryota > Viridiplantae > Streptophyta > Magnoliopsida > Arecales > Arecaceae > Phoenix > Phoenix dactylifera. The sequence continues at coordinate 27,449,802 of NC_052395.1, forward strand.
AGATTGGAGTATTTGCCTTTGCTTAGATTTCACATCTCTTGAATAATATCCATTTTTTTTCTTTATCTCTCTCTCTTTTTGTTATTCTCAAGTAATTTACATGAAAGAGCAGAATAAAGAAATAATCTTATGTATCATATAGATGTATATCATGCAAACAATATTTTCATTGTGCTCAAGGATTCATAACTTTTCACAAGTTATTTTACATCAAAATTTTAAGCATATACTTATGTATTTCATGGTTATGATATAGGCATAGGTGCATTTTAATTTGAGCAAACCATGAATCAATTTCTGAAAGCATAAGTCAATGAATACATATATATAGACATGATATCAAGGAATTAATAATTAAAGATTTTAACCATGCCATTCTAAGATTTAAGTTATTGACTTTGCTCAATTAATTTATATGAGAGGTATCTAGAATTACCAATCCATTCTGCATTCTTCAGTCAAATACCTACTAGATTTCTTATGTATGAACTTTTGGCTGAAGAAGGTCCTCTCTCTTGTTTGCATGAGAATGTTTATTGTATCTTACATGGAGATATCCTTCAAGTTGAAATCTCTCATTTTCTTACTCAAGGATCCTGCATTATTAACAAAATTCTTTTCTTTCTTGAAAGAAAGTCATTAGTTTCTTCAAGATACAAAACATTCATATAACATATTTCTTAACTAGGTAACTCAACCTAAGATATGATAATCATTGAATGTAGAGTCACTTTACTCAAGAGATTGCCTAAATATAAGCAAACATATGTCACTTGAACTAAAGAGATAGTTTCATTAACCAAGACTGTTCAAGGACAAGCATGTGAAGCAATAGGAAGATTCATCAAGGTCAAATTAATTTCTTATTTTCAACATCAATTTAGCTTAGATTCTATTTGCTTAAGATAATTATCAATAAGGCATGCTAGCTAAGTTTTGATCAAATTGCCTTAAACAATTGTTTCTATCAAAATTCAGATTATGATTCATTTGTTATCAATAAATTATGATTCATTAGAGTTAGATTGAAGTCTTGCACAAGGGCACATAATGATCACACAGTCTGGTCTATTAAATAATTATTCTATCATGCTTTTGATGCTTGTTCCAAATCACAAATTGCTTTATCATATTTGTAATGAGTGTTTTCAAATAAGGTGGTTATTTTACATAGATCCCTTTTTAATGAAATAACCACATAGGAGTGTATTCTACACATTCATTTGACAGAATATAAAGCTCATAAAGCAAGCAGATGATAATGGTGATCTTTACTTCTAATCATGCAAAAATTTCATCAAGATCTATTTCATCTTTTCTTGATTTAGTCTTTTAGTAGTTATCAATTTTTCTTTATTGAGTGCATTTCTGAAAAACTCAATTTGGTTCTAATTATTAACAAGTTTTCAGATTGTTATATGTAAAAGATTAACCATATACATATATAATCTAATTTTAGTATCTTGATAATAAATCATTAGTCTCATAGAGAATAGAATGAATTCATATTTCTACAACTAGAATCTTTTCATGAATGTTCTATATGCATTGCTTGATGAATGATATCCAAAGATAAAAATATCTGTATCAGATTTGGCATTATTTTCAAAAGACTATATCAAGCATATCATAAGTTACTGAAAAATATGAAAGATATGCAATAGATCATTTTCTATTTTTCAGAAGATCAAATGGAGTTTTCATCAATAATAGACCTAATAGATACCATATATATGACAAGCAATGATGATAGCTTTTAATCAGACTATCATACAACATTGCCTTCTTTATTTCTTCAAGGATTCTATTGATCCTATTTTAACTTATGGTGTTCTTGGTGCAGAGGCAATTGCATTCAATATTATCTTCTGTGCACAACTTAATACAAAATTGGTTTTCAACACTATGCCATGATTCATAGTTTGCAAACCTTTTTCATTTGATTCCTTTTTGTGAGTTTGTGCCAATGCAGAAAATATTTTAATTTAAGTGCCAAGAACAAAACCAATGTAAGCTTTTGAAAACTTAGTGTTGGAAACAACATTTTTAGATTTAAAAAATTGATTTTTGTTTGTTTCCTTAGTTAACATGCATAGTAAACTTTGACCTTTCAGATAAGCCAAAGGCAAGGTCTTTTGAGATTAAGTACATACTAGCATGAGTTGATTTTATATCCAAAATGGTTTCTTTAATCTTGGTATTCATAGTGCATATATTCAAAGGTATACCAAGTGCACATTTTCATATCTATGATCGATAAACAATAATGCCATGGATAAAAACTCTCAATCAAGCATATAGAGAATTCATAGAGTTATTCTTAGCAACTTATCCAATAGTGAGTAAATCATACTATAAAATGAAGTGATTTGATAATATTTTCAAAAGTATTTTCTATATCACAAAATTGATCAATACTTGCAATTCATATTTTAATCAAATACTAAAGCAAAAGTAATGATGAGATGCAAGGGTTACTAATTTCATTATTATTAATTTTTAATTACTTTCATAAGTGTATTTTAAGTTTCACTCTTTAATGTGTGTCTAGAGCACCCATTTGTATGAAAGTTCTATTTGTTTCATGGGTATCTTGGCACACCTTAATCTACATCCTCATATTTTCATTTTGGGTACCCAAGCTTGCTTGGGTTCTTGAGAGTTAGGACATATAGTTCCTTTTGGAACCCAAATTTGTTTAATTGTAATAACTTTACTACTTGATTTAATTATGTTAGAACGATAGGTAAAGTTGTTATGCCCATTCTTTTCATGTTTGAAATAAGTTATCTTATTTAATGGTTTGCTTGGTGAATTGATAACCTTTTTCTTTAGGGATTCATTGCTAAGTGAAGGAGTTAAGCCAAATTTTGATTTATCAAAATCTGCATGTTGGCTTTCAAACATCATTTTTAATCTTTCTGAACTTACAGTAAATTTGTTAATAAAAGACTTCAATTGGTTAATTTCTTTACTTAAGTTTTGATTTTCTTTAATTAAATTCTGATTTTTCTGAATTAATTGTTCTGAATTTAACCTTAAAATTTTATTTTTAGAATTTAGTTTATCTTGTATTTCATCATTAGAATTTCTTTCTTTTGAAATTTTCAGATTTAGTTTCTTAAGATTTTTATTCTTCACAGCTAATTTTCTACATTCACCATACAAATCATGAAAAGCATTTAATAATTCATCATAAGAGAATTCTTCTTGAAAATCATTTGAGGTAAGAGTAGATTCAGATTTTACCTTGTCTTCTTGTGCCATAAAGCACGAGTTAGTTACCTCTTGTAGTTCCTTGGAGCTAATATCATCATTGTTGCTCCTAACTTTTAATTTCTTGCTTGACTCTTTCTTGGTCAAGGCTTTCTTCCTTTTTATCTCTTTCTTCCTTTCTTCTAGCTTCCTCTTCTTCTTTGTCTTTAGGAAGCTTTTGAATCTTTCTTCCTGATTTAGAGTGTTTCCTACATGCTCAATGTTAGTCTTGCAATTATCCTCAAGTAAACTAACATGGGGTTCTTCGGAAATATCATAAGTTGCTTCAAGAGTATCCCATATTTGTTTGGCAGATGAACATATACAAATTTGGTTGAAAATATTTTTATTAAATGCACAGTAGAGAAGGTTCATAGCCTTAGCATTTAGTTCAGCCAAATTTTTATCGAACATACTTTCAATTAATTTCGTGGGTGTGTGTAGGCCATTTGTTATGACATTCCATAACTCATAGTTTTGTGATTGAGTAAAAATTTTCATTCTAGTTTTCCATTGAATATAGTTAGATCCATCAAACAGTGGAGGTCTGTTTGTGGAAAGTCCCTCAGCAAGTAATACGTTATGTGGGGTTGTCATGATCTTTGGCTCTAGTCGGTTAAGACTACAAATAATATTTGAGCACCTGCTCTGATACCACTTGTTGCCCAGTAGATACAACCCAAGAGGGGGGGGGTGAATTGGGTCTTTTAAAACTTTTAAGCTACTTCTAACACTTTTCAATTAATTATGCTAAGTTGTATAGTTGCACAGTGAAATTTAAACTTAGCAATAGGTTGATTTATCGAATGAGACTTGATTAAGTAAATTGAATATGCTTGCAACTAAAGGATGCGCGGATAAGAGTTAAGCAGGCAATTTATCTAGGTAAGTAAGTGAGCAAGATAGACAATGACAAAAAGCATCACAAACACAACAAACATATAGTGGTTCGGTGCATCCCAGCACCTACATCCACTCCCCAAGACCTCTTGGGAAATTTCACTATAATCCCTCAGATTACAGCCGGTTGTTTTACAAGCTCACAACCCAACTTGTTGTTTTGCGAGATCACAACGAACTCGGTCGGTTTTCACAGGCTCACCGACTAGAACCTACCGATTGTTTTCACGGGCTCACAATCCAACCCAGTTGGTTTTTCCAAAGGCTCACCAACCACAACCTTACAACGATTGTTTTCCGGGTTCACAATCAACCCAGTTGGTTTTTCCAAAGGCTCACCAACCACAACCTTACAACGATTGTTTTCCGGGTTCACAATCAACCCAGTTGGTTTTCCCCAAAGGCTCACCAACCACAACCTTACAACGTTGGTTTTCCCTTTGGCTCACCAACAAACCTTAACACCGTTGGTTTTCCTTTGGCTCACCAACAAACCTTAACCTCTTGATTCAATCCCTTGATTGAATCAAGTTACAAGATATTAGACTAAGAATTTAAAGCAAGTACAAGCTTCTTAACTAAGCAAATATATCAAATATAAACAAATGGAGTAAAGAGAAGCTCTCAAACGAATTTTGAAGATGAAGGAACTCGGCTTCTTCTTTACTTGACCCTCTTCTGATTTGGCACGAGGTAGAGGATGATTGAGGCAGCACACGGATGGAGAGGAAGCTTTGGGATTCACTAGGATGCTCTTCTTCTCTCTATTTCGCTTTGGATGGCCCTTTTGTGCTTATGAGAGATTTTCCTTGTAATCTTTTTGAAATCTCTTTCCTAAATGTTTTCTCCCACTTCCATACCGTCTCCCCTAGCTCTCCTCTTGATTTTATAGCTTTACATGTCGTGGAACTAGAAATCTAGCCGTTAGAGACAAAAATAGAGCCGTTGTCCACAGTCTGCAACTCCTGACAAAGTTTCCGTTGGGATCGGAGTCGACTCGCGCGATCTGGAGTCGACTCGACTGTAGCAGGAGTCGACTCATGCTTTTCTGGAGTCGGCTCGGCAACTATTCCAGATTTGAATTAAAGTGGTCTTCTCGACTGGGAGTCGACTCGACTTAACCCGGAGTCGACTCGCCAAAATTTGGAGCTGACCTTGCACTTTTGGAGTCGGCTCATCCCAAGAAATCCATGGATGCATTTTTCAACTTTGCTTACTCGAGTCGACTCGAAAATTCTGGGAGTCGACTCGGTGCTCAGAGTCCGAACTCCCGAGCTTCTGTCTTTTGGCTCGTGCTGTCTCGGAGTCGACTCGAACTGTCTCGGAGTCGACTCGGCCCTCAGTATCCAAAAACAGTCTTCTGTCTTTTGGGGTCGCGCTGCCTTGGAGTCGACTCGAACTGTCTTGGAGTCGACTCGCCTCTCAGAGACGAAAATGCCGTCTTCTGTCTTTGGGGTTGCGCTGCCTCGGAGTTGACTCGGATTCTGCGGGAGTCGACTCGGCTCTCAGTGTCTGAAATTGGCTCTCTGACTTTTTGCTTGTTTTCCTCTGGGAGTCGACTCTAGCTTCCTTTGGAGTCGACCTGCCAACCCTCGGAGTCGACTCGAGTTCCTCAGGAGTCGACTCGGCTCTCAGGGTCCAAAATAGCTTCTCTGTGTTTCTGCCTTGTTACTCCCTGGAGTCGACTCGTACTATCCAGGAGTCGACTCGAGGACTATTCTTTTGGATTTTCCTTTGAATTTGCTCTTCCAACTTGAGTCCTTTGAACTTGAAACTTGGGTCAATAAATTATAGCTTTCTTCCAACTTTTCTTGAGAGCTTTGGAGGCCTTCTTGTGTTCTTCCAACTTGCTATATTCCTTGCAAGATAACTATCTTTCTCCTTGCAACACAAACGTTAGTATTTATACTTCAAGGTTTTGTGATCATCAAAATCAATCTTTAAATCAATCTTTGGGTCATCATGCAATTTCGTTGATAAAAAATACTGTTTTTCATGATCATGGCAAGCATATTGATATCAAGTTTCATTATATTTGAGCTTTAGTTTAGAAAAAGGAGATTATAGTTGAGTTTTGCCCATCTAAAGATTGAATCACAGATATTTTTATAAAGCCATTAAAAGCTAATGTTTTTTTGAAACTTAAGGAGATGATCGGTATGATCAATTTTGAAGAACTTGGTAGCATTGGTAACCAAGTTAAGAAGTACTTATTTTATTTTTTTATTGGTTGTTGTTTGGTGTTTTGTGCTGGGTGTATTACATGGGATCGTATAGCTCTTTGGTTTCTTTGTTATAAAAAGACTAAGAGTTATGATGTTTTTTTTTTTTAATGAAAGAAAAGGAGGAGTGTTTTGTGCTGCCTATACTTTGTCTATATATTTTGTTTTTTAATATTTGTGTGGCTAAATAATTTAACAAATTTGATCTCCAACAAATTGGACACAAAAATGCCTGAAAAACATATATTATGATTTGTCTTTTCCATTTAGACAAACCTTGGAATGTTGTGGCTCCACCTAATTTAAAATGAACATTACAAAATCATATTGTACGAAGAAACATCTTTAGAAATATAAATGAGGAATTTGAGACAATGGGAGGGAGTTGAGGAAGCTTATCTAGATAGCACAAGTCATAAGCCATTGCAAACCAAAACTAATAGTTATCTAGATATATCATATAAGCCTCAATGGGGTAAGAATAAAGAACAAGATCAAGCTAGTTTATACTTGCTGCTGAGCCAGCTTAAATATAAGTCCGAGCATGAACAAATAAATTGGATTTGAATTTGAAACACTTAAGAAACATATGTTGGCAGAGATATCTATAAAATGTATATTATAATTTTAATGCTTATTGGACTATGTTCTCAATCAATAAAACCAAGAAATCTTTGTTAAAATAGTAATATCAATTTATCTAAGATACAACATTGGACTCAAACATCCAAAAATATACGTTACTGAATTAAGCATACCACCATCATTATGATTTTCTTTTTTTAACACCACAAGACCATGTCTATGGCCCCTCCCAATTTATTTAAACTAGCACAATTGAGGCTCAAACTGAGGTCACTAGTAACAAATTCCAGAAACTTTATCAATTAAATTAACTTGTGGCACCCACAAAGTATAAATATGAATAAAATGCTTAAGAAACATGCATTACAAAATTGAATAGGAGTTAAAATAGTCGCTAAATACAATGTTTGTTAATGAACTAGGTAAAGTGCATGCATTGTCCCTCGAGATCAACTATTGTCAAATGCATAGCAAACTGTCATTTTAAGAATTGAATTCATGGAGGCTTTACTACATGAGTAATTTCACTATGTCAAATATATGTTAAAATATTTGAATACTCAAAAATATATATTACAATATTAGACAAGACATATGAATATACATTTGAGATACAAATGTTATTGGACCCAGGATTAGAAAACTCAAAAGGCATAAATTATACATTGAACTACTATGAAGGCCAAAAAAAATGGTATTAGTATTTAAACTAGTTTGTCTTTTATTACCTTCCCAATATTTTGTTTCTTAATGTTCACACTATTACTCGGTCCTTTTAATTTTCCCCAATCATCTTTGCTTCAACTCCCTTTCTTAACCCATAATAGTCATCAAGGCCATTGTGGTGGTTAATCTCTATGTTGGACTCACTCACCATAGCCCAATATTACCCAATGCCTTTATTCTTGAATTTCTATGCTAAGTTGAGCAATGAAATTGAGATAACTTCATGTAGATATAGAAAATGGTCGTAAAAGGGATTTATGTAAAAGCATACATTACCTAATGTTATTTTTAATTAGCATATTTTCTTCTATTTCTATTTTATAGAGTTTGGTATTTTAATGAGGTATACTATTACTCTTTATTTTCTATTTGATCTTTTATTTTTATTTTTATTTTATACTTTATATTTAGAAGTTATTTTAGTTGATTTCATAGTATTTACATAATATATTTTTATTTTTCAATTCAATACTATTTAATAGTTTTATTTATTTTTTTAACATTTTTTTGTTTAACATGCATTACACAATACTCATCTATTTGTGTATTACTTAGGAAACGTTTAAGTTGTTGGTGTTGGAATTTGTATCCTAAATGTCAATCGTCAGCATATTGATGATTGAATTTTGTAAATGAATTGACAAATTAATAAAGTGTTATTTGGCATTATTCATCATTTCATCTTCAAATGAACTCTTATATGATGAAGTCCTTAGGACTTATGTTATGATAAAGGAGGATTTATCTTTGAGTCCTTAAACTTGTTTGCGACGAAATGATATGTTGTTACTAAGACGACAACATTATCGAGATTAGGTCGTTGTGTGACATATACGTTGGTTGTCCTCTTAACCAAGGAGTGTGGAGACACTGGTATGCCACACAAGTGAAGTGTAGAAGTACATTTCACTAAACGTGACCAATTCCGGAACGCTCTACTGTCGAGAGATGTTCCGAATGGATATGGGTATAAGTTTGGCCCTCTGACCTGAGACCGCAACTTGTGACTAGCAAGCAACTCACTGTACTTTGGTACCGGACTACCTGAATTTCTAATTCAATGACGGAAGGTCACTGGGTGCAGTCAAGTACTTGCGTAGTCAGTTGTGAGTCAAGATGGAATTGACCCCTTCTAAAAACAGGAGATAATGTCTTGTGATTAATTTAGCAAAACTTTGGCCAGGGTAATCCCAGTGAGGAGTCACGGAATATCTAAATTTAATCACATAATGGATGTACTAATTATAGGGTTGACAGTGAGCTCTAAGTCATCCTGGCATTAGGAGTCAAAGTGATTGAATTATACAATAACCATAGTTCAGGATTCCAGAATATTTGCTTCGCATATATTCAGCCTATCCGGATGTTGGGTACCATTGCTAGATGGTCACATCAATTAGTGTAGGAAATTGTTCCTATACTACCGGCTTAGGTTCGAACCTATGAGGTCACACGCATAGAAGATTCCTGATTGATCAAGAAAGCTGATGAATGATTAAGAATCATTCAGGGATAATTTGGTCAATTTGATTGGCAAATTATCTTATAAAATAATTAAAGTAATTATTGAAGGATTAATTAGTAATTAAATTACTAATAAACTCAATTTGATTGAGTAATTGTGCTAAGGATGAGCCAAATTGAATTGGATTCAAGTTTGGGCTCAATCAGGATTTTGACCTGATTGGATTAGGTTAGAACCAAAAAGGACTTAAGCTGATCAAATTAATTTTAAATTAATTTGTTCTTAATTGGGGATTGACCTAATTGGATTAGGTCCAACACAAAGTAATTAATTCAATTTGATTGAGTTTGCATGAGCCAAAATTGAATTGGATTCAATTTGAGCTCAATCAGGGTCTGACCTGATTAGATTGGGTTCAACCAAATTGCTTTGTTTTAATTTGGGTTTGACCAAATTTGATTAGGTGCAACCCAAAAGGATTAGGATCAGATGATGTGGCAATTAGTGGTGACATGGAATTGGATTTCATGAATTTTAAATAAACCAAAATTATTACATGGCACATCGACCCATTGCTTGACACATGGCGACATTGTTTGTTATTTGAATTTAAATTCAAACATTAAACAATGTGTTAAATGATTTTAATCACTCAAACCATCAGCCAAGGTGGCGTATGAGTTTTTGAATGGATTAAATTCGAATTTCAAGAGGTGATTTCGAAATTATGAAGGGTTTTACCTTGCTGCATGGATTTCAAATTCCTTCCCTCTTGCACATGTGTTTAAAATTTGAATTTAAATCAGATTTGGTTGAGATCTGATTTGGGTTGTTCCTATTTCTTTGCATTTGCCAACTAAAAGAGGTTTTCTAAAAATAAATTTCGAATTTTGAATGAAAATTCGGAGGCCATTAAAAGGGGTCAAACATGGGCACCAAAAATACATCCATTGCAGCCTTCTTCCTCACCCGCCTCCTCTTCCTCTTCTTCTCCATTTTAGATAGGGTTTTCAGGGTGAATATCTAGAAGATTCAAGATCAGATCTGAGTCCTCTACTTCCCTTACAAACCTCATCTCCATCTGCTTCAAGACGATTGATCAAGAGTTGATTGAATCCCGACGGGCAGATTTCAGCTTTCAAGTGTTCTGCAGCTGCTAGCACTGTTGCGGAAGAAGATCCTTCAGGACTTCGCGTGTACTTCTCGTAGAGGCCATTCGTGTGCGTGGCTGCGAAGTCAAGAATCAGATTCACAACTTTCATCCATCATAAAAGGTATTAATCTAGCATTAATCATTTATTATGGTGTCAAGGTCTAGGTCCAATTCTCCGAGGTTTTACCCTCTTTTGGGGCTCCTCACGGAGATATCTCCAGAATCCATTCGATGGATATTCGGAGATTAATTGGAATAGAGTTCTTAAGTTTCAGATCTGATAGTTAATCATGCATAAAAGTTTTAGCATAATTGTTTAAACGATTCCGGCATAATCCTATATGTTCTTAAGGTGCTGATTTCTAGATTTGATCTTGTAAGCATGCATGAATTACTTTGTTTGATTCGGTTTTTTCGCTGCGTTTTAAAACTTAAAAAGAACTACGTATGGCTTGATCCCTCTTATGAAGGGGTACGTAGGCAACCCGATCAGGTTCAGCCATGGTTTTCAAAAAAAAAAAAAAAAATTCAGCATGCTAAACACCGAAGAACCTAGGATTCACTTTCAGTGGTATCAGAGCCAGGTTTATGTTTAAACTTTTATGTTTTAATTCTTGCAATTAAATCTGAAATCATTAACATGTTTAGATTAGATCTAAAGTGCTTTTTATGATTGATTTAATTGCTGATTATGCATGATTAAGTAGATCTGAAATTTTGGATGCATATGATGCATGTTTGTGTTAGGATTAGTAACATGAATAAATCTGAAATCATAATATTGTTTAGATTCGATCTAAATAAAGTTTATGATTCATATGATCTCTGATTTTAATGAACAAATAAGATCTGAAAATAAAAGTGAAAAAACAAATACATAAGATGTATGTTGTTTGTATTAATTCATGTTGTTATGTATATGTGATGCATGAACATAAAACATAATGACTTAAACATGAATTAAATCTGATTACATGTGATTAATTACAAAAACTCAGATCTGAAAATGTGTTTTAAGAACTGAAAGATTGTAATTAATATGTAATTAAAAAGAAATATGCAATGATCAAAACTTTCATAAGTCTAAACTTAATTGAGAATTAAGTGTTATGAAATAGAATTGTAACTCAATTAATTGACATTGCATAATTCTTTGGGCATATGGGTTAGCTTGAATCAAGTTCTTAGGATTGGGTTAGACCTAAGGTTAGAATCAAACATGGTCTAATTAGAGTTAATTGATCAAATCTAATTAAGTAGTAAGTAGATTAGGTCAAGAAAACTCTAGATTAAATACAATAGTTGTAGATTGATCAATTCCATGTCTTTGATTAGACCAAGATGGAACTTGATTTAGGCTCAGAGGTGTAGCCCGAGTCATTTGAGTAATCAAATCGAAATTGATTAACTAGTCGGTGTCTAAGGTAAGTTTGGCAGTTTTGACCGGTGGTTTTTAATTGGGAGCTACTCGCACTGATTCGTCTTTGTCGAGTTAATGGTATATCCCTTCCACCGATCTCACTTACCTGGCCGACATGGTCAATCATATTTTGATTAGATCACTTAATGATTCGAGTTAGCCCATGCCTTAAGAAAAATCAGTATGACTGATTTAGGTGTCTCCTTAACCGGTTTGAGTCTAATCTGATTTGGTGAAGTCAGTGGGAGAAATTAGACTAACCGGATCTTCTCATCTATCCTAATTATGAAATTCTCTAAATTTATTAGGTCCTTAAAATGAAATGGTTATGGAGATAACTAGGTCATAGCCTCCCATTAAGTTGGGTGATAATGGGTCCAATATTTTGATAATTATTGGAGGCGCCACACGTCTGGTACTTATCAAGCATTGGAATTGTCATTCAATATATGATGAGTTAAGTGTACCTTCAATAGGCGGTCAGGTGAGCCGAGCCACACTCGGGCTTGGTCGTCTATTAGTTGATTAGACTTAACCCTATCATTTAATGGTTGGATCTGACTAGGGTATTCGGTGGAGGCGCCACACGCCTGCCGAAAAATCTAGGGCAAAATCATCACTAGAAGTTGCTTGGTGAAGCAATTGGTTAAGAACCTACCAATAGGTGCATATGGGTTGGCCGAGCCACACTCGGGCCTATATGGGATCTATTGGGTTCTAGTGCCCACTAAAGAATTAGGAGTAATTTTTCGAATTAGAGGTAGAGGCTACCAATTTGTATAAAATAGTGGAAATATCTTTAGACTAAAGTCCAAGTCTACTGTATTTAGTCAATTCATATACTAATAGCCAAATTTTCTTTTTATGCAGAAATGGCCACTAATTTATCACTTCGCTCATTGTTGGACAATGACAAGTTGACTGGTCCAAATTTCAATAATTGGCATAGGAAACTGAAAATAGTGCTAGAGCATGAGAGGATCCTTTATGTAATAACGGATCAAGCACCTGAGCAGCCCGCTGCTAATGCATCAAGATCGGCCAGAGACACTTATCAGAAGTGGCTCAGTGACCGGATCACTGTTCGATGCATCATGTTGGCAGCAATGAGTGATGAGTTTAGTAGGCGTTTTGAGAATACGCAGCCGGAAGATATCATTCAAGTGTTGAATGAATCATTCGGCGTTCCTGACGATGTTGAGAGGCACAAAACTAGTTGTGCCATCTTCAGCGCCCGAATGAAAGATGGGACCTCGGTAACTGATCATGTACTGTATATGATTGAGTTGATCGAGCGTCTAAGCTCTCTTGGCTTTCCCCTTCATGATCAATTGGGGAAGGATGCCATACTAAACTCATTGCCTGGATCATACCGTCCTTTTCTCACTCATTTTCGTATGACGAAACCTGTAGTGAATTATCACCAATTGTTGGGGTTACTACAGACGTTTGAGAATGATCACCAACTTCTTAAGAAGACGGTGAATTTAGTGGGAGGTTCATCCAAGGGTCGCTCCTTTAAGAAAGAAAAAAAGAAAAATAAAGTCCAAAAGAAACAGGTGCACCATGCTCAGCCTAATCAGAAAAAGAATAAAAAGGCTGATCAGAGCAAGGCGGAGTGCTTCTTCTGCAAGAAGCAAGGACATTGGAAGAGGAACTGTCCTCTTTACATTGCATCCCTCGATCCGAACCGGCCTAAGAAAAGTGGGCAATCAGTTGCCAATCAAGGTACTTATATGATAACACCTTGCAATTTTTCTATTTGTGATAATTCGACCTGGGTATTGGATACCGGTAGTCCTTTTAATATTTGCAATTCGTTGCAGGGGCTACAAGTCAGTAAGAGGTTTGAAGAAGGAAAAAGGTTCCTGTTGGAGATGGAAGACCAGTTCCAGTTCTAGCTTTAGGAATTCTTAAACTTGAATTCAGCTCTCATGTAAATGTCCTTAGTGATTGTCACTATTGTCCAAGTTTTCTATTGAATATCATTTCTGTAGGCCTTTTGGCCAAAAATGGTTATGAAATATCAATAAAAAAGGATTATTGCAATGTCATTTGGAATGGTGTTGTTGTAATGAATGGAATTCTGAGTAATGGCATTTACATTTTGTCACAGCCTGTTCATGTAATGTATAAATCCAATAAGCGCCCTAGAATAGATAATGTCACGGATGTCTACCTTTGGCATCATAGGCTAGGTCATATTAACAAGAATAGGATGAACAGGTTAAGTAAAGAGGAAATCCTTAATGTTAATGATTGTGAATCATTGACAACCTGTGAATCATGTCTTCTTGGTAAAATGACCAAATCACCTTTTACCGGAAAAGGTGAACGAGCCAGTGATTTATTGACCCTTGTACATTCTGATGTATGTGGGCCAATGAGCACAGATGCTAGAGGTGGGTATTCATATTTCATTACGTTTACAGACGACCTTTCTAGGAATGGTTATGTCTATTTAATGAGACATAAATCTGAATCATTTGAAATGTTCAAATTATATCGTAATGAAGTAGAAAAACAAACTGGAAAGAGTATTAAAACTCTTCGATCAGATCGAGGAGGTGAATACCTCTCCAGTGAATTTTTGACATATCTAGGAGAAAATGGGATTCTCTCCCAATGGACTCCTCCTGGTACACCACAATATAATGGTGTGTCAGAAAGGAGAAATCGAACTCTGTTAGACATGGTTCGATCCATGATGGGGTTTGCTAATCTGCCCATATCCTTTTGGGGATATGCTCTTGAGTCAGCCTGCTATATTCTAAATAAGGTTCCAAGTAAGTCTGTAAATAAAACACCACATGAGATGTGGACTGGACGTAAGCCGATGCTCTCTCACCTTAGGATTTGGGGGTGTCCGGCGTACGTCAAACGTTTGAAGACAGACAAACTTGAACCCAAGTCTGACAAATGTTTCTTTGTTGGTTACCCTAAAGAAACTAAAGGATATTACTTCTACTTTGCTGAAGAACAAAAGTTGTTCGTAAACAATAGAGCAATTTTCTTAGAAAAGGAATTCCTTGGTGAAGGAACAAATAGCTCTAATGTTGAGCTTAGAGAAGTTCAACATGTAGAAGATCCGACACCATCTACTGAACCAGTTGAGTCGGATTTGATTAGATCAGATCCAGAACCCATATTAGATGCACCATTAAGGCGATCGGGTAGAGTACCACGTCAGCCTGACAGATACTACGGTTTCTTGGTCCGGGATGGGGATCCTATCGAACTTGATGAAAACGATGAGGATCCGATCACATATATAGATGCAATGCAGAGGTATGACTCTGATAAATGGCTTGGAGCCATGCAATCCGAAATGGAATCCATGAAGGTCAATGATGTTTGGACATTAGTTGACCCACCCGAAGGAATTAAATCCATAGGGTGTAAGTGGATATTCAAAAGAAAACGGGGCGCAGACGGAAAGGTAGAGACCTATAAAGCCCGTTTGGTTGCCAAGGGTTATCGTCAACGTTATGGTATTGACTATGACGAGACGTTTTCTCCTGTGGCAATGCTCAAGTCCATTCGGATTGTGCTTGCGATAGCAGCACATTTAGACTATGAAATCTGGCAAATGGATGTAAAGACCGCATTTCTAAATGGAGATTTAGAAGAGGAAGTGTATATGATACAACCTGAAGGTTTTACATTTGCAGATGAGTCTAAAGTGTGCAAGCTTCAAAAATCTATTTATGGATTAAAGCAAGCTTCACGGAGTTGGAATATACGTTTTGATAAGGTAATCAAAACATATGGCTTCATTAAGAATGAAGAGGAACCTTGCATTTATAAATGGGAAAATGGTTCAGTTATTATATTCCTTATTTTGTATGTGGATGACATTCTTTTAATCGGGAATGACATTCCTGCATTACAAGGAATAAAGGTTTGGCTATCATCTCAATTTGCCATGAAGGATTTGGGAGAAGCATGTTACATCCTAGGGATGAAGATCTATAGAGATAGATCTAGAAGATTGCTTGGATTATCCCAATCCACTAGTATGATTAATTCCAAGAAAGGCTATCTTCCGATGGGCCATGAAATTAACCTCTCTAAAAGGGATTGTCCGACAACCCCTCAAAAAAGAGAGAGTATGGATAGAATTCCATATGCTTCGGCAGTGGGATCTATAATGTATGCCATGACATGTACTAGACCAGACGTGGCATACTCACTAGGAGTAGTGAGCAGATACCAGTCTGATCCAGGTAGCAACCACTGGAAGGTTGTAAAAACCATCCTTAAGTATTTGAGAAATACTAAAGATCAGTGGCTTGTCTATGGTGATTCTGACTTAAAACTTGAGGGATATACTGATTCAAGTTTTCAGTCAGATCAGGATGATAGCAAGAGCGTGTCAGGATATATCTTCACTCTTAAGGGTGGGGCCATCTGCTGGAAGAGTTCTAAGCAGCATACAGTGGCAGATTCTACATGTGAAGCAGAATATATCGCAGCATCTGATGTCGCCAAGGAAGCTGTATGGTTGCGGAAGTTCATCACCGAGCTTGGAGTGACACCCTCCATTGATGGTCCAGTGCCTGTATTTTGTGACAATACTGGGGCCATAGCTCAAGCAAGAGAACCCAAAGCACATCAGCGGACCAAGCATATTCTACGTCGCTACCACCTGGTTCGAGAGATCATCGATCGAGGTGATATTGATCTTCAGAAGATTGACACAAAAGAAATTCTGGCTGACCCATTTACCAAAGTCCTCGGCATCAAAGAGTTCGACGAACACAAGTCGAAGATGGGTATTAGATACTGTGCCGATTGGCATTAGGCTAAGCGGGAGTTGTTGGAATTTGTATCCTAAATGTCAATCGTCAGCATATTGATGATTGAATTTTGTAAATGAATTGACAAATTAATAAAGTGTTATTTGGCATTATTCATCATTTCATCTTCAAATGAACTCTTATATGATGAAGTCCTTAGGACTTATGTTATGATAAAGGAGGATTTATCTTTGAGTCCTTAAACTTGTTTGCGATGAAATGATATGTTGTTACTAGGACGACAACATTATCGAGATTAGGTCGTTGTGTGACATATACATTGGTTGTCCTCTTAACCAAGGAGTGTGGAGACACTGGTATGCCACACAAGTGAAGTGTAGAAGTACATTTCACTAAACGTGACCAATTCCGGAATGCTCTACTGTCGAGAGATGTTCCGAGTGGATATGGGTATAAGTTTGGCCCTCTGACCTGAGACCGTAACCTGTGACTAGCAAGCAACTCACTGTACTTTGGTACCGGACTACCTGAATTTCTAATTCAGTGACGGAAGGTCACTGGGTGCAGTCAAGTACTTGCGTAGTCAGTTGTGAGTCAAGATGGAATTGAGCCCTTCTAAAAACAGGAGATAATGTCTTGTGATTAATTTAGCAAAACCTTGGCCAGGGTAATCCCAGTGAGGAGTCACGGGATATCTAAAGTTAATCACATAATGGATGTACTAATTATAGGGTTGACAGTGAGCTCTAAGTCATCCTGGCATTAGGAGTCAAAGGGATTGAATTATACAGTAACCATAGTTCAGGGTTCCAGAATATTTGCTTCGCATATATTCGGCCTATCCGGATGTTGGGTACCATTGCTAGATGGTCACATCAATTAGTGTAGGAAATTGTTCCTATACTACCGGCTTAGTTTCGAACCTATGAGGTCACACGCATAGAAGATTCTTGATTGATCAAGAAAGCTGATGAATGATTAAGAATCATTCAGGGATAATTTGGTCAATTTGATTGGCAAATTATCTTATAAAATAATTAAAGTAATTATTGAAGGATTAATTAGTAATTAAATTACTAATAAACTCAATTTGATTGAGTAATTGTGCTAAGGATGAGCCAAATTGAATTGGATTCAAGTTTGGGCTCAATCAGGATTTTGACCTGATTGGATTAGGTTAGAACCAAAAAGGACTTAAGCTGATCAAATTAATTTTAAATTAATTTGTTCTTAATTGGGGATTGACCTAATTGGATTAGGTCCAACACAAAGTAATTAATTCAATTTGATTGAGTTTGTATGAGCCAAAATTGAATTGGATTCAATTTGAGCTCAATCAGGGTCTGACCTGATTAGATTGGGTTCAACCAAATTGCTTTGTTTTAATTTGGATTTGACCAAATTTGATTAGGTGCAACCCAAGAGGATTAGGCTCAGATGATGTGGCAATTAGTGGTGACATGGAATTAGATTTCATGAATTTTAAATAAACCAAAATTATTACATGGCACATGGACCCATTGCTTGACACATGGCAACATTGTTTGTTATTTGAATTTAAATTCAAACATTAAACAATGTGTTAAATGATTTTAATCACTCAAACCATCAGCCAAGGTGGCGTATGAGTTTTTGAATGGATTAAATTCGAATTTCAAGAGGTGATTTCGAAATTATGAAGGGTTTTACCTTGCCGCATGGATTTCGAATTCCTTCCCTCTTGCACATGTGTTTAAAATTTGAATTTAAATCAGATTTGGTTGAGATCTGATTTGGGTTGTTCCTATTCCTTTGCATGTGCCAACTAAAAGAGGTTTTCTGAAAATAAATTTCGAATTTTGAATGAAAATTCGGAGGCCATTAAAAGGGATCAAACATGGGCACCAAAAACACATCCATTGCAGCCTTCTTCCTCACCCGCCTCCTCTTCCTCTTCTTCTCCATTTTAGATAGGGTTTTCAGGGTGAATATCTAGAAGATTCAAGATCAGATCTGAGTCCTCTATTTCCCTTACAAACCTCATCTCCATCTGCTTCAAGACGATTGATCAAGAGTTGATTGAATCCCGACGGGCAGATTTCAGCTTTCAAGTGTTCTGCAGTTGCTAGCACTGTTGCGGAAGAAGATCCTTCAGGACTTCGCGTGTACTTCTCG
The DNA here is from genome assembly GCF_009389715.1 of Phoenix dactylifera. Classification (NCBI taxonomy): domain Eukaryota; kingdom Viridiplantae; phylum Streptophyta; class Magnoliopsida; order Arecales; family Arecaceae; genus Phoenix; species Phoenix dactylifera. Next base: position 27,468,442 of record NC_052395.1, read on the forward strand.
TAGAGGCCATTCGTGTGCGTGGCTGCGAAGTCAAGAATCAGATTCACAACTTTCATCCATCATAAAAGGTATTAATCTAGCATTAATCATTTATTATGGTGTCAAGGTCTAGGTCCAATTCTCCGAGGTTTTACCCTCTTTTGGGGCTCCTCACGGAGATATCTCCAGAATCCATTCGATGGATATTCGGAGATTAATTGGAATAGAGTTCTTAAGTTTCAGATCTGATAGTTAATCATGCATAAAAGTTTTAGCATAATTGTTTAAACGATTCCGGCATAATCCTATATGTTCTTAAGGTGCTGATTTCTAGATTTGATCTTGTAAGCATGCATGAATTACTTTGTTTGATTCGGTTTTTCCGCTGCGTTTTAAAACTTAAAAAGAACTACGTATGGCTTGATCCCCCTTATGAAGGGGTACGTAGGCAACCCGATCAGGTTCAGCCATGGTTTTCAAAAAAAAAAAAAAATTAGCATGCTAAACACCGAAGAACCTAGGATTCACTTTCAGTTGGGGTATGTGGAGACCATTGGTGATGAAGAGAATTGAAGGAGAATCAATTCTGCATAGTTCTGTCTGGCGGACTGTCAGAGTCGACTCGAGCTACAGTCGAGTCGACTCAGGAACAGTCGAGTCGACTCGGGAACAGTCGAGTCGACCCGGGAGGAGAAAGGCCAGAAGACCGAGAAAACCATGTTTCTGTCTGGACTGTCAGAGTCGACTCGAGCTACAGTCGAGTCGACTCGAAGCATCGTCGAGTCGACTCGAGCTACAGTCGAGTCGACCCGAGATCGTGCCAGTTTTGTCCAGACGTGCCAGAGTCGACTCGAACCACAGCCGAGTCGACTCAGGCTCGCGGAAAATCGTACGGACGATTTTCCTTTGGTGTTTTTTGGTGGCGTTTCGATGGCTATGATCATCTGAAGGTCTTGAGACTATATATAGGACTCATGAGAGCCCTAGGAGGATAGAGATATTCAAGGATATTTTGAGAGAGACTCTTGTTTTGTGCGGCTAGGGTTATAGAGAAGAAGAGGATTGGGATCCTACTTCTTGTGCAAAGGAAATTCTGTGTGAATCTCTTGTAGAGTGATCGCGTGTGATCGTTCGGGTGTGTGCTATCTCTGTAATCTGTTCATCCTAATTGAGATTTGGAGCGGTGGAGGACGTAGGCTACTTGTAGCCGAACCTCGTTACATCTTTGTGTTTGCTTTGCTATTTTCTTCCTATTTCTTCTTCCTTTGGTTTGATAATCCACTGCGGTGCTCAAGTGTTTTACCCTATTGATACCATGGGGTAATCTTTTGCCCTTCGTAGCGGAAGCGAAGCGGTGATCCTTGAGTCTGGTGTCGAGGGAGCGAGAGAGTGCTTATCCGTTTGCTTCTCTCTTTGCTTGTCCGACGTTGGTGGTTGTACCGGTGTGAGTGGGTTCCGGTGCAGGTCGCTGCCAACAAGTGGTATCAGAGCTATTGGTATTCTGCAATGGCGGATGAAGGGAAGTTGCGAATTTAGAAGTTCAATGGCACGAACTTCGGATTTTGGAAGATGCAAATAGAGGATTATCTTTACCAGAAGGATCTCTATTTACCTCTTGGTGGTAGAGCGAAGAAACCAGAGAAGATGTCCGATGAAGACTGGGAGGTCCTCGATCGGAAGACGCTCGGCACCATTAGATTGTCACTTGCATCCCAAGTGGCATTCAACATCAAAAACGAGAAGACGACGATGGAGTTGATGGCAACATTGTCGCGGATGTACGAGAAACCCTCAGCATCAAACAAGGTATTTCTCATGAAGAGGTTGTTTAATCTTCGCATGAAAAATGGCGGCAGCGTAGCAGAATACCTCAACGAGTTCAATGGACTCACGGCCCAGTTGGAGTCAGTGGAGATTAGTTTTGACGATGAGATTCGGGCATTGCTAATCCTCTCCGGACTGCCTGATAGCTGGGAGGGCCTGGTGATGGCGGTGAGCAACTCTTCGGCGACGGGGAAGTTGATCTTTGATGACGTTGTGGGAGTGCTTCTGAGTGAAGAAGCAAGAAGGAAATCTTCTGGAGCTATGGAGTCGTCTGGAAGTGCACTAACATCTCTACCCGGGGAAGACAAAAGAAAGACGGTCGATTTCGAAGCGACTCGAAGTCGAGATCCAGCAGGTCTCGAGCACCTCAGAACAAGGGAGCGAAGTGCTGGAACTGCGGAAAAATAGGGCACTTTAGGAGGGACTGCAAATCTCCTAAAGGGAAGCAAGGCGACCACACCGAAGGAGTCAGCAAGGATCTGGCAAATCTTGCTGAAAACGGGGACATGGATGCCCTCGTTCTATCTTTATCTACCGGTGACGAGTCTTGGGTGATAGACTCGGGCGCGTCTTTCCATGCTACATCCCAACGGAAGCTTCTTGGAGGATATGAGAAGGGAGACTTCGGCAAAGTCTACTTAGGGGATGGAGAGCCTTGCACCATACGAGGAAGGGGAAGCGCGGAAGTGAAGTTGATTTCTGGATCTTCACTTGAGCTTGAGGATGTATGGCACGTGCCTCAACTGCAGAGGAATCTGATTTCTGTTGGACAGTTGGCGAGCCAGGGGTACAAGACTATTTTCACAGCTGATCAGTGGAAGATATCCAGGGGTTCGTTGATGGTGGCTAGTGGCTGTTAGATGTATGCCCTAGAAGCCAATTTGGCTGACACATTGTTGATTCTAGGGACATAATTTTGTACTTGACTATTTATTATTGAATAAATAAAAGGCATCTTTTCATTCATATTGTTTATGTGTCTATGAATCGTCCAAGAAATTAATAAGATGATGATACATATTCTCAAGAGTTGAGAATTTGAGCTATGTATCATTGGTGATTAATTTCTAAATGCTCCTGATCAATGGATCATCACGAGGACGGTGATCGATCCGATCAGTGCACAGATCACTTTCCTTCTGGATGGACGAGACTTGAGTCCACAGTGTGGGGACACTGAAGTGATAGTGCAGGTGCTTGTTAGAGAACAAGGGTACTGAGCGTGACCAAGACAAGAAGTCACTTGGATGTCTATCCACTCGTCAGTGACTTGCTTGATGTTGCAGTAGTGTGACTGGTCCTTTGACCTGCGGTGCTTCGGCTACTCACAGTGAGGTTATTGTAGTTTGACTGCACACATACATGGTCTCTAGCCATATGGGTCCATGCAGTGTAGATTGGCTGCGGTAAGTTCACTGTAGGAGTAGGGTATGCACCTACAAGGAATCTATCGACCTTGATAGAAGAGGAGTGATCCTATGTGATTTGTTAGACTGAGTTCTAAGACCTTGGCCAGGGCAGTAATATAAAGTGGAGAAAGAGTTTTCCACTATCGAACTCAAGTCGAATAAATCTTGACATATGACAGACGATGGGGTTTGACGAGTTGTCCATGACCTCCATCCTGTAGGGATCCACGATAGTAGGACTGTATCACATGTTAACTGCACCTAGAGGTTTATCTTTCTATTCTACTGGGTAGCCACTACATGCTGCTAGGTGTCACTGGTGGATGGTGGGACTCATGGGGATTATCTTGATGATCGATAAACCCTAATGAGTTGAGTTGGAATCGTTCCAACCCATTGAAAGGAGTTTTCAATGATATTATGATAGAGATCATAATATATCTCACTACCAGTCAGAGTAGAACCTATGGGGTCACACACACTAGAAGTATTGACCGATCCGATGGTTGAAATCGTGATTAGGAATCACAAGTAATCAATTTGATTGATAAGAAGTTGAAGAAGGAACAAAGGGAATTAATTAATTGGACTTGAAACAAGAGTCCTACTTCGGGTAGGATTCCTAGAGTCCTAATTGAATTAGGACTGGAAATCCTAGTTGGAGTAGGACTGGGATTCCTATTTGGAATAGGATTCCTACAATCCTAATGAGATTAGGAATTTTGAATTGGATTCCTACTTGGAGTAGGATTCCTAGAAATCCTAATTGGATTAGGACTTCGGATTCAAATAGAGTCCTAATTGGATTAGGACTAAAATTAAATACATCCTAATTGGATTAGGATTCCTTAAGTCTAAATTAATTATTAATCTAATGAATCAACATGACTCCTAATTGGATTAGGATTGAAGAGTTCAATTGAGTCATGGTTCATTCAAGTCCTAATTGGATTAGGACTAGCATAGATTGAACCCAATTTGGTTAATCCTAATTAGACTAGGATTAAACCATGAGAGAGGCACCTAATCCTCTTTGGAAGAGGATTAGGTTAACCAAGTAAGAGGGGCATCAGCCCCTCTCCACTTGGCTAGGGCGACATGAAGAGAGGGGGCCGGCGCCCCTCTTTGGCAAGTTGTCATGGAGCTCCTAATTGTTAGGAGCTCCACTCCCTTTAAAAGGAGGACTAGGGGTCGGCGCCCTAATGCACTTGAAGCCCTCCTCTTGCTGCCGCCACCCTCCCCTCTCCTCCCTTGGTTCAACCGCAAGCAAGGTGCAAGGGAAAGAAGAGCTTGGCGACATCCCTTCTTCCTCCTCTTGGCTTCAACGCATGAGAAAAGAAGAAGGCTGCGAAGGGCTTTGATCTTCTTCATCTTCTTCATCCTTCTTCTTCCTCCTCTCAAGTGCAATCAAGAGTTGATTGAAAGAGAGGAGATCAGCCATCAAAAGAAGTCTTTGCAAGGGAGCTAGCACCCCGGGAAGACAAGAAAGATTTGATCGGTCCTCTACTTCGTGTGGATACCCGTAGAGGCCGGACGTTTGAACGGCTTCAAGCGAACCCTCTTCCGAAAACCACGAATTCAGATTTGCGGTGATCATCTACCCGCGCAAGGTGAAGATCTGATCTTCCTAATGGTTTTTAAAAGTTTTAATTCTTACCTAATTACGAAAGGTCTCGAAACAACGTTCATGCGATGAACGTTGATCCCGCACATGCCCCCCTTTCCGCTGCCATCTGATTTTCGTTTTGAAATATCAGCGGCATGGGCGGGTTCCCAACAGTGGCAAGAAGGTTGGGACACTTTATATCGCCAACGGCACGGAAAACTCTATTAGAGTTGCTGCAGCAGATGTGGACGCCAAGTTATGGCATTGCAGACTTGGGCACATGAGTTATCAGGGACTGGAGGTGATGCACCAGTTGGGAAAAGCTGCAGGGTCTTAGGAGTGTTGAGGTGGACTTCTGTGAGGATTGTATTCTTGGAAAGCAGAAGCGTGTTTCATTCAACAAAGAAGGTAAACCTCGGAAGCAAGAAAAGCTAGATCTCGTGCACACGGACGTGTGGGGGCCTGCACCGGTTTCTTCTATTGGTGGATCTCAGTACTATGTTACTTTTATTGATGATGCTACCAGGAAGCTTTGGGTGTTCTTCTTGAAGCACAAGTCAAAGGTATTTGGGGGTCTTCAGGAAATGGCAGGCAATGGTAGAACTCGAGACAGGAAGGAGGTTAAAATGTCTGAGATCAGACAACGGTGGTGAGTATTGTAGCAGGGAGTTTGAGGACTACTGTGCAGAGGCTGGGATCGTCAGGCAGAGGACAGTTCCAGGGACACCACAACAAAATGGAGTTGCTGAAAGGATGAACAGAACAATTAATGAGCGTGCCAGGAGTATGAGGATACATGCTGGATTGCCACAGCAGTTTTGGGCGGAAGCAGTTAACACTGCTGCCTACTTGATCAACAGAGGGCCATCAAAGAAACTTAAATTTGGAATTTCTGAGGAAGCATGGACAGCGAAGAAGATTGATTTGGCGCACTTACGAGTATTCGGTTGTACCAGTTATGTCCCATGTTGATTCCAATCAAAGAAGCAAACTAGACGCCAAATCAAAGAAGTGCATTTCGTTGGATACGGAGGTCAAACAGTTTGGGTATCGATTTTGGGATCCCGAACACAGGAAGATCATTCGTAGTAATGATGTGGTATTTAATGAGAAAATGCAGCAGAGCACTGAATCAGAAACAAAACCTGTTGAGCCGTGTTTTGTGGATCCTGAAGAGGAGTCTACAAATTCTGGTCAGAAGACTCAGTCAGAGCAAGAACCTGAAGTATTGGCACCCTCTCCACAACTAAGAAGGTCCACTCGTAGTACTCATGGGAAGCCTCCTCAAAGGTATGATGGGACTCTTAGTTATTTGCTGCTCACAGATAATGGCGAACCTGAATGCTTCACGGAGGCATTGGAGGTTGATACCAGGAAGGAGTGGGAGTTGGCCATGGATGATGAGATGGAGTCATTGGAGCAGAATCAAACGTGGGATTTGGTGGATCTGCCCAAGGGGAAGAAAGCACTGTCAAACAAATGGGTTTACAGGCTGAAGGAAGAGCAGAATGGAAAGAAACAGTACAAGGCCAGGCTGGTTGTAAAAGGATTTCAGCAGAGAGCAGGTATCGACTTCAACGGAGATCTTTTCTCCTGTAGTCAAGATGAGTTCTATTCGGGCGGTGCTGAGCATGGTGGCAGTAGAGAATCTTCACTTAGAGCAGCTTGATGTGAAAGACAGCTTTCTTCACGGAGATCTCGATGAGGAGATATATATGCAGCAGCCGGAGGGATACATTGCAGCTGGCACGGGTGACTTGGTTTGCAAATTGAAGAAAAGCCTCTATGGTTTGAAATAGACACCCAGGCAATGGTATCTCAAGTTCGATAGTTACATGCTTGAGATAGGATACAGGAGATGTCAGGAGGATCACTGTTGCTACTCCGGGACTTCGGTACATCTTATATTATCTTGCTATTATATGTTGATGACATGTTAGTTGCAGGAGCTAGCATGCATGAGATTGCAAAATTGAAGCTGAAGCTGTCAAGAAAATTTGCAATGAAGGATCTAGGAGCAGCGAAACAGATCCTTGGGATGCGGATCAGCAGAGATAGGTCTAAACATATCCTCAGACTATCTCAGGCGGAGTACATCAGCCGAGTACTCAAGAGATTCTGCATGGAGGGTGCCAAACCTATTGGCACACCACTAGGTGCCCACTTAAAGCTTTCAAAAAGGACAAAGTCCGAAGACACGGGTGGAGGAGCTCAATATGTCAAAAATCCCGTATGCATCGGCGGTGGAGAGCTTGATGTACGCTATGGTCTGTACGAGACCTGACATTGCTCAAGCAGTGGAAGTTGTGAGTCGCTTTATGAGCTGCCCAGGCTTGGAGCATTGGCGTGCCGGTCAAATGGATACTGAGGTATCTGAGAGGCACGGAGCACATGTCATTGTGCTATGGAGGTTCTGAGATCCGGTTACAGGGCTTTGTGGACTCAGACATGGCAGGAGACTTGGACGGCAGGAGGAGCACGACAGGGTACTTGTTCACCTTGGGCAGTGGAGCCGTCAGTTGGATTTCCAGGTTGCAACCAGTTGTTGCATTGTCGACTACGGAGGCGGAGTATGTGGCAGCCACAGAGGCGTGCAAGGAAACTAATATGGCTTCAGGGCTTGATGAAGGGAGTTTGGGAAGGAGCAGAAGGATTGCATGTTATATTCAGATAGTCAAAGTGCAATTCATCTGGTAAAGAATTCAGCTTTTCATTCAAGGACGAAGCATATTGACATACGGTACCACTTTGTAAGGTCATTGCTCGAGCAGGGACTCGTCAAGTTGGAGAAGATTCATACAAGCCAGAATCCTGCAGATATGTTGACGAAGGTCGTCACGGTGGAGAAGCTGAGGAGTTGTTCAGCTTCTGCTGGTCTTCATGCTTGAAGACGTTGAGGAGGGCATCGTACCTATCTCACTAGGATGATTCAGTTTCAGTGGGAGCACAGAGGAAAGCCAAGTAACAAGAGGATATACCCAAGGTCTCCAAGTGGGAGATTGTTGGGGTATGTGGAGACCATTGGTGATGAAGAGAATTGAAGGAGAATCCAATTCTGCATAGTTCTGTCTGGCGGACTGTCAGAGTCGACTCGAGCTACAGTCGAGTCGACTCAGGAACAGTCCAGTCGACTCGGGAACAGTCGAGTCGACCCGGGAGGAGAAAGGCCAGAAGACCGAGAAAACTATGTTTCTGTCTGGACTGTCAGAGTTGTTGCCCCAGATAGACAACCCCAAGAGGGGGGGGGGGGTGAATTGGGTTTTTAAAATAATTTGGCTAATTAAATCTTTGTGGATGATTAATTAAAAACTATAGCAAGGTTATTTAATTAAAGCCTAGTGCTGTGAGTAATGTACGGGGAAGAAGATGAGAGACAATGCACTACAAACACAAAGTTTTATAGTGGTTCGGAGCTAACCCTTGCTCCTACGTCCACTCTCCAAGTCTCACTTGGGAATTTCACTATAACCCCCTTGGATTACAGCCGGTTGTTTTGCAAGCTCACAACCAAACTTGTTGTTTTACGAGCTCACAACGAACTCGTCGGTTTTTCCAGGCTCACCGACTAGAACCAACCCCGATTGTTTTCCCGGGCTCACAATCAAACCCTTACACACGTTGGTTTTAACTTGGCTCACCAACCAACCTTAAACCCTTGATTCAATCCCCCGATTGAATCAAGTAAATACAAGAGATAGAAGAAAACAGAAAATAGCTTCTCAAAAAGCAGATTTAAAACAATATAATCGTAAAGGAGTTAGAAGCCCTCAAACGCTTTTAAGCTGGTGAAGAGGTATGCTTCTGGAACTCTGGTCTCCTCTTTGAAAGAGTGGTCGACTTGAATGCAGGAGGAGGAAGCTTTGATTGTTGGGAAGAAGTTGTTGGAGCAGTAAATACAGATCTTCCCTTTTTCGTTTAAGAGCACTTGGAGAGCTTGAAAACTTGAATGCTTGGAGTGGAATATCTGTTCTCTGCCTTGCTACAGTCCTCTGTGGCTATTTAAGCCAACTCCCACGGAAACTAGCCGTTACTCTGCTTTTTTCTGGCCGTTCTGCACACTCTGCGCAGCCTGACAATATGACCGTTGGTGGGTTGGAGTCGACTCGCGCGATCAGGAGTCGACTCGGCTGTAGCAGGAGTCGACTCACGCTTTCCGGAGTCGACTCGGCAACTGTTCCAAATTTGAATTAAAGTTGCCGTCTTGACTGGGAGTCGACTCGTCTTGACCTGGAGTCGACTCGCCAACTTCTGGAGCTGACCTAGCAATTTTGGAGTCGGCTCATCCACTGAAGTCCGTGGATCCAATTTTGAATTTTGTCCACTCGAGTCGACTCGACTGTCCTGGGAGTCGACTCGAATCTCAGAGCCCGAACTCCCGTTTCTCTGTCTTTTGGCTCATCCAGTCTTGGAGTCGACTCGAACTTCCTTGGAGTCGACTCGGCTCTCAGTTTCCGAAAGTTGGTCTTCTGCCTTTTGACGTGAAGCTGTCTCGGAGTCGACTCGAGCTGTCTGTGAGTCGACTCGAATCTCAGAGGCAGTAACATGGTTTTCTGTCTGTCGATGGTCGCTCAGTCTCGGAGTCGACTTGCGTATTGCGGGAGTCGACTCGAATCTCAGAGTCTGAAAATCGTTCTCTGACTTTTCTGCCTGTGACTGCTTGGAGTCGACTCTTACTTTCCTGGAGTCGACTCGGTGAACATTGGAGTTGACTTCGCGCACTTCAGGAGTCGACTCGTTGACAGGTTCTGAGATGAAGCTTTCTGTCCTTCTGTTTGTTCTCAGTCGGAGTCGACTCCGCACTGATCTGGAGTCGACTCGAGCTCGTGCCCAGTGAACTTGATACGCTTGGAGTCGACTCGTGATACTCGGGAGTCGACCTCGAGTCTCAGACTTTGGTTCAGCAGACTTCTTAACTTATCCAAAATACTATGAACCAAATCTAGATACACTTGGACAGGATTTTCACTGAAACACTCAATTGAATTCATTAGTAATCACAAGATATACTCAAATGCTTTGAGCTCATCAAAATCAAATGGGGTTTTAATCAATCACTCCACAATCTCCCCCTTTTTGATGATGACAAAACTTTGAGTATATGTAAAATGACTTGCTCAATAAATAATGAAATAAAATCCATAAATGAATTCAAATGTCTGATAATTTAATTTATCCAAGTTTGAAAGGAGTGAAACAGCAAATTTCGGAGTTAAAGCTCCCCCTTTCATTTGGAATTATATAAGCCTTCATAGTATGCAATCAATTGTTTGGCTTATATGTCATTAATGATTTAGCTTGATTAAAATTCAGATTCTCCCCCTCAACATATGCATTCAACTATGTTTTGATTCTCTGAAATTTTTTAATACTTTGAAGTTTTTGAACTGAATTTTTTGTTTTTAGAGGGAAAATCTGTCAATTTGTTCTTGAGTAGGATTCAGCTAATCTCCGAATATCCCTTGAATAGATTCTGGAGATTACTCCATTAGGAGCCCCAAAAGAGAGATAATGAGCCTCGAGGTACCGAATCCACTTAGAACAAATTTGAGTGTGTTTTTAAGAGTTTATCTTTTTATTTATTTTCATTGATTTCTTTTACATATTTTTTCATATTTCTCCCCTTTTACACATTTTATACATATTTCTCTCCCTTTTTGTCATCATACCAAAAGGAGGTAATCAACCACAATCAATGGCACAACCAATCATCAAATGGCACATAATTGAAGATAAGATGTCTACTCATTGTATTGATATGAATTGAAGTATATTTGAGCATACAATAAGTAAAGTAAAACAATACAAAACAAAACTCAAACACATCTATGTCCTCCTCGAGGATGAAGCTCCCCCTCTCAAGGATGCATCTCCTCCTCTGGAGGATGAAGCTCCCCCTCTCGAGGATGCATCTCCTCCTCTGGAGGATGTGGCACCTCCTCTCGAGGATGGTGCTCCTCCTCTCAATCGGCTCTGCTCCATGAGGAGGGTGACTGCATCTGTCACATGTCCGAGCTGCGTGATAATAGACGTGGTGGCTCTGCTATGTGTAGTGGAGAGCTCTGTCACCGACGCCTGAAGCCCAGTCACCGATGTCTGAAGTGCGTCCAGCTTGTCGATGAGTACATTCGCCAAGCGCTCGGCCCCCTCGGTGGTGGTGTGCATGTCACGACCTATCTCCTCTCGCATCTGTCGAGTGGAGCTCGTGACCTCACTCATGCTGTGGAACTGGGCCTGGACCAAACTCCGGACATTGTAGATCTCTTCCCGTACATGAGCCGTCATGTCAGTCACGGCTGTCAAGGAAGGGACCAACTGAGAAGATACGGGTGCAGGAGTGGGGGCAGGCACCGCACCTCGGAGCTCCCGAAGCAGCTCATCCCTCAGATCTCGGACGATCTCCTGCCGCAGCTCCCGGAGCTGCTCTGTATCAATACGGACCTCCATAGATGGTGGAACTGAGGAGGAAGGTCCGGCAGAGGTGGTAGGAGCAGGAGGAGTGGATGGGAGGTCTGGATGGTCTGGAAGGTCTGGGTAGTCTGAATCTGGCTCAGGACTGGGTGATGGTCTGGTGGTCTGAGCAGTGAGAGTGGACTTCCTAACCCAGATCCCTTCTCTCTTCCGAAACCCCATCCTGTGCATAGTCCCCGTACATAAGCGATCAGTCCATCGCAAGGCACGAGAGGGTTCCCTCTCAGGAATGGGAATCTCGTACTGCCTAAAAAGAAGAGTGAATAACATCCCGTATGGGAGTGAGAGCCTAGGTCTATCTAGGGGCTCACACATATACCTATAAATGAGCTTTGGGAAGTTGATCGGGGTGTCCTGAAGGATATAAGACATAATAGCTAAGTCCCTCTCATTCACAAAATCAACTCTCCCTGTCTTAGGGAAGATGGACCTGGACAGAATGCTCAAAAGGATTCTCACTTCAATAGGAAGTGAGCTAGCAGATACCTCATCTAGGGGGGACTGAGGTGGATGCCCTAAGACGACCGTAAGGGCCGCAACTCTATCCTCAGGGTGTGCGGGAGCCACCCCTACTAATGGAAGGTGAAGGATATGGGCAATGAGGTCCTCTGTGACACGCAACGGGACACCTACTACCGTGCCCTCGATACCTCCATCTCCCCGATGGACGGTACTGTAAAACTCTTGAACTAGGCCAGGATAGGTGGGAAGGTCCAAGGTGAGGAAGTACTCTAGGCCCTGGGCTCTAAGCCTATCGCCTATGGTAAACCCCTCCCGGGAGAGATAGTCGAAATCGACAAACCTCCCGGAGGTGACGGCCTTCCCGGCCAATGGCCTAACGAGAACCACCCTAGGCGGGGAACGATCCGGAGGTGGTTGCCTCGCGGGATCGTGCCCGCGCCTTGGAGCGCCGCTCGGGACCGGCCTCGGGACGGGACCTCTTCCTAACGACGGTCTTACGAGGCATCTTGACCTAAACGGGAAGAAAAATACCTAGAGGACGGTGAAGGACCGACAGAGGAAGCTCGGGACGGACCGGAAATGACCTAGGACGGACGGAAAACTCAATGTCCGGCGAAAAATCGACGGGAAAAGGGCTTGGAGACATCGGGGATGACCTAGGAGTCGGCTCTAGGCTTTGTGACAGTGGCGGCTTGAGGAAAAGTGTTTGCGAAACGACAAACCTAGGGTTAAAAAGTCGGATCCCGACTGCGAGTCGACTCCCCTGAGTCGCGAGTCGACTCGACCTCGAGTCGACTCCAGAATATGCGCGAGTCGACTCCCGACAGTGTGCGAGTCGACTCCCCCTCAGCTGCCAACTTTGCGAGTCGACTCCCGCAAATGCGCGAGTCGACTCCCCCTTAGGAGCCGGCTCTGAAACTTACTCGAGTCGTCTCTAACCTTGGCACGCACCTAAAAACCATGCCATAATCGTGCCAAATGAGGGAAAATCACCTAATTAAGGACTGATTTGATGATCACTGATAGAAACTCTATTTTAACCTCATTCTAATCATCAAAATCAATTAATCTAGTGAAAAACCCCACTAGGATGGATCAATCACTCCTAATCCCCTCTAAGCACACTAAACCTCTCTTCACTTAGGGGTTTTGTAAAAATGTCTGCTAATTGATTATCAGTACAACAAATTGGAGTGACACATCACCATTCAATACATGATCTCTTATGAAGTGATGTCTTATCTCAATGTGTTTAGTTCTTGAATGTTGAATTGGATTTTTAGTTAGATTTATGGCACTTGTATTATCACAATTAATGGGATTTTATCTTGTTTAATGCCATAATCTTCTAATTGTTGTTTAATCCATAAGATTTGAGCACAACAACTCCCGGCTGCAACATATTCAGCTTCTGCAGTGGATAATGCAACCGAGTTTTGTTTCTTGCTAAACCATGAGATTAGGTTTTCTCCTAGAAATTGACAGACCCGCTGGTACTTTTTCTATCAAGCTTACATCCAGCGAAGTCTGAATCTGTGTACCCTATTAAGTTTAGGCTAGATTCTTTAGAGTACCACAGCCCTATGTTCTTAGTTCCAATTAAGTATTTAAAGATTCTCTTAACTGCAGCTAGGTGTGATTCTTTAGGATTAGCCTGATATCTAGCACACATGCACACACTAAACATAATATCAGGCCTACTTGCAGTAAGATACAGTAAAGAACCTATCATACCTCTATAAAGTTTTTGATCTACAGATTTACCTGATTCATCTTGGTCTAACTTACATGATGAGCTCATGGGGGTGCTGATTGACTTGTTTCCCTCCATATCAAACTTCTTGAGCATCTCCTTGATATATTTTGCTTGATTGATGAAGATGCCTCCTTCAGATTGTTTGATTTGAAGCCCGAGGAAGTAGTTCAGCTCTCCCATCATGCTCATCTCAAACTCACTCTGCATCAAATCAGCAAATTCCTCGCAGAGGCGATTGTTAGTAGCACCGAAAATGATATCATCAACATAAATCTGTACTAATAACATATCCTTATTTTTCTTTTTCAGAAATAATGTTGTATCTACATTTCCCTAGAGAATTCATGTTCTAATAGGAATTTACTAAGTCTCTCATACCATGCTCTAGGTGCTTGTTTTAGTCCATAAAGTGCTTTGTTCAGTTTATACACATGATTAGGGTATTGATGATTTTCAAAACCAGGAGGTTGTTCTACATACACTCCTCATTAATAACCCATTTAAAAAGCACTTTTACATCCATTTGAATAGTTTGAAATCCTTAGAGCATGCATATGCTAATAAAGTCTAATAGCCTCAAGTCTAGCTACGGGAGCAAAGGTTTCATCAAAATCTATGCCTTCTTCTTGATTATAACCCTTTGCTACTAGTCTAGCCTTATTCCTTATAACAATTCCATTTTCATCTAGCTTATTTTTATATATCCATTTTGTACCTATAATTGGATATTCAGAAGGTCTCTCACTAGATCCCAACTTTGTTTCTAGTAAATTGGTTTAGTTCTTCTTGCATTGCATTTATCCAATTTACATCATTTTCGGCTTCTTCTATATGTTTGGGCTCAAAGTGTGAAACAAAAGCTAGATGGTTATTCAAATTTCTAAGGATGCTCTAGTCCTAACCGGTTGAGATGGATCATCTAGAATTAGTTCCTTAGGATGCCCGTGAGCATACCTCCAAGCTTTAGTTAGCCCATGATCCACTAGGCTCTTGGTTTGATGATTCTCCTTCAATCAACTTTTGATTATCATCTTGTAATCCCATCTCATCTATCTTTTCTTCAAGTATTTCAATATCATCATCAAAATTAACCTTCTTACTAGATGAGATGTCACTAGAGTCATCAAAACAACATGTATAGATTCTTCTATAACTAGGTTCTTTTATTAAAGATCTATAGGCTTTACTAGTTGTAGAATAACCTAAGAATATTCCTTCATCAGATTTAGGATCAAATTTCCCTAGATTATCTTTCCCATTATTATGTACAAAACACCTACATCCAAAAACATGAAAATAGTTAACTTTTGGTTTTCTGTTTTTCCACAGTTCATAAGGTGTTTTCTTTATAATGGGTCTTAATAAAACTCTATTTAATATATGGCAAGAAGTATTAATGGCTTCTCCCCAAAAGTACTTAGGGAGGTTACTTTCACATAACATCGTTCTAGCCATTTCCTCTAGAGTTCTATTCTTCCTTTCCACAACTCCATTTTGTTGTGGTGTCCTAGGTGCAGAAAAATTATGGGTTATCCCCTTTTTACTACAAAATTCATCAAATAATTGATTTTCGAATTCGGTACCATGGTCACTTCTAATGGCTATGACTGAAGACTCTCTAGCATTTGTTACTTCCTTATGGAACTTTTTAAACATAGAAAATGCTTGATCCTTATGTGCTAGAACATGACCCATGTGTACCTAGAGTAATCATCTACTATACTAGACCATATTTATTTCCACCTAGGCTTGTTGTTCTAGTTGGACCAAATAGGTCCATGTGTAATAATTCTAGAGGCCTAGAGGTAGAGACACATTTTATGGATTTAAAAGAGTTCCTAGATTGTTTGCCAAATTGACATGCTTCACATATTTTGTTCTTTTCAAATTTTAATTTTGGCAAACCTATCACGGAGTCTCTTTTAACTAATTTAGTTATTGTGTCCATGCTTGCATGACCTAACTTACGGTGCCATAACCAACTAGCATCATTATCTTTAGTTTCATTTACAACTAGACATTGGTTATGTTTTGCAAGATCTTCTAGGTCTACAACATATACATTTCCACGTCTAATCCCTTTAAAAACTAAGCTATTATCATTAGGATTTGTTATAATACATAGTGATGGTTTAAACATAACATCATATCCTTTATCACATAATTGACTGATGCTTAACAAGTTATGCTTAAGACCATCAACATATCTAACATTATCTATAAAAGTAGAAGGGGTGATTTGAACTTTACCAATACCAATGATGTGACCTTGGTTGTTGTCTCCAAACGTCACAGCACCTCCCTTCTTAGCTTCAAGGGTGAAAAATTGGTCTTTATCACCCGTCATGTGCCTTGAGCAGCCACTATCCAAATACCAGCAATTTTTGTTGACCTTGGCTGCAAGACACTCCTACACAAGCAAATCATGTCATCTTAGGTACCCAAGTTTTCTTGGGTCCTTCATGGTTAGTCAAGTTGGTTCCTTTTGGAACCCATACCCTTTTAATTTTTTTTTAGTTTTACTTTTCCTAAAATTACATACATTTGCTTTATGGCCTACTGTACCACAACAAAAGCAGGTTATTTTCTTAGTTTTGTTTTCCCAGCTTTAACAAAGAAGTTACTAAGAAGTTTTTGCTTATTCTTGGTTTATATCCTAAACCGCTTTATTAAACACTGCTCGTTGACTATTTAGTATCATGTTTAATTTTCAGAACTATAGTAAATCTTTCAACTAAGGGTTTGTATTTGTTAAGTTCTTTAGTTAGTGTTGATTTTCGGCTTTTAGATCATTAAGTTCTTTTGTAGATCCTTATTAAGGTTTGTTTATATTTTTTAAGTTCTGAAAGTTCCT
Organism: Phoenix dactylifera; assembly: GCF_009389715.1. NCBI lineage: Eukaryota > Viridiplantae > Streptophyta > Magnoliopsida > Arecales > Arecaceae > Phoenix > Phoenix dactylifera. The sequence continues at coordinate 27,484,800 of NC_052395.1, forward strand.
TAGTTAGTTTTTCATTATCTTTAGTTAAGGTGTTAGTCTTTTAATTAAAGTTGTTGCTTGTTTTAAGTTCTAGATTTTCTTTGGTGATTATCTTATCCTTAATTTAATCGTATTTATGTATAAGTTGGTTAGTTACTTTTAGTTCTTTTTTTAACATTTATACCTTATATTCTCATTAATTCATTAAACGCATCATAAAGTTCATCAAATGAAAAATCAATGCGTATCGGAAGTTACCTCGTTTTCGTTGGCCATGAAACAGAAATTGGCCTTCTCTTCTTGTTCTCATCTGATGAGGAGGATGATGAGTCGGAGTCCGATAGGGTAGTGACAAGGCCTTTTTCTTCTTGTACTTACTCCCCTTCTTCAGTAAGGGGCACTCAGCTCTTATGTGACCCGGCTTTTGCACTCGTAACAAATCCCCTCATTTTCCCTTTCCTTACCTTTGTCCTTGCGGTAGGAATTTGAGGGGCCTCTCCTTTGATGATAGGACTTCTTGTGGTTGATGAATTTCTTGAACTTGCGCACAAGAAGAGCCTCACCACCATCTTCCTCATCTTCTTCTTCTTCACTGCTGCTGCTGCAAGACAAGTCCTTGTTAGAAGAAGTAGATTTAAGCTATTACCTTTTTCTTATGGGAGGACTCTTCCTCGTTGTGTTGTTTCATGGTGAGCTCGTGCGTCATAGGGATCCAAGAAGCTCCTCAAGTGGTAGCTTGTTCAAGTCTTGGCTTCTTGGATTGCCGTCACTTTAGCTTCCCACGACCTTGGTAGACACCGAAGGATTTTCCTGACAAGCTCACTGTTAGTATAGTTCTTGCCAAGGCTTTTTAGGCCATTGACAATATCAGTAAACCTAGTGAACATGGATGTGATTGTTTCATTTGAATCCATTTTAAATAGTTCATATTTATGAACCAAGATGTTTATTTTGGATTCCTTGACTTGATTCGTGCCCTCATGGGTCACTTCAAGTCTGTCCCAAATTTCTTTTGCTGAATTACAAGTTGAAACCTATTGAATTCATTACGGTCTAAGGCACAATAGAAGACATTCATTGCTTTAGAGTTTAATTGTGCCTTCCTCATGTCATGTTCATCCCAGTCCATTTCTAGTTTAGGTACCTTAACACCATCTACGTAATGGATGGGATGTATGGCCCATTTACTACAATGGACCACATCTCATAGTCTTGGGCTTGGATGAATATTCTCATCCTAGCCTTCCAGTATGAGTAGTCAGATCCATTGAAGAAAGGGGGTCTTTGGGTGGACTGACCCTCAATGTGAGAAGATCCAAATGGGGTTGTCATTTTGATCTTTTAACTCTTGAGTGGAAGAGTTTTTGGCTCTGATACCACTTGTTGCCCAGATAGACAACCCAAGAGGGGGGGTGAATTGGGTTTTTAAAATAATTTGGCTAATTAAAACTTTGTGGATGATTAATTAAAAACTATAGCAAGTTATTTAATTAAAGCTAAGTGCTGTGAGTAATGTGCGGGGAAGAAGATGAGAGACAATGCACTACAAACACAAAGTTTTATAGTGGTTCGGAGCTAACCCTTGCTCCTACGTCCACTCCCCAAGTCTCACTTGGGAATTTCACTATAACCCCCTTGGATTACAGCCGGTTGTTTTGCAAGCTCACAACCAAACTTGTTGTTTTACGAGCTCACAACGAACTCGGTCGGTTTTCCCAGGCTCACCGACTAGAACCAACCCCGATTGTTTTCCCGGGCTCACAATCAAACCCTTACACACGTTGGTTTTAACTTGGCTCACCAACCAACCTTAAACCCCTTGATTCAATCCCCCGATTGAATCAAGTAAATACAAGAGATAGAAGAAAACAGAAAATAGCTTCTCAAAAAGCAGATTTAAAACAATATAATCGTAAAGGAGTTAGAAGCCCTCAAACGCTTTTAAGCTGGTGAAGAGGTATGGCTTCTGGAACTCCGGTCTCCTCTTGAAAGAGTGGTCGACTTGAATGCAGGAGGAGGAAGCTTTGATTGTTGGGAAGAAGTTGTTGGAGCAGTAAATGCAGATCTTCCCTTTTTCGTTTAAGAGCACTTGGAGAGCTTGAAAACTTGAATGCTTGGAGTGGAATATCTGTTCTCTGCCTTGCTACAGTCCTCTGTGGCTATTTAAGCCAACCCCCACGGAAACTAGCCGTTACTGCTTTTTCTGGCCGTTCTGCACACTCTGCGCAGCCTGACAATATGACCGTTGGTGGGTTGGAGTCGACTCGCGCGATCAGGAGTCGACTCGGCTGTAGCAGGAGTCGACTCACGCTTTTCCGGAGTCGACTCGGCAACTGTTCCAAATTTGAATTAAAGTTGCCGTCTTGACTGGGAGTCGACTCGTCTTGACCTGGAGTCGACTCGCCAACTTCTGGAGCTGACCTGGCAATTTTGGAGTCGGCTCATCCACTGAAGTCCGTGGATCCAATTTTGAATTTTGTCCACTCGAGTCGACTCGACTGTCCTGGGAGTCGACTCGAATCTCAGAGCCCGAACTCCCGATTCTCTGTCTTTTGGCTCATCCAGTCTTGGAGTCGACTCGAACTTCCTTGGAGTCGACTCGGCTCTCAGTTTCCGAAAGTTGGTCTTCTGCCTTTTGACGTGAAGCTTGTCTCGGAGTCGACTCGAGCTGTCTGTGAGTCGACTCGAATCTCAGAGGCAGTAACATGGTTTCTTCTGTCTGTCGATGGTCGCTCAGTCTCGGAGTCGACTCGCGTATGCGGGAGTCGACTCGAATCTCAGAGTCCGAAAATCGTTCTCTGACTTTTCTTTGTGTGACTCTTGGAGTCGACTCTTACTACCTGGAGTCGACTCGTTGAACATTGGAGTCGACTCGCGCACTTCAGGAGTCGACTCGTTGACAGGTTCTGAGATGAAGCTTTCTGTCCTTTTCGTTCTCAGTCGGAGTCGACTCGTACTGATCTGGAGTCGACTCGAGCTCGTGCCAGTGAACTTGATACGCTTGGAGTCGACTCGTGATACTCGGGAGTCGACTCGAGTCTCAGACTTTGGTTCAGCAGACTTCTTAACTTATCCAAAATACTATGAACCAAATCTAGAACACTTGGACAGGATTTTCACTGAAACACTCAATTGAATTCATTAGTAATCACAAGATATACTCAAATGCTTTGAGCTCATCAAAATCAAATGGGTTTTAATCAATCACTCCACAAGAGTCGACTCGCTCAGTCGAGTCGACTCGAAGCATCGTCGAGTCGACTCGAGCTACAGTCGAGTCGACCCGAGATCGTGCCAGTTTTGTCCAGACGTGCCAGAGTCGACTCGAACCACAGCCGAGTCGACTCGGGCTCACGGAAAATCGTACGGACGATTTTCCTTTGGTGTTTTTTGGTGGCGTTTCGACGGCTTGATCATCTGAAGGTCTTGAGACTATATATAGGACTCATGAGAGCCCTAGGAGGATAGAGATATTCAAGGATATTTTGAGAGAGACTCTTGTTTTGTGCGGCTAGGGTTATAGAGAAGAAGAGGATTGGGATCCTACTTCTTGTGCAAAGGGAATTCTGTGTGAATCTCTTGTAGAGCGATCGCGTGTGATCGTTCGGGTGTGTGCTATCTCTGTAATCTGTTCATCCTAATTGACATTTGGAGCGGTGAGAAACGTAGGCTGCTTTGTAGCCGAACCTCGTTACATCTTTGTGTTTGCTTTGCTATTTTCTTCCTATTTCTTCTTCCTTTGGTTCGATAATCCCGCTGCGGTGCTCAAAGTGTTTTACCCTATTGATACCACGGGGTAATCTTTTGCCCTTCGTAGTGGAAGCGAAGCGGTGATCCTTGAGTCCGGTGTCGAGGGAGCGAGAGAGTGCTTATCCGTTTGCTCTCTCTTTGCTTGTCCGACGTGGTGGTTGTACCGGTGTGTGAGTGGGTTCCGGTGCAGGTCGCTGCCAAACATAAGTCATAATTGATATAACATTATAATACATATAATATATACTATTTAATATCTCTAATTAAATTATCAATAACTAACCATGTTGAATATATTTTTATTGTCATTTTACATCACAAAATATTAATGATCATTTTTTTAAAATATTTTATATTTTCATTCTCATAGGAATCTCCTCCATGTAGTTTATCATTCCTTCAACAAGAGAAACGATAATTTCCAAAAAATATGATTTCTAAATTTATTGTCATATTAAATATTGGAATATGGGGTCAAAGATGGAATTTCCATTTCATTCCAAATCACACCAATGCGGCATAAAACATATTAAAATATTCTATGTCGTTCTAGTTCTTGTCCTATTTTAATTTATTTGTAAAGTCCTAAATGATAAAAGGTATTGTGGCAATTATAACCAATGTGACATGCACAACATAACGATTTGTTCCAACACACCACCTTGCTACGTTCCTACATGTCCTCTGGACGTGTCCCGATTTAGCCTTCTTAAATGAGGTACAGAGAGCAGACGAGCAAAGCAAAGCAGAGCATTCAACCCCTCGAGACCAATCTTTTTCCAGCTTAGCTCTAACAATCAATAATCTCGAATCTATGCTAAAGAGAGCTTTTCCGCAGAAAGAGCAGGCTAAACTTCCTATTTAGAGAGCTGCCCGGTCATATCATGTGTTAGGTTGTGTAGCATATATCCAGATTGTTACCTACGATAGCAGTCTATTATGGTACAATTCCAAGTTTGTTAGGATGCGGTCCTAAAAATTTTGACTCTATCTATAAATAGGTTCGAATGGCTTTCCAAAAAATATAACAAAAGATTAACTTGGCTAGAGGAGACTGTCTCTCGACTCCTTCTTTCTATTTCATTTTTCATTCTCAAAATCAATACTAACTTATGTTGGAAATTGTATCCTAAAAGTCAATCGTCAGCCTATTGATGATTGAATTTATATATGAATTAATGAATTAATAAAAGATTATTTGGCATTATTCATCGCATATATTTGTGCATCTCTTGAACTCTTGTAATGTGATGAAGTCCTTAGGACTCTTTAAAAAAAAAGGAGGATTTGTCTACGAGTCCTTAAACCTGTTCGCGACCAAACGATATGCTATTACTAGGACAATAGCATTATCAAGAATAGGTCGTTGTGTGCCATATCGTTGGTTGTCTTCTTAACCAAGGAGTGTAGAGACACTTATATTTCATAACAGGTGAAGTATAGGAGTAACTTCACTGAATGTGACTAGTTTCGGAACACTCTACTATCAAGAGATGTCCGAGTGGATATGAGTATATGTGTCTCTCGACCTGAGATCACCATGGTGACTGACAAATAACTCACTGTACTTTGGTACCGGACTATCTGAGTTTCTAATTCAGTGACGGAAGGTTACTGGGTGCAGTGGAAGTACTTGCGAAGTCAGTGTGTGAGTCAAGATGGAATTGACCCCTCCTGGTGACAGAAGATAATGTCCTTATGTTCAATTTAGTAAAACCTTGGCCAGGGTAATCCTCGTGAGGAGTCGCAGGATTAGTAAAGTTGAAACATATTTTTGGATGCACTGTTAAAGAGTTGACAGAACTCTGAAGTCATCCTAAGCATTTGGTGTCATAGGGATGAATTATATGGTAACCATAGTCCAAAGATTCCAGGAATATTGCTTTGCAATTTTCGGCTATCCAGACGTCGGATTACCATTTCTAGATGGTAACTTCGATTAGTACAGGAAGTCGTTCTTGTGTTATCAGCTTAGGTTCGAACCTATGGAGTCACACGCATAGAAGTTTCTAGATTGATCAAATGGCTGATCGACGATTAAGAATCGTCCAGGGATACATCGATCAATTCGATTAATAAATTACCCTAAGCAAAAATTGCAGTAAAATAATTATTGAATTATTAAAGGATTAATTAGCAATTAGATTGCTAATGAACTCAATTGATTGAGATTGAGCTTAGGTTAGCCAAATTGAATAAAATTTTATTTAGGCTACATCAGTGTTTGACCTAATTGGATTGGGTTCAATCCGAGTTGATTAGGCTTGACCCAATTAATCGAACTTGACCCAATTGGATTGGGCTTGACCCGAGCCTATTAAAAGTCCCTATTTGATAAGAATTCTAAGTTCAAAAATTCAGGAAATTGATAAGAAGAAGAATCCCTAAATTTTAGGACCCTAACTTTCTTTATTAGGAAGAAAGACACCTCATCCTTATCCCCAAAAGCAGTGGTGCGTATCCTCTTTATTTTTGGCCAATTTTTGGCGTGAGAAAAGATGAGGCATGGGGCTATTTTACAAAAAATATAGCACCTCAAATTCTTCCTAAAAAGATAGGAATCAAATCCCTAATTTGTAGGGACTGCATGGCGCAATCAAGCAGGGGTGGCATGCGGCTGAAGTTTGGGGCGTAATAACCCCCTGATTTTTATTGATTCATGGTACAAGATTAAAATAGAATTTGTTCACCTCTTAGCTTCCAATTCACCAAAATTTTTTTGGAAATTTTATCAGCCAAATTCGTTGGCCAGAAAAGTTGTGAGGTGTTGGGGGGTCTTTTGGCTATAAAAAGACCCCCACGCTTAGGTTTGTATGAGATGGTCTTTAGAAAGGGTTCTAAATTCTGAAAAAATTTTGAGAGATGGCCACCCTCTCTTCCTCCTTGTTATCCTTCATCTCCATCCTTCATCCTCTCGAATAAGAATCAAAAGTTGAGTGCTTCGAGGGAGAGAAATTCAGCCACTGCAGCACCTCTGCACATGCTAGCACTCTTGCAGTTGTGGATCTTCCTAGAGCTTCGCGTGGACTATCTGTAGAGGTCGGACATTGTGTGCGGATGCACAAGGTGATCAAGGCATCATTAAAGTTCTCAAAGCAAAAAGGTATGAGATCTGATCTCATTAGAAATTAGGATTAGAAATCAACTAGGTTGCCGAAATTCTGCATGACAACATGTTAAACATAGAATCATGCATACTTGTTTAGGATAAATGTTTAAAGTCCTGGATCTATTTTTATTGTAGAGATATGATCTCTAGTATGTATAGGAATTAAATAGTTTAATTCATGCTTCCGCTGTAAAATCTTTAAAAATATATGCATGCGCCACTAGGGTTTCCAAACAAACTTAAGCAAGCAAAGGGCCCGGCTAGAGCCAATTTGATGAGCCTTTCACCCTTTATATGTTGTTCAAAGAGGTCCATGGAAGTGATCTACCTCAATGTTACGAGATCGGCAGCAATATATTGGCACGGTCTATAGCAAATTAAGGGTAGAAAAGCCCTTAAGGTGTAGAAGAAAGAATAGCTTAAGGGCCATCTAATAGGAGTTAAGCAGCTCTTGAAGTGGCACCCCATAGCCGTCGCCATTGCACTTGGATGCAGAGGCCATCGTTGCAGTGTAATTTGGCCTACTGACTTAGCCAGTGCAAGCTCTCACTATGATGGTGAAGACATTACAAAGGTGGGCCTTCCGGTGGGGACCACCGAACACTAGGTTGAGGCCCGTTTAGGGCAACAACCATCTCCATCCCAAAGGTCACAAGAAGATTTAGAAGTGGGGTCAATCTCGTCCTCTTTCTGAGACCACATTCGATTCCATTAATCTCTCTTTAGACTAGCAAGATAGGATCTTCAAGGAGGAGATCTGGACAACAAAATTGGAGGAGAATATGTATGTGACCAGATCAGAGCCCTGTTGGAGCGGAAGGTCGAAGTTGAAGATGAGCGAGCCTCCCTTCACCAAAGAGATCATGGAAGAACTATTGCCTAGGGGGTTCAAGATACCTCAATTTGAACTTTATGATGGTACCACTGATCTTATAGATCACCTAGAGGGATTCAAGGCTCTCAAGCTGTTGCAAGGGGCTACAAAGGCTATGATGTGTCGTGCCTTCCTAGAAATACTAAGAAAAGCACAAGGCTCTGGTAATTAAGCCTTCGATCAAGCTTGATCTATTTTTTTTATTAGTTTGAGTGCTAGTTTGCTTGGCCCACTTTGTTAGTAGTAGAAGACGAGGAAAAACCTCGACCAGTCTATTTGCCATCAAGTAAAATAAAGATGACTCCCTTTAGAGCCACATTAGTCAATTCAACACCTTAGTGCCGGAGGTGTGTGAGCTAAACCACCTTATTGTGATAGCCGCAATGATGAATGGGCTTAAAATCATATGCTTCAGCTTCTCTTTATAAAAGAAACCCCGAAGGATTAGCTAAGCTCCTAAGTCTGACGAACAAATATATCAATGCTGAAGATGCCATTACTACTCAAAAAGACGTGGTGAGAAAGATAACTGGCAAGCACAAAGATCACAAGAAGAAAGAGCCAAGGAGAAAGTGCCACCGAGAAGAGAGGGGCATTGTGCAACTAAGGTTTAAGTAGGCTTGTTGGCCCTTATACTTGCCTCATGTATTCTCAATGTCCGTTGGGCCCCGAGGTTTGAGTAGGCTCGTTGGCCCTTATACTCATCCTCGTGTATTCTCAAGGCCCATTTGTTGACCCAATACATTAATTTTGATAAAAACAAATATTTCAGTATAATACCAATAATTTTATGCTCTTGGAGAAGTTAATTTGAAGATTAATGAGGTTGAAAGGTTAGAGAAGCCTAGAAGAACAATTTTCAAAGTTGAAAATTTTTTTAAAAAAATTTAGGAGTTTTTAAAGTGGATGAGTCAACCCTGGAGGACCATGAGTCGACTCCGGCTGAGCCCGAGTTGACCTCAGCATAAGTCCACTCGACCCTACAGTGATCACAGGAGAAAGACAGAAGAGTCAACCCCTAAAGAAGAAAAAACAAGCACTTTCTTCAGTCAACTCTTAAAGAAGAATAGCCGACCCTTGAAGAAGTTGAGTTGACCCCGAGAAAGTCGAGTCAACCCGTGAGAAAGTCGACTCGACCCCTGAAGAAGTCTAGTCGGCCCCGTCTGCACCTGACAACAGTAAAACCAGAATGGCCATACCTCTCTAATGGCTAGAAATGTCTTCCAACTAGTTTTTCAAGATATAAATGCATGAGAACATCCAAGAGAGGTAAACAAGAATAGAATGGATTAGGGAGAGTGAGTGGATGAGGTAAAAGAAAAGGAATACAAGTTAACTGTTAGGAATTGTGTCCTAAAAGTCAATCGTCAGCCTGTTGATGATTGAATTGTATATGAATTAATGAATTAATAAAAAGTTATTTGGCATTATTCATCGCATATATTTTATACATCTTCTTAAGCTCTTGAAATGTGATGAAGTTCTTAGGACTTTTTTAAAAGGATAAAGGAGGATTTGTCTATGAGTCCTTAAATCTGTTCGCGACTAAATGATATGCTATTACTAGGATAATAGCATTATCAAGAACAGGTTGTTGTGTGCCATATCGTTGTTGTCCTCTTAACCAAGGAGTGTAGAGACACTGATATGCCACACAGGTGAAGTGTAGGAGTACATTTCACTGAACGTGACCAGTTTCGAAATGCTTGCTGTCAAGAGATGTTTCGGATGGATATGGGTATAAGTATCCCTCAGACCTGAGATCACCATTGGTGACTTGCAAGCAACTCACTGTACTTTAGTACCGGACCTATCTGAATTTCTAATTCAGTGATGGAAGGCTACTGGGTGTAGTCAAGTACTTATGAAGTCGATGCGTGAGTCAAGATGGAATTGACCCCTCCTAATGATAGGAGATAATGCCTTTGTGTCCAATTTAAACAAAACTTTGGCCAGGGTAATACTTATGAGGAGTCACAGAATTTGTAAAGTTGAAACACATTTTGGATGCACTGATTAAAGAGTTGACAGAACTTTGAAGCCATCCTAGGCATTAGAGTCATAGGGATTAATTATACGGTAACCATATGTTAGATGTATGCCCTAGAAGCCAATCTGGCTGACACATTATTAATTCTGGAACATATTTTTGTACTTGACTTTATTATTATTGAATAAATAAAAGGCATCTTTCCATTCATATTGTTATTGTGTCTATGAATCGTCCAAGGAATTAATAAGATGATGATGCATATTCTCAAGAGTTGAGAATTTGAGCCATGCATCATTGGTGATTAATTTCTAAATAATCCTGATCAATGGATCATCACGAGGACGGTGATCGATCCGATGAGATCAGTGCACACATTACTTTTCTTATAGATGGACGAGACTCGAGTCCACAGTGTGGGGACATTAAAGTAATAGTGCAGGTGCTTGTTAGAGAACAAGGGTACTGAGCGTGACCAATACAAGAAGTCACTTAGATGTCTATCTATTCGTCAGTGACTTGCTTGATGTTGCAGTAGTGTGACTGGTCCTTTGACCTGCGGTGCTTCGGCTACTCACAGTGAGGTTATTGTAGTTTGACTGCACATATACATGATCTCTAGACATATGGATCCCAGTAGGTTCACTGTAGGAGTAGGGTATGCACCTATATAGAATCATCGACCTTGATAGATAAGGAGAGATCTTATGTGATTTATAAGACTGAGTTCGTAAGACCTCGGCCGAGGCAGTATGCAAAGTGGAGAAAGAGTTTTCCACTCTCGAACTTAAGTCGAATAAATCTTCACATACGACAGACAATGGAGTTTGACGAGTTGTCCATGACCTCCATCCTGTAGGGATCCACGATAGTAGGACTGTATCATACGATAACTGCACCTAGAGGTTCATCATTCCATTTTGCTGGATAGCCACTACATGCTGCTAGGTATCACTGGTGGATGGTGAGACTCACAGGGAATATCTCGATGATTGATAAATCCTAATGAGTTGAGTTGGAATCGTTCCAACCTATTGAAAGGAGTTTTCAATGATGTTGTGATAGAGATCGCAATATATCTCACTACCAGTCAGAATGGAACCTATGGGGTCACACACACTAGAGGTATTGACCGATCCGATGGTTGAATAGTGATTATGAATCACGAGTAATCAATTCGATTGATAATCAGTTGAAGAAGGAACAATGAAAATTAATTAATTGGACTTAAATACAAATCCTACTTAGAGTAGGATTCCTGCAGTCCTAATTAGATTAGGACTGGGAGTCCTACTTGGATTAGGACTGGGAGTCCTACTTGGAGTAGGATTCCAACAATCCTAATTGAATTAGGGTTTTTGAATTCAACATGGATTCCTACTTAGAGTAGGATTCCTAGAAGTCCTAATTAGATTAGGACTTCGGATTCAAAGTCGAGTCCTAATTGGATTAGGACTAAAATTAAATAAGTCCTAATTGGATTAGGACTTCTTAAGTCCTAATTAATTATTAATCTAATGAATTATGATGACTCCTAATTTGATTGGGATTGAAGGATTTCAATTGAGTCATGGTTCAATCAAATCCTAATTGGATTAGGATTTGAAGGGAAACAAGTGCACCCAATCCTCTTTGGAAGAAGATTGAACCACCTAGGGTTAGGCCCCACGCCCCACTTGATTAGATCAAGTGGGGGCATGCGTGATGAAGGGTTAGGAAGAGGGGTTGGCCGAAATCAAAGAGAAAAGAAGAGGGGCGTGCGCCCCTCCTCTTGGCTCTAAAAGGAAAAATATGAAGCTCCAAATAAGTAGGAGCTCCATATGCCTTTAAAAGGAGTAAAAGGCCAAACCCTAAGAATTAATTCTTCCTCTCCTCTTCCTTGTGCCGTGGCCCCTTCCTCCTCTTGGTCTTCAGCCGCAAGCAAGGAAGAAGTAAAAAAGGTGTTGGCGGACCTCCTCCCTCCTCCCTTCCTCCTTCCAACGCAGGGAAAAGAAAGAAGGCTGCAGGGGCTTTGTTCCTCTTCTTCTCTTCATCCTTCTTCTTCCTCCTCCCAAGCACAATCAAAGGTTGATTCAAAGGGAGGACATCAGCCATTAAAGTTGTCTCTGCAAGGGAGCTAGCACCTCCGGGAGATAAAGAAGCTAGGATCGGTTTTTGCTTCGTGTGGATACCCGTAGAGGCCGGACACATGTGCGGCTTCAAGCGAGCCTTCTTCCAAAACCACGATCATCAGTTTGTAGTGATCATCTATCTGCACAAGGTGAAGATCTAATCTTCATAATTGTTTAAAAGTTTTTTACTCCTAATCTATCTACGAACGGTTTTTCAATAATGTTCATTAGATGAACGTCGATCCCGCGCATGCCTCTTCTGCTGCCATCTGAATTTTTTTTAATTTTCTGTGGCATGGGCGGATTCCCAACAGTGGTATCAGAGAATAGGCTTCGTAGTTTAAGATTAGAATTAATTATTAAAAGGCGTATAAGATCTGAAAATTGAAAGATTATGCATGCTGAAAATTTTCTGCATACAGATTTTTCAGGATTGCTGATTTTTGCATGCTGAATTTTTATGTGATAAGTTGATGATTCTATTGCATTGTTAATGAGATTACAAAGGTTTAGAATCATGTCTAGCATGATCAGCAATCCATGTCATAACGTAATCAATTAGATTTCAGATCTGAAAATTATAATTGGCTGCATGTGGTGATGATCATTGGATTCAAACCCTTTTGGTATCAAATGTAAAGACCTGCGATGTGATCTGTAATGTCATGTAATTTTTCAGATGCTTGCATGCATCTTATTTGATATTTTGAGAGGCCTGCGTGCCTCCTAAAAGGGGATATAATTATTATTATATATCTGGTTGTATTTCTGTGATGTAATGTACGTCAACGATCAAGTCGAAGACAGTACATGAGATGAACGACGATCTGAGCGGTTGATGGCGATTGGATCAAAAGTTGATCAGGGATCGAATCAAGAAGGCTCGAGACCAATTCAAGAGTTGAAGACCAACTGATCGATTGACATGCATGCGCTTGTAATATGACCTAATTAGAATCCATGATTATCAACTATTTAAGATTCAGCTTTTATTTATTGCTGCGATTATAACTGCCTGTGATGTGTCTTCTGCTAGCAATGAAACCAAGTTTGTAGCTTCCGGAACGAAACTAGTTTACAGGCAGCTACTCCTAAACTTTCTAACTTTCAGCTAGCTAACTAGACTGGTGCCTACTCCCATGAGAAGGAGGACACAATAAACTAAAACCTCCTCAATCAAGTCGAGAGTGAACCAACATGAGCGAGTCATATTAGATTAATTGATCTAATTGGTGTCTAGAAAAGCATGAAAGGTGGTTACTTAATTAGTACCTTACTCCCTGAGTAAAGGGAGCCTCCCACCTGCTTATTTGGTCAATTATTCGATTACCTCTTATGAAGAGCTCAGGTTGCTAACACTAAGACATGATTAACTAATATTAAGTCCATAGGTCTTCCACCGTAGTAGAGCTGCTAAAGTCTTTCTGATGTTGACTTGTCTCGGCTGGACACAGTGGGCAAGTTGCATCGGGGGGCTGGACCTCTCTATAGACATGTGATGTTGTAGGGATAAAGATGGGGTTGGGTACCAATAACTGTTAGGCGAGGATCCTGAAAGAGTAGATGTCCTGCAAGCCAATCGCAATATGTATTGTGAAGGATTTTTTTTTTGATTTTCCAAATCATGTGCATGACATTCAATATAAATAAAGGCATTGTGTTTCATCATATGCTGTTGATTATATTTGTGATGAACCCCTTAGATTAAGGCAATGATGAGATCATACTAGTGAGACCTAAAATCCTAAAATCCTAATCTTAAATATTCCCAGTCATTGGTACATTGAGTCGGGGATCAATGTTTATCGGAAAGACTGGCACATCTTATGTATGCTCGATGCAGAGGGTGATTGATCTCACAATCACTTGTGTGGAGACACTAATACAAAGATGTGGGTGCTCATTAGAGAAATGAGTTCACTGAATTGACCTACAAAGAGAAATCTTATGAAGTCTTACTTACATGTCAAAAGATGATTTTCTTAGTGGGAGTTGTGCAACTGATCCTTTGACCTGAGATCACCATAGTATCTTGTGCACATAAATCCATATTTTGGTTTCCACTCATTCATGACAATAAGTTATGTACGAGGTCTTCTGGATATGGTGGAATGTGTACGAAGGTTATGAGTAGGTCAACAAGGAATTAATCACTTCTAGTAAGAGAAGATCGCATCCTATTTATTCTAATCATATGATAATTCAGGAAGCCTTTGATCAAAGCACAATGAAAATTAGAAAGAGTTTCTAATGTTTCATTATTCGAATTATCATTAGAAGATTGAGAAATATATGAATATGAAATTGAGTTTGACATATATTCATACTCATATACATATTCGGGATGCAGTTTGTTTAAAGGATTGAATTGTACGGTAACTTGCCACTGAAGGATATTTTTGGTATTTCTACCAAATTTCATATTTTTCAGGTAGACATGACATGTTACTAGACGTCAATCTTGTCTTATAGGTTTGATCGAATTAAAGAGTTTAATTCGATCACCAATTAGAAAGAATTCTAATGGTTAAGTTCGGGTTCGCGCAGTTTGGACTTAAATCGATTAGAAGAGTTCTAATCAAATTGGGTCAACTCGTACTCACACTTATTGCTGGCTAAGTATGGAACCCAATGGGTCACACACAAGAAAATTTATTAAGAGTCTAATTGGATTAGATCATGTTTGCAAGATAGACATCCTAGAAGGTGTTGCAAACCCTTAGCTCTTGATTCGAATTGGATTCGAATCCGATTCTTAATTGATCTAATTTGATTAGATCATGTTCTAATATGGGTTAGCCAAGAGTTGGCACCTAATTGGCTTGGTTTGAGTCTAATTGGATTAGATTTAATAAATCATTCAATCTAGACCGTTAGATCTTGATCTACCATTGGATGAAGACATAATGGAGAGTTGGTTTAACCCAATTGGATTGAGTTAAAGGATGGCTACCATAATTGACCATTGGATCTTAATCCCACCATTGGATGAAGACATAATGGGTCAAGTGAATGGCGCCTTGCATTGGAGCCCTTGGATCATCATCATGAAAGATCAAGAGGTGAGGCGTGATGGACATGTGATTAGCATGTGATGTTGACTTGGTCAAAATATGGCACCACATAAAAGGACATATCATTTGATACACCTCCTCACTTGATCTGCACCTCCTCTTATTTGATATGGCCCTTTAGATGATGCCCTTTCATGAGAGGATGCGTGGATGGGATGCATCCCTTGGAGATGCATCCCTACACCTATTATAAATAGGCTAGCACTCCATGGGTTTCATCATTCCAACTCCACCCCACTCCTCTCTTCTTTCTTTCTTACATTAGTTTCTTTCTTTCTAGCATTGCTTCTGGTGTGTCCTAAGCCAAGACAAGGTGGTCTTCTTTAGGATAAAAGGATTAGAAGTGATTTTAGAAGGTTAAAGAAAAATAGAAAGAAAGGAAAGCAAGCCATTAGAGTTCTTTAGAAGAATTCTGCATTAAGGATCAAAGTCTTTGGAGCTTAAGACTTAAAGCAAGTTTTCGTGTGGATCAACGTTGGAGGGTGAACACTTGGGCACCTAGTGGAAATTCTGCACATTGGATTAGCGTTAGAGGTATTCTTCTATTTCTGTATTTATATTATATTATTTGATTGCTTCCATTGAGGTGATCTTGGCTTATAAGGATTTTATATTAAGGAACTTTATCAAGAAATTTTTAAAATTCCTAGCTTCCGCTGCCCATTATAGCATGCTAGAACCCTTCAGTGGTATCAGAGCCACCCTTAATTGGTTCAATCAGGTGATTATGCATGATGTATAATTGTTTAAATTACTATGAGATAGTAATGTCATATGTTTAGAGGAATGCTGAATTATATGATTTATATATGATATAATATATAATAAAATGTCATGATATGAATTTTTTATAAGAAGATATGTTGAAGCATATTAATTGATCCAATCAATTGGTAATAATTTGTACATACTATGAGATAGCCATGCTGTATATATGCTATGAGATAGTATTATGTTATAAATTTCATGATATGAATTTTCATATGAAGATATGTTAATTGATTTAGTTAATTGGTAATAATTTATACATGCTATGAGATAGCTATGATGCATGATAGTTGGTTATGATTTATATATGCTATGAGATAGATATATAATTTGTTATAGCATATACAAAGACATATGTTCAATATGTTATAATTATAGAATGTGCATGAGACCAGTAAGCCCTCAATAACATTATATTAAGTCATAGTGTTGAAAAACTTTGAGCTGACCCATTCTAGAATAATTAATCTAATTGGT
Organism: Phoenix dactylifera; assembly: GCF_009389715.1. Taxonomy (NCBI): domain Eukaryota; kingdom Viridiplantae; phylum Streptophyta; class Magnoliopsida; order Arecales; family Arecaceae; genus Phoenix; species Phoenix dactylifera. Next base: position 27,500,932 of record NC_052395.1, read on the forward strand.
GTCTAAGGAAAGCACTAAAGGTGGTTACTTAATTAGGACCTTACTCTCTGAGTAAGGAGAGCCTCCCACCTGCTTACCTAGCCAATTGTTTGATTGCCTATTATGGATAAGCTTAATGTTGATAAAACACTACTGATATCCTTCCTTCATGCCTCGACATTATTATGTCAAAATTCATGCTAGTTTGTTGTGCAACCACAAGACTTGCAATGAGGACTGATGTTATACTGTCTTGGTGCATAGAGATGCTTATAGCATATTTTAATATGTTGCTTTGTTGTGCAACCACAAGGGCAATATTATTTGAATATGACTATATGGAAATGAAGGGTTTGACTTAACTAAAACATTATAGTTTGTTGTGCAACCACAAGGCTATAAGTGTTTTAAGAGGATAGGATAAAGTTGAGAATTGCATGAGATGCAATTGGAAAGATTTTCCTACCTTTGAACTCATAAAGGTTTGTTGTGCAACCACAAGGCTTTTATGATGAATTAGGATCTCAACCCTACTAAGAAAAATTAGATTTTCTCGTTTATTATAGGAGAGGGCTATGATATTCGATAAAATAGTGGGAGTAACAATTAGATAAAGTCCTTGTCTAATTGTATATATATCATCATGATTGGTTTGTTTATGATAGTTTTGTTCTTTGCTTATGTAGAATTAATTTTGAATTAAATGGCATCTTCACTATCACTAAGAGGCATCTTGGATGCCAACAAGTTGACCGGTCCAAACTATGTAGACTGGTTGAGGAATCTTAAGATTATACTCACTCAGGAGAAAATTTTCTATATTCTTGAAACCCTTGATCTTGAAGATCTAGGGGATGATGCTACAGAAGAGGAGGTAGCCACACATAAGATGTGGAAGAATGACAGTTTAACTATCAAATGTATCATTCTTGCCTCCATGAGCAATGAGCTACAGAGACAACATGAGAACATGGACACTCAATCCATACTTCTTAATTTAAAGGAGTTGTATGGAGAGCAGAGTAGAACTGCTAGATATGAGATATCTAAGCAATTGTTCCGTGCTAGAATGAATGAAGAAACGTCCGTGCAAAACCATTGTCTTATGGTTATAGACTTGATCACCAGATTAAGTCAATTAGGTTTTGCTATGGATAGTGAGCTCAGTCAGGATTTGATCCTGCAATCACTACCTGAATCATTCTCTCAGTTTGTTGTGAATTTTCACATGAACAAGCTGAATGTCTCACTGCTTGAGCTGTTAAATATGTTAAAGACAGCTGAAACCCATATCAAAAAGAAAAAGGATCCGATCCTTCTTGTTGATAGGGGCTCAAGGAAGAAATCAGGCAATAAGGGTTTTAAGAAAAGGTTGAACCCTAATAGTAGCAAGATCAAGAAGAAGAAAGGAAAGAAAAACTCCAAACCCAGTACCTGTTTCCACTGCGGCAAGGAAGGCCACTGGAAGAGAAATTGCAAGAGTTTTCTTGCAAGTATGAAGACCGATGCAAGAGTTGCATCGAAAGGTATGTTTATGTTACATGCCAACTTATCATTAAGTTCTTCAAATTCAAATTCATGGGTATTGGATACCGGCTGTGGTTCTCATATTTGCAAATCTTTGAATGGACTATAGAAAATTAGAATTTTGAAGAAAGGTGACTTCGAGCTGTATGGCACTGGAGGAGAGTCCATCCAGGCTGAAGCTGTTGGAACCTACCATTTGGAGTTGCCTTCGGGAGAGCTCCTGGAATTAGAAGATTGTTATTATATGCCCAAAATTATTAGAAATGTAATTCCGTTCCTTTGTTGTTAAAGAAAGGATATGAAATTAATATAAAGAGCAATGGTTGCTCAATTTCTTTTTCTAATAAAGTCTATTGCAATGGCATTATGAAAAATGGTCTTCTTGTTCTATTACTTAATGACAATGTCTTTCATATTGATAAAAGCAATAACAGAAAGAGAGAAGAAGTAAATAACACCCTTCTTTGGCATTGCCGACTTGGTCACATAAGCGAATCAAGAATCAACAAGTTGTACAAAGAAGAATTCTTTGATCCTTATGATTATGAATCATTAGGAACTTGTGAATCTTGTTTTATGGGTAAAATGACTAAGTCTCCATTCATTGGATATGGAGAAAGGGCAAGAGAGTTATTAGGACTTGTGCATACAGATGTATGTGGTCCTATGACAACTCCTGCTAGAGGTGGATACTTTTATTTCATCACATTTACTGATGATTTATCAACGTTCGGATATGTGTATCTTATGAAACATAAATCCGAAGCCTTTGATAAATTCAAAGAGTATCAAAGTATGGTTGAAAAATAAACTGGAAAATGTATTAAAATCCTTCGATCTGATCGAGGAGGTGAATACCTTTCTAGTGAGTTTTTAAATCATCTTAAAGAAAAAGGCATTCTCTCTGAATGGACACCTCCGTATACGCCACAATTAAATGGTGTAGCTGAACGGAGGAATCGTACTCTATTAGATATGGAACGGTCCATGATGTGCTTTATAGATCTTCCTATTTTCTTCTGGGGTTTTGCCCTAGAAACTGTTGCACTTATATTAAATAGGGTACCATCAAAATCTGTATCTAGTACTCCATATGAGATATGGACAGGAAAGAAGCGTAATCTTAAGTATCTTAAGATATAGGGCTGTAAAGCTTATGTCAAAAGAAATTTTGGACATAAGCTAAGTGCTAGATCAGATAAATATATTTTTGTAGGTTATCCTAAAGATAGTATAGGATACATCTTCTATCATCCTACTGAACAAAAGGTCTTTGTAGGTAGACATGCCACTTTCTTAGAGCAAGAGTTTATCTTAGAAAAAGGCAAGGATAGGAGAATTGAACTTGAAGAAGTTCAAGACCTACAAATGGAAACACAAGATATTCCTCAACCAGATGTACCCATTGATGAAGTATAACCAAAACACACATCTCCTCTCCAAAGGTCAGATAGAGTACGAAATGCACCTAAGAGGTATGGATTTATCATTGAGAATGATGAAGCCCACATCGTTGAAAATGATGATCCTCTGACCTATTCGGAAGCTATCATGAGTAATGACTCTAACAAATGGTTAGAAGCTATGAAATCCGAAATAGACTCTATGTATACCAACCAAGTATAGACTTTGGTTGATGCACCAGAAGGTGTAAACCCTATAGGTTGCAAATGGGTCTATAAGAAGAAGATTGGAGCAGATGGCCAAGTAGAAACCTACAAGGCTAGATTGGTGGCAAAAGGTTTCAGGCAAAAACAAGGAATTGACTATGATGAAACTTTTTCACCAGTTGCCATGCTTAAATCTATTCGAATTTTGCTTGCAATAGCTGCATACTATGATTATGAAATTTGGCAGATGGATGTCAAAACCGCTTTCCTTAATGGTTATCTTGAGGAAGAGGTTTACATGACACAGCCAGAAGGATTTGTCTCAAGTGGGAGAGCAAATCAAGTATGCAAGCTTAAGAGATCCATTTATAGATTAAAGCAAGCATCGAGGAGTTGGAACATCCGTTTTGATACAACAGTCAAAGAGTTTGGTTTTATCAAAAATGTGGATGAACCATGTGTGTACAAGAAGACTAGTGGGAGTGCCGTTGTCTTCTTAATATTGTATGTAGATGACATACTAATCATTGGAAATGATATTCCAATGTTACAATCGGTCAAGACTTGGCTATTAAAAAGCTTTTCCATGAAAGACTTGGGAGAAGCATCCTATATACTTGGTATAAAGATCTATAGGGATAGATCTAAAAGGATGCTAGGCTTGTCCCAGTCTAAGTACATAGATCGTGTGCTGAAAAGATTCAGCATGGAAGGAAGTAAAAGAGTTTACTTACCTATGAGTCATGGCATACGTCTCTCTAAGTAGATGTCTCCTAAGACATCTGAAGAGAGGAATAGAATGAATTCTATTCCCTATGCTTCGGCAGTAGGATCAATTATGTATGCTATGCTATGTACTAGGCCTGATGTTGCTTATGCCTTAGGCATAACAAGCAAATTCCAGACTGATCCAGGAGAGAATCATTGGATAGCTGTGAAAAATATTCTTAAGTACTTAAGAAGGACTAAAGATATTTTTCTAGTTTATGGAGGATCTGAGTTGAAACTAGAAGGATTTTCTGATTCTAGTTTTCAATCAGACCCAGATGATAGCAAGTCCACTTCAGGGTATGTCTTTACCCTAAATGGTTGTGCAGTGAGCTGGAAGAGTTCCAAGCAGCAAACTGTAGCTGACTCAACTACTGAGGCAGAATACATCGCTGTAAGTGAAGCCGCTAAGGAAGCTGTCTGGATGAAGAAGTTCATCTCTGAGTTGGAAGTAGTTCCTGAGATTGCTGGACCAGTTCCAGTTTATTGTGACAACACTGGAGCTGTTGCTCAAGCAAAGGAACCAAGGTCTCATCACAAATCCAAGCACATTCTAAGACGCTTCCACCTCGTTCGAGAGATCGTCGAGAGACAAGACATAGTTATTGAACGAGTAGACACAAAGAACAACTTAGCAGACCCGTTCACTAAAGCTCTACCACAACAGCAGTTCGATCGTCACCTCGATTGTATGGGGATGAAATATAAGGGCGATTGGCTTTAGTGCAAGTGGGAGATTGAAAGAGTAGATGCCCTACAAGCCAATCGCAATATGTATTGTGAAGGATTTTCTTTTGATTTTCTAAATCATGTACATGACTCAATGGTTATTGTCGGTAAAGAGAAAAAAGATAGTCTTTCATCAAAGGTAATTGAATCATAGGAGTACATTTTTTCATCCAAAGGGGACCCTTTCTCTCAATTCAATATAAATAAAGGCATTGTGTTTCATCATATGCTGTTGATTATATTTGTGATGAACCCCTTAGATTAAGGCAATGATTTTGAGGCTATGATTGTTAGATGTATGCCCTAGAAGCCAATCTGGCTGACACATTGTTAATTCTAGGAACATAATTTTGTACTTGACTATTTATTATTGAATAAATAAAAGGCATCTTTTTCATTCATATTGTTTATGTGTCTTTGAATCGTCCAAAAATTAATAAGATGATGATGCATATTCTTAAGAGTTAAGAATTTGAGCCATGCATCATTGGTGATTAATTTCTGAATGCTTCTGATCGATGGATCATCACGAGGGCGGTGATCGATCCGATGAGATCAGTGCACACATTACTTTCCTTATGGATGAACGAGACTCGAGTCCACGGTGTGGAGACACTGAAGTAATAGTGCAGGTGCTTGTTAGAGAACAAGGGTACTGAGCGTGACCAATACAAGAAGTCACTTGGATGTCTATCCACTCGTCAGTGACTTGCTTGATGTTGCAGTAGTGTGACTGGTCCTTTGACCTGCGGTGCTTCGGCTACTCACAGTGAGGTTATTGTAGTTTGACTGCACACATACATGGTCTCTAGCCATATGGGTCCATGCAGTGTAGATTGGCTACAGTAAGTTCACTGTAGGAGTAGGGTATGCACCTATAAGGAATCTATCGACCTTGATAGATAAGGAGAGATCCTATGTGATTTATAAGACTGAGTTCGTAAGACCTCGGCCGGGGCAGTATGCACAGTGGAGAAAGAGTTTTCTACTCTCGAACTTAAGTCGAATAAATCTTCACATATGACAGACGATGGGGTTTGACGAGTTGTCCATGACCTCCGTCCTGTAGGGATCCACGATAGTAGGACTGTATCACATGATAACTGCACCTAGAGGTTCACCATTCTATTCTGCTGGGTAGCCACTACATGCTGCTAGGTGTCACTGGTGGATGGTGGGACTCACAGGGATTATCTCGATGATCGATAAACCCTAATGAGTAGAGTTGGAATCGTTCCAACCCATTGAAAGAAGTTTTCAATGATATTGTGATAGAGATCGCAATATATCTCACTACCAGTCAGAATAGAACCTATGGGGTCACACACACTAGAAGTATTGACCGATCCGATGGTTAAAAAGTGATTATGAATCACGAGTAATCAATTCGATTAATAAATAAGTTGAAGAAGGAACAATGGAAATTAATTAATTGGACTTGAAACAAGAGTCCTACTTCGAGTAGGATTTCTAGAGTCCTAATTGGATTAGGACTGAAAATCCTAGTTGGAGTAGGATTCCTACAATCCTAATTAGATTAGAATTTTGAATTCATCTTTGGATTCCTACTTAGAATAGGATTTCTAGAAATCCTAATTGGATTAGGACTTCGGATTCAAATAGAGTCCTAATTGGATTAGGACTAAAATTAAATATATCCTAATTTGGATTAGGGTTTCTTAAGTCACAATTAATTATTAATCTAATGAATCAATAAGACTCCTAATTGGTTTAGGATTGAAGAGTTCAATTGAGTCAAAATTGATTTAAGTTCTAATTGGATTAGGACTTACCTAGATTGGATCCAAATTGGTTCACCCTTGGGCTAAGCCTAATTGGATTAGGGCTTGACCACATTAGGGCATCCCAATCCTTACTTAATAAAGATTAGGGCAACCATGAAGGAGGGGCACACGCCCCTCCTCCTTTTCTTGGCTTGTGGCGGCAACACAAGAGGGGCCGGCGCCCCTCTTGGAAGGTGATCAAGGGCTCCTAATTTGTAGGAGCCCTTCATACCTTTAAAAGGGGAGCAAAGGGGGCCGGCGCCCTATTCATGTGAATCCTCTCCCTCTTGTGTCGTGGCCACCCTCTCCCTCTCCTTGGTTCAGCCGCAAGCAAAGGGAAGAAAAGGAAAAGCCATTGGCGGCCTCCTCCTCTTCTCTTCCTCCTTCCAACGCAGGGAAAAGGGAGTAGGCTGCCGGGGCTTTGGTTCTTCATCCAGTTGCCTTCTTCTTCTTCCTCCTCTCAAGCACAATCAAGGGTTGATTGATAGAGAGGAAATCAGCCATCAAAAGAAGTCTTTGCAAGGGAGCTAGCACCCCGGGAAGATAAGAAAGCTTTGATCGGTCCTCTGCTTCGTGTGGATACCCGTAGAGGCCGGACGTTTGAACGGCTTCAAACGAACCTTCATCCTAAAACCACGAACTTCAGTTTGCGGTGATCATCTACCCGCACAAGGTGAAGATCTGATCTTCTAATGTTTTTAAAAGTTTTTAATCCTTGCCTAACTACGAACGGTTCATGAAACAACGTTCATGCGATGAACGTCGATCCCGCACATGCCTCTTCCGCTGCCATCTAATTTTTTTTGAAATATCAGCGGCATAGGCGGGTTCCCAACAATGATGAGATCATACTAGTGAGACCTAAAATCCTAAAATCCTAATCTTAAATATTTTCAGTCATTAGTACATTGAGTCGGGGATCAATGTTTACCGAAAAGACTGGCACATCTTATGTATGCTCGATGCAGAGGGTGATTGATCTCACAATCACTTGTGTGGAGACACTAATATTAAGATGTGGGTGCTCATTAGAGAAATGAGTTCACTGAATTGACCTACAAAGAGAAATCTTATGAAGTCTTACTTACATGTCAAAATGATTCTCTTAGTGGGAGTTGTGCAACTGATCCTTTGACCTGAGATCACCATAGTATCTTGTGCACATAAATCCATATTTTGGTTTCCACTCATTCATGACAATAAGTTATATACGAGGTCTTCTGGATATGGTGGAATGTGTACGAAGGTTATGAGTAGGTCAACAAGGAATTAATCACTTCTAGTAAGAGAAGATCGCATCCTATTTATTCTAATCATATGATAATTCAGGAAGCCTTTGATCAAAGCACAATGAAAATTAGAAAGAGTTTCTAATGTTTCATTATTCGAATTATCATTAGAAGATTGAGAAATATATGAATATGAAATTGAGTTTGACATATATTCATACTCATATACATATTCGGGATGCAGTTTGTTTAAAGGATTGAATTGCACGGTAACTTGCCACTGAAGGGTATTTTTGGTATTTTCACCAAATTCCATATTTTCTGGGTAGACATGACACGTTGCTAGATGTCAATCTTGTCTTATAGGTTTGATCGAATTAAAGAGTTTAATTCGATCATCAATTAGAAAGAATTCTAATGGTTAAGTTCGGGTTCGCGCAGTTTGGACTTAAATCGATTAGAAGAGTTCTAATCAAGTTGGGTCAACTCGCACTCACACCTATTGCTGGCTAAGTATAGAACCCAATGGGTCACACACAAAAAAATTTATTAAGAGTCTAATTGGATTAGATCATGTTTGCAAGATAGACATCCTAGCAGGTGTTGCAAACCCTTAGCTCTTGATTCGAATTGGATTCGAATCCGATTCTTAATTGATCTAATTTGATTAGATCATGTTCTAATATGGGTTAGCCAAGAGTTGGCACCTAATTGGCTTGGTTTGAGTCTAATTGGATTAGATTTAATAAATTATTCAATCTAGACCGTTAGATCTTGATCTACCGTTGGATGAAGACATAATGGAGAGTTGGTTTAACCCAATTGGATTGAGTTAGAGGATGGCTACCATAATTGACCATTGGATCTTAATCCCACCATTGGATGAAGACATAATGGGTCAAGTGAATGGCGCCTTGCATTGGAGCCCTTGGATCATCATCATGAAAGATCAAGAGGTGAGGCGTCATGGACATGTGATTAGCATGTGATGTTGACTTGGTCAAAATATGGCACCACATGAAAGGACATATCATTTGATACACCTCCTCACTTGATCTGCACCTCCTCCTATTTGATATGGCCCTTTAGATGATGCCCTTTCATGAGAGGATGTGTGGATGGGATGCATCTCTTGGAGATGCATCCCTACACCTATTATAAATAGGCTAGCACTCCATGGGTTTCATCATTCCAACTCCACCCCACTCCTCTCTTCTTTCTTTCTTACATTAGTTTCTTTCTTTCTAGCATTGCTTCTAGTGTGTCCTAAGCCAAGACAAGGTGGTCTTCTAGTGTGTCCCCACATTACCAGCACGTCCGACCGCTGATCAGCGTGTGACGCATGAAAAGTGGACAGACGATGACATTAGGGTCAAGTACTACATCATGGCATCCATGTCCAATGAACTCCAATGCCAACATGAGAATATGAAGACTGCTAGGGACATACTGGCACACCTGCAAGAGTTGTATGGTGAGCAGAGTCGCACAGCTCATTTTGAAGTGTCCAAGAGGCTCTTCAAAACAAAGATGCGCGAGGGGCAGTCTGTCCATGATCATGGTCTGACTATGATCAAGGACTTAGAGGAGCTTGAGAAGCTCGGTATGAACATGCACAAGGAATTGCAAGTAGATCTGATCCTTTAATCCCTTCCTGATTTATTTGGACAGTTTATAGTAAACTACCACATGAATAAGATTGAATGCACTAAGACTGAACTATTAAACATGTTGGTAACTGCTGAGGGAGCCTTGAAAGGTTCAAGGGGCAATATTCTTACTGCTGAGTTGACTTCTGGTTCCAAGAGAAAGTCTACTTGGAAGAAAAAGAAGCCAGGAAAGAAGGAGAAGAAAGATAAGAAGCCAAAGAAGGAAGTTTAAAAGAAAAAAGCTAATGACAAAGGAAAATGTTTCCACTGCAATGTCGATGGCCACTGGAAGAGGAACTGTCCTTCATACCTCAAGAGCCTGAAGAACAAGAAGGCAGACACACCTTCAGAAGGTATGCTAGACTTGCTCGTAATTGACACTAACCTTACGGTTTTCTCTATTTCTAGTTGGGTTATAGATTCTGGTTCTAGTGCTCACTTGAGCACTACTATGCAAGGTCTAAAGGAAAGTAGAAGGCTGGCGAAAGGTGCAGTAACCATTCGGATTGGCAACGGGGCAAAAGTTGCTGCTTTGGCTGTGGGCACCTACCCTCTGCGACTACCATCTGATTTTAGTTTATTACTTAGAGACTGTTATTATGTACCTGCTGCTAGCAGAAATTTGATTTCTGTTTCATATCTAGCACAGGATGGTCATATTTTTACATTTGACAAAGACTGCTGTTCTATTTATTTCAGAAATAAAATAGTCGCACGTGGTTTTATGATTGACAGTCTCTATCATTTGCATATGGATGTATCTGTAAATGTGTATGGGCAAGAAGTGAGTGCCAAAGGATCCAAGAGATCCAGGGATGAGATAAACCAAAAGTATTTGTGGCACCTTAGGCTTGGCCATATTGGAGAGGACAGAATGAACAAAATGGATGAAGATGGGCTTCTCGGCTCATTGACTTCCGAGTCATATCCAGTTTGCGAGTCGTGTCTTCAAGAAAAAATGGCTAGATTGCCCTTTGTAGGACATGGGAAGAGGACCACTGAAATACTTATTCTGGTACATACAGACGTATGTGGCCCATTCGATGTGCTAGCCAGGGGACGTTATTCGTACTTTATTACCTTTACCGATGATTATTCATGGTATAGGTATGTGTATCTTATGAGACACAAATCTGAATCTTTTGAAAAGTTCAAAAAGTTCAGAAATGAAGTAAAAAAACAAACTGGAAAACCACTTAAGGCTCTTCGATCTGATCAAGGAGGAGAATACCTTAGTGAAAAATTCCGGGACTATCTCAAGAAAAATGGCATAGTCTCACAGTGGACTCCTCCAGGTACACCTCAACTCAACGAGATGTCAGAGAGGAGAAATCGGACTTTATTGGATATGGTCCGGTCCATGATGAGCTTCACTAATTTACCTATGTTTTTTTGGGGAGATGCCTTACTTACCGTAATTTATCTACTGAATAGAGTTCCCTCTAAATCCGTTCCTACCACACCGTATGAGATATGGCATGGTAAGAAACCAAGTCTTGGTCATCTCAAGATTTGGGGATATCCGGCCCACGTCAAACGACTACAGGCGGACAAGCTAGAGGCTAGGACCATAAGTGCTCGTTTTATAGGATATCCTAAAGAGTCATTAGGATATAATTTTTACGTCTCAGAGGATCACAATGTGTTTGTGAGCCGACATGCCATCTTCTTGAAAAAATAGTTTATCTTTGATAGAGGCAGTGGGAGGAAAATTGAGCTTGAAGAGAAAGTCTCTGAAAAGCAACGAGTCATGGATCCTATAGAACCCATTCATACAGAGCCAGTACACGTTGTTCCTTCACCTCGCAGATCTAGTAGAATCTTGATGCGGTTGGATCCACTAGACCGCCTCGGACTGAATCATTTGGTTATTTTTGCTTTTGAGTCCTTGATGTTAATTTTATTTCAGCATAGTCTTGCTCGGGCTAGCCGACTTGGTCTTTATTAGAGTCGCTTTGGGTTTAGTTGTTTCTTGAATTCAATTAGATAAAGTCAAGTTAAGGGATCAGGTAGCCACCTATAAATAGATGTGGTGAGCACCTATTTCAGCATGCAAAAATTAATTGAAAGGCTTGTGCCCTAGCTCTCTTCCCTTCTCTCCTCTCTTCTTGCAATGCCTTCCCCCTCTCCCTAGGCTGCTGTCCAAGGCCGCCGCCTCCTCCTTCGTTCGGCTGCACCACCTCTGTCTCGAGAGGCCAGCCACCTTCTCCCTCTTCTTCCTCTCCTCCTTGATCCCTACCAGCCTCTACAAACAACTCCATCCTGTCAGATTATCAACCCGTCCTCCCCTGCACAGTCGTCAGTCGAAGGCTGATATCTTGAGATCCCAACATCCTCTCTAGACCCACGACCTACCGCTGGAAAGCTAACGCAGAGACCTACAACATATACAAAATTGTGATTGATCTGACGGATAGATCTTTGGAGTCGTGTCCGCAATCAGGTCAGAACCATCCTCCCAGAAATCAAGAAGAGTCAAGAATCTTAGGATACAGATCAAATTCTATCGGATCGCATCAATTTGGTATCAAAGCAGTTCAATCCTTGGCCTTGGAAGATGGTGAACACCCGCTCTACAACCTCGAAGCAGCAAGAAGCGGCATCTTCAAAGGGCGTCGACCCACATCAAGAAGGCTCGCGATCACCTGCGGCCTCGGCGGACCTGAGACCCGATCTTGATTCCACCGACCGTCTCTTGGAGTTCTTGCGTGGGAATCAAACAACTATGCCGCAGAGCCAACAGCAATTGATGGAGAAGATGGATACCATGCAACGCCATATCGAGATGATGTTGCAACTATTGCTAAATCAGCGGCAAGAAACTCCACCGGGGGAAGCTCCGCGTCGAACCCGGGTGGAATCTCCGGCCCCTACCCATGGACGATCAGGACGGAGGGGACCCCCTTCTCGCGAGCCTCTCCTTCCCAACCCACCAGAGGAGACGCGGCTGGACCAAGAAGAAGATCGACCTAGACCACGACCCGAGCTCATACCGATTGGCGCACGCGCTAGGGCTCGGGGGATGAGCCCGATTGGCATCGACGACGGGTCGGATATGGAGGATGATCCCATCCAGAATTTTTAGATGAGGAACCAACGTGTGGGGGAGTACCCACACCGAGGATATGAACGAGATCGGGACCGTAATGGAGATCGAGAGGGAGGAAATCGTGGACTGACTCTTAGGCTGAAATTTTCCAAGTTTAAATACGGCGATCCTCTCGATTGGGTGTATCGAGCTGAGCGGTTCTTCACTACCATGGCACAGCGGGGGACCAAAAGGTATTGATCTCATCTTTTCACCTAGAAGAGACCGCCCTGCGATGGTTTCAAACCGCCGACCGAGCCCGACCTTTCGATGGTTGGGAGGATTTTTCTACAGCAATTTGTCGGCGTTTCGGCCCTACCGAGTATGATGACTTCCAGTCTATGCTATCAAGGGTCACCCAAAAGACTACTGTTAGAGCCTTTCAAGAAGAGTTTGAGAGGATCAGCAACCGAGTGGTGGGGTGGAGCGACTCCGCGCTGAAAAGCTTATACCTCGGAGGACTTCGTGTCGACATTCAAGCCGAGGTGAGGACTTTGCGGCGGCAATCGCTGGAGGATGCCTTTGCCTTGGTCCTGATGGTGGAAGAGAAGATCAAGACCACTTGAGCAGCGGCACGGGGCAGCTGGACCAACCCCCGGGCCGGCCAAACCGTAGGGGGCTCCATCGGCCAGCCGAGAGCGCCGATGGCTGCGGCAGCCAACACAGGGCCGAGGACCCCTCTTCGCTTGTCAGGTGATGTCAAGAGGGTTGAGCGTCCACCCGGGAGGACCTTGACACCGGCACAAGTGGAGGAACGTCGAGCAAAAGGCCTATGTTTTCGCTGCGATGAGAAGTTTACACCGGGACACCGGTGTGCGCGGCCCGTCGGAGTGGTGATGTTGATTGACGGATTGGAGGACGAGGCCGTGGCTGAAGATGGTGATGAGGTTGCTGAGGACGAGCCCCAAGATTTAGAGCCGAGGAAGAGGACGTGCCACCTCATATTTCATTGCATGCCTACTCCGGATCGGCGACACCGAAAATGCTATGCGTGGACAGCATGATCAAAAGACGTGTGGTGCGTATCCTCATAGATACGGGTAACACCCACAATTTTTTGGACGAGAGGCTCGTCAAACAAATCGGTCTCATAGCAGAGCCAACATTGGGCTTCGATGTGGTATTGGGTGACGGAACCATGTTGAGGGCGGAGGGCATATGCCGAGGCATCACTTTGACGATCCAGGGCAGCCAATTCAAGCTCGATCTCTACCCGTTGGCATTACGAGGAGCTGATTTGGTCCTTGGTACGCAGTGGCTGCAGAGTCTTGGCCCGGTTACATTCGACTTCGCCGAGATGTGGGTGACTTTTAGACAGAGCGGACGGCGAGTTAGATTGGATGGCATTCGGCCTAGCCCAAGGGCTGCACTTCAGCCCTAGTCGGCTTGCCCAGATCCGGCACGCGCAGCTACTTGATGCAGCTCTTACCTCTGTCGACGGAGACCACGACGGAGGCAGGTATATCTACTGATTTGGCTAATCTCTTATAGGGGTTCGCTGATTTATTTGAGGAGCCTCATGGCCTTCCACCTGAGAGGGAGCACGATCATCACATAGAGATTGTACCGGGAGCGGAACCGGCGAATGTGAGGCCTTACCACTACCCGCACATTCAGAAGGAGGAGATCTCAAAGATGGTACGAGAGATGTTGGAGAGCGGCATCATTCAGCCCAGTAGAAGCTCATATTCATCGCCGGTGCTGCTGGTACATAAGAAGGACGGGACGTGGCGATTCTGCGTCGACTACCGGTCACTTAATGCGATCATCGTTAAGGACCGGTATCCGATTCTAGTCATAGAGGAGCTGTTGGATGAGCTTGCTGGTGCGGCCTACTTTAGCAAACTTGATCTCCGTGTCGGATACCACCAGATCCGTGTTAGGCCCGAAGATGTGCACAAGACGGCGTTTCAGACACACGATGGCCATTATGAGTTTCGGGTGATGCCGTTCAGCCTCACCAATGCACCAGCGACATTTCAGGGGCTCATGAATGACATATTCAGACCATTACTACGACGGTATGTCCTTGTATTCTTCGATGACATACTGGTTTACAGTTGTTCATGGCAGGAGCACCTAGAGCACTTGGAGGAAGTGCTGAAAATTCTGCACAGAAATCAATTGAAGGTGAAGCGATCCAAGTGCCTATGGGCCGAGCCGAAGGTCGAGTACCTAGGCCATGTCATCTCTGCTGCAGGTGTGGAGCCGGACCAAGCAAAGATACATTGCATGACTGAGTGGCCGCTGCCCAAGAACCAAAAGGAGCTGCGAGGATTTTTGGGCCTAACCGGTTATTACCGCCGGTTTGTGGAGGGATATGGAAAGATTGCCGTGCCACTGACCCTACTGTTGTGAAAGGGCGAGTTTAGATGGACCGAGGCAGCGATGGAAACATTCGAGAAGCTCAAGGAAGCCATGACGACAGCCCCGATTTTGGCGCCTCCGATTTCGCCAAACCGTTTGTAGTCGAGTGCAATGCTTCCGGTGCTGGCATTGGTGCTGTTTTGATGCAGGAGGGATGACCAATTGCTTTCATGAGCAAGGCGTTGTCCCCTAGGACCCGCTCGCTGTCCACATATGAGAGGAAGATGATGGCGGTCATCCATGCATCACAAAGTGGAGGCCGTACCTTATCGGCCGCCGATTCATCGTTCGGACTGATCAACAGAGCCTCCCATTTTTTCTTGAGCAGCGCATACATACTCCAGCCCAGCAGAGGTGGGTGTCGAAGCTTCTCGGCTACGACTATGAGATGGTGTACAAAAAGGGCGCAGAAAATCGAGTGGCGGATGCACTATCGCGCCAACCCGAGTCCCGCGAGTTGGCGGCTTTGACTATGCCGGTTTTTCCTTTTATTTGAGACTTGAGGACCGCCACATGCTGGGATCCGGACCTAGTACAGATCCAGAGGGAGTTGGCAGCAGACCCGAGCAGTCACCCCGAGATGGAGGACCGAGATGGGTTGATTCTGGACCACGGGTTGATCCGCGTGCCTACCGATTCAGCCTTGCGGTAGGTATTGATCCAGCACTTCCATGATACTCCTTTTGCTAGACACGAGGGATTTTTCAGGACTTACAAGAGGCTGAGCCAGAGCTGTACGTGGGTAGGCATGAAGACAGCGGTCAGAGCTTATGTACAGCAATGCATTGTGTGCCAAAGGACGAAGGCGGATTCACTGCGACCTGCGGGTCTACTTCAGCCTTTACCGATTCCTGATCAGGTTTGGAAGGATGTGTCGATGGACTTCATTGAGGGGTTGCCATTAGTTCGAGGGTACTCAGTGATCATGGTCGTTGTGGACCGCGTCAGCAAGTATGCTCGCTTTTCGGCGCTCGCACATCCATTTTCTGCTCGACGGGTGGCAGAGGTCTACATACGGAACGTTGCTCGATTACATGGTATGCCTTGGACTATTGTTTCTGATCGTGACCGCATTTTTGTTAGGGCATTCTGGCAGGCTTACTTCAAACAGCAAGGGACGAAGCTTGCCATGAGTTCGGCTTACCACCCTCAGACCGATGGACAGACGGAGGTGGTAAACCGCTGCATCGAGCAGTACTTGCGCTGTATGATTGGTGATGGGCCTCGAGAGTGGCTTTCTCATTTACCTTGGGCTGAGTATTCGTACAACACCGCTTTCCACTCAGCCATAGGGATGACACCCTTTGAGGCGGTGTATGGACGAGTACCACCGACACTGCGAGTCTATGATCCACTGTCACATGCGGATCGGACAGAGGCAGATTTTGAGCTCTTAGACCGCGATGCTACCTTGCGGTGGTTAAAGTTCCACATAACGACTGCGCAGAATAGGATGAAGCAGCTGCATGATCGGAAGCATAGAGATCCAGTATATGAGGTGAGTGACTGGGTATACGTCAAGGTGCAGCCTTATCGACAGTTGACACTGCAGCCTATGGCGAACCAGAAGCTCTCTCATCACTTCTACGGGCCCTTTCAGATCTTGGAGCGCATAGGACCTGTGGCATATCGCTTGGACTTGCCGACTGCATCGAGAGTTCATCCGGTGTTCCACGTGTCGCTTCTGAGGGCCCGACTTGGACCCAAGACATTTGTCGTCCCAATCATACATGAGCCACCGGAGGACGAGGTAGTGGAGTCGGTTCGAGTGCTGGCGAAGCGCAGAATACGAGTAGATGGATGACTGGAAACCCAGATACTAGTGGAGTGGCGGGGGAGAGCAGCAGACCAGGCCACATGGAAGTTTGAGACTGAGATACTTGATCGTTTTCCTGACTTCCGACCTTGAGGACAAGGTTAAGGGAAGCGTGGTGGAGTGATGCGGTTGGATCCACTAGACCGCCTCGGACTGAATCATTTGGTTATTTTTGCTTTTGAGTCCTTGATGTTAATTTTATTTCAACATAGCCTTGCTCGGACTAGCTGACTTGGTCTTTATTAGAGTCGCTTTGGGTTTAGTTATTTCTTGAATTCAATTAGATCAACTCAAGTTAAGGGGTCAGGTAGCCACCTATAAATAAATGTGGTGAGCACCTATTTCAGCATGCAAAAATTAATTGAAAGGCTTTTTCCCTAGCTCTCTTCCCTTCTCTCCTCTCTTCTTGCGACGCTTTCCCCCTCTCCCTAGGCTGCCGTCCAAGGCCGCCGCCCCCTCCTTCATCCGGCCACACCACCTCTGTCCCAAGAGGCCAGCCACCTTCTCCCTCTTCTTCCTCTCCTCCTTGATCCCTACCAGCCTCTACAAACAACTCCATCCCGTCGGATTATCAACCCATCCTCCCCTGCGCAGTCGTCAGTTGGAGGCTGATATCTTGAGATCTCAATGTCCTCTCTAGATCCATGACCTACCGCTGGAAAGCTAACGCGGAGACCTACAACATATCCAAAATTGAGATCAATCTAACGGACGGATCTTCAGGAGTCATGTCCGCAATCAGGTCGGAACCACCCTCCCAGAAATCAAGAAAAGTCAAGAATCTTGGGATACGGATCAAATTCTATCGGATCGCATCAGATCTGCCATCCTCCTGATAGATACTTAAGTATGCTTGAAGAGGATACTAAGAAAATGTTCCTCATGGGAGATAGGGAACACATACAGGATCCCAAAACCTACGACGAGGCGATATCTGATATCGATTCCGAGAAATGGTTGGAAGCTATGAAGTCAGAGTTAGACTCCATGCATTCCAACCAAGTCTGGACCTTAGTGGATCCACCAGAAGGTATTATACCTATTGGATGCAAATGGATCTACAAAAGGAAGATAGGTTCGGATGGAAAGGTAGAGACCTATAAAGCAAGGCTGGCGAAAGGGTATAGTCAGCGCGAAGGCATTGACTATCAGGAGACCTTTTCACCTGTAGCCATGCTGAAATCCATCCGAACATTGCTTGCCATTGCAGCATTTCATGATTATGAAATTGGGCAGATGGATGTAAAAACTGCTTTCTTGAATGGATATCTTGATGAAGATATCTATATGGAACAGCCTTTGGGTTTCACCTCCAGTGATGGAGATCACAAGGTCTGCAAGCTGTAAATGTCCATTTATGGACTAAAGCAAGCATCTCGGAGTTGGAACATTCATTTTAATGATGCAATCAAAACGTTTGATTTTCATTAAAAATGAAGAGGAATCGTGTGTTTACAAGAAGGTTAATGGAAGTGCTGTCATGTTTCTCGTACTGTACGTGGACGACATTCTCCTAATAGGGAATGATATTCCCATGCTAACCTCGGTCAAGGTCTGGTTGTCAAAAGAGTTCTCCATGAAAGACCTTGGGGAAGCATCCTATATTTTGGGAATAAAGGTCTATAGAGATAGATCTAAAAGGATGTTTGGCCTATCACAGAAGATGTACATAGAGGAAGTGCTGAAAAGGTTCAGCATGGAAAACTCCAAAAGGGGTCTCTTACCCCTTAGGCATGGAATTCATCTCTCCAAGAAGATGTGCCCCAACACATCTGAAGAGATTCAATGCATGAGCAAAATCTCTTATGCATCGGCTATAGGGAGCCTCATGTATGCCATGCTATCACGACCTGATATAGCCCTTGCTGTGAGTGTCACTAGCAGATATCAGTTGAATCCAGGTGAAGAGCACTGACAGCTGTGAAGAATATTCTTAAGTACTTAAGAAGAACTAAAGATTTATTCTTGGTCTTTGGAGGAGCATCAGAGTTAAAGGTAGAAGGGTACACAGATTCAGACTTCATGACTGATATCGATGATAGAAAGTCAACATCTGGATATGTGTTCTTGTGCAATGGTGGTACGGTGAATTGGAAAAGTTCTAAACAACCAATCATTGCTGATTCTACTATGGAAGCTGAATATATCGCCGCCTCTGAAGCTGCTAAGGAAGGCTTCTGGTTCAAGAAATTCATTGCGGAATTGGATGTAATGTCATCAGATGCCATAACACTCTACTACGATAATAATGGTGCCATAGCTCTTGCCAAGGAGCCAAGGTCTCATCAGAAGTCCAAGTATATAGAGCGGCGCTTTCACCTCATACGCGACCATGTTGAGAAAAAATATGTTGAGATACAGAGAGTAGACTTCGCAGACAATGTGGCGGACCCATTCACTAAGCAGCTGAGTTAGTAAAAGACTGAAGCCCACCTTGAGAAGATGGAGCTTAGATATATGTCTGATTGGCTTTAGTGCAATGGGAGATTGTTAGATGTATGCCCTAGAAGCCAATCTAGTTGACACATTATTAATTCTGGAACATAATTTTGTACTTGACTTTATTATTATTGAGTAAATAAAAGGCATCTTTTCATTCATATTGTTATTGTGTCTATGAATCATCCAAGGAATTAATAAGATGATGATGCATATTCTCAAGAGTTGAGAATTTAAGCCATGCATCATTGGTGATTAATTTCTAAATGCTCCTGATCAATGGATCATCACGAGGACGGTGATCGATCCGATGAGATCAGTGCACACATTACTTTTCTTGTAGATGGACGAGACTCAAGTCCACAATGTGAAGGGTTCTAGCATGTCATAATTGGGCAGCGGAAGTTGGAGATTTTAAAAATTTCTTAATAAAGTCCCTTAACATGAAACCCTTATAAGCCTAGATCACCTTAATGGTAACAATCAAATAATATATAAATATAAATGTAGAAGAATACCTCTAACGCTCATCCAATATGAATGATCTTCACGAGACATCCAAGTGTCCGCCCTCCAAGGGTGATCCACACGAAAACTTGATTCAAGTCTTAAGCTCCAAAGACTTTGATCCTTAATGTAGAATTCTTCTAAAGAACTCTAATGGCTTGCTTTCCTTCCTTTCTATTTTTCTTTAACCTTCTATAATCACTTCTAATCTTTTTGTCCTAAAGAAGACCACCTTGTCTTGGATTAGGACACCCTAGAAGCAATGCTAGAAAGAGACAAAGCCTTGTAAGAAGAAGGGATAAGGGAGAGAGAATGCGGTGGAGTTGGAATAATGAAACCCATGGAGCGCTAGCCTATTTATAATAGGCGTAGGGATGCATCTCCAAGGGACGCATCCCATCCACACATTCTCTCATGAAAGGGCATCATCTAAAGGGCCATATCAAATAAGAGGAGGCGCAGATCAAGTGAAGAGGTGTATCAAATGATATGTCCTTTCATGTGGTGCCATATTTTGACCAAGTCAACATCACATGCCAATCACATGTCCATCATGCCTCACCTTTTGATCTTTCATGATGATGATCCAAGGGCTCCAATGCAAGGCACCATTCACTTGACCCATTATGTCTTCATCCAATGGTGGGATTAAGATCCAATGGTCAATTATGATAGCTATCCTCTAACCCAATCCAATTGGGTTAAACCAACTCTCCATTATGTCTTCAGCCAACGGTAGATCAAGATCTAACGGTCCAGATTGAATGATTTATCAAATCTAATCCAATTAGACTCAAACCAAGCCAATTAGGTGCCAACTCTTGGCTAACCCATATTAGAACATGATCTAATCAAATTAGATAAATTAAGAATCAGATTCGAATTCAATTCGAATCAGGAGCTAAGGGTTTGCAACACCTGCTAGGATGTCTATCTTGCAAATGTGATCTAATCCAATTAGACCCTTGATAAGTTTTCTTGTGTGTGACCTATTGGGTTCCATACTTAACTAGCAATAGGTGTGAGTGCAAGTTGACCCAACTTAATTAGAACTCTTCTAATCGATTTAAGTCCAAACTGCGCGAACCCAAACTTAACAATTAGAATCCTTTCTAATTGGTGATCGAATTAAACTCTTTAATTTGATTAAATCTATAAGACAAGATTGACGTCTAGCAACATGTCATGTCTACCCGAAAAATATGGAATTTGGTAGAAATACCAAAAATACCCTTCAGTGGCAAGTTACTGTGCAATTCAATCCTTCAATCAAACTGCATCCCGAATATGTATATGAGTATGAATATATGTCAAACTCCATTTCATTATTCATATATATTTCTCAATCTTCTAATAATAATTCGAATAATGAAACATTAGAAACTCTTTCTAATTTTCATTCTGCTTTGATCAAAGGCTTCCTGAATTATCATATGATTAGAATAAATAGGATGCGATCTTCTCTTACTAGAAGTGATTAATTCCTTATGGACCTACTCATAACCTTTGCACACAATATACCATATCCAGAAGACCTCGTACACAACTTACTGTCATGAATGAGTGTAAACCAAAATATGGATTTATATGTACAAGATACTATGGTGATCTCAGGTCAATGGATCAGTTGCACAACTCCCACTAAGAGAATCATCTTTTTGACATGTAAGTAAGACTTCATAAAATTTCTCTTTGTAGGTCAATTTAGTGAACTCATTCATCTAATGAGCACCCACATCTTTGTATTAGTGTCTCCACAAAAGTGATTGTGAGATCAATCACCCTCTGCATCGAGTATATATAAGATGTGCCAGTCTTTTCGGTAAACATTGATCCCCGACTCAGTGTATCAATGACTGAAAATATTTAAGATTAGGGTTTTAGAATTTTAGGTCTCACTAGTATGATCTCATCATAGCCTCAAAACCATTGCCCTAATCTAAGGGGTTTATCCCAAATATAATCAACAGCAAATGATAAAACACAATGCCTTTATTCATAATTAAATATCATGTACATAATTTGGAAAATCAAAAGAAAATCCTTCGCAATACATATTGCGATTGGCTTGTAGGGCATCTACTCTTTCAATCTCCCACTTGCACTAAAGCCAATCGCTCTTATATTTCATCCCCATACAATCGAGGTGGGGATCGAATTGCTATTGTGGTAGAGCTTTAGTGAACAGGTCTGCTAGGTTGTTCTTTGTGTCTACTCGTTTAATCACTATGTCTTGTCTCTCGACGATCTCTCGAACGAGGTGGAAGCGTCTTAGAATGTGCTTGGATTTGTGATGAGACCTTGGTTTCTTCGCTTGAGCAACAGCTCCAGTGTTATCACAATAAACTGGGACTGGTCCAACAATCTTAGGAACTACTCCTAACTCGGAGATGAACTTCTTCATCCAGACAGCTTCCTTAGCAGCTTCACTTACAACGATGTATTCTGCCTCAGTAGTTGAGTCAGCTACAGTTTGCTGCTTGGAACTCTTCCAGCTCACTGCACCACCATTTAGGGTAAAAACATACCCTGAAGTGGACTTGCTATCATCTGGGTCTGACTGAAAAGTAGAATCAGAAAATCCTTCTAGTTTCAACTCAGATCCTCCATAAACTAGAAAAATATCTTTAGTCCTTCTCAAGTACTTAAGAATATTTTTCACAGCTATCCAATGATCCTCTCCTAGATCAGCCTGGAATCTGCTTGTTATGCCTAAGGCATAAGCAACATCAGGCCTGGTACATAGCATAGCATACATAATCGATCCTACTACCGAAGCATAGGAAATAGAATTTATTCTATTTCTCTCTTCAGATGTCTTAGGAGACATCTTCTTAAAGAGACGTATGCCATGACTCATAGGTAAGTAACCTCTTTTACTTCCTTCCATGCTGAATCTTTTCAGCACATGATCTATGTACCTAGACTGGGACAAACCTAGCATCCTTTTAGATTTATCCCTATAGATCTTTATACCAAGTATATAAAATGCTTCTCCCAAGTCTTTCATGGAAAAGCTTTTTGATAGCCAAGTCTTGACCGATTGTAACATTGGAATATCATTTCCAATGATTAGTATGTCATCTACATACAATATTAAGAAGACAATGGCACTCCCACTAGTCTTCTTGTACACACATGGTTCATCCACATTTTTGATAAAACCAAACTCTTTGACTGTTGTATTAAAACGGATGTTCCAACTCCTCGATGCTTGCTTTAATTCATAAATGGATCTCTTAAGCTTGCATACTTGATTTGCTCTCCCACTTGAGACAAATCCTTCTGGTTGTGTCATGTAAACCTCTTCCTCAAGATAACCATTAAGGAAGGCGGTTTTGACATCCATCTGCCAGATTTCATAATCATAGTATGCAGCTATTGCAAGCAAAATCCGAATAGATTTAAGCATAGCAATGTTAGATGTATGCCCTAGAAGCCAATCTGGCTGACACATTGTTAATTCTAGGGACATAATTTTGTACTTGACTATTTATTATTGAATAAATAAAAGGCATCTTTTCATTCATATTATTTATGTGTCTATGAATCGTCCAAGAAATTAATAAGATGATGATACATATTCTCAAGAGTTGAGAATTTGAGCCATGTATCATTGGTGATTAATTTCTAAATGCTCCTGATCAAAGGATCATCACGAGGACAGTGATCGATCCGATCAGTGCACAGATCACTTTCCTTCTGGATGGACGAGACTTGAGTCAACAGTGTAGGGACACTGAAGTGATAGTGCAGGTGCTTGTTAGAGAACAAGGGTACTGAGCGTGACCAAGATAAGAAGTCACTTGGATGTCTATCCACTCGTCAGTGACTTGCTTGATGTTACAGTAGTGTGACTGGTCCTTTGACCTGCGGTGCTTCGGCTACTCATAGTGAGGTTATTGTAGTTTGACTGCACACATACATGGTCTCTAGCCATATGGGTCCATGCAGTGTAGATTGGCTGCAGTAAGTTCACTGTAAGAGTAGGGTATGCACCTATAAGAAATCTATCGACCTTGATAGATAAGGAGAGATCCTATGTGATTTATAAGACTGAGTTCGTAAGACCTCAGCCGGGGCAGTATGCACAGTGGAGAAAGAGTTTTCCACTCTCGAATTTAAGTCGAATAAATCTTCACATATGACAGACGATGGGGTTTGACGAGTTGTCCATGACCTCCGTCTTGTAGGGATCCACGATAGTAGGACTGTATCACATGATAACTGCACCTAGAGGTTCATCATTCTATTCTACTAGGTAGCCACTACATACTGCTAGGTGTCACTGGTGGATGGTGGGACTCACAGGGATTATCTCGATGATCGATAAAACCTAATGAGTAGAGTTGGAATCGTTCCAAACCATTGAAAGGAGTTTTCAATGATATTATGATAGAGATCATAATATATCTCACTACCAGTCAGAGTAGAACCTATGGGGTCACACACACTAGAAGTATTGACCGATCCGATGGTTGAAAAGTGATTATGAATCACGAGTAATCAATTCGATTGATAAATAAGTTGAAGAAGGAACAATGGGAATTAATTAATTGGACTTGAAACAAGAGTTCTACTTCGAGTAGGATTCCTAGAGTCCTAATTGGATTAGGACTGGAAATCCTAGTTGGAGTAGGACTGGGATTCCTACTTGGAGTAGGATTCCTACAATCCTAATTAGATTTGGATTTTGAATTCATCTTTGGATTCCTACTTAGAATAGGATTCCTAGAAATCCTAATTGGATTAGGACTTCGGATTCAAATAGAGTCCTAATTGGATTAGAACTAAAATTAAATATGTCCTAATTTGGATTAGAGTTTCTTAAGTCACAATTAATTATTAATCTAATCAATAAGACTCCTAATTGGATTAGGATTGAAGAGTTCAATTGAGTCAAAATTGATTGAAGTTCTAATTGGATTAGGACTTACCTAGATTGGATCCAAATTGGTTCACCCATGGGCTAAGCCTAATTGGATTAGGGCTTGACCACATTAGGGCATCCCAATCCTTACTTAATAAGGATTAGGGCAACCATGAAGGAGGGGCACACGCCCCTCCTCCTTTCCTTGGCTTGGGGCGGCAACACAAGAGGGGCCGGCGCCCCTCTTGGAAGGTGATCAAGGGCTCCTAATTTGTAGGAGCCCTTCATGCCTTTAAAAGGGGACTTGTGGGCGGCACCTAGGGCATAGAAGAAGTCCTCTTCCTCCTAGCGTGAGCCTCCTCTCCTCCTCTTGTTTCAGCCGCAAGCAAAGGGAAAAGCCAAGAGGTGTCTTGGCGGCATCCTCTTCCTCCCTTCCTTCATCCAACGCAAGGAAGAAAAGAAGGCTGCGTGGGGATTCTTCTTCTTCCTCTTCTTCATCCTTCTTCTTCCTCCTCTCAAGCACATTCAAGAGTTGAAAGAAAGAGAGGAGATCAGCCATCAAAAGTTATCTCTGCAAGGGAGCTAGCACCCCGGTGAGATAGAGAGCTTGGATCGGATCCTGCTTCGTGTGGATACCCGTAGAGGCCGGGTACTTGAACGGCTTCAAGCGAACCTTCATCCAAAACCACGATCATCAGTTTGCTGTGATCATCTACCCGCACAAGGTGAAGATCTGATCTTCCTAAAGGTTTAAAAAGTTTTTAATTCTTGCCTAACTACGAACGGTTCATGAAACAACGTTCATGCGATGAACGTCGATCCCGCACATGCCTCTTCCGCTGCCATCTGATTTTTTTGAAATATCAGCGGCATGGGCGGGTTCCCAACAGTGGTATCAGAGCCTAGGCTTCGTAGATTAAGGTAAGAATTAATTATCTAAAGGCTTATTAGATCTGAAAATTAAATGATCATGCATGTTGAAAATTTCTGCATGCAGATTTTTCATGGGTGCTGATTTTTGCATGCTGATTTTTATGTGATAAGATGATGATTCTAATTGCATTGTTAATGAGATTATAAAGTTTAGAATCATGATTAGCATGATCAGCAACCTATATCATGATATAATCAATTAGTTTTCAGATCTGAAAATTATAATTGTTGCATGTGGTGATGATCATAGGATTCAAACTCTTTTGGTATCAAATGTAATGACCTGCGATGTGATCTGTGATGTCATGTAATTTTTCAGATGCTTGCATGCATCTTGTTTAATGTTTTGAGAGGCCTGCGTGCCTCCTAAAAGGGGATGTAATTTATTTTTATTTTTATTTTACCTCTGGTTGTATTTCTGTGATGTGATGTACGTCAACGATCAAGTTGAAGACAAGGCATGAGATGAACAGGTGTCTAAGCGGTTGATGGCGATTGGATCAAGAGTTGGTCAAGGATCGAGTCAAGGAGGCTTGAAACCAATTCAAGAGTTGAAGACCAGTTGATCGATTGACGTGCATGTGCTTGTAATACGACCTAACTAGAATCCATGATCATCACCTATTTAAAGTTTAGCTTTAATTATTGCTGCGATTATAACTGCCTGCAATGTGCCGTTTGCATGTGATGTGAATGTGAGTCGGGTAGATAGGTTTACATGTGATGTAGCAAACCCAATTGAGACCTAAATTAAAACCTCCTCAATCAAGTCAAGAGTGAACCGACATGAGCAAGTCATATTAGATTAATTGATCTAATTGGTGTCTAGGAAAGCATGAAAGGTGGTTACTTAATTAGGACCTTACTCTCTGAGTAAGGGGAGCCTCCCACCTGCTTACCTGGCCAATTGTTCGTTACCTCTTATGAAGAGCTCAAGTTGCAAACACTAAGACCTAATTAACCAATATTAAGTCAATAGGTCTTCCACTGTAGTAGAGCTGCTAAGGTCTTTCTGATGTTGATTTGTCTCGGCTGGACACAGTGGTCAAGTTGCATCGGAGGGCTGGACCTCTCTATAAACATGAGATGTTGTAGGGTAAAGGTGGGGTTGGGCACCAATAACTGTTAGGTGAGGACCCAATGACGACTTTATTCCTACGGTTATACGGTGGGTCTGACTTAACTAAGAAATGAGACCAATAACTGTTAGGTGAGGTTTTCATGGCTTAGAGACCAAGTTACACTGCAACATGCTTGAGAAACATTGTACAAGAGTTGTACATTCATCAATCTATGTGTCACCAATAACTGTTAGGTGAGGTGGCATGTAAATCGGTGGAACAGCAGTACCCACTAGAAATCCTAGTCGTGTAGGATTTCCGTTTTCCTACCAGGGGAGTGTGAGGGATTCGAAAAAATAGTGGGAGTTACATTTGTTCTAAAAGACCTTAAAACAGATTAATGATCAAGTACAAAAGTCTAATTAGAATCTTTACTCTCTGCAGATACAATGTCAGCTTCAAACCCTTTGACCCGTATTCTTGAGACCAACCGACTGACTGGAACTAATTACAAAGACTGGCTTAGAAACCTCAAAATTATTTTGGACTGTGAGAAAATAGGCTACATACTCGATTCAGATATCCCCACACTACCAACACGTCCTACTGATGTTCAGCGTCAGATGCATCAAAAGTGGATGGATGATGACATTAGAGTTAAATGCTATATGATGGCATCCATGTCCAATGAACTCCAATGCTAGCATGAGAATCTCAAGACTGCTAGGGATATACTAGCACACCTGCAAGAGTTGTATGGTGAGCAGAGTCGCACAGCTCGTTTTGAAATATCCAAGAGACTCTTCAAGACAAAGATGCGCGAAGGGCAGTCTGTCCATGATCATGGTCTGACTATGATCAAGGACCTAGAGGAGCTTGAGAAGCTCGGAATGAACATGCACAAGGAATTGCAAGTGGATTTGATCCTACAGTCACTTCCTGATTCATTTGGTCAGTTTATAGTAAACTACCACATGAATAAGATTGAATGCACTAAGACTGAACTGATCAACATGTTGGTAACTGCTGAGGAAGCCTTGAAAAGTTCAAGGGGCAATGTCCTTGCTGCTGAGTTAACTTCTGGTTCCAAGAGAAAGTCTACTTGGAAGAAAAAGAAGCCTGCTAAGAAGCAGAAGAAAGACAAGAAGCCAAAGAAGGAAGTTCAAAAGAAAAGGGCCAATGACAAAGGAAAATGTTTCCACTGCAATGTCGACGGCCACTGGAAGAGAAACTGTCCTTCATACCTCGAGAGCCTGAAGAACAAGAAAGGTGACACACCTTCAGAAGGTATAGACTTGCTCATAATTGAAACTAATCTAACGGTTTCTTCTACATCTTGTTGGGTTATAGATTCTGGTTCTAGTGCTCATTTGTGCACTACCATGCAGGGTCTAAAGGAAAGTAGAAGGCTGGCGGAAGGTGCGGTAACCCTTCGGGTTGGTAACGGGGCAAAAGTTGCTGTTGTGGCTGTGGGCACCTATCATCTGCGACTACCGTCTGGTTTTAGTTTATTGCTTAGAGACTGCTATTATGTACCTGCTGCTAGCAGAAATTTGATTTCTGTTTCATGTCTAGCATAGGAAGGTCATGTTTTTACTTTTGACAAAGACTGCTGTTCTATTTATTTCAGAAATAAAATAGTTGCACGTGGTTTTATGATCGACAGTCTCTATCATTTACATATGGATGTATCTGTGAATGTTACCGAGCAAGAAGTGAGTGCCAAAGGATCCAAAAGATCCAGAGATGAGATAAACCAAAAATATTTGTGGCACCTCAGGCTTGGCCATATTAGAGAGGACAGAATGAACAAAATGGATAAAGATGGGCTTCTAGGCTCATTGACTTCCGAGTCATATCCAGTTTGCGAGTCCTGTCTTCAAGGAAAAATGGCCAGATTGCCCTTTATAGGACATGGGGAGAGGACCACTGAAATACTTACCCTAGTACATACAGATGTATGTGGCCCATTCGATGTGCTAGCCAGGGGACGGTATTCGTACTTCATTACCTTTACCGATGATTATTCACGGTATGGGTATGTGTATCTTATGAGACACAAGTCTGAATCTTTTGAAAAGTTCAAAAAGTTCAAGAATGAAGTAGAAAAACAAACTGGAAAAACCCTTAAGGCTCTTCGATCAGATCGAGGAGGAGAATACCTTAGTGGAGAATTTCGGAAGTATCTCAAGGACAATGGCATAGTCTCACAATGGACTCCTCCGGGTATACCTCAACTCAACGGGGTGTCAGAGAGGAGGAATCGGACCCTATTGGATATGGTCAGGTCCATGATGAGCTTCACTGATTTACCTATGTTCCTTTGGGGAGATGCCTTACTCACAGCGATTTATTTACTGAATAGGGTTCCCTCTAAATCCGTTCCTACCACACCGTATGAGATATGGCATGGGAAGAAATCAAGTCTTGGTCATCTCAAGATTTGGGGATGTCCGGACCACGTTAAGAGACTACAGGCAGATAAGTTAGAGGCTAGGACCATAAGTGCTCGTTTTATAGGATATCCTAAAGAGTCATTAGGATACAATTTTTACATCTCAGAGGATCACAATGTGTTTGTGAGCCGTCATGCCATCTTCTTGGAAAATCAGTTTATCCTTGACAGAGGCAGTGGGAGGAAAATTGAGCTTGAAGAGAAAGTCTCTGAAAAGAAACGAGTCATGGATCCTATCGAACCCATTCATACAGAGCCAGTACACAATGTCCCTCGACCACCTCGTAGATCTAGTAGGGTCTTCCATCCTCCCGATAGATACTTAGGTATACTAGAAGAGGATACCGAGGAAAAGTTCCTAGTGGGAGATAGGGATCATACACAAGATCCCAAAACCTACGATGAGGCGATATCTGATATCGATTCCGAGAAATGGCTGGAAGCCATGAAGTCAGAGTTAGACTCCATGCATTCCAACCAAGTCTGGACCTTAGTAGTTCCACCAGAAGGTATTGTACCTATTGGATGTAAATGGATCTACAAAAGAAAAATAGGTTCGGATGGAAAGGTAGAGACCTTTAAGGCAAGGCTGGTGGCGAAAGGGTATAGTCAACGCGAAGGCATTGACTATCAGGAGACCTTTTCACCTGTAGCCATGCTGAAATCCATCCGAACATTGCTTGCCATTGCAGCATTTCATGATTATGAAATCTGGCAGATGGATGTGAAAACTGCTTTCCTGAATGGATATCTTGATGAAGATATCTATATGGAACAGCCTCTGGGTTTCACTTCCAGTGATGGAGATCACAAGGTCTGCAAGCTGCAAAGGTCCATTTATGGACTAAAGCAAGCATCTCGGAGTTAGAACACTCATTTCGATGACGCAATCAAAACGTTTGATTTCATCAAAAACGAAGAGGAACCGTGTGTTTACAAAAAGATTAGTGGGAGCGCTGTCGTATTTCTCGTACTGTACGTGGACGACATCCTACTGATAGGGAATGATATTCCCATGATAACCTCGGTCAAGGTCTGGTTGTCAAAAGAATTCTCCATGAAAGACCTTGGGGAAGCATCCTATATTTTGGGAATAAAGGTCTATAGAGATAGATCTAAAAGGATGCTTGGCCTATCACAGAAAATGTATATAGAGGAAGTGCTGAAGAGGTTCAGCATGGAAAACTCCAAGAGGGGTCTCTTACTCCTAAGGCATGGAATTCATCTCTCCAAGAAAATGTGCCTCAACACATCTGAAGAGATTCAACGCATGAGCAAGATACCCTATGCATCGGCAATAGGGAGCCTCATGTATGCCATGCTATGTACACGACCTGATATAGCTCTTGCTGTGAGTGTCACAAGCAGATATCAGTCAAATCCAGGTGAAGAACACTGGACAGCTGTGAAGAATATTCTTAAGTACTTGAGAAGAACTAAAGATTTATTCTTAGTCTTTGGAGGATCATCAGAGTTAAAGGTAGAAGGATACACAGATTCAGACTTCATGACTCATGTCGATGATAGGAAGTCAACATCTCGATATGTGTTCTTGTGCAATGGTGGTACGGTAAATTGGAAGAGTTCTAAACAACCGATCATTGCTGATTCTACTATGGAAGCTGAACACATCGCCGCCTCTGAAGCTGCTAAGGAAGGCTTCTGGTTCAAGAAATTTATTGCGGAATTAGATGTAATGTCATCAGATGCCATAACACTCTACTGCGATAATAATGGCGCCATAGCTCTTGCTAAGGAGCCAAGGTCTCATCAGAAGTCCAAGCATATAGAGCGGGGCTTCCATCTCATACGCGACTATGTTGAGAAGAAATATGTAGAGGTGCAGAGAGTAGACTCCGCGGATAACGTGGCAGACCCGTTCACTAAACAGCTAAGTCAGCAGAAGACTGAAGCCCACCTTGAGAAGATGGAGCTTAGATATATGACTGATTGGCTTTAGTGCAAGTGGGAGATTGTTAGATGTATGCCCTAGAAGCCAATCTGGCTGACACATTGTTAATTCTAGGGACATAATTTTGTACTTGACTATTTATTATTGAATAAATAAAAGGCATCTTTTCATTCATATTATTTATGTGTCTATGAATCGTCCAAGAAATTAATAAGATGATGATGCATATTCTCAAGAGTTGAGAATTTAAGCCATGTATCATTGGTGATTAATTTCTAAATGCTCCTGATCAATGGATCATCACGAGGACGGTGATCGATCCGATCAGTGCACAGATCACTTTCCTTCTGGATGGACGAGACTTGAGTCCACAGTGTAGGGACACTGAAGTGATAGTGCAGGTGCTTGTTAGAGAACAAGGGTACTGAGTGTGACCAAGACAAGAAGTCACTTGGATGTCTATCCACTCGTCAGTGACTTGCTTGATGTTGCAGTAGTGTGACTGGTCCTTTGACCTGCGGTGCTTCGGCTACTCACAGTGAGGTTATTGTAGTTTGACTGCACACATACATGGTCTCTAGCCATATGGGTCCATGCAGTGTAGATTGGCTGCAGTAAGTTCACTGTAGGAGTAGGGTATGCACCTATAAGGAATCTATCGACCTTGATAGATAAGGAGAGATCCTATGTGATTTATAAGACTGAGTTCGTAAGACCTCGGCCGGGGCAGTATGCACAGTGGAGAAAGAGTTTTCCACTCTCGAACTTAAGTCGAATAAATCTTCACATATGACAGACGATGGGGTTTGACGAGTTGTCCATGACCTCCGTCTTGTAGGGATCCACGATAGTAGGACTGTATCACATGATAACTGCACCTAGAGGTTCATCATTCTATTCTACTGGGTAGCCACTACATGCTGCTAGGTGTCACTGGTGGATGGTGGGACTCACAGGGATTATCTTGATGATCGATAAAACCTAATGAGTAGAGTTGGAATCGTTCCAAACCATTGAAAGGAGTTTTCAATGATATTATGATAGAGATCATAATATATCTCACTACCAGTCAGAGTAGAACCTATGGGGTCACACACACTAGAAGTATTGACCGATCCGATGGTTGAAAAGTGATTATGAATCATGAGTAATCAATTCGATTGATAAATAAGTTGAAGAAGGAACAATGGGAATTAATTAATTAGACTTGAAACAAGAGTCCTACTTCGAGTAGGATTCCTAGAGTCCTAATTGGATTAGGACTGGGAATCCTAGTTGGAGTAGGACTGGGATTCCTACTTGGGGTAGGATTCCTACAATCCTAATTAGATTAGGATTTTGAATTCATCTTTGGATTCCTACTTAGAATAGGATTCCTAGAAATCCTAATTGGATTAGGACTTCGGATTCAAATAGAGTCCTAATTGGATTAGGACTAAAATTAAATATGTCCTAATTTGGATTAGGGTTTCTTAAGTCACAATTAATTATTAATCTAATCAATAAGACTCCTAATTGGATTAGGATTGAAGAGTTCAATTGAGTCAAAATTGATTGAAGTTCTAATTGGATTAGGACTTACCTAGATTGGATGCAAATTGGTTCACCCATGGGCTAAGCCTAATTGGATTAGGGCTTGACCACATTAGGGCATCCTAATCCTTACTTAATAAGGATTAGGGCAACCATGAAGGAGGGGCACACGCCCCTCCTCCTTTCCTTGGCTTGGGGCGGCAACACAAGAGGGGCCGGCTCCCCTCTTGGAAGGTGATCAAGGGCTCCTAATTTGTAGGAGCCCTTCATGCCTTTAAAAGGGGACTTGTGGGCGGCACCTAGGGCATAGAAGAAGTCCTCTTCCTCCTAGCCGTGAGCCTCCTCTCCTCCTCTTGTTTCAGCCACAAGCAAAGGGAAAAGCCAAGAGGTGTCTTGGCGGCATCCTCTTCCTCCCTTCCTTCATCCAACGCAAGGAAGAAAAGAAGGCTGCGTGGGGATTCTTCTTCTTCCTCTTCTTCATCCTTCTTCTTCCTCCTCTCAAGCACATTCAAGAGTTGAAAGAAAGAGAGGAGATCAGCCATCAAAAGTTATCTCTGCAAGAGAGCTAGCACCCCGGTGAGATAGAGAGCTTGGATCGGATCCTGCTTCGTGGGGATACCCGTAGAGGCCGGGCACTTGAACGGCTTCAAGTGAACCTTCATCCAAAACCATGATCATCAGTTTGCGGTGATCATCTACCCGCACAAGGTGAAGATCTGATCTTCCTAAAGGTTTAAAAAGTTTTTAATTCTTGCCTAACTACGAACGGTTCATGAAACAACGTTCATGCGATGAACGCCGATCCCGCACATGCCTCTTCCGCTGCCATCTGATTTTTTTGAAATATCAGCGGCATGGGCGGGTTCCCAACAAGCAACTGGTGAAAAAGTTTCATCATAGTCAATTCTTTGCTTTTGCCTGAAACCTTTTGCCACCAATCTAGCCTTGTAGGTTTCTACTTGGTCATCTGCTCCAATCTTCTTCTTATAGACCCATTTGCAACCTATAGAGTTTAAACCTTCTGGTGCATCAACCAAAGTCCATACTTGGTTGGCATACATAGAGTCTATTTCGAATTTCATAGCTTCTAACCATTTGTTAGAGTCATTACTCATGATAGCTTCTGAATAGGTCAGAGGATTATCATTTTCAACGATGTGGGCTTCATCATTCTCAATAATAAACCCGTACCTCTTAGGTGCATTTCGCACTCTATCCGACCTTTGGAGAGGAGATGTGTATTGTGGTTGTACTTCATCAATGGGTACATCTGGTTGAGGAATATCTTGTGTATCTATTTGTAGGTCTTGAACTTCTTCAAGTTCAATTCTTCTATCCTTG
The DNA here is from genome assembly GCF_009389715.1 of Phoenix dactylifera. Classification (NCBI taxonomy): domain Eukaryota; kingdom Viridiplantae; phylum Streptophyta; class Magnoliopsida; order Arecales; family Arecaceae; genus Phoenix; species Phoenix dactylifera. Next base: position 27,534,529 of record NC_052395.1, read on the forward strand.
CCTTTTTCTAAGATAAACTCTTTCTCTAAGAAAGTGGCATGTCTACCTACAAAGATCTTTTGTTCGGTAGGATGATAGAAGATGTATCCTATACTATCTTTAGGATAACCTACAAAAATACATTTATCTGATCTAGCACTTAGCTTATGTCCAAAAATTTTTTTGACATAAGCTTTACAGCCCCATATCTTAAGATACTTAAGATTAGGCTTCTTTTCTCTCCATATCTCATATGGAGTACTAGATACAGATTTTGATGGTACCCTATTTAATACAAGTGCAGCAGTTTCTAGGGCAAAACCCCAGAAGAAAATAGGAAAATCTGTAAAGCACATCATGGACCGTACCATATCTAATAGAGTACGATTCCTCCGTTCGGCTACACCATTTAATTGTGGCGTATACGGAGGTGTCCATTCAGAGAGAATGCTTTTCTTTAAGATGATTTAAAAACTCACTAGAAAGGTATTCACCTTCTCGATCAGATCGAAGAATTTTAATATACTTTTCAGTTTGTTTTTCAACCATAATTTGATACTCTTTAAATTTATCAAAGGCTTCGGATTTATGTTTCATAAGATACACATATCCGAACCTTGATAAATCATCAGTAAATGTGATGAAATAAGAGTATCCACCTCTAGCAGGAGTTGTCATAGGACCACATACATCTGTATGCACAAGTCCTAATAACTCTCTTGCCCTTTCTCCATGTCCAATGAATGGAGACTTAGTCATTTTACCCATAAGACAAGATTCACAAGTTCCTAATGATTTATAATCATAAGGATCAAAGAACTCTTCTTTGTACAACTTGTTGATTCTTGATTCGCTTATGTGACCAAGTTGGCAATGCTAAAGAAGGGTGTTATTTACTTATTCTCTCTTTTTTTTATTGCTTTTATCAATATGAAAGACATTGTCATTAAGTAATAGAACAAGAAGACCATTTTTCATAATGCCATTGCAATAGACTTTATTAGAAAAAGAAATTGAGCAACCATTGCTCTTTACATTAATTTCATATCCTTTCTTTAACAACAAAGGAATGAAAATTACATTTCTAATAATTTTGGGCATATAATAACAATCTTCTAATTCCAAGAGCTCTTCCGAAGGCAATTCCAAATGGTAGCTTCCAACAGCTTCAGCCTGGATGGACTCTCCTCCAGCACCATACAGCTTGAAGTCACCTTTCTTCAAAATTCTAATTTTCTGTATTCCATTCAAAGATTTGCAAATATGAGAACCACAACCGGTATCCAATACCCATAAATTTGAATTTGAAGAACTTAATGATAAGTTGGCATGTAACATAAACATACCTTTCGATGCAACTCTTGCATCGGTTTTCATACTTGCAAGAAAACTCTTGCAATTTCTTTTCCAGTGGCCAGCTTTACCGCAATGGAAACAGGTACTTGATCTGGAGTTTTTCTTTCCTTTCTTCTTTTTGATGCTACTCTTAGGGTTCAATCTTTTCTTAGAACCCTTATTTTCCAATTTCCTCTTAGAGGTGCCATCTATAAGAAGGAGTGGACATTTATCCTTCTTAATATGGCCTTCAGCTATTTTGAGCATATTTAACAGCTCAGGCAGGGAGGTATTCAGCTTGTTCATGTGAAAGTTCACAACAAATTGAGAGAATGAATCAGGCAGTGATTATAGGATCAAATCCTGACTGAGCTTACTATCCATAGCAAAACCTAATTGACTTAATCTGGTGATTAAGTCTATAACCATAAGAACATGGTTTTGCACTGGAGTTCCTTCATTCATTCTAGCACGGAACAACTGCTTAGATATCTCATACCTAGCAGTCCTACTTTGTTCTCCATACAACTCTTTTAAATTGAGAAGTATGGATTGAGTGTCCATGTTTTCATGTTGTGTAATAACCCAGGATCTCACCCAAAATGGCTAGTCGGAAGTTATTATTTGGGTTCCTTGATCCTGTATAAGTACCCAAAATCTACCCAGCGAATAACAGATGTGGGACTAAACACACACCCGCACGGATCCTTACATACTTCCCCCGTTCAAGTTCTGACGTCCTCGTCAGACTAAGGGTTCATATTTATTTGAATCTAATCATAAACACCACGATTGACCCGTGGTTAGCCCTAATGGATCCGGGCTGCAGTGTCCCCCAGTCCACATAGGTTATGGGCTGGGTCCGCTCTGATACCATTTGTAACAACCCAGGATCTCACCCAAAATGGCTAGTCGGAAGTTATTATTTGGGTTCCTTGATCCTGTATAAGTACCCAAGATCTACCCAGCGAATAACCGATGTGAGACTAAATACATGCCCGCATGGATCCTTACATACTTCCCCCGTTCAAGTCCTGACGTCCTCATCAGACTAAGGGTTTAAATTCATTCAAATCTAATAACAAACACCACGATCAGCCCATAGTCAGCTCCAATAGATCCGTGCTGCAGTGTCCTCTAGTCCACATAGGTTATAGGCCGGGTCCGCTCTGATACCATTTGTAACAATCCAGGACCTTATCCAAAATGGCTAGCCGGAAGGTATTATTTGGGTTTCTTGATCCTGTATAAGTACCCAAGATCTATCTAGTGAATAACCGATGTGGGACTAAACACACGCCCGCACAGGTCCTCACATACTCTCCCCGTTCAAGCCCTGACGTCCTCGTCAGGCTAAGAGTTCAAATCCATTCAAATCTAATCACAAACACCACGATTGGTCCGTGGTCAACCCCAATGATCCGTGCTACAGTGTCCCCTAGTTCACATAAGTTATGGGCCGGGTCCGCTCTGATACCATTTGTAACAACCCAGGACCTCACCCAAAATGGCTAGCTGGAAGGTATTATTTGGGTTCCTTGATCCTGTATAAATACCTAAGATCTACCCAGCGAATAACCAATGTGGGACTAAACACGCGCCCGCACGGGTCCTCACATGTTGCCTCTGTAATTTATTGCTCATAGAGGCAAGTATGATACATTTGACAGTCAAACTGTCATTTTTCCACATCTTATGTGTGGCAACCTCCTCATCTGTAGCATCATCCCCTAGATCTCCAAGATCAGGGGTTTCAAGAATATAAGAAAATTTTCCTGTATAAGTACTATTTTTAAATTTCTCAACCAGTCCACATAGTTAGGACCGGTCAACTTGTTGGCATCTAGGATGCCTCTTAGTGATAGTGAAGATGCCATTAATGATTCTACATAAGTAAGAACAAAACTAACATAAGCAGACCAATCATGATGACACATATGCAATTAGACTAGGACTTTATCTAATTGTTGCTCCTACTATTTTTATCGAATATCATAGCCCTCTCCTATGATAAACGAGGAAATCTAATTTTTCTTAGTAGGGTTGAGATTCCAATTCATCATAAAAGCCTTGTGGTTACATAACAAACCCTTATGAGTTCAAAGGTAGGAAACTCTTTCCAATTGCATCTCATGCAATTCTCAACTTTATCTTTTTCTTTTAAAACATTTATAGCCTTGTGGTTGCACAACAAACTATAATATTTTAGTTAAGTCAGATCCTTCATTTCCATATAGTCATATTCGAATAATATTGCTCTTGTGGTTGTTGGGAACCCGCCCATGCCGCTGATATTTCAAAAATTTTTCAGATGGCAGCGCAATCGGCATGCACGGGTTCGACGTTCATCGCATGAACGTTGTTTCGAGACCTTTCGTAATTAGGTAAGAATTAAAACTTTTAAAACTATTAGGAAGATCAAATCTTCACCTTGCGCGGGTAGATGATCACCGCAAATCTGAATTCGTGGTTTTGGAAGAGGGTTCGCTTGAAGCCGTTCAAACGTCCGGCCTCTACGGGTATCCACACGAAGCAGGATCCGATCCAAGCTCTCTATCTCACCGGGGTGCTAGCTCCCTTGCAAAGATAGCTTTGATGGCTGATGTCCTCTCTTTCAATCAACTCTTGATTGCACTAGAGAGGAGAAAGAAGAAGGATCTTGAAGAAGAAGAAGAAGATCAAATCCCTTCGCAGCCTTCTTCTCTTCACACGCGCTGAAGCCAAGGAAGAAGACCAAGAGGAGGGAGACGCCTCCTCTTCTTTTCCTTTGCTGATGGCGGCTGAACCAAGGGTGGAGAGGGAGAGGGTGGCCACGGCTTGGAGGAAGAGGGCTCTTCTACCTTGGGGCCGGCCCTAGTCCTCCTTTTATAAGGAGTGGAGCTCCTAACAATTAGGAGCTCCAAGACAATCTTCCAAAGAGGGAAGGGGGGCGCCGGCCCCTCTCTTCATGCCGCACACGAGGAGGAGGGGCGTGATCCCTCCTTCTTGTGTTGCCCTAATCCTCTTCCAAAGAGGATTGGGTGCCTCTCTTATGGTTAAGTCCTAATCTAATTAGGATTGACCATATTGGGTTCAATCTACGCTAGTCCTAATCCAATTAGGACTTGAATGAACCATGACTCAATTGAACTCTTCAATCCTAATCCAATTAGGAGTCATGTTGATTCATTAGATTATTAATTAATTTAGACTTAAGGAATCCTAATCCAATTAGGATTTGTTTAATTTTAGTCCTAATCCAATTAGGACTCCATTTGAATCCGAAGTCCTAATCCAATTAGGATTTCTAGGAATCCTACTCCAAGTAGGAATCCAATTCAAAATTCCTAATCTCATTAGGATTGTTGGAATCCTATTCCAAATAGGAATCCCAGTCCTACTCCAACTAGGATTCCTAGTCCTAATCCAATTAGGACTCTAGGAATCCTACCCGAAGTAGGATTTGTGTTTAAGTCCAATTAATTAATTCCCTTTGTTCCTTCTTCAACTTCTTATCAATCAAATTGATTTCTTGTGATTCCTAATCACGATTTCAACCATCGGATCGGTCAATACTTCTAGTGTGTGTGACCCCATAGGTTCTATTCTGACTGGTAGTGAGATATATTGTGATCTCTATCACTATATCATTGAAAACTCCTTTCAATGGGTTGGAACGATTCCAACTCAACTCATTAGGGTTTATCGATCATCAAGATAATCCCTATGAGTCCCACCATCCACCAGTGACACCTAGCAGCATGTAGTGGCTACCCAGCAGAATGGAATGATGAACCTCTAGGTGCAGTTAACATGTGATACAGTCCTACTATCGTGGATCCCTACAGGACGGAGGTCATGGACAACTCGTCAAACCCCATCGTCTGTCATATGTCAAGATTTGTTCGACTTGAGTTCGATAGTGGAAAACTCTTTTTCACTTTATATTACTGCCCTGGCCAAGGTCTTAGAACTCAGTCTAACAAATCACATAGGATCACTCCTTTTTTATCAAGGTCGATAGATTCCTTATAGGTGCATACCCTACTCCTACAGTGAACCTACTGCAGCCAATCTACACTGCATGGACCCATATGGCTAGAGACCATGTATGTGTGCAGTCAAACTACAATAACCTCACTGTGAGTAGCCGAAGCACCGCAGGTCAAAGGACCAGTCACACTACTGCAACATCAAGCAAGTCACTGACGAGTGGATAGACATCCAAGTGACTTCTTGTCTTGGTCACGCTCAGTACCCTTGTTCTCTAACAAGCACCTGCACTATCACTTCAGTGTCCCTACACTGTGGACTCAAGTCTCGTCCATCCAGAAGGAAAGTGATCTGTGCATTGATCGGATCGATCACCGTCCTCGTGATGATCCATTGATCAGGAGCATTTAGAAATTAATCACCAATGATACATGGCTCAAATTCTCAACTCTTGAGAATATGTATCATCATCTTATTAATTTCTTGGACGATTCATAGACACATAAACAATATGAATGAAAAGATGCCTTTTATTTATTCAATAATAAATAGTCAAGTACAAAATTATGTCCCTAGAATCAACAATGTGTCAGCCAAATTGGCTTCTAGGGCATACATCTAACAGTGGTTTCACAACAAAGCAACATATTAAAATATGCCATAAGCATCTCTGTGCACCAAGACAGTATAACATCAGTCCCCATTGCAAGCCTTGTGGTTGCACAACAAACTAGCATGGATCTTGACATAATAATGTCGAGGTATGAAGGAAGGATATCAATAGTATTTTATCAACATTAAGCTTTTCCATAATAGGCAATCAAATAATTGGCCAGATAAGCAGGTGAGAGGCTCCCCTTACTCAGAGAGTAAGGTCCTAATTAGAGAACCACCTTTATTACTTTCCTTAGACACCAATTAGATTAATTGTTCTAGAATGGGTCAGCTCAAAGTTTTTCAACACTATGACTTAATATAATTTTTATTGAGGGCTTACTGGTCTCATGCACATTCTATAATTGTAACATATTGAACATGTCTTTGTATATGCTACAACAAATTATATATCTTTCTTATAGCATATATAAATTATAACCAACTATCATGCATCATGGTTATCTCATATCATGTACAAATTATTACCAATTGATTAGATCAATTAACATGCTTCAACATATCTTCATATGAAAAATTCATATCATGACATTTTATTATATATCATATCATATATTGTTGCCCAGATAGACAACCCAAGAGGGGGGGTGAATTGGGTTTTAAAATAATTTTAACTATTAAAGCGTTTGTGGGTGACTAATTAATGCTTTTTACAAGATGATTAATTAGTTGCTGTGATGTATATGAAATGAGAGTAATGGTAAGAGACAAGCAATCACAAACACAAAGCTTTTATAGTGGTTCGGAGCTAACCCTTGCTCCTACGTCCACTCCCCAAGTCTCTCTTGGGAATTCACTATAACCCCTTGGATTACAGCCGGTTGTTTTCCAAGCTCACAACCAAACTTGTTGTTTTACGAGCTCACAATGAACTCGGTCGGTTTTCCCAGGCTCACCGACTAGAACCAACCCCGATTGTTTTCCCGGGATCACAATCGAACCCTTACACGTTGGTTTTACACTCGGCTCACCAACCAACCTCAATACTCTTGATTCAATGCCCCGATTGAACCAAGCAAAGACAAAGGTGTAGATAAAAGAGACAAACAGAAAAATACAGCTTCTCAAAAGCAGATAAATGGCAATATGAACAATAACGAAGTTAAAAGCCCTCAAACGCTTTTAAGTTGGAGAAGAGGAAGGGCTTCTTGAACTTCGGGTCTCCTCTTGAATGTGTAGTCGACTTGAATGCAGGAGAAGGCTCTTTCAATGTTGGGAAGAAGTAGGTGGATGCAGTTAATGCTGCTCTTCCCTCTTTTTCGTTGAAGAACAAGTTGCAGAGATTGAAAGCTCGATTACTTGGAGTGGAATGGTTGTTCTTTTTCTTGCTACAGTCCTCTGTGGCTATTTAAACCAACCCCCACGGAAACTAGCCGTTAGAGAGCTTTTTCTGCCCGTTCTGCACACTCTGTACAGTCTGACAATGTGTCCGTTGGTGGGTTGGAGTCGACTCGCGCGATCAGGAGTCGACTCGTCTGTAGCGGGAGTCGACTCATACTTTTCCGGAGTCGACTCTGCAACTATTCCAGATTTGAATTAAAGTTGCCTTCACGACTGGGAGTCGACTCGTCTTGACCCAGAGTCGACTCGCCAACTTCTGGAGCTGACTTGGCTTTCTCGGAGTCGGCTCATCCCATGAAGTCCGTGGACGTATTTTTGAATTTGGTCCACTCGAGTCAACTCGACTGTCCTGGGAGTCGACTCGGCGCTCAGAGCCCGAACTCCCTATCTTCTGTCTTTTGGCTCATCCAGTTTTGGAGTCGACTCGAGCTTCCTCGGAGTCGACTCGGCTCTCAGTTTCCGAAACTTGGTCTTCTGCCCTTTTGATGTGAAGCTGCCTTGGAGTCGACTCTAGCTGTCTGAGAGTCGACTCGAATCTCAGAGGCAGTAACTTGGTCTTCTGTCTTCTTTGTGGTCGCGGAGTCTCGGAGTCGACTCGCGTAATGCGGGAGTCGACTCGAATCTCAGAGTCCAGAATCTGCCCTCTGACTTTTTCTTTGTATTCCTCTTGGAGTCGACTCTTACTACCCTGGAGTCGACTCGGTGAACCTCGGAGTCGACTCGCACACTTCGGGAGTCGACTCGTTGACAGGTTCTGAGTTGAAGCTTTCTGTTCGTCTGTCTGTTCTCAGTCGGAGTCGACTCGTACTGATCCGGAGTCGACTCGAGCCCGTGCCAGTGAACTTGATACGCTTGGAGTCGACTCGTGATACTCTGGAGTCGACTCGAGTCTCAGACTTTGGCTCAAGCTGACTTCTTAACTTATCCAAAAATTATGAACCAAGTCTTGAGACACTTAGACAAGATTTTCACTGAAACACTTAATTGAATTCATTAGTAAACAAGAAATATACTCAAATGCTTTGAGCTCATCAAAATCAAATAGGGTTTTAATCAATCACTCCACAATCTCCCCCTTTTTGATGATGACAAAACATTGAGTATATGTAAAGTGAATTGCACAATAAACAATGAAATAAAATTCATAAATGAATTCAAATGTCTGGTAGTTCAATTTATCCAAGCTTGAAAGGAGTGAAACAATAAATTTCGGAGTTAAAGCTCCCCCTTTCATTTGGAATTATATAAGCCTTCATATCATGCAATCAATTGTTTGGCTTATATATATTTAATGATTTAGCTTTCTTAAATATTCAGATTCTCCCCCTCAAGATATGCATTCTACTTTGTTTTGATTCTTTGAATTTCCTTTTAATGCTTTGAAGTTTTTGAACTGAAATTTTGGTTTTTAGAGGGAAAATCTGTCAATTTGTTCTTGAGTAGGATTCAGCTAATCTCCGAATATCCCTTGAATAGATTCTGGAGATTACTCCATTAGGAGCCCCAAAAGAGAGATAATGAGCCTCGGGGTACCGAATCCACTTAGAACAAATTTGTGTGTTTTAAGAGTTTATCTTTTTATTGATTTCCATTAATTCCTTTTACATATTTTATGCATATTTTTCTTCCTTTTACATATTTCTCCCCCTTTTTGTCATCATACCAAAAAGGAGGTAAACAGAACACACAATCAAACATAGATCAAAAGGCACATTATTGAAAAAAAATGCGGCTACTCATTGTATTAATTTGTATGTAAGTACATTTCAGAATACAATAAGTAACGTAAAGCAATACATGTCAAAGCAAAATACAAAAAGTAGCTACGGTCTCCTCGAGGATGTAGGTCCTCCTCTCGAGGATGTATCTCCTCCTCTCGAGGATGTGACTCCTCCTCTCGAGGATGTGGCTCCTCCTCTCGAGGATGTATCTCCTCGAGGCATGCGCTCCACGAGTGATTGGACCGCATTGGTCACGTTCTCTAGCTGGCGAATGATGGCCTGGATGGCCCTGCTCTGTGTCGTATCCAGCTCGAGTACTGACTTCTGCAGTCCGTCCAGCTTGTCGATGAGCACATTCGACAAGCGCTCGGCCCCTGCGGTGGTGGTGGACATGTCACGGCCGATGTCATCCCGCATCTGTCGAGTGGTGCTCGTGACCTCACTCATGCTGTGGAACTGGGCCTGTATCAAGGTCCTCATGTTGTATATCTCTTGCCGCACCTCAACCGTCATGTCTGTCACGGCTGTCAGGGAAGGGACCAATGCGGAAGATGTGGGCGCAGGAGAGGGAGTAGGCACCGCACCCCGGAGCTCCTGGAGCAGATCTCGGACTATCTCCTGCCGCAGCTCCCGGAGCTGCTCAGACGAGATCCGGACCTCCATAGGCTGAGTGGGTGGAGCTGAGGAGGAGGGTCCGGCGGAGGTGGTAGGAGCAGAAGTGGATGGAAAGTCTGGTACATCGGGAAAGTCAGAATCGGGCTCAGTACTGGGGGAAGGTCTGGTGGTCTGTGTGGTGATGGATGACTTCCTAACCCAGATCTCCTCTCTCTTCCGAAACCCCATCCTGTGTAGGGTCCCCGCTCGCATGCGATCTGTCCATCGCAATGCCTTAGAGGGTTCCCCCTCAGGAATGGGAATCTCGTACTCCCTAAACAGAAGAGTGAATATCATGCCGTATGGGAGGGTGAGCCTAGGTCTATCTAGGGGCTCACACATATACCTATAGATGAGTTTGGGGAAGTTGATTGGAGTGTCCTGAAGAATATAAAACATCAGAGCTAGGTCTCTCTCATTTACAAAATCAAATCTCCCTGTCTTAGGAAAGATGGACCTAGACAATATACTCAAGAGGATCCGCACCTCAATCGGTAGTGAGCTAGCGGATACCTCGTCTAGAGGTGACTGGGGTGGATGCCCTAGAACGGCCGTAAGGGCCTCAACCCTGTCCTCAGGGTGTGTGGGAGCCACCCCTACTTGTGGAAGGTGGAGGATGTGGGCAATGAGATCCTACGTGACGAACAGAGGGACACCGGCTACTGTACCCTCGATACCCCCATCTCCCCGATGGACGGTACCGTAAAACTCTCTAACAAGGCCAGGGTAAGTGGGGAGGTCTAATGTAAGGAAGAACTCTAAGCCCTGGACCCTAAGCCTATCACCTATGGTGAACCCTTCCCGGGAGAGATAGTCGAAGTCGACATATCTCCCGGTGGTGACGGCCTTCCCGGCCAATGGCCTCACGGGAACCGCCCTAGGCGGGGAACGAGCCGGAGGTGGTGGCCTCGCGGGATCGTGCCGCGCCTTGGAGCGCCGCTCGGGACCGGCCTCGGGTCGGGACCTCTTCCGGACTACGGTCTTACGCGGCATAATGACCTAAAATGGGAGGAAAACTTAATGAGCGGTGAAGAACCGACGGGAAAGTCTTGGGGACGACCGGGGACGACCTAGAAAGGGAGGAAAACCCTAAGGGACGGTGAAAGGTCGACGGAAAAGGGCTTGGAGATAATCGGGGACGACCTAGGAGTCGGCTCTAGGGCTTGTGAACAGTGGCGGCTGAGAAAGAAAGTATTTTTGAAACGACAAAGCTAGGGTTAAAAAGTCGGATCCCGACTGCGAGTCGACTCCACTGAGTCGCGAGTCGACTCGACCTCGAGTCGACTCCAGAATATGCGCGAGTCGACTCTTCGTATGCGCCACTAGACCTCGAGTCGACTCCCGACTATATGCGAGTCGACTCCCCCTCTGCTGCCATCTTTGCGAGTCGACTCCCGCAAATGCGCGAGTCGACTCCCCCTTAGGAGCCGACTCTAAAACTTACTCGAGTCGTCTCTAACTTTGGCACGCACCTAAAAATCATGCTTCGTTTGTGCCAAACGAGAGAAAATCACTAAATTAGGATCTGATTTGATGATCATTGAAGAGAAACTCTATTTTAACCACAAACTAATCATCAGAATCAATGAATCTAGTGGAAACTACCACTAGAATGGATCAATCACTCCTAATCCCCTCCTAAGCACGCTAAACCTCTCTTCACTTAGGGGTTTTGTAAAAATGTCTGCTAATTGATCATCAGTACAAACAAATTGGAGTGTCACATCACCATTCAATACATGATCTCTTATGAAGTGATGTCTTATCTCAATATGTTTAGTTCTTGAATGCTGAATTGGATTTTTAGTTAGATTAATGGCACTTGTATTATCACAATTAATGGAAATTTTATCTTGTTTAATGCCATAATCTTCTAGTTGTTGTTTAATCCACAAGATTTGAGCACAACAACTCCCGGCTGCAACATATTCAGCTTCAGCAGTAGATAATGCAACCGAGTTTTGTTTCTTGCTAAACCATGAGATAAGATTTTCTCCTAGAAATTGACACGACCCGCTGGTACTTTTTCTATCAAGCTTACATCCAGCGAAGTCTGAATCTGTGTATCCTATTAAGTTTAGGCTAGATTCTTTAGAGTACCATAGCCCTATATTCTTAGTTCCTATTAAATATTTAAAAATTCTCTTAACTGCAACTAGATGTGATTCTTTAGGATTAGCCTGATATCTAGCACACATGCAAACACTAAACATAATATCAGGTCTACTTGCAGTAAGATACAATAAGGATCCTATCATACCTCGATACAGTTTCTGATCTACAGATTTACCTGATTCATCTTGGTCTAATTTGCATGATGAACTCATGGGGGTGCTGATTGATTTGTTTCCCTCCATATCAAACTTCTTGAGCATCTCCTTGATATATTTGGCTTGATTGATGAAGATGCCTCCTTCAGATTGTTTGATTTGGAGTCCAAGGAAGTAAGTCAGTTCTCCCATCATGCTCATCTCAAATTCACTCTGCATCAAGTTAGCAAATTCTTCGCAGAGACGATTGTTAGTAGCACCGAAAATAATATCATCAACATAAATCTGTACTAACAGCATATCTTTGTTTTGCTTTTTCAGAAATAGGGTTGTATCTACATTTCCCCTAGAGAATTCATGTTCTAATAGGAATTTGCTAAGTCTCTCATACCATGCTCTAGGTGCTTGTTTTAAACCATAAAGTGCTTTGTTCAGTTTATATACATGATTAGGGTATTGATGATTTTCAAAACCAGGAGGTTGTTCTACATATACCTCCTCATTAATATACCCATTTAAAAATGCACTTTTTACATCCATTTGGAAAAGTTTGAAGTCCTTAGAGCATGCATATGCTAATAATAGTCTAATAGCCTCAAGTCTAGCTACAGGAGCAAAGGTTTCATCAAAATCTATACCTTCTTCTTGATTATAACCCTTTGCTACTAGTCTAGCCTTATTCCTTATAACAATTCTATTTTCATCAAGTTTATTTTTATAAATCCATTTCGTGCCTATAATAGGATATTCAGAAGGTCTCTCTATTAGATTCCATACCTTGTTTCTAGTAAATTGGTTTAATTCTTCTTGCATTGCATTTATCCAATTTACATCATTTTCGGCCTCTTCTATGTGTTTGGGCTCAAAGTGTGAGACAAAAGCTAGATGGTTATTTAAATTTCTAAGGGATGCTCTAGTCCTAACCGGTTGAGATGGATCATCTAGAATTAGTTCCTTAGGATGCCCGTGAGCATACCTCCAAGCTTTAGTTAGCCCATGATCCACAATAGCCTCTTGGCTTGATGATGCTCCTTCACTCAACTTTTGATTATCATCTTGTAATGCCATCTCATCTATCTTTTCTTCAAGAATTTCAACATCATCATCAAAATTAACTTTCTTACTAGAGGAGATGTCACTAGAGTCATCAAATACAACATGTATAGATTCTTCTATAACTAAGGTTCTTTTATTAAAGACTCTATAGGCTTTACTAGTTGTAGAGTAACCTAAGAATATTCCTTCATCCGATTTAGAGTCAAATTTACCTAGATTATCTTTCCCATTATTATGAACAAAACACCTACATCCAAAAACATGAAAGTAGTTTACCTTTGGTTTTCTGTTTTTTCAAAGTTCATAAGGTGTTTTCTTTATAATGGGTCTTAATAAAACTCTATTTAATATATGACAAGAAGTATTAATGGCTTCTCCCCAAAAGTATTTAGGGAGGTTACTTTCACACAGCATAGTTCTAGCCATTTTCTCTAGAGTTCTATTTTTCCTCTCCACAACTCCATTTTGTTGTGGTGTCCTAGGTGCAGAAAAATTATGAGTTATTCTCTTTTTACTACAAAACTCATTGAATAACTGATTTTCAAATTCGGTACCATGGTCACTTCTAATGGCTATTACTGAAGTATCTCTAGCATTGGTTACTTCCTTATGAAACTTTTTAAATACTGAAAAAGCTTGATCTTTATGTGCTAAGAACATAACCCAAGTGTACCTAGAATAATCATCTACAATAACTAGACCATATTTATTTCCACCTAGGCTTGTTGTTCTAGTTGGTCCGAATAGGTCCATGTGTAATAATTTTAGAGGTCTAGAGGTAGAGACACATTTTATGGATTTAAATGAGTTCCTAGATTGTTTGCCAAATTGACATGCTTCACATATTTTGTTCTTTTCAAATTTTAATTTTGGCAAACCTATCACGGAATCTCTTTTAACTAGTTTAGTTATTGTGTCCATGCTTGCATGACCTAACTTACGGTGCCATAACCAACTAGCATCATTATCTTTAGTTTCATTAACAACTAAACATTGGTTATGTTTTGCAAGATCTTCAAGGTCTACAACATATACATTTCTACGTCTAATTCCTTTAAAGACTAAACTATTGTCATTAGGGTTTGTTATAATGCATAGTGATGGTTTAAACATAACATCATACCCTTTATCACATAATTGACTAATGCTTAACAAGTTATGCTTAAGACCATCAACATATCTAACATTATCAATAAAAGTAGAAGGGGTGATTTGAACTTTACCAATACCAATGATGTGACCTTGGTTGTTGTCTCCAAAAGTCACAGCACCTCCCTTCTTAGCTTCAAGGGTGAAAAATTGATCCTTATCACCCGTCATGTGTCTTGAGCAGCCACTATCCAAATACCAACAGTTTTTGTTGACCTTGGCTGCAAGACACTCCTACACAAGCAAATCATGTCATCTTAGGTACCCAAGTTTTCTTGGGTCCTTCATGGTTAGTCAAGTTGGTTCCTTTTGGAACCCATACCCTTTTAATTTTCCTTTTTGTTTTACCTTTCCTAAAATTACACACATTTGCTTTATGACCTATAGTTCCACAACAAAAGCAGGTTATTTTCTTAATTTTACTTTCCCCAGCTTTAACAAAGAAGTTACTAAGAAGTTTTTGTTTATTTCTTGGTTGATATCCTAAACCCGCTTTATTAAATACTGCTCGTTGACTATTTAGTATCATATTCAATTTTTCTGAGCTATATGTAAATTTTTCAACTATGGGTTTGTATTTGTTAAGTTCTTTGGTTAGTGTTTGATTTTCTGCCTTTAGATCATTTAGTTCTTTTGTGAGATCCTTGTTTAAGATTTGTTTATGATTTTTAAGTTCTGAGAGTTCCTTAGTTAGTTTTTCATTATCTTTAGTTAAGGTATTAGTCTTTTGAGTTAAAAGTTGGTTGCTTGTCTTAAGTTCTATATTTTCTTTGGTGATTAAATCCTTATCCTTAACTAATTTATCGTATTTATGTAGGTATGATTGATTAGTTATTTTTAGTTCTTTATTCTTAAGATTTATTGCCTTATATTCTATCATTAATTCATTAAAAGCATCATAAAGTTCATCAAATGTAAAATCAAGTTGTGTTTCGGAAGTTACCTCATTTTCATTGGCCATGAAGCAGAAATTGGCCTTCTCTTCTTGTTCTTCATCCGATGATGAAGATGATGTGTCGGAGTCCGATAGGGTGGTGACAAGGGCTTTCTTCTTCTTGTACTTGCTGCCCTTCTTTAGTAAGGGACACTCAGCTCTGATGTGTCCCAGCTTTTTGCACTCATAGCACCCAATCCCCTCATTTTCCCTTTCCTTACCTTTGTCCTTGCGGTAGGAATTTGAGGGGCCTCTCCTTTGATGATAAGCCTTCTTGTGGTTGATGAATTTTTTGAACTTGCGCACAAGAAGTGCCTCGCCATCATCTTCCTCATGTTCTTCTCCTTCACTGCTGCTACTGCAAGATAATTCCTTGTTAGATGAAGTAGATTTCAGAGCTATTACCTTTTTCTTGTGGGAGGACTCTTCCTCGTTGTGTTGCTTCATGGTTAGCTCGTGCGTCATTAAGGATCCAAGAAGCTCCTCGAGTGGTAATTTGTTCAAGTCCTTGGCTTCTTGGATTGCCGTCACTTTAGCTTCCCACGACCTTGGTAGACACCAAAGGATTTTCCTGACAAGCTCACTGTTAGTATAGTTCTTGCCAAGGCTTTTTAGGCCATTGACAATGTCAGTAAACCTAGTGAACATGCTAGTGATTGTCTCATTAGAATCCATTTTAAATAGTTCATACTTATGAACCAATATATTAATTTTGGATTCTTTAACTTGATTTGTGCCCTCATGGGTCACTTCAAGTCTATCCCAGATCTCTTTTGCAGAGTTGCAAGTAGAGACCCTATTGAATTCATTTCTGTCTAAGGCACAGTAAAACACATTCATAGCTTTAGAATTTAGTTGTGCCTTTCTCATGTCATGTTCATCCCAATCCTTTTCTAATTTGGGTACCGTGATACCCTCTACATATGTGGATGGGATGTATGGGCCATTTACTACAATGGTCCACATCTCATAGTCTTGGGCTTGGATGAATATTCTCATCCTAGCCTTCCAGTATGAGTAGTCGGATCCATTAAAGAAAGGGGGTCTTTGGGTGGACTGACCCTCAATGTGGGAAGATCCAAATGGGGTTGTCATTTTGATCTTTTAACTCTTGGGTGGAAGAGTTTAGGCTCTGATACCACTTGTTGCCCAGATAGACAACCCAAGAGGGGGGTGAATTGGGTTTTAAAATAATTTTAACTATTAAAGCGTTTGTGGGTGACTAATTAATGCTTTTTACAAGGTGATTATTAGTTGCTGTGATGTGTATGAAATGAGAGTAATGGTAAGAGACAAGCAATCACAAACACAAAGCTTTTATAGTGGTTCGGAGCTAACCCTTGCTCCTACGTCCACTCCCCAAGTCTCTCTTGGGAATTCACTATAACCCCTTGGATTACAGCCGGTTGTTTTCCAAGCTCACAACCAAACTTGTTGTTTTACGAGCTCACAACGAACTCGGTCGGTTTTTCCAGGCTCACCGACTAGAACCAACCCCGATTGTTTTTTCGGGATCACAATCGAACCCTTACACGTTGGTTTTACACTCGGCTCACCAACCAACCTCAATACTCTTGATTCAATGCCCCGATTGAACCAAGCAAAGACAAAGGTGTAGATAAAAGAGACAAACAGAAAAATACAGCTTCTCAAAAGCAGATAAATGGCAATATGAACAATAACGAAGTTAAGAGCCCTCAAACGCTTTTAAGTTGGAGAAGAGGAAGGGCTTCTTGAACTTCGGGTCTCCTCTTGAATGTGTAGTCGACTTGAATGCAGGAGAAGGCTCTTTCAATGTTGGGAAGAAGTAGGTGGATGCAGTTAATGCTGCTCTTCCCTCTTTTTCGTTGAAGAACAAGTTGCAGAGATTGAAAGCTCGATTACTTGGAGTGGAATGGTTGTTCTTTTTCTTGCTACAGTCCTCTGTGGCTATTTAAACCAACCCCCACGGAAACTAGCCGTTAGAGAGCTTTTTCTGCCCGTTCTGCACACTCTGTACAGTCTGACAATGTGTCCGTTGGTGGGTTGGAGTCGACTCGCGCGATCAGGAGTCGACTCGTCTGTAGCGGGAGTCGACTCATACTTTTCCGGAGTCGACTCTGCAACTGTTCCAGATTTGAATTAAGTTGCCTTCACGACTGGGAGTCGACTCGTCTTGACCTAGAGTCGACTCGCCAACTTCTGGAGCTGACTTGGCTTTCTCGGAGTCGGCTCATCCCATGAAGTCCGTGGACGTATTTTTGAATTTGGTCCACTCGAGTCGACTCGACTGTCCTGGGAGTCGACTCGGCGCTCAGAGCCCGAACTCCCTATCTTCTGTCTTTTGGCTCGTCCAGTCTTGGAGTCGACTCGAGCTTCCTCGGAGTCGACTCGGCTCTCAGTTTCCGAAACTTGGTCTTCTGCCCTTTTGATGTGAAGCTGCCTTGGAGTCGACTCTAGCTGTCTGGGAGTCGACTCGAATCTCAGAGGCAGTAACTTGGTCTTCTGTCTTCTTTGTGGTCGCGGAGTCTCGGAGTCGACTCGCGTAATGCGGGAGTCGACTCGAATCTCAGAGTCCAGAATCTGCCCTCTGACTTTTTCTTTGTATTCCTCTTGGAGTCGACTCTTACTACCCTGGAGTCGACTCGGTGAACCTCGGAGTCGACTCGCACACTTCGGGAGTCGACTCGTTGACAGGTTCTGAGTTGAAGCTTTCTGTTCGTCTGTCTGTTCTCAGTCGGAGTCGACTCGTACTGATCCGGAGTCGACTCAAGCTCGTGCCAGTGAACTTGATATGCTTGGAGTCGACTCGTGATACTCTGGAGTCGACTCGAGTCTCAGACTTTGGTTCAAGCTGACTTCTTAACTTATCTAAAAATTATGAACCAAGTCTTGAGACACTTAGACAAGATTTTCACTGAAACACTTAATTGAATTCATTAGTAAACAAGAAATATACTCAAATGCTTTGAGCTCATCAAAATCAAATAGGGTTTTAATCAATCACTCCACATATATAAATCATATAATTCAGCATTCCTCTAAACATATGACAATACTATCTCATAGTAATTTTAACAATCATGCATCATGCATAATCACTTGATTGAACCAATTAAGGATGGCTCTGATACCACTGAAGGGTTCTAGCATGTCATAATTGGGCAGCGGAAGCTAGGGATTTAAAAATTTCTTAATAAAGTCCCTTAACATGAAACCCTTATAAGCCAAGATCACCTTAATGGTAACAATCAAATAATATATAAATATAAATGTAGGAATAGAAGAATACCTCTAACGCTCATCCAATATGAATGATCTTCACGAGGCGTCCAAGTGTCCGCCCTCCAATGGTGATCCACACGAAAACTTGATTCAAGTCTTAAGCTCCAAAGACTTTGATCCTTAATGCAGAATTCTTCTAAAGAACTTTAATGGCTTGCTTTCCTTCCTGTTGCCCAAGGTGACAACCCAAAAGGTGGGGTGAATTGGATTTTCTAAAAATTATGTTCCCTTTTGAATTGAATGCAGCGGAATGATAAGATGTTATTTACTTAAGCTCTAGGCAATTACAAGTAAAGCAGTGGAAAATTAAGCTAGAGCAATTATATTATGGCTTTAGGGTGCAATTGATCTAAAATCAACTTATAGTTGTATGATCAATTTTAATCTATGTGAATGGTAAGAATGGAGTGGAAGCTAAGCAAGTTCTAAACAATCACTTATAAATCAATTGGAAACAAAGCTAAAGATATTACACAATCAAGTATGAATGTAAGGCATGAAACATAAGAGATAAGGCATCACAAACACAAAGATGTATAGTGGTTCGGTGCACCCCAGCACCTATGTCCACTTCCCAAGATCTCTTGAAAATTTTACTATAATCCCTTAGATTACAGCCGGTTGTTTTACAAGCTCACAACCTAACTTGTTGTTTTCACGAGATCACAACGAACTCTGTCGGTTTTCACATGCTCACCAACTAGAACCAACCGATTGTTTTTCGGGTTCACAATCAACCCAGTTGGTTTTTCCAAAGGCTCACCAACCACAACCTTACAACGATTGTTTTTCGGATTCACAATCAACCCAGTTGGTTTTTCCAAAGGCTCACCAACCACAACCTTACAACGTTGGTTTTATACTTGGCTCACCAACAAACCTTAACCCCTTGATTCAATCCCTTGATTGAATCAAGTTACAAGATATTAGAACAAGAGTTTAAAACAAATACAAGCTTCTTAAATAAGCAGATATAACAATGTAAATAAATAGAGTAAAGAGAAGAAGCCTTCAAACAAGTTTTGTAGATGAAGGAACTCGGCTTCTTCTTTACTTGACCCTCTTCTGATTTCGCACGAGGTAAAGGATCACTGAGGCAGCACACAGTTGGAGAGAAAGCCTTGGGATTCACTCGGATGCTCTTCTTCACTCTCTTTTGCTTTGAATGGCCCTTTTGTACTTTTGGAAGGTTTCTCTAGAAATCCCTTTGAAATCTCTTCCCTATGTGTTCTCTCCCACTTCCTTAACTTCTCCCCTAGCTCTTCCCTTGATTTTATAGCTTTGGATGGCATGGGAACAAAGATCTAGCCGTTAGAGACAAAAATAGAGCCGTTGGAGTTGAGAAAAAACTATCCATTATGCCTCCCAGCGTGCTCGAGTCGACTCGGCTGAAGCAGGAGTCGACTCGACTGAAGCAGGAGTCGACTCGACTGGGAGTCGACTCGAGCACTGCAGCGCTGAAAATCAACTCTCTATCTTTTTGTCTGTTCTCAGTCGGAGTCGACTCGCAGAATCTTGGAGTCGACTCGAGCACTGTTCCTTGAAACTCCAGAGTGCCAGAGTCGACTCTGAACTTCCAGGAGTCGACTTGAGGACTATTCTTTTGAATCTTTCTTTGAATTTGCTCCTCCAATATCCTTTGAACTTGAAACTTGGGCCAATGAAGTGTAGCTTTCTTCCAACTTTTCTTGAGAGCTTTTGAGGCCTTCTTGTATTTTTCCAACTTGCTATGTTCCTTGCAAAACAAATTATCTTTCTTTTTGCAATACAAGTATTAGTAATTATACTTCAAGATTTTGTGATCATCAAAATTAATCTTTAAATCAATCTTTGGGTCATCACTTTCTTTCTATTTTTCTTTAACCTTTTAAAATCACTTCTAATTCTTTTGTCCTAAAGAAGACCACCTTGTCTTGGATTAGGACACCCTAGAAGCAATGCTAGAAAGAGACAAAGCCTTGTAAGAAGAAGGGATAAGGGAGAGAGAATGCGGTGGAGTTGGAATAATGAAACCCATGGAGCGCTAGCCTATTTATAATAGGCGTAGGGATGCATCTCCAAGGGACGCATGCCATCCACACATCCTCTCATGAAAGGGCATCATCTAAAAGGCCATATCAAATAAGAGGAGGCGCAGATCAAGTGAAGAGGTGTATCAAATGATATGTCCTTTCATGTGGTGCCATATTTTGACCAAGTCAACATCACATGCCAATCACATGTCCATCACGCCTCACCTCTTGATCTTTCATGATGATGATCCAAGGGCTCCAATGCAAGGCGCCATTCACTTGACCTATTATGTCTTCATCCAATGGTGGGATTAAGATCCAATGGTCAATTATGATAGCCATCCTCCAACCCAATCCAATTGGGTTAAACCAACTCTCCATTATGTCTTCATCCAACGGTAGATCAAGATCTAACGATCCAGATTGAATGATTTATCAAATCTAATCCAATTAGACTCAAACCAAGTCAATTAGGTGCCAACTCTTGGCTAACCCATATTAGAACATGATCTAATCAAATTAGATCAATTAAGAATTAGATTCGAATTCAATTCGAATCAGGAGCTAAGGTTTTGCAACACCTGCTAGGATGTCTATCTTGCAAACATGATCTAATCCAATTAGACCCTTGATAAGTTTTCTTGTATGTGACTCATTGGGTTCCATACTTAGCCAGCAATAGGTGTGAGTGCGAGTTGACCCAACTTGATTAGAACTCTTCTAATCGATTTAAGTCCAAACTGCGCGAACCCAAACTTAACAATTAGAATCCTTTCTAATTAGTGATCGAATTAAACTTTTTAATTCGATTAAACCTATAAGACAAGATTGACGTCTAGCAACGTGTCATGTCTACCCGAAAAATATGAAATTTGGTGGAAATACCAAAAATACCCTTCAGTGGCAAGTTACCGTGCAATTCAATCTTTCAATCAAACTGCATCCCGAATATGTATATGAGTATGAATATATGTCAAACTTAATTTCATATTCATATATACTTCTCAATCTTCTAATGATAATTCGAATAATGAAATATTAGAAACTCTTTCTAATTTTTATTCTGCTTTGATCAAATGCTTCCTGAATTATCATATGATTAGAATAAATAGGATGCGATCTTCTCTTACTAAAAGTGATTAATTTCTTGTTGACCTACTCATAACCTTCGCACACAATCCACCATATCCAGAAGACCTCGTACACAACTTACTGTCATGAATGAGTGTAAACCAAAATATGGATTTATATGCACAAGATACTATGGTGATCTCAGATCAAAGGATCAGTTGCACAACTCCCACTAAGAGAATCATCTTTTGACATGTAAGTAAGACTTCATAAGATTTCTCTTTGTAGGTCAATTCAGTGAACTCATTTCCCTAATGAGCACCCACATCTTTGTATTAGTGTCTCCACACAAGTGATTGTGAGATCAATCACCCTCTGCATTGAGCATACATAAGATGTGCCAGTCTTTTCGGTAAACATTGATCCCCGACTCAATGTACCAATGACTGGGAATATTTAAGATTAGGATTTTAGAATTTTAGGTCTCACTAGTATGATCTCATCATAGCCTCAAAACCATTGCCCTAATCTAAGGGATTTGTTACAAATATAATCAACAGCAAATGATAAAACACAATACCTTTATTCATAATTAAATGTCATGCACATAATTTGGAAAATCAAAAGAAAACCCTTCGCAATACATATTGCGATTGGCTTGTAGGGCATCTACTCTTTCACAGTGTGGGGACACTAAAGTAATAGTGCAGGTGCTTGTTAGAGAACAAGGGTACTGAGCATGACCAATACAAGAAGTCACTTGAATGTCTATCCACTTGTTAGTGACTTGCTTGATATTGCAGTAGTGTGACTGGTCCTTTGATCTGCGGTGCTTCGGCTACTCACAGTGAGGTTATTGTAGTTTGACTGCACATATACATGGTTTCTAGACATATGGGTCCACGCAGTGTAGATTGGCTGCAGTAGGTTCACTATAGGAGTAGGGTATGCACCTATATGGAATCTATCGACCTTGATAGATAAGGAGAGATCCTATGTGATTTATAACACTGAGTTCGTAAGACCTCGGCCGGGGCAGTATGCAAAGTGGAGAAAGAGTTTATCACTCTCGAACTTAAGTCAAATAAATCTTCACATACGACAGATGATGAGGTTTGACGAGTTGTCTATGACCTCCATCCTGTAGGGATCCACGATAGTAGGACTATATCATACGATAACTGCACCTAGAGGTTCATCATTCCATTCTGCTGGATAGCCACTACATGCTGCTAGGTATCACTGGTGGATGGTGAGACTCACAGAAAATATCTCGATGATTGATAAATCCTAATGAGTTGAGTTGGAATCGTTCCAACCTATTGAAAGGTGTTTTCGATGATATTGTGATAGAGATCGCAATATATCTCACTACCAGTCAGAATGGAACCTATGGGGTCACACACACTAGAGGTATTGACCGATCCGATGGTTGAATAGTGATTATGAATCACGAGTAATCAATTCGATTGATAATCAGTTGAAGAAGAAACAATGAAAATTAATTAATTGGACTTAAATACAAATCTTACTTAGAGTAGGATTTCCGCAGTCCTAATTGGATTAGGACTGGGACTCCTACTTGGATTAGGACTGGGAGTCCTACTTGGAGTAGGATTCCTATAATCCTAATTGAATTAGGATTTTTGAATTCAACATGGATTCCTACTTAGAGTAGGATTCCTAGAAGTCCTAATTAGATTAGGACTTCGGATTCAAAGTCGAGTCCTAATTGGATTAAGACTAAAATTAAATAAGTCCTAATTGGATTAGAACTTCTTAAGTCCTAATTAATTATTAATCTAATGAATTATGATGACTCCTAATTTGATTGGGATTGAAGGGTTCAATTGAGTCATGGTTCAATCAAATCCTAATTGGATTAGGATTTGAAGGGAAACAAGTGCACCCAATCCTCTTTGGAAGAGGATTGAACCACCTAGGGTTAGGCCCCACGCCCCACTTGATTAGATCAAGTGGGGGAATGCGTGATTAAGGGTTAGGAAGAGGGGTTGGCCGAAATCAAAGAGAAAAGAAGAGGGGCGTGCGCCCCTCCTCTTGGCTCTAAAAGGAAAAATATGAAGCTCCTAATAAGTAGGAGCTCCATATGCCTTTATAAGGAGTAAAAGGCCAAACCCTAAGAATTAATTCTTCCTCTCCTCTTCCTTGTGCCGTGGCCCCTTCCTCCTCTTGGTCTTCAGCCTCACGTAAGGAAGAAGTGAAAAAGGTGTTGGCGGACCTCCTCCCTCCTCCCTTCCTCCTTCCAACGCAGGGAAAAGAAAGAAGGCTGCAGGGGCTTTGTTTCTCTTCTTCTCTTCATCCTTCTTCTTCATCCTCCCAAGCACAATCAAAGGTTGATTCAAAGGGAGGACATCAGCCATTAAAGTTGTCTCTGCAAGGGAGCTAGCACCCCGAGGAGACAAAGAAGCTAGGATCGGTTTTTGCTTCGTGTGGATACCCGTAGAGGCCGGACATGTGTGCGGCTTCAAGCGAGCCTTCTTCCAAAACCACGATCATCAGTTTGCGGTGATCATCTATCCGCATAAGGTGAAGATCTAATCTTCATAATGGTTTAAAAGTTTTTTAATCCTAATCTATCTACGAACGGTTTGTCAATAATGTTCATGAGATGAACGTCGATTCCGCGCATGCCTCTTTTGCTGCCATCTGAATTTTTTTTAATTTTCTGCGGCATGGGCGGGTTCCCAACACCATATTCAAGAATTTTTGAATGTTGCTTTGCAATCATTCGGCCTATCCGGACGTCGGGTACCATTGCTAGATGGTCATTTCGATTAGTACAAAAAGTTGTTCTTGTACTATCGGCTTAGGTACGAACCTATGGGATTATATGCATAGAAGTTTCTAGGTTGATCAAATGGCTGATCGACGATTAAGAATCATCCAAGGGTACATCGGTTAATTTGATTGATAAATTATCCTAAGCAAAAGTTGCAGTAAAATAATTATTAAATTATTGAAGGATTAATTAGCAATCAATTTGCTGATGAACTCAATTGATTGAATGATTGAGCTTAGGTTAAGCCAAATTGAATAAGATTCAATTTGGGCTTCATCAAGATTTGACCTAATTGGATTGGGTTCGATCCGAGTAGATTAGGCTCGACCCAAATAAACAGACATGACCCAATTGGATTGGGCTTGACCCGAGTCTATTAAAAGTCCTTATTTGATAAGGATTCTAAGTTCAAAAATTTAGAAATTGATAAGGAGAAGAATTCCTAAATTTTAGGATCTTAGCTTTCTTTTTTGTAGAAGAAAGACACCTCATCCTTATCCCCAAAATTGGTGGGGCCTCTCCTCTTTATTTTTGCACGAGAAAAGAGGAAGCGTGGGGCTATTTTTTCAATAAATATGGCACCTCAAATCTTCCTAAAAAGATTGGAATCAAATTTCTAATTTGTAGGGCATGCATGGCAAATGAAGAAGGCTGGCGTGTGGCTGAACTTTGGGTGCATAAATCCCTAATTTTTAGGAATTCAGGCACACAAAAAAGAGGCATGATATTCCCCTCTTAGCTGCCGGTTCACCAGAATTTTTTGGGATTTTAATCAGCCAAGCAAGTTGGCTAAAATAAGTGTGAGGCATGGGGGGTCTTTTGGCTATAAAAGACCCCCACGCCTAGTTTCGAACCTATGGGGTCACATGCATAGAAGTTTCTAAGTTGATCAAATGGCTGATCGACGATTAAGAATCGTTCGGAGGTACATCGATTAATTCGATTGATAAATTACCCTAAGCAAAAGTTGCAGTAAAATAATTATTGAATTATTGAAGGATTAATTAGCAATCAGATTGCTAATGAACTCAATTGATTGATTGATTGAGCTTAGGTTAAGCCAAATTGAATCTCTTAGGTTAAGCCAAATTGAATAAGATTCAATTTGGGCTTTATCAGGGTTTTGAAAGTGAATCCTAGGTTCTTCGGTGTTAAGCATGCTGATTTTTTTTTTTTTAAACCATGGCTGAACCTGATCGGGTTGCCTACGTACCCCTTCATAAGGGGGATCAAGCCATACGTAGTTCTTTTTAAGTTTTAAAATGCAGCAGAAAATTTGAATCAAACAATTTAATTCATGCATGCTTACAAGATCAAATCTAGAAATCAGCACCTTAAGAACACATAGGATTATGCCGGAATCGTTTAAACAATTATGCTAAAACATTCATGCATGATTAACTATCAGATCTGAAACTTAAGAACTCTATTCCGATTAATCTCCGAATATCCATCGAATGGATTCTGGAGATAACTCCGTGAGGAGCCCCAAAGGAGGGTAAAACCTCGGGAATCAGACCTAGACCCTGACTCCAAAATAAAATATTGATGTGGGATTAATACCTTTTATGATGGAAGAAACTTATGGATCTGATCCTTAACTTCGCAGCCACGCACACGAATGGCCTCTATGAGAAGTACACGCAAAGCCCTAGGTAGATCATCTTCCGCGGGAGTGCTAGCTCACGCAGGAACGCAGCAATGGCTGAAGCTTTCTCCTTCTAAACACTCAACCTTTGATTGTTCTTCAAGGAAATGGAGGATAGACATGAGTAAGAAGGAGAAGAAGGGATGGAGACCCTCAGAGAATTTTTTCAAAATTTTTTGAAACCTCTAAATATGGTATATCTTGAACCCAAGGCATGGGGGTCTTTTATAGGCAAAAGACCACCCCACGCCTCACACCTATTTTAGCCAACTAATTTGGCTGATAAAATTCTCAAAATATTCTGGTGGTTTGGCAGCTAAGAGGAGATAAACATATCCAAATTTTGTGCATTTTGAATCCCTAAAGGATAGAAATTCATGCGTCCAAAGTTCAGCCGCAGACCACCCTATTTCATGCACCATGCAATCCCTACAAATTAGAAAATTCATCTAAATCTTTCTAGAAAGATTTAAGGTGCCATTTTTATAGAAAATATAGCCCCACGCCTTCTCTCTTCTCACGCCAATTTTTGGCCAAAAATAAAGAGGATAGGCATAGAAAATATTGGGGATAAATTAAGGTGTCATTCTTCTCCAAGAAGATAAGGATGGGTTCCTAAAATTTAGGGATTCTTCTCCTTATCCAATTCTGATTATTTGGACTCATAATCCTCATCAAATAAGGTCTTCTAATTGATTTGGATCAAGCCCAATCCAATTGGGTCAAGTCCCATCAATTGGGTCAAGCTCAATCTACTTAGGTTGAACCCAATCCAATTAGGTCAAATCCTGATGCAGCCCAAATTGAATCCTATTCAATTTGGCTCAACCTAAGCCCAATTTATCCAATCAAATTGAGTTCATTAGCAATCTAATTGCTAATTAGTCCTCCAATAAATCTCAGCCATACTCCCCATCCTCCATTGAATTTGGTCTATCCGACCAGAAGAATGATTCACCTCTTGAAAGCGCCTACACCTAATGGCCAAGCATTAAGCCGTCGAACTACCGACTCTATTTAAAACATTATAAAGTTGATGATTCCCACCAAGAATTTGATCGCCGGGTTAATAATTATTTTAATGCAACTTTTGCTTTGGATAATTTGTCAATCGAATTGACCAAATTACCCCTGAATGATTCTTAATCATCAATCAGCCATTTGATCAACCTAGAAACTTCTATGCATGTGACCTCATAGGTTCGAACCTAAGCCGGTAGTATAGGAACGTCTTCCTATACTAATCGATGTAACCATCTAGCAATGGTACCCGACGTTCGGATAGGCCGAATATATGCGAAGCAAATATTCTGGAACCCTGGACTATAGTTACTGTATAATTCAATCCTTTTGACTCCTAATGCCAGGATGACTTAGAGCTCACTGTCAACCCTATAATTAGTACATCCATTATGTGATTAACTTTAGATATTCCGTGACTCCTCACTGGGATTACCCTGGCCAAGGTTTTGCTAAATTAATCACAAGACATTATCTTCTGTTTACAGGAGGCGTCAATTCCATCTCGACTCACAACTGACTACGCAAGTACTTGACTGCACCCAGTGACCTTCCGTCACTGAATTAGAAATTCAGATAGACCGGTACCAAAGTACAGTGAGTTGCTTGCTAGTCACAGGTTGCGATCTCAGGTCAGAGGGCCAAACTTATACCCATATCCACTCGGAACATCTCTCGACAGTAGAGCATTCCGAAATTGGTCACGTTCAGTGAAATGTACTCCTATACTTCACCTGTATGGCATATCAGTGTCTCCACACTCCTTGGTTAAGAGGACAACCAACGTATATGTCACACAACGACCTAATCTCGATAATGTTGTCGTCCTAGTAACAACATATCATTTGGTCGCGAACAAGTTTAAGGACTCAAAGATAAATCCTTCTTTATCATAACATAAGTCCTAAGGACTTCATCATATAAGAGTTCATTTGAAGATGAAATGATAAATAATGCCAAATAATACTTTATTAATTTGTCAATTCATTTAATCATCAACATGCTGACGATTGACATTTAGGATACAATTCCCAACAACTCCCACTTAGCCTAAAGCCAATCGGCACAATATCTAATACCCATCTTCAACTTGTGTTCGTTGAACTCTTTAATGCCGAGGAATTTGGTAAATGGGTCAGCCAGATTTTCTTTTGTGTCAATCTTCTGAAGATCAATATCACCTCGTTCTATAATCTCTCGAACCAGGTGATAGCGTCGCAGAATATGCTTGGTCCGCTGATGTGCTTTAGGTTCCTTTGCCTGAGCAATGGCTCCAGCGTTATCACAAAATATAGGAACTGGACCATCAATGGAAGGTGCCACTCCCAGCTCGGTGATGAACTTGCGCAACCATACGGCTTCCTTGGCTGCCTCAGATGCTGCGATGTATTCTGCTTCACATGTAGAATCTGCCACTGTATGCTGCTTGGAACTCTTCCAGCAGATGGCCCCACCCTTAAGAGTGAAGATATATCCCGACACGCTCTTGCTATCATTTTGATCTGACTGAAAACTTGAATCGGTATATCCCTCAAGTTTTAAGTCAGAATCACCGTAGACAAGCCACTGATCTTTAGTATTTCTCAAATACTTAAGGATGGTTTTTACAACCTTCCAGTGGTTGCTACCTGGATCAGACTGGTATCTGCTCACTACTCCTAGTGAGTATGCCACGTCTGGTCTAGTACATGTCATGGCATACATTATAGATCCCACTGCCGAAGCATATGGAATTCTATCCATACTTTCTCTTTCTTGAGAGGTTGTCGGACAATCCCTTTTAGAGAGGTTAATTCCATGGCCCATTGGAAGATAGCCTTTCTTGGAATTAATTATACTGAACCTCTTCAGTATAGTATCAATGTATGTGGATTGGGATAATCCAAGCAATCTTTTAGATCTATCTCTATAAATCTTTATCCCTAGGATGTAAGATGCTTCTCCCAAATCCTTCATGGCAAATTGAGATGATAGCCAAACCTTTATTCCTTGTAATGCAGGAATGTCATTCCCGATTAAAAGAATGTCATCCACATACAAAATAAGAAATATAATAATTGAACCATTTGCCCATTTATAAATGCAAGGTTCCTCTTCATTCTTAATGAAGCCATATGTTTTGATTACCTTATCAAAACGTATATTCCAACTTCGTGAAGCTTGCTTTAATCCATAAATGGACCTTTGTAGCTTGCACACTTTAGACTCATCTGTAGATGTAAAACCTTCAGATTGTATCATATACACCTCCTCTTCTAAATCTCCATTTAGAAATGCGGTCTTTACATCCATTTGCCAGATTTCATAGTCTAAATGTGCTGCTATCGCAAGCACAATCCGAATGGACTTGAGCATTGCCACAGGAGAAAATGTCTCGTCATAGTCAATACCATAGCGTTGATGATATCCCTTGGCAACCAGACGGGCTTTATAGGTCTCTACCTTTCCGTCTGCACCCCGTTTCTTTTTGAATATCCACTTACATCCTATGGGTTTAATCCCTTCGGGTGGGTCAACTAATGTCCATACATCATTGACCTTCATGGATTCCATTTCGGATTGTATGGCTCCAAGCCATTTATCAGAGTCATACCTCTGCATTGCATCCATATATGTGATCGGATCCTCATCGTTTTCATCAAGTTCGATAGGATCCCTGTCCCGGACCAAGAAACCGTAGTATCTGTCTGGCTGACGTGGTATTCTACCCGATCGCCTTAATGGTGCATCTAATATGGGTTCTGGATCTGATCTAATCAAATCCGACTCAACTAGTTCAGTAGATGGTGTCGAATCTTCTACATGTTGAACTTTCCTAAGCTCAACATTAGTTTTAGTTCCTTCACTAAGGAATTCTTTCTCTAAGAAAATAGCTCTATTGCTTACGAACAACTTTTGTTCTTTAGCAAAGTAGAAGTAATATCCTTTAGTTTCTTTAGGATAACCAACAAAGAAACATTTGTCAGACTTGGGTTCAAGTTTGTCTGTCTTCAAACATTTGACGTACGCTGGACACCCCCAAACCCTAAGGTGAGAGAGCATCGGCTTACGTCCAGTCCACATCTCATGCGTTGTTTTATTTACAGACTTACTTGAAACCTTATTTAGAATGTAGCAGGCTGACTCAAGTGCATATCCCCAAAAGGATATGGGCAGACTCGCAAACCCCATCATGAATCGAACCATGTCTAACAGAGTTCGATTTCTTCTTTCTGATACACCGTTATACTGTGGTGTACCAGGAGGAGTCCATTGAGAGAGAATTTCATTTTCTCCTAGATATGTCAAAAACTCACTGGTGAGGTATTCACCTCCTCGATCTGATCAAAGAGTTTTAATACTCTTTCCAGTTTATTTTTCTACTTCATTACGATATAATTTGAACATTTCAAATGATTCAGATTTATGTCTCATTAAATAGACATAACCATACCTAGAAAGGTCGTCTGTAAACGTAATGAAATATGAATACCCACCTCTAGCATTTGTGCTCATTGGCCTACATACATCAGAATGTACAAGGGTCAATAACTCACTGGCTCGTTCACCTTTTCCGGTAAAAGGTGATTTGGTCATTTTACCAAGAAGGCATGATTCACAGGTTGTCAATGATTCATAATTATTAACATCGAGGATTTCCTCTTTACTTAACCTGTTCATCCTATTCTTGTTAATATGTCCTAGCCTATGATGCCAAAGGTAGACATCCGTGACATTATCTATTCTAGGGCGCTTATTGGACTTGTACATTACATGACTGTGACAAAATGTAAATGCCATTACTCAGAGTTCCATTCATTACAGCAGCATCATTCCAAATGATATTGCAATAATCCTTTTTTATTGATATTTCATAACCATTTTTGGCCAAAAGGCCTACAGAAATGACATTCAATAAAAAACTTGGACAATAGTGACAATCACTAAGGACATTTACATAAGAGCTAAATTCAAGTTTAAGAATTCCTAAAGCTAGAACTGGAACTGATCTTCCATCTCCAACATTCAGGAACCTTTCTCCTTCTTCAAACCTCTCACTGACTTGTAGCCCCTGCAACGAATTGCAAATATTAAAAGGACTACCGGTATCCAATACCCAGGTCGAATTATCACAAATAGAAAAATTGCAAGGTTTTATCATATAAGTACCTTGATTGGCAACTGATTGCCCACTTTTCTTAAGTGTCTCTGGCCGATCTTGATGCATTAGCAGCGGGCTGCTCAGGTGCTGGATCCATTATCACATAAAGGATCCTTTCATGCTCTAGCACTATTTTCAATTTTCTATGCCAATTATTAAAATTTGGACCAATCAACTTGTCATTGTCCAACAATGAGCGAAGTGACAAATTAGTGGCCATTTCTGCATAAAAAGAAAATTTGGCTATTAGTATATGAATTGACTAAACTCAATAGACTTGGACTTTAGTCTAAAAGTACTCTCACTATTTTATACAAATTGGTAGCCTCTATCTTCAATTCGAAAAATTACTCTTAATTCTTTAGTGAGCACTAGAACCCAATAGATCGCATATAGGCCCGAGTGTGGCTCGGCTAACCCATATGCACCTATTGGTAGGTTCTTAACCAATTGCTTCACCAAGCAACTTCTAGTGATAATTTTGCCCTAGGTTCTTCGGCAGGCGTGTGGCGCCTCCACCGAATACCCTAGTCAGGTCCAACCATTAAATGATAGGGTTAAATCTAATCAACTAATAGACGACCAAGCCCGAGTGTGGCTCGGCTCACCTGACCACCTATTGAAGGTACACTTAACTCATCATATATTGAATGACAATTCCAATGCTTGATAAGTACCAGGCGTGTCGCGCCTCCAATAATTATCAAAACATTGGACCCATTATCACCCAACTTAATGGAAGGCTATGACCTAGTTATCCCCATAACCATTTCATATTAAGGACCTAATAATTTTAGAGAATTTCTTAATTAGGATAGATAAGAAGATCCGGTTAGTCTAATTTCTCCCACTGACTTCGTCAAATCAGATTAGACTCAAACCGGTTAAGGAGGCACCTAAATCAGTCAAACTGATTTTTCTTATAGGCATGGGCTAACTCGAATCATTAAGTGATCTAATCAAAATGTAATTGACCATGTCGGCCAGGTAAGTGAGATCGGTGGAAGGGATATGCCATTACCTCGACAAAGACAAATCAGTGCGAGTAGCTCCCAATTAAAAACCACCGGTCAAAACTGCCAAACTTACCTCAGACACCGACTGGTTAATCAATTTTGATTTGATTACTCAAATGACTCGGGCTACACCTCTGAGCCTAAATCAAGTTCCATCTTGGTCTAATCAAAGACATGGACTTGATCCATCTACAACTATTGTAAATTGACCTAAAATTTTCTTGACCTAATCTAGCTACTACTTAATTAGATTTGATCAATTAATTCTATTTGTCCATGTATGATTCTAACCTTAGGTCTAACCCAATCCTAGAAACTTGATTCAAGCTAACCTATATGCCCAAATAATTATGCAATGTCAATTAATTGAGTTACAATTCTATTTCATAACACTTAATTCTCAATTAAGTTTAGACTTTTGAAAGTTTTGATCATTGCATATTTCTTTTTAATTACATATTAATTACATTCTTTCAGTTCTTAAAACATATTTTCAGATCTGAGTTTTTGTAATTAATCACATGTAATCAGATTTAATTCATGTTTAAGTCATTATGTTTTATGTTCATGCATCACATATACACAACAACATGAATTAATTCAAACAACATACATCTTATGTATTTATTTTTTCACTTTTATTTTCAGATCTGATTTGTTCATTAAAATCAGAGATCATATAAATCATAAACTTTATTTAGATCTAATCTAAATAATATTATAATTTCAGATTTATTCATGTTACTAATCCTAACACAAACATGCATCATATGCATCCAAAATTTCAGATCTACTTAATCATGCATAATCAGCAATTAAATCAATCATAAAAAATACTTTAGATCTAATTTAAATATGTTAATAATTTTAGATTTAATTACAAGAATTAAAATATAAAAGTTTAAACATGAACCTGGCTCTGATACCACTGAAAGTGGGGGAGTCTCCACTCCTACATGGGTTCGGTCCTATTAAAAATAGGGTGACACCCATGTATACCTATCAGAGCACGCATCTCTATATGCCCCAGGGTGGAGAGCCACGCTTCGTCACACGATCACACGTGAGAGTTTCCGGAGATCAGTCACAACTCTTGGACCTTTGCTCTGATATCACTGAAAGTGAATCCTAGGTTCTTCGGTGTTAAGCATGCTGATTTTTTTTATAAAAAAAACCATGGCTGAACCTGATCGGGTTACCTACGTACCCCTTCATAAGGGGGATCAAGCCATACGTAGTTCTTTTTAAGTTTTAAAATGCAGTGGAAAAATCGAATCAAACAATTTAATTCATGCATGCTTACAAGATCAAATCTAGAAATCAGCACCTTAAGAACACATAGGATTATGCCGGAATCGTTTAAACAATTATGCTAAAATATTCATGCATGATTAACTATCAGATCTGAAACTTAAGAACTCTATTCTGATTAATCTCCGAATATCCATCGAATGGATTCTGGAGATAACTCCGTGAGGAGCCCCAAAGGAGGGTAAAACCTTGGAAATCAGACCTAGACCCTGACTCCAAAATAAAATATTGATGTGGGATTAATACCTTTTATGATGGAAGAAACTTATGGATCTGATCCTTGACTTCATAGCCACGCACACGAATGGCCTCTATGAGAAATACACGCAAAGCACTAGGTAGATCGTCTTCCGCGGGAGTGCTAGCTCGCGCAGGAACGCAGCAATGGCTGAAGCTTTCTCCTTCTAAACACTCAACCTTTGATTGTTCTTCAAGGAGATGGAGGATGGACGTGAGGAAGAAGGAGAAGAAGGGATGGAGGCCCTCAGAGAATTTTTTCAGAATTTTTTGAAACCTCTAAATATGGTATATCTTGAACCCAAAGCATGGGGGTCTTTTATAGCCAAAAGACCACCCCACGCCTCACACCTATTTTAGCCAACTAATTTGGCTGATAAAATTCCCAAAAAATTCTGGTAGTTTGGCAGCTAATAGGAGATAAACATATCCAAATTTTGTGCATTTTGAATCCCTAAAAGATAGGAATTCATGCATCCAAAGTTCAGCCGCGGACCACCCTATTTCATGCACCATGCAATCCCTACAAATTAGGAAATTCATCTAAATCGTTCTAGAAATATTTAAGGTGCTATTTTTATAAAAAATATAGCCCCACGCCTCCTCTCTTTTCATGCTAATTTTTGGCCAAAAATAAAGAGGATAGGCATAGAAAATATTGGGGATAAATTAAGGTATCATTCTTCTCCAAGAAGATAAGGATGGGTTCCTAAAATTTAGGGATTCTTCTCCTTATCCAATTCTGATTATTTGGACTCATAATCCTCATCAAATAAGGTCTTCTAATTGATTTGGATCAAGCCCAATCCAATTGGGTCAAGTCCCATCAATTGTGTCAAGCTCAATCTACTTGGGTTGAATCCAATCCAATTAGGTCAAACCCTGATGCAGCCCAAATTGAATCCTATTCAATTTGGCTCAACCTAAGCCCAATTTACCCAATCAAATTGAGTTCATTAGCAATCTAATTGCTAATTAGTCCTCCAATAATTTAATAATTATTCTAATGCAACTTTTGCTTTAGATAATTTGTCAATCGAATTGACCAAATTACCCCTGAATGATTCTTAATCATCAATCAGCCATTTGATCAACCTAGAAACTTCTATGCGTGTGACCTCATAGGTTCGAACCTAAGCCGGTAGTATAGGAACGTCTTCTTATACTAATCGATGTGACCATCTAGCAATGGTACCCGACGTCCGGATAGGCCGAATATATGCGAAGCAAATATTCTGGAACCCTGGACTATGGTTACTGTATAATTCAATCCCTTTGACTCCTAATGCTAGGATGACTTAGAGCTCACTGTCAACCCTATAATTAGTACATCCATTATGTGATTAACTTTAGATATCCCGTGACTCCTCACTGGGATTATCCTGGCCAAGGTTTTGCTAAATTAATCACAAGACATTATCTTCTATTTCCAGGAGGCGTCAATTCCATCTCGACTCACAACTGACTATGCAAGTACTTGACTGCACCCAGTGACCTTCCGTCACTGAATTAGAAATTCAGGTAGTCCGGTACCAAAGTACAGTGAGTTGCTTGCTAGTCACAGGTTGCGATCTCAGGTCAGAGGGCCAAAATTATACCCATATCCACTCGGAATATCTCTCGACAGTAGAGCATTCCGAAATTGGTCACGTTCAGTGAAATGTACTCCTACACTTCACCTGTATGGCATACCAGTGTCTCCACACTCCTTGGTTAAGAGGACAACCAACGTATATGTCACACAATGACCTAATCTCGATAATGTTGTCGTCCTAGTAACAACATATCACTTGGTCGCGAACAAGTTTAAGGACTCAAAAATAAATCCTCCTTTATCATAACATAAGTCCTAAGGACTTCATCATATAAGAGTTTATTTGAAGATGAAATGATAAATAATGCCAAATAATACTTTATTAATTTGTCAATTCATTTAATCATCAACATGCTGACGATTGATATTTAGGATACAATTCCCAACAGGTTTGACCTAATTGGATTGGATTCGATCCGAGTAGATTAGGCTCGACCCAATTAATTAGATTTGACCTAATTGGATTGGGCTTGACCCGAGTCTATTAAAAGTCCTTATTTGATAAGGATTCTAAGTTCAAAAATTTAGAAATTGATAAGGAGAAGAATCTCTAAATTTTAGGACCCTAGCTTTCTTTCTTGTAGAAGAAAGACACCTTATCCTCAAAATTGGTGGGGCCTCTCCTCTTTATTTTTGGCCAATTTTTGGCATGAGAAAAGAGTAGGCATGGGGATATTTTTTCAATAAATATGGCACCTCAAATCTTCCTAAAAAGATTGGAATCAAATCCCTAATTTGTAGGGAATGCATGGCACATGAAGAAGGCTAGCGTGTGGCTGAACTTTGGGTGCATGAATCCCTAATTTTTAGGAATTCAAAGCATACAAAAAAGAGGCATGATATTCCCCTCCTAGCTTTCGGTTCACCAGAATTTTTTGGGATTTTAATCATCCAAGCAAGTTGGCTAAAATAGGTGTGAGGTGTGGGGGGTCTTTTGGCTATAAAAAGACCCCCACGCCTAGGGTTAATAAGATAGAATTTTTTAGAGACCTAGGGACTCTAAAAAATTCTGAAACTTGCCGCCTCCTCTCTTGACCTTCATCTCCTTCATCTCCATCCTTCATCCTCTTGAAGAAGAATCAAAAGTTGAGTGTTTCGAAGGAGAAAAGTTCAGCCACTACAGCACCTCTGCGTGAGCTAGCACTAGCACTCCTGCAGTTGTGGATCATCCTAGAGCTTCGCATGGACTATCCATAGAGGTCGGACGCATGTGCAGCTACAAAAGGTGACAAAGCATCATCAAATTTCTCAAAGCAAAATGATATGAGATCTGATTTCATTAGAAGTTAGGATTAGAAATTAACTAGATTGCTGAAATTCTACATGATTACATGTTAGATATAGAATCATGCATACTTGTTTAGGATAAATATTTAAATTCTTGGATCTATTTTATTATTGAGATATGATCTTTTTATGTGTAGAAATTAAGGTGTTAATTTCAATTGCTTCCGCTATAAAATTTTAAAAATATATGCATGCGACCACTAGGATTCCCAATAGTGGTATCAGAGCCACAGGTTCAAAGTAGTTTAAACATTTATGCCTAAAATAAGTTTTCTAATCCTAGTAGTCCAGTAATCTGATTGGAATGATCACGAGGCCGTCCGGTCATAAGAGAAATAAGGGTTCATAACCCTCTCTTCCCATTCAATGGGATTTCTTATGGCGTATAGGGGTGCCACTGTGATCCAATCCTTAAAGATGAACCACAAAAACAAGATTAAAACTAATTTCAATCTTTGTAATTAAATCTGAAATCATAGATATATTAAGATTAGATCTAAAAGAGATTTATGATTGATTTATTTGCTATTTTTACATGTAAAATCAGATCTGAAAATCAGATGCATATGATGTATGTTGTTTAGATTAAATTCATGTTAGTTTGTATATATGATGTATGAACAAAAATTAAATAAGATTTAAACATGAATTAAATCTGAAATCAGCTTGTTTAATTGACAAACTCAGATATGAAAATAAGTTTTAAGAACTAAAAGTTTGTAATTAACATGTGATTCAAGACTTATGCAATGATCTGAAATTTTTTATAAACCTATACTCCATTGAGAATTAAGTGATTTATAATTGTGAATTGAAATATAATTGACATTGCATAAATCTTGGGGTTTTTTGGGTTAGCTCAAATCAAGTTTTAGTAAACTAGGTTAGACCAGCTGGGAATTGTATCCTAAAAGTTAATCGTCAGCCTATTGATGATTGAATTGTATATGACTTATTGAATTAATAAAAGATTATTTGGCAATGTTTCATTACATATTTTGCATCTTCGTGAACCCAAGTAACGTAATGAAGTCCTTAGGACTCTATTAAACGATAAAGGAGGATTTATCTACGAGTCCTTAAACCTGTTCATGACCAAATGATGTGCTATTACTAGGACAATAGCATTATCAAGAATAGGTCGTTGTGTGCCATATCGTTGATTGTCCTCTTAACTAAGAAGTGTAGAGATACTGATATGCCACATAGGTGAAGTATAGGAGTACACTTCACTGAACGTGACTAGTTCCAGAACGCTCTGCTGTCAAGAGATGTTCCGAGTGGATATGGGTATATCGGTCCCTCAGATCTGAGATCACTATGGTGATTAGCAAGCAACTCATTATACTTTGGTACCAGACCAGCTGAATTTCTAATTTAGGGACGGAAGGTCACTAGGTGCAGTCAAGTACTTGCAAAGTCGGTGTGTAAGTTAAGATGGAATTGACCTCTCCTGATGACAGAAAATAATGCCCTTGTGTTCAATTTAGCAAAATCTTGGCCAGGATAATCCTTGTGAGGAGTCATAGAATTTCTAAGGTTGAATCACTGAGTGGATGTACTATTACAAAGTTGATAGAACTCTGATGTCTTCCAGACATTAGGAGTCATAGGGATGAATTATACGGTAAACATAGTCCAAGAATTCCAGAATATTGCTTTACAATTATTCAGCCTATCCGAATGTCGGGTACTATTGCTAGATGGTCACTTCGATTAGTACAGGAAGTCATTCTTGTGCTACCGGTTTAGGTTCGAACCTATAGGATCACATGCATAGAAGTTTCTAGGTTGATCAAATGGCTGATCGACGATTAAGAATCATCCATGGGTACATCGGTCAATTCGATTGACAAATTACCCTAAGCAAAAGTTGCAGTAAAATAATTATTGAATTATTGAAGGATTAATTAGCAATTATATTGCTAATGAACTCAATGGATTGAATGATTGAGCTTAGGTTAAGCCAAATTGAATAAAATTCAATTTGGGCTACATCAGGATTTGACCTAATTGGATTGGGTTCGATCCGAGTTGATTAGGCTCGACCCAATTAATCGGACTTGATCCAATTGGTATGGGCTTGACTCGAGCCTATTAAAAGTCCTTATTTGATAAGGATTCTAAGTTCAAAAATTTATACATTGATAAGAAGAAGAATCCCTAAATTTTAGGACCCTAGCTTTCTTTCTTGGAGAAGAAAGACACCTCATCCTTATCCCTAAAAGCAGTGGTGCTATCCTCTTTATTTTTGGCCAATTTTTGGTGTGAGGAAAGAGGAGGCATGGGGCTATTCCTAAAAAGATAGGAATCAAATTCCTAATTTGTAGGGATTGCATGGCGCATCAAGCAGGGTGGCATGCGGCTGAAGTTTGGGATGCAATAACCCCCTAATTTTTAGGGATTCATGGCACAATATTAAAAGATAATTTGTTCATCTCTTAGCTGCAAATTCACCAAAATTTTTTGAAAATTTTATCAGCCAAATTCATTGGCCAAAAGAGGTGTGAGGCGTGGGGGGGTTTTTGGCTATAAAAAGACCCCCATGCATAGGGTTTGCAAGAGATGGTCTTTAGAAAGGGTTCTAAATTCTGAAAAAATTCTGAGAGCGAGCCACCCTCTCTCCTCCTTCTTCTCCTTCATCTCCATCCTTCATCTTCTCGAAGAAGAATCAAAAGTTGAGTGCTTCGAAGGAGAAAAGTGACGCGTTCGTAAAATTACTTTGGCGAAACTAATCTCCCAAGTATAGGAGATGTTAGAGAACCCCGATCATGCCGCTGAAATTCAAAAATTCAGATGCAGCGGAAGAGGCATGCGCGGGATCAACCGTTCATCGTATGAACGTTGTTTCAAGACCGTTCGTAGATAGATAAGGATTAAAAACTTTTAAAACCTTTAGAAGATCAGATCTTCACCTTGTGCGGGTAGATGATCACCGCAAACTGAAGTTCGTGGTTTAGGATGAAGGTTCGCTTGAAGCCGTTCAAATGCCCGGCCTCTACAGGTATCCACACGAAGCAGAGGACCAATCCAAGCATTCTATCTCCCCGGGGTGCTAGCTCCCTGCAGAGATAACTTTTGATGGCTGATCTCCTCTCTTTCAATCAACCCTTGACTGTGCTTGAGAGGAGGAAGAAGAAGGATGAAGAGAGAGAAGCGGAACTAAGCCTGCAGCCTTCTTTTATTCTCCCTGCGTTGGAAGGAGGAAGAGAGGAGGAGGAGGCCGCCACCCTTCTTCTTCTTTTGCTCTTGCTTGTGGCTGAACCAAGGAAAGGGAGAGGGTGGCCACGGCACAAAGGAAGAGGGCTTCTATTTCATTAGGGCGTCAGCCCCCTTTCACCTCCTTATAAAGCATCTAGGGCTCCTACAAGTTAGGAGCCCTAGACCTTTTTCCAAGAGGGGCACCGGCCCCTCTTGTGTTGCCGCACCCATCAAAAAGGAGAGGGGCTGATGCCCCTCTTGCTTGGTTAACCTAATCCTTTTCCAAGGAGGATTAGGTGTCCCTCTTATGGTTTAGCCCTAATCTAATTAGGGTTTAACCAAATCATGAATCAATCGGGTTTAATCTTTGTTAGTCCTAATCCAATTAGAACTTGAATGAACCATGACTCAATTGAACTCTTCAATCCTAACCCAATTAGGAGTCATGTTGATTCATGAGATTAATAATTAATTGGGACTTAAGAAACCCTAATCCAATTAGGACTTTTTCTTTTTTTTAATTTTAGTCCTAATCCAATTAGGACTCTAATTTGAATCCGAAGTCCTAATCCGATTAGGACTCTAGGAATCCTACTCCAAGTAGGAATCCAATTTTAATTCAAAACTCCTAATCTAATTAGGATTGTTGGAATCCTATTTCAAGTAGGAATCCCAGTCCTACTCCAACTAGGATTCCCAGTCCTAATCCGATTAGGACTCTAGGAATCCTACTCGAAGTAGGATTTGTGTTTAAGTCCAATTAATTAATTCTCTTTTTTCCTTCTTCAACTTATTATCAATCGAATTGATTACTTGTGATTCCTAATCACGATTCAACCATCAGATCAGTCAATACTTCTAGTGTGTGTGACCCCATAGGTTCTACTCTGACTAGTAGTGAGATATATCATGATCTCTATCACAATATCATTGAAAACTCCTTTCAATGGATTGGAACAATTCAAACTCTACTCATTAGGGTTTATCGATCATCGAGATAATCTCTGTGAGTCCCACCATCCACCAGTGACACCTAGCAGCATGTAGTGGCTACCTAGTAGAATAGAATGATAAACCTCTAGGTGTAGTTATCATGTGATACAGTCCTACTATCGTGGATCCCTACAGGACGGAGGTCATGGATAACTCGTCAAACCCCTTCGTCTGTCATATGTCAAGATTTATTCGACTCGAGTTCGTTAGTGGAAAACTCTTTCTCCACTTTATATTACTGCCCTGGCCAAGGTCTTAGAACTCAGTCTAACAAATCACATAGGATCACTCATCTTCTATCAAGGTCGATAGATTCCATGTAAGTGCATACCCTACTCCTACAGTGAACTTAATGCAGCCAATCTATACTACAAGGATCCATATGACTAGAGACCATGTATGCGTGTAGTCAAACTACAATAACCTCACTGTGAGTAGCTGAAGCACTGTAGGTCAAAGGACCAGTCATACTACTGCAACATCAAGCAAGTCACTGACGAGTGGATAGACATCCAAGTGACTTCTTGTCTTGGTCACGCTCAGTACCCTTGTTCTCTAACAAGCACCTGCACTATCACTTCAGTGTCCCTACACTGTAGACTCAAGTCTCGTCCATCCAGAAGGAAAGTGATCTGTGCACTGATCGGATCGATCACCATCCTCGTGATGATCCATTGATCAGGAGCATTTAGAAATTAATCACCAATGATATATGGCTCAAATTCTCAACTCTTGAGAATATGCATCATCATCTTATTAATTTCTTAGACGATTCATAGACACATAAATAATATGAATGAAAAGATGCCTTTTATTTATTTAATAATAAATAGTCAAGTACAAAATTATGTCCCTAGAATTAATAATGTGTCAGCCAGATTGGCTTCTAGGGCATACATCTAACAATCTCCCACTTGCACTAAAGCCAATCAGTCATATATCTAAGCCCCATCTTCTTAAGGTGGGCTTCAGTCTTTTGCTGACTTAGCTGCTTAGTGAACGGGTCTGCCACGTTATCCACGGAGTCTACTCTCTGCACCTCTACATATTTCTTCTCAACATAGTCGCGTATGAGGTGGAAGCGCCGCTCTATGTGCTTGAACTTCTGATGAGACCTTGGCTCCATAGCTAGTGCTATGGTGCCAATGTTATCGCAGTAAAGTGTTATGGCATCTAATGACATTACACCTAACTCTGCAATGAACTTTTAACCAAAAGGTTTCCACTGCACCCTTAGATACGGCTTAACATTCAGCTTCTAAGGTAGAATCTATAATGATCGGTTGTTTGGAACTCTTCCAATTTACTGAACCACCATTACACATATTCTGATGTAGACTTTCTATCATCAATATGTGTGCATCCTTCTACATTCAACTCTGATCTTCTCCCAAAGACCAAGAACATGTCCTTAGTTCTTCTCAAGTACTTAAGACTGTTC
The DNA here is from genome assembly GCF_009389715.1 of Phoenix dactylifera. Classification (NCBI taxonomy): domain Eukaryota; kingdom Viridiplantae; phylum Streptophyta; class Magnoliopsida; order Arecales; family Arecaceae; genus Phoenix; species Phoenix dactylifera. The sequence goes on from NC_052395.1 coordinate 27,576,651, forward strand.
TTCACAGCTATCCAGTGCTTTTTGCCTGGATCTGATTGACATATGCTCGTGACATTCACAGCATGTACTATATCAAGTCATGTACATAGCATGGCATACATGAGGCTCCCTATTGCTGATGCATAGGGGATCTTGCTCATGTGTTGAATCTCTTCAGATGTGTTGGGGCACATCTTCTTGTAGAGATTAATTCCATGCCTTAGGGGTAAGAGACCCCTTTTAGAGTTTTCCATGCTGAACCTCTTCAGCACCTCCTCTATGTACATTTTCTGTGATAGGCCAAGCATCCTTTTAGATCTATCTCTATAGACCTTTATTCCCAAAATATAGGATGCTTTCCTAAGGTCTTTCATGGAGAACCTTTTTGACAACCAGACCTTGACCGAGGTTAGCATGGGAATATCATTTCCTATCAGGAGGATGTCGTCCACGTACAGTACGAGAAATACAACAGCGCTCCCACTAATCTTTTTGTAAACACACGGTTCCTCTTCGTTTTTGATGAAATCAAACGTTTTGATTGCGTCATCGAAATGAGTGTTCCAACTTCGAGATGCTTGTTTTAGTCCATAAATGGACCTTTGTAGCTTGCAGACCTTGTGATCTCCATCACTGGAAGTGAAACCCAAAGGCTGTTCCATATAGATATCTTCTTCAAGATATCCATTTAGGAAAGCAGTTTTCACATCCATCTGCCAGATTTTATAATTATGAAATGCTGCAATGGCAAGCAATGTTTGGATGGATTTTAGCATGGCTACAGGTGAAAAGGTCTCCTGATAGTCAATGCCTTCGCGTTGACTATATCCTTTCGCCACCAGCCTTGCTTTATAGGTCTCTACCTTTCCATTCAAACCTATTTTCCTTTTGTAGATCCATTTGCATCCAATAGGTATAATACCTTCTGGTGGATCTACTAAGGTCCAGACTTGGTTGGAATGTATGGAGTCTAATTCTGACTTCATAGCTTCCAACCATTTCTCGGAATCGATATCAGATATCGCCTCGTTGTAGGTTTTGGGATCCTGTATGTGATCCCTATCTCCCACTAGGAACATTTTCTCGGTATCCTATTCTAGTATACCTAAGTATCTTTTGGGAGGATGGGAGACCCTACTAGATCTGCGAGGTGGTTGAGGGACATCGTGTACTGGCTCTGTATGAATGGGTTCGATAGGATCCATGACTCATTGCTTTTCAGAGACTTTCTCTTCAAGCTCAATTTTTCTTCCACTGCCTCTATCAAGGATAAACTGGTTTTTCCAAGAAGATGGCGTGACGGCTCACAAACACATTGTGATCCTCTGAGACGAAAAATTGTGTCCTAATAACTCTTTAGGATATCCTATAAAACGAGCACTTATGGTCCTAGCCTCTAACTTGTCTGCCTGTAGTCTCTTGACGTGGGCCGGACATCCCCAAATCTTGAGATGACCAAGACTTGGTTTCTTACCATCCATATCTCATATGGTGTGGTAGGAACGGATTTAGAGGGAACTCTATTAAGTAGATATACTGCGGTAAGTAAGGCATCTTTCCAAAGAAACATCGGTAGATCAGTGAAGCTCATCATGGATCGGACCATATCAATAGAGTCCGATTTCTCCTCTCTGACACCCCGTTGAGTTGAGGTGTACCCGAAGGAGTCCATTGTGAGACTATGCCATTGTCCTTGAGATAGTCCCAGAATTCTCCACTAAGGTATTCTCCTCCTCGATCTGATCGAAGAGCCTTAAGGAGTTTTCCAGTTTGTTTTTCTACTTCATTTCTGAACTCTTTGAACTTTTCGAAAGATTCAGATTTGTGTCTCATAAGATACACATACCCATAACGTGAATAATCATCGGTAAAGATAATGAAGTATGAATAACGTCCCCTGGCTAGCATATCGAATGGGCCACATACATCTGTATGTACAAGGGTAAGTATTTCAGTGGTCCTCTCCCCATGTTCTACAAAGGGCAATCTGGCCATTTTTCCTTGAAGACAGGACTCGCAAACTGGATATGACTCGGAAGTCAATGAGCCGAGAAGCCCATTTTTATCCATTTTGTTCATTCTGTCCTCTTCAATATGGCCAAGCCTAAGGTGCCACAAATATTTTTGGTTTATCTCATCCCTGGATCTTTTGGATCCTTTGGCACTCACTTCTTTCTCAAACACATTTATAGATACATTCATATGCAAATGATAGAGACTGTCAATTATAAAACCACGTGCGACTATTTTATTTTTGAAATAAATAGAACAGCAGTCTTTGTCAAATGTAAAAACATGATCTTCCTGTGCTAGACATGAAACAGAAATCAAATTTCTGCTAGCAGCAGGTACATAATAGCAGTCCCTAAGTAATAAACTAAAACCAGACGGTAGTCGCAGATGGTAGGTGCCCACAGCCACAGCAGCAACTTTTGCCCCGTTGCCTATCCGAAGGTGTTGCCCAAGGTGACAATCCAAGAGGGGGGGGTGAATTGGTTTCTTCTAAATTTTGGTGTTTTAAAAGTTTTCTTAATTAAGTGCGGTGGATGCTTTCTTAAATTATTTGAATGAGTTAAACTAGAACAAAGATGGAAGATATTGCAAGAATAAACGTAAGCACATGCACAACACAAACACAACAATATATAGTGGTTCGGTGCTCTCCTTAGCACCTACGTCCACTCCCCAAGCGACCCCTTGGGAATTCACTATAATCCCGCGGATTACAGTTGGATTGTTTTCCGGGCTCACAATCCAAAAACCTTTGTTGGTTTTACGGGCTCACCAACGAACCTATACACTTTGGTTTTTCGGGTTCACCAAAAACCTTTGTTGGTTTTGCGGGCTCACCAACGAACCTTTACACTTTGGTTTTCCGGGTTCACCAAAAACCTTTGTTGGTTTTACGGGTTCACCAACGAACCTTTACAAATTGTTCGACAAACAAAAAGAAAGATTCAAACTCCTAAATGAGCATATGAAACAATATTAACTACAAAGAAGAGTTAGAAAATATTTATCGCTTTGAAGTGGCTTCTCTCTTCTTTGTCAAGGATGCTTCACTCTTCAAGGGAGGATGGAGCTCTTGATGACTCTTTGAATCTGCTCAACCTCTTTCTTTGATTCTTGAATGAAGCTCTTGAATGAAGAAGATTAGGGCACTTTTGTTTTCTTATGTACTCTTTGATATTCCTTGCAAAAGTTATTCTATCTGATGAATAGTGCCCCTTTAAATAGCTTCCCACATCCTTTGGACAAGCCCCAATGGTCAGAGTTCAAAAACTAGCCGTTACTCACCTTGGAAAGGACAAAAAGTACATCTGCAGAACTAGCCGTTATGCTTCAGCCCGTGTCTGGGTCGACTCAACCTGTCCTTGGGTCGACCCAACTTTCACTTGGGTCGACCCATCCTTTCTTTGGGTCGACTCAAAGTTCACTTGGGTCGACTCAACTTCTTCTTGGGTCGACCCTCTCAGTAATTTCAGAGAACCATTTTCTGTCTGTCTTTCTGTCTTGCCTTTGGGTCGACCCTCTCAGAGTTTGGGTCGACTCAAGCTTGGGTCGACTCAACCACTGTTTGGGTCGACCCTCTCAGTAAATCCAGAGAACATATTTCCTTCATGTTTTGAGGTTCTTGAAGTTTTGGGTCGACTCATGCTTACCTTGGGTCGACCCAACCAACTATTCATCTGTGCCATTTTTGCAGGAGTGTGCCAAATGTTTTCTTGATGTGCCAGGGTCGACTCAAACAATCTTTGGGTCGACTCAATCCACACTTTGCTGCATTCTCAAGGTTAGATTCATTCAAATGAACAAAGCATGTATCTATTATCAATCACACAAATATACTAAGAGTAATGAACTTATAAATGAAGTATCAATTTAACTTATAACATACTCTTGATAATTACTTGTTAATCATCAAAATAACACTATCATCCTCAATCTCCCCCTTTTTGATGATTACAAAATAAAGAGTATAAGCCTATTGATACTTGTCTTTAAAATCAGTTTATAAAAGGGATTAAATTGCTGAATTTCAGCTTTTCATATATAAGAGTGAAATCTTTCCCTATATCATTTAAATGTTGCCAATTTGACTCTTTGAATTGCTCCCCCTTTCATTTATAATTCATTAGTGATGAAACTTCAAAAATTTGAGATAAAATATGAGTTTCAGCTTATGTATCGGGGTGCAAGAGGTGCGTGCCAAATTCTGAATTTATATGTGCCAAATTCTGAAATTTGATAGAAATTTTTGATTTAATCAATTTCATTGTTACAAATTGCTCCCCCTTAGATGTATAAGCTTTCTTATATGATTTTCAATTTGTTTTACAAATTATTTCTCTTTCTTTCTTTACTTCTCCTCTTATTACTCTTTCTTTACTTCTCCCCCTTTTTGTTACTCTAGTTACTCTAAAGATATCTTTACTTCTCTCCTATTACTCTTTCTTTACTTCTCCCCCTTTTTGTTATCATCAAATAGGTACATGGGAAAAGATGCAATAAATACCAAACTTCAAACTTCATTGATCAAAATAGGAACATTTTAGTATATCAAAAGCAAAAGCAAATACAATATTCCTAAATCAAAGTTTAAAGATGCATGATAACCACCAAATACATATGAGAACTAGATACATATCCTAGTCTCTAAACAAGATCGTGAGACTCTCTTGGATCGCTTGGCTACGGCTCTCTCGGGTCCCATTTCTCCAAGATCTTGAAGTAATCTACTGTTTGGAGATGATTGGAGAAGATTTGAGAGTGGAAAATAAGGTTTTCGGAAGAGGACAAAGGGTAAACAGTGCCCTAGATAGCTCACGGGTCCCCCTTTTAACAGTGGGATCCCGACGTTGGGTCGACTCAAGAAACTTCTTGGGTCGACTCAACGTTGGGTCGACCCTATTCTGGGTTGGGTTGACCCAAGTGCAGAATTTTTCTTTTCTCTTTCTTTTTGCTTCTAAAAATTTTTCTTGCTTCCAATCCTTATAAATTCTTTTTGGGACAATGATACATGAGTAAGGAATCTATAGATAACAAGTTTGACTCATGTTTCATGGATTTTTAGAAATTGGAGGAATGTATCATGAGACTACTTGCTCCCTTTTATATTTCTTCAATAAAAAGGATCACATATACCTAATTCTCTCCTTAGCATGCAGAATCTATCTTCACTCAAGGGTTTTGTGAATATGTCGGCTAATTGTTTTTCAGTGCATATATGCTCAATACATATGTTTCCATTTTGCACATGATCCCTAATAAAATCATATCTTATTTCTATGTGTTTGGCTTTAGGAATGAGATATTTAGGATATAAACCAGAAGTGATCTCTAAATGTAGATTCCAAAGATAGTTTTGAAATCAAGTGTAGATGGAATCTTTTTCAAGTTATTTCAAGGAGTATCAAGAATAATATTCAAAGAAAGCACGAATGAAACTTCAATACCTTTTTTTTTTTAATATATTAAGTATATAGCAACATGAGAGCAATCTAATTAATTTTTAGAGTATAGTATAAGAGCAGATAAAGATCAAAACTTATATACTCGAAAAACATAAGATTATGTTGAATCCTTAATTCTTAATGACTTCAAAGTTCTTTCATGATATAAAAGTATTGGAGCATAGATACCAAAATATGAATTTATGCAATGTAGGATACATAAAATTCAGGGCTTTGAAAGTTCTTTGAAAGCTCTCTTAAAGACTTTCTTTTACTCCTTTAAAGATCATATCATCAAAATCAATTAAAATGAATTGGCTCATGATTGAAACACTAAAGTGCAAGCCAATAAGAGCTCATTAGTAGATTCCAAAGTAAATTTTCAATACTAAGACAAATGGAATTCTTTTCACTTAGTTTTCAAAACAAGTGATTTACCAATTAAGTACAGATGAAAATCCAACTTTCAAAAGATATTCAATGAGGCACAAAGTTTAATACCACTTTACATTTAGTATTCTTTCTCTCATCTTTAGTTGTGAATTTACATGATTAAGTTCTATATGATCTCTCCCTCTGAAATTTTCTTTCTCCTCCTTAATTAATCATTCCATTTGAGAGTTTTAGAATTTGTTCAATAAAATTGTCAATCTCGAAAATATATTTTATTTTCATAAGACTCAAGGTTTGAGATAAGACAACCTTTATAGAACTCATCTCAAGGTATAAACTTATTATATAATTAAAGCAAGTCTTGCAATATAAGGAGGTTCATCAAAATCAATCCATAAAATTCAAGGTATGCATCAAATTAAAGTAACTTTAGGATAAGATACTGAATATCTAAAGCTCCCCCTTAAAAGATGCATTCTTCTTTAATTATTCTTATCTTTTGTTGAATTTCAGATTTTAATGATAAACGTGAATAAAACTGAAACTTTATGATATCAAGAATGTAGAGAAATCTAGAATTATTCAAAATTTATAGCAATCACTCTTTTTAATCTTTTAAGAACAAGTTATGCTTCCTCTTAATCTTTGAGAAAATGTACTGAAATATTAATCAAAAAATAATTCATTTGAAGCTCAAATTCTTTCAAAAGCATTTACATTTTCTTTCTTTTAAGAATCATTTGAGTGAGCTGAAATATTTCTAAACTTAAGATCATTCACTCTTTTAATAATATATATATACATATATATTTTGATAGAAGTCTTTAATAATGTAGGAGAGGAAAAAAAACATATAGATGATCATTGAAGTTATATATTTATAGAACTCAATTTCTTAATCAAAGTTTTTCAGCAATGTATATATGAAGCACAATAAATCTTTTCAATATCAAAATAAAATCACATATTTAAAAATATTTGTTTGCAATCAAGATCATCGAAAGACACATCATTCAGACCAATATTAGTACACTTTGAAGATAAGAAATGATATGTTTCAGATGCGTATCGGGGCAAGCAATCAAGGCATCAGAATTATTCTATTTTTCTTAAGCTGTAGTTTTATCTAGAAATTCATATTGAGTTTAAGCTTTTATACAAAATCAGATTCTGAATTTCATAAAGATTCTCAAGGAGGCTTTCAAGGTTGTAATTTGAGATATGTATCTTCTCATTTGTTGCTCATCTTAAACTATTAAGATTGAAAACACATATTTCAAAAACATTAGAGCACATCCAGAATCTTTGTAATTCATATTGAATTTTGGTACAAATTGGAGGACATTATGTACTAATGTTAGGCAAGTTGAAAGATAAATTATAATCAATTCATTCTGCCTAATTTGCAAATTCAGATTATCCTTTTTTTTTTTTTGGAAGATATTCATTAAAATAGAAGTATCCTTTTCTTCTTCTTTTTATAAATATATTCAACTTTCAGATTTCAAAGGTGATCATGAACGACAAATCTAAAATTTCTTTCAAAAATATTTTTAGAAAAATTCTTTATGTAATTTTTCAAACATTCAAGCATTGGAACCGATTTAATAAGAAATTTTATTTTTGATCAAGAGAGTACAAGAGAAATCCAACATATCATTGATGAGTATAGAATACAAGTAAAAACAATTTTCATTAGGCTTTGAGGCACAAGTTATTTCGAAGTCAAAGGTGAAGCAAAAACTTGTATACAAAGTTAAAGCCTATTCCAAATTATGAGTGTCATAAAAAAAGAAAAATAAATTTGCTATTGGTAGAAACATGTTTCAATCAAATTATTCAAGCATGAAGCATTTCAAACTGAACATTAAAAACATATAATTCAAAGTATGCAAAACATAACAAGCATGTCATGGATCAAAATCAATTCTTTTCAAATAAAATTTCCTTTATTTAAATACAATTTAGCACTGATTTTATCCTTAAGGTGTGTTTTCAAGTGATTGAAACTTCATTTGATTTTTCACAACCTTCTTATATATTTTCATTTATTTATCATTCATTCCCCAAATTTTTTAATTTCTTTCTTTAACCATTCAATGAACATTTTGATTATCTTCATTTATTTTTCGGTTTTACTTTTCTATGCTCTATATTCTATTTGCTCCCTATTCGGTGGAGTTGGAAGGGGCACGAGGTACTACCACTAGCATCCCTCTTGTGCCGTCCCTAATATGCCCTACACCGAATAGTTGGGTCAAATAGTGCCGGGTACTACCACTAGCCTCCCCATTGGCACCATCCCTATAATGAGCAATGTAGAAATGTTAAACTGTTCTCTTTAGCAACAAAATATTCACTCCAAACTCTCCCTATTTAAATATAATTAATTACGAATTTTATCCCTTCCAAAAGAATGTTCACACAAGTCTCACAAATATGCTGAATATATTATGCTTGCGCTGCTTTTACTTAAGATTGGAGTATTTACTTAGCTTTTACTTCTTCTGAGCAATGTTCATTTTCTTTTTCTTTATCTCTCTCTCTCTCTTTGTTATTTTCAAGTAGTTACATGAAAGAGCAGAATAAAGAATTAATTTAATATGCTGCATATAAATATATATCATGCAAACAGCATTTTCATTATGCCCAATGATTCATAGCTTATCACAAGTTATTTTGAATTAGAAACTTGAGGCATAAACTTGTGTATTTCATGGTTATGCATTATACAGGCAAAAGTGAACTTCAATTTAATCATACCATGAAACAATTATCATTAGCATGAGAATGAAGCATGATATCAAGAAGATTAGTAATTAAATGTTTAATCATGCTACCATTAATTTCAGACTATTAATTTTGCTCAACTAACTCACAAGAGAAGGGTTTAGATTACCAATGCATTTAGCATTCTTCAAGCCAAATATCTTTTAAATTCTTTACATCCTTGGCTGAAGAAAATCTCTCTTTTTTTTTGTTTGCAAGGGGATGTTTATTGTATCTTTCATCGAGGTGTCCTTCAAGTTGAAATTTCTTGCTCATAAGTCCTGTATCATTAGCTAAATCTTTTTCTTTTCTTGAAGGCAATTCATTAGGTTCTCTAGGATACAAAAACATTCATACAACATATTTCTTAACTAGATGACTCAACATGAGACATGATAATAATTGAATTTGAGTCACTTTACTCAAGAGATTGCCTAAATATAAGCAAGCACAAGTCACTTGAACTAAAGAGATAACTTCATTAAGTAAAACGGTTCAAGGACAAGCATGTGAGGTGTTGACCCCCTAATGGATTTTGATGAATACAAAACACTAGAGTATAATTCCATTTATCTTAACAATTTAATTGAGAAATTCATGTGTTTTATTAAGAATATTGTTAAGAAATGTCTAGGCAAGTTCCCATAATTTTTATGAATTTATTGAAGAATTTTTTTTTGAGATGAAAGAAAAAGTTCAGGGACAGCCGAGACGTCTCCTGATAGTCTCAGAGACGTCTCTGGCACAAACAGGAAGAACTGGCACACTTGGAGACGTCTCCGGCACCTGCCGAGTCGTCCCCACGACAGCGGAGTCGACTCTCTCAGTAGTGGAGTCGACTCTCTCAGTGGTGGCAGAAAGGCAGTTTTCAAGAGATATGCGCGAGACGTCCCCACAGCAAGCAGAGTCGTCCCCACAAGTAAAAAGGAGACTTCCCGAGTCGTCCCCAAGATAGCGGAGACGGCTCTCTCAGGGTTTTCCAGAGAATGATTTTTTCGGTGATAAGGCAGCGGAGACGTCCCCTGAAAGAGCGGAGTCGGCTCTCTCAGGGAATTCCAGAGGACATGTTTTTCAGAGATAAAGAAGCGGAGTCGACCCCGAGACAGCGGAGTCGTCCCCATTCAAAAAGTGCAAACAAGCAGAGTCGTCCCCGTAAAGTGCCGAGTCGACCTCAGACAACGTAAAAAGTAAAATCTTGTAGCCGAGACGTCTCTCGTTGAAGCGGAGACGTCCCCGGAATGCCTGGGACGCGACTGACAACTTTTACAGGTTTGGTTTGAATTTCAAATCTCTTTTACTTTATCTCTAACGGCTATATTTGCTTTTTGGGCTATAAAAGGGAGCTCTTAAGTGCTTCAAAACAACTTTTCACCAACCCAAAAGCTAGATCATTTAAGAGAGAAGCAAGAGAGAGAAGTTCAAGGGAGTGAGTGCATTCAAGTGAAGAAATCAAGTGCTTTCAAGCTTCCCAAGTGATTTCAAGCTCAACCACTCTCTTCCGCTCGTGCATTCAAAGCTCACACTCAAATCTACGCGATCCACATCGAAAGAATCACCATTTTCCACGCTTCCAACGGCAAAAGGATTCTTCCGGGTTCTATTGTTCATCATTGCCATATTTGCTTTTCTAGAGCTTTTCTTTTCTATGTAAACTCTTTCATTGTGGTACTTGTTCCAGTCAAGGGACGTGGAACAAGGGAAAGGCGTCCCAAGCCTAAGTAAAATTGGGGGTGTTAGGGTTTGTTGTGAGCCCGGTGTAAAACAACGAGTTAGGTAGTGAACTCGCAAAACTACCGTACTGTAATCTTGGATTATAGTGGAAATTCCCAAAGGTGATTTGGAGAGTGGATGTAGGAGCAGTGGAAGCTCCGAACCACTATAAAACCTTGTGTTTGCGATTGACCTTTCTCATTCCTCATTCTTTACTTTAGTACATATATTTGTGTGTTTTATTTTTAATTAGGCGAAAAATTTTAAAACACCCAATTCACCCCCCTCTTGGGTGACCATCTCTGGGCAACAAGTGGTATCAGAGCAGGTGCTCTGTGTATTTCTTGAAAGACCTAACCGTCTTAGCCAAAGATCTAGATGGCAACACCCTTTAACAATGTTCCTGCCGAGGGGCAAGCAACCAATAGACCTCCACTCTTCAATGGGACAAATTATACCTATTGGAAGACTAGAATGAGAATTTTCATTCCAGCACAAGACTATGCCTTGTGGAGGGTTATAGTCAAGGGGCCACAAGAACCATCACACGTGGTTAATGGCATTCGAGTTCCCAAACCTGAGGAGGATTGGGATGAGAATGATGATAGGATGGCTCAACTCAATTCGAGAGCCATGAACTCATTATTTTGTTCTTTAGATGTAAATGAGTTTAATAGAGTCTCCACATGTAGTTCCGCTAAGGAAATATGGGATAGGCTTGAAGTTACCCACGAGGGTACAAATCAAGTCAAAGAGTCCAAAGTGAACATTCTAGTTCACAAATATGAATTGTTTAAGATGGAACCTAATGAAACTATTACATGCATGTTTACACGCTTTACCGATATTATTAATGGTCTAAAGAGCTTGGGTAAATCTTACACTAATCCGGAACTTGTGAGTAAAATTCTCAGGTCTTTGCCAAAAGCATGGGAAGCAAAGGTCACGGCAATCGTAGAAGCCAAAGACCTCAACACCTTGGGGCTAGAACAACTTTTGGGGTCATTGATGACGCATGAGCTCACGATGAAGCAACATGAAGAAGAGTTGCCGAAGAAAAAGACAATCGCACTCAAGGCTACCTCAAGTGTGTGTGAAGAAGAGAGTAGTGAGAGTGAAGAAGAAAGCCAAGATGAGGACTTGGGTTTGATAGTAAGGAAGTTTAAGAAATTCATGAGAAGAAAGAAACCCTTCCCAAGAAAGAAATTTGGAGGGAGAAATGATTGGAAAAAAGAAAAGGAAAAAGAAAGAGACCCAATCATATGCTATGATTGCAAGAGACCGGGACACATTCGTTCCGAATGTCCTTAACAAAAGAAGTATTTTGGAAAGAAGAAGAAGAAGGCATTGAAGGCAACATGGGATGATAGTGACACATCATCCTCCGAGGAAGAGAAGGAAGAGACCGCCAATTTGTGCTTCATGGCGTTCGAAGACGACGAGGTATGTCAAAACCCAACCATAAATTTTACTTTAGAAGAATTGTATGAAGCTTTTCAAGAACTTATGGGTGATTGTAGTATATTAGGAGCAAAAAATAAAGAATTAAAAGCCTCCAATCAAAAACTGAAGGAAGATATTGAAAACCTATTAATTGAAAAGGAGAACGTTAAAAATATTAACACTACTAACCTAGAAATCAAAAATTCAAAACTTACCATTGAAAATGAAAAGGCAAAAACAGTAATTAAGGAATTAAATCTAAAAGTAAAATCCCTACTCGATAATAATACCTCACTTGCACAAAATGTTGAATCTCTTAAAAAGAATAAGGAAGAACTAGTCAAAGAAAATTTGAATCTTAAGAATGAGGTACATAAGTACAAACCAATTGTTGAAAAATTTACACAAAGCTCTGAAAAATTAAATCTTATTCTTTCAAATCAAAGAGCTGTTTTTAATAAAGCCGGATTAGGATATAAAACTAACAAGCAACAAAAGTATCTAAAGAATTTCTTTGTAAAAGCAAAAGATGTAAAAACTGAAAAACCTACATGCTTTCATTGTGGAAAGAATGGACATAAAGCCTACTCTTGTATTCAAAGAAAGATCCAAACTAACAAGAGTACATTTGTGAAAGCTAAAAACATAACTAAAGTATGGGTGCCTAAGGGAACCAACTACACTAACCACGAAGGACCCAAGAAAACTTGGGTACCTAAGAGCTTCACGTGATCATTTTGCAGGTATGCCTTGCAGCCGGAAATAAAAAGAGAATGTGGTATCTTGATAGCGGCTGCTCAAGGCATATGACCGGTGACAAGAGTCTCTTCGTCACCTTGGAATCAAAAGAAGGAGGAGTAGTCACATTTGGAGACAATGCTAAAGGCCCGAATCATTGGTGTTGGTAAAATCTCCATATCACCCTCCTCATTCATTGATAATGTATTGTTAGTTAATGGACTAAAACATAATTTATTAAGTATAAGTCAATTTTGTGACAAGGGATTTAAAGTATCATTTGAATCATCACTATGCATAATTAGTAGTCCAATTGATAATGAGATCATACTCACAGGACATAGGCATGGAAATGTTTACATGGTAGATCTTGATGATCTCACCATGAAGGATGGCCAATGTCTTGTAGCCATGAATCCCAAAGTCAATGAGACTAGTTAGTTATGGCATCGTAGGTTAGGGCATGCTAGCATGGATTTAATCTCTAAATTAATTACAAAGGATCTAGTTAAAGGACTACCAAAAATAGACTTTGAAAAGAATAAAATTTGTGCTGCATGTCAATTAGGGAAACAAACAAGAAATTCTTTTAAGTCTAAGAACATAGTCTCAACAACAAAACCCTTGGAACTAATTCACATGGACTTGTTTGGACCCACTAGAACTGCTAGTCTAGGGGTAAGAAATTTGGTCTTGTAATTATTGATGATTTTTCACGTTTTACATGGGTTTCATTTCTTGCACATAAAGATGAGTCCTTTCCCGCTTTTATCAAGTTTCATAATAGAGTTTCGAATGAACTCAATCTTAAATTAAAAGCAATTAGGAGTGATCATGGTACCAAGTTTGAAAATCAGCACTTTAAAAAGTTTTGTGACGAAAATGGTATCAATCACAATTTCTCGGCACCTAGAACACCCCAACAAAATGGGGTGGTAGAGAGGAAGAATCGCACACTAGCAGATATGGCTCGTACCATGTTGTGCGAATCGGATCTACCAAAATATTTCTGGGCTGAAGCAATAAATACTGCATGTCACATTTTGAACCGTGCATTAGTTAGATCCATCTTGAAGAAACACCTTATGAGTTAATAAAAGGTAAGAACCAAATATAAGCTATTTTCATGTTTTCGGTTGTCGATGCTTTGTTTTAAATAATGGAAAGGACAATCTAAGCAAATTTAGTGCTAAATCAGATGAGGGGATCTTCTTAGGATATTCCTCATCTAGTAGAGCATACAGGATCTTCAACAAGAGAACTCTTGTTGTTGAAGAATCCATTCATGTTGTTTTTGATGAAGCTAATGGAGATTCTTCTAGAAAGAAGAAAGATGGTGATGCAGGTATACTTGAAGACCGAATGAAGGAATTCCCATACAAGACAAAACATGAGGATGAGATCAAAGAAGATACAAATCAGCAAGATGAAGAAGATCAACCTCCATCAAAATCAAGATCTTCCTAAGGAATGGAGGTATGCACATGGTCATCCAAAGGATCTAATCCTTGGTGATCCTTCACAAGGTATAAGAACTAGATCCTCTCTAAGAAATACTAGTAATTATCTTGCTTTCGTTTCACAAATAGAGCCTAAATCACTAGAAGAAGCTGAAAAAGATGATAATTGGATGAATGCTATGCAAGAGGAATTAAACCAATTTGAAAGAAATGAAGTTTGGACTCTAATGAAAAGACCCCCTAATGTTTCAATTATAGGCACCAATGGGTATATAGAAATAAACTAGATGAAGATGGATAGTAATAAGAAACAAAGCTAGGCTAGTGGCCAAAGGATATAATCAGGAGGAAGGAATAGATTTTGATGAAACTTTTGCTCCTGTTGCTATTAGAGGCTATTAGACTACTTTTGGCATATGCATGCTTCATGGATTTTAAACTCTATCAAATGGATGTAAAAAGTGCATTTTTAAATGGCTATATAATGGAGGAAGTTTATGTAGGACAACCTCCAGGTTTTGAAAATCACTTACATCCAGATTATGTGTATAAATTGCATAAAGCATTGTATGGACTTAAGCAAGCCCCTAGGGCATGGTATGAAAGATTAAGTAATTTCCTAATTGAAAACAAATTTAAGAGAGGAAATGTAGACAAAACCCTCTTTATTAAAAGAAAAGGAAATGACTTATTGCTTGTACAAATTTATGTGGATGATATAATTTTTGGTGCTACTAATGATAGTCTTTGTCAAGAGTTTGCCAAGCTTATGCAGGGAGAATTTGAAATGAGCATGATGGGTGAGCTCAACTTCTTCCTTGGGCTACAAATAAAACAATCAGAGGAAGGCATCTTCATCAGTCAGTCCAAATACATCAAGGAAATGTTGGAAAAATTCAAGATGAAGGATGCAAAGGAAATCAGCACACCCATGGGCTCAAGTTGCAAGCTTGACAAAGATGAAAAAGGTAAAAGTATAGACTGCAAATTGTACAGAGGTATGATAGGCTCTCTACTTTACCTTACTGCTAGTAGACCAGATATATTATTCAGTGTTTGTATGTGTGCTAGATACCAAGCATGTCCTAAGGAATCACACTTGCAAGCTGTTAAGAGAATTTTTAGATATCTAGTAGGGACATCTAATGTAGGCTTATGGTATTCTAAACAATCTGACATAAATTTAATTGCTTATTCCGATGCTGACTTTGCTTGGCCTTGTCCCGGGTGCAAACTCGACAGAAAAAGCACAAGTGGCACATGTCAATTCTTGGGTGCAATTTGGTTTCTTGGTTTAGCAAGAAACAAAATTCAGTTGCCTTGTCCACAGCTGAGGCTGAGTACATTGCAGCTGGAAGCTGTTGTGCCCAAGTTCTTTGGATTAAGCAACAACTTGAAGACTTCGCGTATCAAAATGGATAATACCAATTAAATGTGATAATAAAGTGCAATTAATTTAACAAAAAATCCTGTCCAACACTCTAAGTCAAAGCATATAGAGATTAGGCATCATTTATTAGGGATCATGTGCTGAAAAATGATGTGATGATTGAATATGTATGTACTGAAAATCAATTTGGCTGATATCTTTACAAAGCCCCTTTGTAAAGATAGATTCAACTTCTTAAGGAATGCTTTGAGCTTGTATGATCCTAGCAAATGAATTGAACTTGTATTGCATTGCTTGCTACTCAAACTAGTAATCCACCTCAAGGTCAACATAAGTGAAAAGCATGAATCCATCTAAGCTAAATGACGAACTGTTTGACTTTCCGGAGGATGGTTACCCTCCCTTGGACTCTTCATAGAGATATTTTCAGAGCCTATTTCATAGGTATTCGAAATTTGGTCAAACATTCCTCATTTCAATATTAATAATTCAAAAATCATTACCAATTTATTATAGGATGTATATTAAGGGGAGGATCACAAACAAATTCACTCTGTTTATCAAAAGGAAATCATGTTGATTAGGGTGATTAAATAAAAATTGGAAAAGATAAAGAATTCAGTCTGAAATTTTTCAGTGCCGGAGACGTCTCTGGCAATCGCAGAGACGTCCCCCCAGGCGAGACGTCTCACCTTAGTCGCAGAGACGTCTCGGGACCGAACTAGGGTTTTTTAAAATAGTGAAACAGCTCGAGCCGACCCGAGCTATTTCTCTCATCCCGACAAAAACAAAAACCCTAGCCTCCATTTGTTCTCCATCACAAACCCTAGCCTCCTTCTCCCATTTCTAGGATTTTCCCAATCATGGCACCAAAGAGCATAGACAAGGAACCCGTGGAAGGCGACCTAGGGCAGCGGCCCGACCGGTGAGGAACGGAGCGAAGAACCTTCCCGCCGTCTCCTCCGGTTGCTCCGCCAACCACGACTATTTCCTGTGCAAATCGCACAGTCACGACCGCAGAAGGTACATAGATTATCTTTCATTTTAGATCATGAGGGGTTCTCTATTGCGAGAGAGACTCCGAGCCCAAGGGTGGAACACCTTTGTACCCTCAATACCTCGACCTACCCCGGCCTAGTTAGAGAACTTTTTAGCAATATGGCCTTAGGGGACCAAGGGTACACTGCATATGTCCGGGGGACATTAGTAGAAGTCAATGAAGATGTCCTATCCACTGTCTTACAAATCCCTAAGGACGGTGAGGCTCCAACCTCACATTCCCAAAGGGAATAGCCCTAAATCTACTTTTAGGAAGAGAGGACTGCGGCCCTCTTGATGTTGTCAATTCCCAGGACCTAAATGAGAGATGAGACTTCTTTTAAGTATTGTCAACCGGGTCCTATTTCCAAAACCGGTCGCTTCGATTTTGTTTCGGAGCGAGATTTAGTTATAATGCACCATATCCTACTAGGGATACCCCTAAACCTCCCTAGACTTATGCTAAACTACATTGCCCTATGTCATAGGTATTCTAGGTTTAGTTTACCCTACGGCATGATCTTTACCTTAGTTTTCAAACACTTCAAAGTTCCCATTCCAACAAATGAACCTGCAAAGCCCTTGAGAAACACCGACTATTATAATGAGGGCACAATGAGAAGAATGGAATTTCATAAGATAGATGGGTCGTGGGTGAAGGTACCAAAGAGAAAAGCCCAAATCCTAGAGCCCGAGAACCCACATCATGAGTCTGACCATCACTCTCCTCCACCTAGCCACTTGGATATCCCTGATATACCCTCCAGCTCAGCTGGACCTTCCACATCCATGCCACCACCTCCTCCAGTTAGCGGGCCCTCCTTTCTTTCAGAAGATCAGATGCGCACCCTAGCATCTGCATTTGCCAACAAATGAGGGAGGAGATGAGATCCATGATCTCTACAGAGTTGGCCCCCTTCAGAGCTTCACATGAAGTGCTTCTACAAGAGCTGAAGGACATTAGAAGTCAAATTGAAGCCACAACACATGAAATAATTGGTGTGGATGCCTCCCAAAAATTCAGATCAATAGAGCTCAAGGACAGCTTGAAGACCATTTCCAAGAGCCTCAAAGAGTTGACAAGCCCAGGAGGCAATGTGGGCACTTTAGTTGCCCAACTTAGAGGAGGATTGAAATGGCAACTGAAGAATTTGAAGCACTTGTGGCAGCCTTCCACAAGTCACAGGGAGATCAATTTAAGACCCTAATGGATTCAATCAATGCTTTTATAGATGCAGCTTGTAGGATTTATGAGCAACGTCGCCGATAAGGGACGCTTTGTAAACATCTAGGAATCTTCTTTTTGTAAACCCTAGGCTATTTTGAAACACTTTTTGTATTAGAAATCAATACTTGTAATGATTTCTTCTTTTGACTATGTACTGACTTCAAAGGTTTACAATGACATATGAATGACATACTATCTTTGAAACCCTGTGTACATTTCTAACTCTGTGTATGTGATTGTGTATGTGAGTTTGTGATGTGCCATAAAAATCTATCACATACCTTGAGTGTTCAAATTTGATACAAAGAAACAATGCATCTAAAACAGAGGGGGCACATCTTGTGATAACTATACTAAACAAAAAGATGAGTCTGAAATGAATTCCAAAACAAAGGGGGAGTGATATGAATGACTGAATTCATTAATAGAAATGACTTGGACAGGGGGAGCACAACTTGAATATTCTTGAGTCGTTCATGGAAATATGCTGAATCTTACTAGGAAGTATGCTTTAAGCACCTACAGATAATTTGTCCCCTTCATTGTTGATGACAAAAAGGGGGAGTAGAACCATAGAACCAATATGGATAAGGGGAGTAGAACCAATATGGATACATTGGAATGCAAAATACAAAATTCATGCTTAAAAGTTGAATTGGAAGAGATAAAATTGAAGAATATTGGCTTTAAGATAATTGCCCTTCTGGAAAAGAAAGGGGGAGTCAAAAAGAACTTAGCTTTCAATTATCTTTATACCTGTACATCTGAGCAAATACTGTGTATATGTTTAAATTTCGAATTTTGCATATACTCAGTGTTTTGTCATCATCAAAAAGGGGGAGATTGTTGACCCCCTAATGGATTTTGATGAATACAAAACACTAGAGTATAATTCCATTTATCTTAACAATTTAATTGAGAAATTCATGTGTTTTATTAAGAATATTGTTAAGAAATGTCTAGGCAAGTTCCCATAATTTTTATGAATTTATTGAAGAATTTTTTGAGATGAAAGAAAAAGTTCAGGGACAGCCGAGACGTCTCCTGATAGTCTCAGAGACGTCTCTGGCACAAACAGGAAGAACTGGCACACTTGGAGACGTCCCCGGCACCTGCCGAGTCGTCCCCGACAGCGGAGTCGACTCTCTCAGTAGCGGAGTCGACTCTCTCAGTGGCGGCAGAAAGGCAGTTTTCAAGAGATATGCGCGAGACGTCCCCACAGCAAGCAGAGTCGTCCCCACAA
Source organism: Phoenix dactylifera (assembly GCF_009389715.1). NCBI lineage: Eukaryota > Viridiplantae > Streptophyta > Magnoliopsida > Arecales > Arecaceae > Phoenix > Phoenix dactylifera. The sequence goes on from NC_052395.1 coordinate 27,595,495, forward strand.
GTAAAAAGGAGACTTCCCGAGTCGTCCCCAAGATAGCGGAGACGGCTCTCTCAGGGTTTTCCAGAGAATGATTTTTTCGGTGATAAGGCAGCGGAGACGTCCCCTGAAAGAGCGGAGTCGGCTCTCTCAGGGAATTCCAGAGGACATGTTTTTCGGAGATAAAGAAGTGGAGTCGACCCGAGACAGCGGAGTCGTCCCCATTCAAAAAGTGCAAACAAGCAGAGTCGTCCCCGTAAAGTGCCGAGTCGACCCCAGACAACGTAAAAAGTAAAATCTTGTAGCCGAGACGTCTCTCGTTGAAGCGGAGACGTCCCCGGAACGCCTGGGACGCGACTGACAACTTTTACAGGTTTGGTTTGAATTTCAAATCTCTTTTACTTTATCTCTAACGGCTATATTTGCTTTTTGGGCTATAAAAGGGAGCTCTTAAGTGCTTCAAAACAACTTTTCACCAACCCAAAAGCTAGATCATTTAAGAGAGAAGCAAGAGAGAGAAGTTCAAGGGAGTGAGTGCATTCAAGTGAAGAAATCAAGTGCTTTCAAGCTTCCCAAGTGATTTCAAGCTCAACCACTCTCTTCCGCTCGTGCATTCAAAGCTCACACTCAAATCTACGCGATCCACATCGGAAGAATCACCATTTCCCACGCTTCCAACGGCAAAAGGATTCTTCCGGGTTCTATTGTTCATCATTGCCATATTTGCTTTTCTAGAGCTTTTCTTTTCTATATAAACTCTTTCATTGTGGTGCTTGTTCCAGTCAAGGGACGTGGAACAAGGGAAAGGCGTCCCAAGCCTAAGTGAAATTGGGGTGTTTAGGGTTTGTTGTGAGCCCGTGTAAAACAACGAGTTAGGTAGTGAACTCGCAAAACTACCGTACTGTAATCTTGGATTATAGTGGAAATTCCCAAAGGTGATTTGGGGAGTGGATGTAGGAGCAGTGGAAGCTCCGAACCACTATAAAACCTTGTGTTTGCGATTGACCTTTCTCATTCCTCTTCTTTACTTTAGTGCATATATTTGTGTGTTTTATTTTTAATTAGGCGAAAATTTTAAAACACCCAATTCACCCTCCTCTTGGGTGACCATCTCTGGGCAACATGAGGCAATAGAAGGATTCATCAAGGTCAAATCAAAATTTTTTTTTTTTTATTTTCAGAATTAATTTAGCTTAGATTTTATTTGCTTAAGATAATTATCAATAAGATATACAAGTTGAGTTTTAATCAAATTATCTTAAACAGTTGTTTCTATCAAAAATTTTGATTATGATTTAGTTTTCAACACTAATAATCATGTTTCAGGGAGTTGAGCAATCTTCTTTTAGAGCAATTAGGATTTTATTTTGACTTATGAGTGATAGTTTAAAAGAATTAATATTCATGCTTTAAAAGATTTTTATGATCAAGTTAAGCATGACATGTTACAATTAATCAGTAGAATTTGAGATAATTTTAGAGAAAGATATTAATCATGGATACAATGATTATGCTCAATGAAGTTTTAACATGAAGGCATGAAATCAGCATCAATCATTTATACTAGAGAGAAAATTTAGATTTTGAAAACTTGAAGGAGAAAGTTATACATATTCATTCATTGTTTTCTTATCATCATGCAAGCACTAGAAAATTTCATGCTAAGATCGTGTAGATAAGATTTGTCATACATACAAGGCATTTAATAAATATTCAATAGCCTAACTGAATTTATAAAGTTAAGCATATCAAGACATAAAATGACAATTTAAATTACATTCACAAATGATGAAATAAAATTTATTTATAAGTCACGTGCCATGGCACCCAATTAAGAGTTTCACATGTGCTTCAAGGGCTGCTTTGACACATTTGCAAGATAATCTCAGTTTTTCATTTTAGGTACCCAAGCTTGCTTGGGTCTTTGGGAGTTAGTGCATATGGTTCCTTTTGGAATCCAAATCTGTTTAATTGTAATAATTTTATCATTTGATTTGCTTGTATTGAAACAATAGGTAAAGTTTTTATGCGTATTCTTTTCATATTTGAAACAAGTTATCTTATTTGATGGTTTGCTTGGTGAATTAATTACCTTTTATTTAGGGGTTTATTGTTAAGTAAGGAAGTCCAGTCAAGTTTTGATTTATCAAAATCAGCATGTTGGCTTTCAAACATTGTTTTTAATCTTTCTGAACTTACAGTGAATTTGTTAATAAAAGATTTCAGTTGGTTAACCTTTTTACTTAAGTTTTGATTTTCTTTAATTAAATTCTGATTTTTTTGAATTAATTCTTCTGAATTTAACCTTAAATGTTCATTCTCAAAATTTAATTTGTCTTTCATTTCAACGGTAGAATTTCTTTCTTCTGACATTTTCAGATTTAGCTTTTTATTCTTTAAACTAAGCTTCTTATTCTTTAAATTAAGCTTCTTGTATTCTAAGTATAAATCAGAAAAAGCATCATGAAGTTCATCAAATGTAAAATCAGATTGAGCTTCAGTATGTACTTGATTTTTGAATGAGAAATCACTTTGTGTTCGAGTACATACCTCATCTTCATGTGCTACAAAGCATAGATTTTCAGTTTCAGTTTGATACTCTTCTTCTTCGGAACTAGTTTCAAATTCACTAGAAACGTTAGTGCATTCATATTTAACTTCAAGCATATTCCATATTTTCTTAGCAGTTATGCAAAAAGATATGCTATTAAGTTCACTATCATCCAATGCACAATATAGAATATTCATGGCTTTTGCATTTTGCTGAGCCCTTTCTTTATCATGATTAGTGTTTGTGTGTAGCCCATTGACTATGATACTCCATAAATCGTAGTCATGTGCTTGAATGAAAATGCGCATGCGTGCTTTCCAATATGTGTAGTTTATACCATCAAATAGTGGAGGTCTATCAATTAATTGTCCCTCACTCATAGAACATCCCACTTGGGTTGTCATGATCTTTAACTCTTGATTGTGAGATCAATGAGTACTATTAGAGCACCTTGCTCTGATACCACTTGTTGCCCAAGGTGACAATCCAAGAGGGGGGTGAATTGGTTTCTTCTAAATTTTGGTGTTTTAAAAGTTTTCTTAATTAAGTGCGGTGGATGCTTTCTTAAATTATTTGAATGAGTTAAACTAGAACAAAGATGGAAGATATTGCAAGAATAAACGTAAGCACATGCACAACACAAACACAACAATATATAGTGGTTCGGTGCTCTCCTTAGCACCTACGTCCACTCCCCAAGCGACCCCTTGGGAATTCACTATAATCCCGCGGATTACAGTTGGATTGTTTTCCGGGCTCACAATCCAAAAATCTTTGTTGGTTTTACGGGCTCACCAACGAACCTATACACTTTGGTTTTCCGGGTTCACCAAAAATCTTTGTTGGTTTTGCGGGCTCACCAACGAACCTTTACACTTTGGTTTTCCGGGTTCACCAAAAACCTTTGTTGGTTTTACGGGTTCACCAACGAACCTTTACAAATTGTTCGACAAACAAAAGGAAAGATTCCAACTCCTAAATGAGCATATGAAACAATATTAACTACAAAGAAGAGTTAGAAAATATTTATCGCTTTGAAGTGGCTTCTCTCTTTGTCAAGGTTGCTTCACTCTTCAAGGGAGGATGGAGCTCTTGATGACTCTTTGAATCTGCTCAACCTCTTTCTTTGATTCTTGAATGAAGCTCTTGATGAAGAAGATTAGGGCACTTTTGTTTTCTTGTGTACTCTTTGATATTCCTTGCAAAAGTTATTCTATCTGATGAATAGTGCCCCTTTAAATAGCTTCCCACATCCTTTGGACAAGCCCCAATGGTCAGAGTTCAAAAACTAGCCGTTACTCACCTTGGGAAGGACAAAAAGTACATCTGCAGAACTAGCCGTTATGCTTCAGCCCGTGTTTGGGTCGACTCAACCTGTCCTTGGGTCGACCAACTTTCACTTGGGTCGACCCATCCTTTCTTTGGGTCGACTCAAAGTTCACTTGGGTCGACTCAACTTCTTCTTGGGTCGACCCTCTCAGTAATTTCAGAGAACCATTTCTGTCTGTCTTTCTGTCTTGCCTTTGGGTCGACCCTCTCAGAGTTTGGGTCGACTCAAGCTTGGGTCGACTCAACCACTGTTTGGGTCGACCCTCTCAGTAAATCCAGAGAACATATTTCCTTCATGTTTTGAGGTTCTTGAAGTTTTGGGTCGACTCATGCTTACCTTGGGTCGACCCAACCAACTGTTCATCTGTGCCATTTTTGCAGGAGTGTGCCAAATGTTTTCTTGATGTGCCGGGGTCGACTCAAACAATCTTTGGGTCGACTCAATCCACACTTTGCTGCATTCTCAAGGTTAGATTCATTCAAATGAACAAAACATGTATCTATTATCAATCACACAAATATACTAAGAGTAATGAACTTATAAATGAAGTATCAATTTAACTTATAACATACTCTTGATAATTACTTGTTAATCATCAAAATAACACTATCATCCTCAGAAGGGTTACTGCACCTTCCGCCAGCCTTCTACTTTCCTTTAGACCCTGCATGGTAGTGCATAGATGAGCACTAGAACCAGAATCTATAACCCAACTAGAAGTAGAAGAAACCGTTAGATTAGTTTCAATTATGAGCAAGTCTATACCTTCTGAAGGTGTGTCACCTTTCTTGTTCTTCAGGCTCTCGAGGTATGAAGGACAGTTCCTCTTCCAGTGGCCGTCGACATTGCAGTGAAAACATTTTCCTTTGTCATTAGCCCTTTTCTTTTGAACTTCCTTCTTTGGCTTCTTGTCTTTCTTCTGCTTCCTAGGCTTCTTTTTCTTCCAAGTAGACTTTCTCTTGGAACCAGAAGTCAACTCAGCAGTAAGGACATTGCCCTTGAACCTTTCAAGGATCCCTCAGTAGTTACCAACATATTTATCAGTTCAGTCTTAGTGCATTCAATCTTATTCATGTGGTAGTTTACTATAAACTGACCAAATGAATCAGGAAGGGATTGAAGGATCAGATCAACTTGCAATTCCTTGTGCATGTTCATACCGAGCTTCTCAAGCTCCTCTAGGTCCTTGATCATAGTCAGACCGTGATCATGGACGAACTGCCCCTCGCGCATCTTTTTTTGAAGAGCCTCTTGGACACTTCAAAACGAGCTGTGCGACTCTGCTCACCATACAACTCTGCAGGTGTGCTAGTATGTCCGTAGCAATTTTGAGATTCTCATGCTGGCATTGGAGTTCATTGGACATGGATGCCATCATATAGCACTTGACTCTAATATCATCATCCATCCACTTTTGATGCATCTGTCGCTGAACATCAATAGGACGTGTTGGTAGTGTGGGAATATCTGAATCGAGTATATAGCCTATTTTCTCACAGCTTAAAATAATTTTGAGGTTTCTAAGCCAGTCCTTGTAATTGGTTCCGGTCAATCGGTTGGTCTCAAGAATACGGGTCAAAGAGTTTGAGGCTGGCATTGTATCTGTAGAGAGTAAAGATTCTAGTTAGACTTTTGTACTTGATCCTAATCTGTTCTAAGGTCTTTTAGAACAAATGTAACTCCCACTATTTTCTCGAATTCCTCACACTTCCTTGGTAGGAAAACGGAAATCCCACACGACTAGGGTTTCTTGTGGGTACTGCGGTCCCACCGATTTACATGCCACCTTACCTAACAGTTATTGATGACACATAAATTGATGAATGTACAACTCTTGTACAATGCTTCTTAAGCATGTTGCAGTGCTAACTTGGTCTCTAAGCCATGAAAACCTCACCTAACAGTTATTGGTCCCATTTCTTAGTTAAGTCAGACCCACCGTATAACCGTAGGAATAAAGTCGTCATTGGGTTCTCACCTAATAGTTATTGGTGCCCAACCCCATCTTTATCCTACAACATCTCATGTCTATAGAGAGGTCCAGCCCCCCGATGCAACTTGACCACTGTATCCAGCCGAGACAAATCAACATCAGAAAGGCCTTAGCAGCTCTACTACAGTGGAAGACCTATTGACTTAATATTGGTTAATCAGGTCTTAGTGTTTGCAACTTGAGCTCTTCATAAGAGGTAATCGAACAATTGGCCAGGTAAGCAGGTGGGAGGCTCCCCTACTCAGAGAGTAAGGTCCTAATTAAGCAACCACCTTTCATGCTTTTTTAGACACCAATTAGATCAATTAATCTAATATGACTTGCTCATGTTGGTTCACTCTCGACTTGATTGAGGAGGTTTTAATTAAGGTCTCAATTGGGTTTGCTACATCACATGTAAACCTATCTACCCGGCTTTCATTCACATCACATGCAAACGGCACATCACAGGCAGTTATAATCGCAGTGTAAATAAAGCTAAACTTTAAATAGGTGATGATCATGAATTCTAATTAGGTCGTATTACAAGCACATGCACGTCAATCGATCAATTGTCTTCAACTCTTGAATTGGTTCCAAGCCTCCTTGACTCGATCCTTGACCAACTCTTGATCCAATCGCCATCAACCGCTTAGACCCCTGCTCATCTCATGCATCATCTTTGACTTGATCATTGACGTACATCACATCACAGAAATACAACCAGATATAAAATAAAAATAAAATAAATTACATCTCCCTTTTAGGAGGCACGCAGGCCTCTCAAAACATTAAATAAGATGCATGCAAGCATCTGAAAAATTACATGACATTACATCACATCGCAGGTCTTTACATTTAATACCAAAAGGGTTTGAATCCTATGATCATCACCGCATGCAACAATTATACTTTTCAGATCTGAAAACTAATTGATTATCTTATGACATAGGTTGCTGATCATGCTAATCATGATTCTAAACTTTGTAATCCCATTAACAATGCAATTAGAATCATCCTTTTATCACATAAAAATCAGCATGCAAAAATTCAGCAATCCTGAAAAATCTGAATGCAAAAATTTTCAGCACGCATAATCCTTCAATTTTCAGATCTAATATGCCTTTAGATAATTAATTCTTACCTTAATCTACGATGCCTAGGCTCTGATACCACTGTTAGAGAACCCCGATCATGCCGCTCAAATTCAAAAATTCAGATGCAGCGGAAGAGGCATGCGCGGGATCAACCGTTCATCGTATGAACGTTGTTTCAAGACCGTTCGTAGATAGATAAGGATTAAAAACTTTTAAAATCTTTAGAAGATCAGATCTTCACCTTGTGCGGGTAGATGATCACCGCAAACTGAAGTTCGTGGTTTAGGATGAAGGTTCGCTTGAAGCCGTTCAAATGCCCGGCCTCTACAGGTATCCACACGAAGCAGAGGACCAATCCAAGCTTTCTATCTTTTCGGGGTGCTAGCTCCCTGCAGAGATAACTTTTGATGGCTGATCTCCTGTCTTTCAATCAACCCTTGATTGTGCTTGAGAGGAGGAAGAAGAAGGATGAAGAGAGAGAAGCGGAACTAAGCCTGCAGCCTTCTTTTATTCTCCCTGTTTGGAAGGAGGAAGAGAGGAGGAGGAGGCCGCCACCTTCTTCTTCTTTTTGCTCTTGCTTGCGGCTGAACCAAGGAAAGGGAGAGGGTGGCCACGGCACAAAGGAAGAGCTTCTATTTCATTAGGGCGTCAGCCCCCTTTCACCTCCTTATAAAGCATCTAGGGCTCCTACAAGTTAGGAGCCCTAGACCTTTCCAAGAGGGGCGCCGGCCCCTCTTTGTTGCTGCACCCATCAAAAAGGAGAGGGGCTGATGCCCCTCTTCTTGGTTAACCTAATCCTCTTCCAAGAGGATTAGGTGCCTCTTATGGTTTAGCCCTAATCTAATTAGGTTTAACCAAATCATGAATCAATGGGTTCAATCTTGTAAGTCCTAATCCAATTAGAACTTGAATGAACCATGACTCAATTGAACTCTTCAATCCTAATCCAATTAGGAGTCATTTGATTCATTAGATTAATAATTAATTGGACTTAAGAAACCCTAATCCAATTAGGACTTTTTTAATTTTAGTCCTAATCCAATTAGGACTCTATTTGAATCCGAAGTCCTAATCCGATTAGGACTCTAGGAATCCTACTCCAAGTAGGAATCCAATTTTAATTCAAAACTCCTAATCTAATTAGGATTGTAGGAATCCTATTCCAAGTAGGAATCCCAGTCCTACTCCAACTAGGATTCCCAGTCCTAATCCAATTAGGACTCTAGGAATCCTACTCGAAGTAGGATTTGTGTTTAAGTCCAATTAATTAATTCCTTTGTTCCTTCTTCAACTTATTATCAATCGAATTGATTACTTGTGATTCCTAATCACGATTTCAACCATCGGATCGGTCAATACTTCTAGTGTGTGTGACCCCATAGGTTCTACTCTGACTGGTAGTGAGATATATTATGATCTCTATCACAATATCATTGAAAACTCCTTTCAATGGATTGGAACGATTCCAACTCTACTCATTAGGGTTTATCGATCATCAGATAATCCCTGTGAGTCCCACCATCCACCAGTGACACCTAGCAGCATGTAGTGGCTACCCAGTAGAATAGAATGATGAACCTCTAGGTGCAGTTATCATGTGATACAGTCCTACTATCGTGGATCCCTACAGGACGGAGGTCATGGATAACTCGTCAAACCCCATCGTCTGTCATATGTCAAGATTTATTCGACTCGAGTTCGATAGTGGAAAACTCTTTCTCCACTTTATATTACTGCCCTGGCCAAGGTCTTAGAACTCAGTCTAACAAATCACATAGGATCACTCTCTTCTATCAAGGTCGATAGATTCCTTATAGGTGCATACCCTACTCCTACAGTGAACTTACTGCAGCCAATCTACACTGCATGGACCCATATGGCTAGAGACCATGTATGTGTAGTCAAACTACAATAACCTCACTGTGAGTAGCCGAAGCACCGCAGGTCAAAGGACCAGTCACACTACTGCAACATCAAGCAAGTCACTGACGAGTGGATAGACATCCAAGTGACTTCTTGTCTTGGTCACGCTCAGTACCCTTGTTCTCTAACAAGCACCTGCACTATCACTTCAGTGTCCCTACACTGTGGACTCAAGTCTCGTCCATCCAGAAGGAAAGTGATCTGTGCACTGATCGGATCGATCACCGTCCTCGTGATGATCCATTGATCAGGAGCATTTAGAAATTAATCACCAATGATACATGGCTCAAATTCTCAACTCTTGAGAATATGCATCATCATCTTATTAATTTCTTGGACGATTCATAGACACATAAATAATATGAATGAAAAGATGCCTTTTATTTATTCAATAATAAATAGTCAAGTACAAAATTATGTCCCTAGAATTAACAATGTGTCAGCCAGATTGGCTTCTAGGGCATACATCTAACAGGAGAATCGTACAAGTAGTAAATTCTCAGGGAACGAAATATATATGAGATTATTTAGTATAATTTTAGATTAATTAATTTAATAAATTTGTTGATTAGGATGATGTTTTGCAAATAGAAAATAAATCAGTAAATAGAGAATCGAAGTTTGGATAGATTAAAATGGTGTAAGGATCCAGAATCTCCTTTGATAACATCAAATTCATGCGATAAATTCTATGATTATTTTGTTTTTTTTAGAATTATAACCAGATAAAATTTAATTATGGAGCATGTTCTTGATAACATGAATTCTCTTTCTAAGTATTCAACGTGCCTTATAACGTCAACGATGAATCAAATAATCGAGAAAGACATGTATCAATAAGCATAAATCATAAAAGAATTTTCAATATATAAGAATCATGGCATAATCAAAAAGATAAATCGTATAAAGCAAAGGAGTAGAATTTACATCATGAACTCGGTACATCAAAGGATCTTCCTTCACCCATCACCTAGGAAATCAGCCTCTCATTAAAGACATTAGCCCCCCTCTTTTTTTCTTTTATTTTCGGAAAACAGAGCATTGCTCTATTTCTCCTTTTTTTTTTGAATGGCAGAGTTCTCTATTTTTTTTTCGAATGAGAGATGAGCTCTTCAGCCGAGGGAGAAACCTTTTATATCCCCCGATGGATCCCTGTTGACCCCCTAATGGATTTTGATGAATACAAAACACTAGAGTATAATTCCATTTATCTTAACAATTTATTTGAGAATTTTAGGTGATTAATTAATAATATTGTTAAGAAATGTCTAGGCAAGTTCCCATAATTTTTAAGGATTTATTGAAGAATTTTTTAGTTGAAGAAAATAGATCAGGGACAGCCGAGACGTCTCCGGGTTGTCTCAGAGATGTCTCTGGCACAAATAGGAAGAACTGGCACGTCTGGAGACGTCCCCGGCACCTGGCGAGGCGTCTTGCAGGGTCGGAGTCGACTCTCTCAGAGGCGGCAGAAAGGCCGATTTCAAGGGATGCGCGCGAGTCGTCTCCACAGGACGCGGAGTCGTCCCCGCGAGTAAAAAGCAGACTTCTGGAGTCGTCCCCGAGGTAGCGGAGTCGACTCTCTCAGGGTATTCCAGAGGATGTCTTTTTCGATGATAAGGCAGCGGAGACGTCCCCTGAAAAAGTGGAGTCGACTCTCTCAGAGAATTCCAGAGGACTTGTTTTTCGAAGATAAAACAGCGGAGTCGTCCCCGAGGCAGCGGAGTCGTCCCCATGCAAAAAGTGCAAACATCCTGAGACGTCCCCGTAAAGTGGCGAGGCGACCCTCTAAGAAAAACAGAAAAACAAGCATTCAAACGGTTCATCATCAGAGTCGTCCCCGTAAAGCGTCGAGTCGACCCCAAACAACGTCAAAAGAAAAATCTTACAGCCGGGACGTCTCGCATTGAAGCGGAGACGTCTCCGGAGCGCCTGGGACGCGACTGACACCTTTTTGCAGGTTTGTTTGAATTTCAAACATTTCTTTCTTTGTGTCTAACGGCTATATTTGCTTTTTGGGCTATAAAAGGGAGCTCTTAAGTGCCTTCCAACAACTTCTCACCAACCTAACATAAGATCATTCGAGAGAGAAGAAAGAAAAAGAGGTTCAAGGGAGTTAGTGCATTCAAGTGAAGAAATCAAGTGCCTTCAAGCTTCCCAACTGATTTCGTGCTCAACTACTCCTCTCCCGCTCGGCATTCAAAGCTCACATTCAAGCCAACGCAATCCACATCGGAAGAACCACCACTTTCCACGCTTCCAACGGCTAAAAGGGTTCTTCCGGGTTTTATTATTTCTGCACTGTTTTATTTGCTTCTTAAGAGCTTTTGAATCCTTGTAAAACTTTTCATTATTGTGCTTGTTCCAGTCAAGGGACTTGGAACAAGGGAAAGGCGTCCCAAGCCTAGGTGAAATTGGGGGTTGTAGGGGTTCGTTGTTAGCCCGGTGTAAAACAACGAGTTGGGTAGTGCACTCGCAAAACTACCGGACTGTAATCTTGGATTATAGTGGAAATTCCCAAAGGTGCTTTGGGGAGTGGATGTAGGAGCAGTGGAAGCTCCGAACCACTATAAAACCTTGTTGTTTGCATTGTCTGTTTTCATACCTCTATTTTTACTTTAGCTCATACATTTGTGTGTTTTATTTTTAATTGGACAAAAAGTTTTAAAACATCCAATTCACCCCCTCTTGGGGTGACCATCTCTGGGCAACAAGTGGTATCAGAGCAGGTGCTCTGTGTATTTCTTGAAGACCTAACCGTCTTGGCCAAAGATCTAGATGGCAACACCCTTCAACAATGTTCCTGCTGAGGGGCAGGCAACCAATAGACCTCCACTCTTCAATGGGACAAATTATACCTATTGGAAGACTAGAATGAGGATCTTTATTCAAGCACAAGATTATGCCTTGTGGAGGGTCATAATCAAGGGACCACACGAACCATCTCACATGGTTAATGGCATTCAAATTCCCAAACCTGAGGAGGATTGGGATGAGAATGATAACAGGATGGTTCAACTCAATGCTAGAGCCATGAACTCATTATTTTGTGCTCTAGATGTGAATGAATTTAATAGAGTCTCCACATGTAGTTCCGCTAAGGAAATATGGATAGGCTTGAAGTTACCCACGAGGGTACAAATCAAGTCAAAGAATCTAAAGTGAACATTCTAGTTCACAAGTATGAGTTATTTAAGATGGAACCCAACAAAACCATCTCATGCATGTTCACACGCTTCACCGATATAATAAATGGTCTAAAGAATTTGGGCAAATCCTACACTAACCCAGAACTTGTGAGTAAAATTCTCAGGTCCTTGCCAAAAGCATGGGAAGCGAAGGTCACGGCGATCGTGGAAGCTAAAGACCTCAACACATTGGGACTTGAATAACTATTGGGCTCATTGATGACGCATGAGCTCACAATGAAGCAACATGAAGAAGAGTTGCCAAAGAAGAAGACAATCGCACTCAAGGCTACTTCGAGTGTGTGTGAAGAAGAAAGTAGTGAGAGTAAAGAAGAAAGCGAAGATGAGGACTTGGGTTTAATAGTAAGAAAATTTAAGAAATTCATGAGAAGAAAGAAACCCTTCCCAAGAAAGAAGTTTGGAGGGAGAAATGATTGGGAAAAGGAAAAAGAAAAGGAAAGAGACCCAATCATTTGTTATGATTGCAAGAGACCGGGACACATCCGTTCCGAATGCCCTCAACAGAAGAAGCATTTTAGAAAGAAGAAGAAGAAGGCATTGAAAGCAATATGGGATGTCAGTGACACATCATCCTCCGAGGAAGAGAAGGAAGAGACCGCCAATTTGTGCTTCATGGCATTCGAAGATGATGAGGTAAGTCATAGCTCAACTACAAATTTTACTTTAGAAGATTATATGAAGCTTTTCAAGAACTCATGAGTGATTGTAGTATGTTAGGAGCAAAGAATAAAGAATTAAAAGCCTCCAATCAAAAACTAAAGGATGATATTGAAAACCTATTGATTGAGAAGGAGAGCTTCAAAAATGTTAATACCATTGACCTAGAAAATAAAAATTCAAAACTCAGCATTGAAAATGAAACGGCAAAAACACAAATTAAGGAATTAAATCTAAAAGTTAAATTCCTACTCAATAGTAATACCTTACTTGCGCAAAATGTTGAACTCCTTAAAAAGGATAAGGAAGAATTAGTTAAAGAAAATGTGGATCTCAAGAATGAGGTAATAAGTACAAACCAATTGTTGAAAAATTTACACATAGCTCTGAAAAGTTAAATCTTATTCTATCCAATCAAAGAGCTGTTTTTAATAAAGCCGGTCTAGGATATAAAACTAGCAAACAACAAAAGTATCTAAAGAATTTCTTTGTGAAAGCAAAAGATGTCAAATCTGAAAAACCTACATGCTTTCATTGTGGAAAAAGTGGACATAAAGCCTACTCTTGCATTCAAAGAAAGATTCAAACTAACAAGAGTACATTTGTAAGAGGTAATGTTGCCAGAGATGGTCACCCAAGAGGGGGTGAATTGGGTGTTTTAAACTTTTTGGCTAATTTAAAAATAAAACACACAAATATATGAACTAAAGAAAAGATAAAGCGATAAGAAGAGACAACCACAAACACACGGTTTTATAGTGGTTCGGAGCCTTCACCGCTCCTACATCCACTCCCCAAAGCGCCTTTGGGAATTTTCACTATAATCCAAGTTTACAGTACGGTAGTTTTGCGAGTTCACTACCCAACTCGTTGTTTTACACCGGGCTCACAACAAACCCAAAACCCCCAATTTCTCTTAGGCTTGGGACGCCCTTTCCCTTGTTCCAAGTCCCTTGACTGGAACAAGCACCACAATAAAAGAGTGTACAAAAGGATATAAAAGCTCTAGAAAGCAAATATAGCACTTATGAACAATGAAACCCGGAAGAATCTTTTTGCCGTTGGAAGCGTGGGAGATGTTGATTCTTCCGATGTGGGACGCGTAGGGTTGGGTGTGAGCTTTGAATCCCGAGCACACGAGAGTGGTTAAGCTTGAAATCGCTTGGGAGACTTGAAAGCACTTGATTTCCTTTCTTGAATGCACTCACTTCCTTGAGCTTTCTTTCTAACTTCTCTCTTGAATGATTTTGCTTTTGGTTGGTTAAGAGTTGTTGAGAAGCACTTAAGAGCTCCCTTTTATAGCCCAAAAAGCAAATATAGCCGTTAGAGATAAAGTAGAGAAGATTTGAAATTCAAATCAAACCTGAAAAGCTGTCAGTCGCGTCCCAGGCGCTCCGGGGACGTCTCCGCTACAACGAGAGACGTCTCGCCTATAGGATTTTATTTTTTACTTTATCTGGGGTCGACTCGGCACTTTACGGGGACGTGTCGGCGTGTTAGCGCTTTTGAGTGGGGACGACTCCGCTGCTTTGGGGACGACTCCGCTTCTTTATCTCCGAAAATCATGTCCTCTGGAATTCCCTGAGAGAGTCGACTCCGCTCTTTCAGGGGACGTCTCCGCTTGTCTGTACTTTATGCGTGGGGACGACTCCGCTTTCTCAGGATCGACTCCGCTTCCTTATCACCGAAAAAAACCATTTCTCTGAAAAACCCTGAGAGAGCCGTCTCCGCCATCTTGGGGACGACTCGGGAAGTCTCCTTTTTGCTTGCGGGGACGACTCCACGTACAGCGGGGACGTCTCGCGCATATCCCTTGAAAAGCGTCTTTCTGCCGCACTGAGAGAGTCGACTCCGCTACTGAGAGAGTCGACTCCGCTAACGCGGGGACGACTCGGACAGGAGCTGGGGACGTCTCCAAGTGTGCCAGTTCTTCCTGTTGTGCCAGAGACGTCTCTGAAACTATCAGGAGACGTCTCGGCTGTCCCTGAACTTTTTCTTTAGCTCAAAATATTCTTCAATAAATTCATAAAAATTATGGGAACTTGCCTAGACATTTCTTAACAATATTCTAAATAAAACACATGAATTTCTCAATTGAATTGTTAAGATATAATGGAATTTACTCTAGTGTTTTGTATTCATCAAAATCCATTAGGGGTTAACAATCTCCCCCTTTTTGATGATGACAAAACACTGAGTATATGCAAAATTTGAAATTTAAACATATACACAGTATTGATCAGATATACAAGTATAATGTTTTGATTTGAACTAGATACAATGTGCATCACTCCCCCTTTCAGTTCTTTCCTTGTGCATAAGATTGATCTTTATAGTTCTTAAATGATTTTATCATATGAACTGAATTTGAATCAAGTTAGAATGAAATATTGATGCTAAAGATAATTGAAAGCTAGATTCTTTTTGACTCCCCCTTTCTTTTCCAGAAGGGCAATTATCTTAAAATCAATATTCTTCAATTTTATCTTTTCTAAATCAACTTTGGAGTATGATTAAAAAAAATTTGCATTCCATATTCAATATCCATATCTACTCCCCCTTTCAATATACAATATCTAATTTCTACTTCCCCTTTCAATATACAAATATTCTACTCCCCCTTTTTGTCATCAACATGAAGGGGACAAATTATCCTTTTTAGTAAAATTCAGCATATTCAAGGTGTGCTCCCCCTGTTTTATGTGCATTGTTTCTTTGTATCAAATTTGAATACTCAAGGTATGTGGTAGGATTTTTATGGCATATCACACAATCACATACACAACCACAGAAACACATACACAGAATTGGCAATGTACACAAGGTTTTCAAAAGAAATTGTATTCATTCATATGTCATTGTAGATCTTTGAAGTCAGTACATAGTCAAAAGAAGAAATCATTACAAGTATTGATTTCTAATACAAAAGTGTTTCAAAATGGCCTAGGATTTACAAAAAGAAGATCCTACAGGATATCCATCATCAGCATCGTTGCTCATGGGGCCTACCAGTTGTACTTTGTGCATAAGCCTTACAGGCTGCATCTATGAAACCATTGATAGAATCCATGAGGGTCTTAAAGTGATCTCCCTGTGACTTGTGGAAACCTGCCACAAGTGCTTCAAACTCTAAGGTTGCCATCTCAATTCTGCCTCTAAGTTGGGCAACTAAGGTGCCCCACATTGCCATCTAGCTTTGTCAACTCTTTGAGGCTCTTGGAAATGGCCTTCAAGCTGTCCTTGAGCTCTAATGATCTGCAGGTTTGGGTGGCACCCACCCCAACTATTTGTTGCTCTTGGGCTTCAATTTGAGCCTTAATTTCCTGCAGCTCTTGTCTGATGGGGGCCAGCTCTGCAGACATCATGGATCTCATCTCCTCCCTCATCTGCTGACAAATAACAGATGTTAAGGTGTGCATCTGCTCCTCTGATAGGAAGGAGGGCCCACTGACTGGAGGAGGTGGTGGCATGGATGTGGAAGGTCCAGCTGAGCTGGAGGGAATATCAGGGATGTCCATGTTGCTAGGTGGAGGAGAGTGATGGTCAGACTCATGATGTGGGATCTCAGCCTCTATGGTTTGTGCTTTTCTTTTTGGAACCTTGACCCAAGACCCATCTATCTTGTGAAATTCCATTCTTCTCATTGAGCCCTCATTGTAATAGTCGGTGTTTCTTAAGGGCTTTGCAGGTTCATTTGATGGAATGGAAACCTTGAAGTGTTTGAAGATTAAGGTAAAGATCATGCCATAGGGTATTACTAAATCTAGAATACCTATGACATAGGGCAATGTAATTTAGCATGAGTCTAGGAAGGTTTAGAGGGATCCCTAGTAGGATGTGATGCATTATAACTAAGTCTCGCTCCGAAACAAAATTGAAGCGACCGGTTTTAGGAAATAGGACCCGGTTGACAATGCTTAAAAGGAGTCTCATCTCTGCATTTAGGTCCTGGGAGTTGACAACATCAAGAGGGCCGCAGTCCTCTCTTCCTAAAATTAAGTTTAGAGCTACTTCCCTTTCAGGATGTGAGGTTGGAGCCTCGCCGTCCCTAGGGATTTGCAAAACAGTGGATAAGATGTCCTCATTAATTTCTACTAATGTCCCTCGGACATGTGCGGTGAACCCTAAGTCCCCTAAAGCCATATCACTAAACATTTCTCTAACAAGGCCGGGGTAGGTCGAGGTATTGAGGGTGCAAAGATGCTCCCACCCTTGGGCTCGGAGTCTCTCTCCAATAGAGAACCCCTCATGATCTAAAAATGCAAAATCTATGTACCTACCGGTTGTGACTGTGCGATTTGCACAGGAAATCGTTGTGGTGGCGGAGCAACCGGAGGAGAAGGTGCGGAGGGTTCTTCCCGCCGTTCCTCACCGTCGCCCGCTACTCTAGGTCGCTTCCCACGGGTCGTCCTAGCTTTTTTTGGTGCCATGGATGCTAGGGTTTGTGATTTAGGGCAAATGGAGGCTAGGGTTTGTGATTTAGGGCAAATGGAGGCTAGGGCTTTCCGTTTTGGTCGGGAATGAGGGAGAAAGCTCGAGTCGGCTCGAGCGATTTCGACCTATTTAAAAAGGCCTCATTCGGTCCCCGAGACGTCTCCGCGACTAAGGTGAGACGTCTCCGCTTGGGGGGACGTCTCTGCGATTTGCCAGAGACGTCTCCGGCACTGAAAAATTTCAGACTGTATTCTATCTTCTCCCTTTTTTTGTTTAATCACCCCAATCAATATGATCTCTTTTGATAAGCTTAGAGTGAATTTGTTTGTGATCCTCCCCCTCAATGATACATCCTATAAAAATTTGATAATGATTTTTGAATTATTAATATTGAAATGAGGAACGTTTGACCAAATTTCGAATACCTATGAAATAGGCTCTGAAAAATATCTCTATGAAGAGTCCAAGGGAGGGTAACCATCCTCCGGAAAGTCAAACAGTTCGTCATTTAGTTTAGATGAATTCATGTTTTCACTTATGTTTGCCTTGAGATGGATTACTAGTTCGAGTAGCAAAGCAATGCAATACAAGTTCAATTCATTTGCTAGGATCATACAAGCTCAAAGCATTCCTTAAGAAATTGAATCTGTCTTTACAAAGGGGCTTTGTAAAGATATCAGCTAATTGATTTTCAGTACATACATATTCAATCATCACATCATTTTCAGCACATGATCCCTAATAAAATGATGCCTAATCTCTATATGCTTTGACTTAGAGTGTTGGACAGGATTTTTTGTTAAGTTGATTGCACTTGTATTATCACACTTAATTGGTATATTGTCCATTTTAATACCGAAGTCTTCAAGTTGTTGCTTGATCCAGAGAACTTGGGGCACAACAGCTTCTAGCTGCAATGTACTCAGCCTCAGCTGTGGACAAGGCAACTGAATTTTGTTTCTTGCTAAACCAAGAAACCAAATTGGCACCCAAGAATTGACAAGTGCCACTTGTGCTTTTTCTGTCGAGTTTGCACCCAGCAAAATCAGCATCAGAATAAGCAGTTAAATTTATATCAGATTGTTTTAGAATACCATAAGCCTACATTAGATGTCCCTACTAGATATCTAAAAATTCTTTTAACAGCTTGCAAGTGTGATTCCTTAGGACATGCTTGGTATCTAGCACACATACAAACACTGAATAATATATCTGGTCTACTAGCAGTAAGGTAAAGTAGAGAGCCTATCATACCTCTGTACAATTTGCAGTCTATACTTTTACCTTTTTCATCTTTGTCAAGCTTGCAACTTGAGCCCATGGGTGTGCTGATTTCCTTTGCATCCTTCATCTTGAATTTTTCCAGCATTTCCTTGATGTATTTGGACTGACTGATGAGGATGCCTTCCTCTGATTGTTTTATTTGTAGCCCAAGGAAGAAGTTGAGCTCACCCATCATGCTCATTTCAAATTCTCCCTGCATAAGCTTGGCAAACTCTTGACAGAGACTATCATTAGTAGCACCAAAAATTATATCATCCACATAAATTTGTACAAGCAATAAGTCATTTCTTTTTTTTTAATAAAGAGGGTTTGTCTACATTTCCTCTCTTAAATTTGTTCTCAATTAGGAAATTACTAAATCTTTCATACCATGCCCTAGGAGCTTGCTTAAGTCCATACAATGCTTTATGCAATTTATACACATAATCTGGATGTAAGTGATTTTCGAAACCTGGAGGTTGTCCTACATAAACTTCCTCCATTATATAGCCATTTAAGAATGCACTTTTTACATCCATTTGATAGAGTTTAAAATCCATGAAGCATGCATATGCTAAAAGCAGTCTAATAGCCTCTAACCTAGCAACAGGAGCAAAAGTTTCATCAAAATCTATTCCTTCCTCCTGATTATATCCTTTGGCCACTAGCCTAGCTTTGTTTCTTATTACTATCCCATCTTCATCTAGTTTATTTCTATATACCCATTTGGTGCCTATAATTGAAACATTAGGGGGTCTTTTCATTAGAGTCCAAACTTCATTTCTTTCGAATTGGTTTAATTCCTCTTGCATAGCATTCATCCAATTATCATCTTTTTCAGCTTCTTCTAGTGATTTAGGCTCTATTTGTGAAACGAAAGCAAGATAATTACTAGTGTTTCTTAAAGAGGATCTAGTTCTTATACCTTGTGAAGGATCACCAAGGATTAGATCCTTTGGATGACCATGTGCATACCTCCATTCTTTAGGAAGATCTTGATTTCTTGATGGAGGTTGATCTTCTTCATCTTGCTGATTTGTATCCTCTTTGATCTCATCCTCATGTTGTTTGTCTTGTATGGAGAATTCCTTGATCCCGTCTTCAAGTATACCTGCATCACCATCTTCTTCTTTTCTAGAAGAATCTCCATTAGTTTCATCAAACACAACATGAATGGATTCTTCAACAACGAGAGTTCTCTTGTTGAAGACCCTGTATGCTCTACTAGATGAGGAATAACCTAAGAAGATCCCCTCATCTGATTTAGCACTAAATTTACTGAGATTGTCCTTTCCATTGTTCAAAATAAAGCATCGACAACCGAAAACATGAAAATAACTTATATTTGGTTTCTTACCTTTCATCAATTCATACGGTGTTTTCTTTAAGATGGATCTAACTAAAGCACGATTTAAAATATAACATGAGGTATTTATTGCTTCAGCCCAAAAATACTTTGGTAGATCCGATTCGCACAACATGGTACGAGCCATATCTGCTAGTGTGCGATTCTTCCTTTCTACCACCCCATTTTGTTGGGGTGTCCTAGGTGCCGAGAAGTTGTGATTGATACCATTTTCGTCACAAAACTTTTCAAAGTGTTGATTTTCAAACTCGATACCATGATCACTCCTAATTGCTTTTAGTTTAAGATTAAGTTCATTTGAAACCTTATTATGAAACTTGATAAAAGTGGGAAAGGACTCATCTTTGTGTGCAAGAAATGAAACCCATGTAAAACGTGAAAAATCATCAACAATGACAAGACCAAATTTCTTACCCCCTAGACTAGCAGTTCTAGTGGGTCCAAACAAATCCATGTGAATTAGTTCTAAGGGTTTTGATGTTGAGACTATGTTCTTAGACTTGAAAGAACTTCTTGTTTGTTTCTCTAATTGACATGCCGCACAAATTTTATTCTTTTCAAAGTCTATTTTCGGTAGTCCTTTGACTAGACCCTTTGTAATCAATTTAGAAATTAAATCCATGCTAGCATGCCCTAACCTACGATGCCATAACCAACTAGTCTCATTGACTTTGGGATTCATAGCTACAAGACATTGGCCATCCTTCATGGTGAGATCATCAAGATCTACCATGTAAACATTTCCATGCCTATGTCCTGTGAGTATGACCTCATTGTCAAATGGACTACTAATTATGCATAGTGATGATTCAAATGATACTTTAAATCCCTTGTCACAAAATTGACTTATACTTAACAAATTATGTTTTAGTCCATTAACCAACAATACATTATCAATAAATGAGGAGGGTGATATGGAGATTTTACCAACACCAATAATTCGGCCTTTAGCATTGTCTCCAAATGTGACTAACCCTCCTTCTTTCGATTCCAAGGTGACGAAGAGACTCTTGTCACCGGTCATATGCCTTGAGCAGCCACTATCAAGATACCACATTCTCCTTTTATTCCCGGCTGCAAGGCATACCTGCAAAATGATCATGTGAAGCTCTTAGGTACCCAAGTTTTCTTGGGTCCTTCGTGGTTAGTGTAGTTGGTTCCTTTAGGCACCCATATTTTAGTTATGTTTTTAGCTTTTACAAATGTACTCTTGTTAGTTTGGATTTTTCTTTGAATACAAGAGTAGGCTTTATGTCCAATCTTTCCACAAAGAAAGCATGTTGGTTTTTCAGTTTTTACATCTTTTGCTTTTACAAAGAAATTCTTTAGATACTTTTGTTGCTTATTAGTTTTATATCCTAATCCGGCTTTATTGAAAACAGCTCTTTGATTTGAAAGAATAAGATTTAATTTTTCAGAGCTTTGTGTGAATTTTTCAACAATTGGCTTGTACTTATGTATCTCATTCTTAAGATTCACATTTTCTTTAACTAGTTCTTCCATATCCTTTTTAAGAGATTCAACAGTTTGCGCAAGTGAGGTATTATTATTGAGTAGGGAATTTACTTTTAGATTTAATTCCTTGATTAGTGTTTTTGCCTTTACATTTTCAGTGCTAAGCCTTGAATTTTCGATTTCTAGGTTAGTAGTGTTCATATTTTTGACGCTCTCCTTCTCAATTAATAGGTTTTCAATGTTTTCCTTTAGTTTTTGATTGGAGGCTTTTAATTCTTTATTCTTTGCTCCCAACATACTACAATCACCCATAAGTTCTTGAAAAGCATCATATAATTCTTCTAAAGTAAAATTTATAGTTGGGTTTTGACATACCTCGTCATCTTCGAACGCCATGAAGCATAGATTGGCGGTCTCTTCCTTCTCTTCTTCGGAGGATGATGTGTCACTATCATCCCATGTTGCCTTCAATGCCTTCTTCTTCTTCTTTCCAAAGTGCTTCTTTTGTTGAGGGCATTCGGAACGAATATGTCCCGGTCTCTTGCAGTCATAGCATACGATTGGGTCTCTTTCTTTTTCCTTTTCTTTCTCCCAATCATTTCTCCCTCCAAATTTCTTTCTTGGGAATGGTTTCTTTCTTCTCATGAATTTTTTAAATTTCCTTACTATCAAACCCAAGTCCTCATCTTGACTTTCTTCTTCACTCTCACTGCTCTCTTCTTCACATACACTTGAGGTGGCCTTGAGTGCGATTGTCCTTTTCTTTGGCAGCTCTTCTTCATGCTGCTTCATCGTGAGCTCATGCGTCATCAATGAGCCCAAGAGTTGTTCTAGCCCCAAGGTGTTGAGGTCTTTGGCTTCTACAATCGCCGTGACCTTTGCTTCCCATGCTTTTGGCAGTGACCTGAGAATTTTACTCACAAGTTCGGGGTTAGTGTAAGATTTGCCCAAGCTTTTTAGGCCATTAATAATTTCGGTAAAACGTGTAAACATGCATGTGATGGTTTCACTAGGTTCCATCTTAAACAATTCATACTTGTGAACTAGAATGTTCACTTTGGACTCTTTGACTTGATTTGTACCCTCGTGGGTAACTTCAAGCCTATCCCATATTTCCTTAGCGGAAGTACATGTGGAGACTCTATTAAACTCATTTACATCTAAGGAACAAAATAATGAGTTCATGGCTCTAGAATTGAGTTGAGCCATCCTATCATCATTCTCATCCCAATCCTCCTCAGGTTTGGGAACTCGAATGCCATTGACCACATGTGATGGTTCTTGTGGTCCCTTGACTATAACCCTCCACAAGGCATAGTCTTGTGCTTGAATGAAGATTCTCATTCTAGTCTTCCAATAGGTATAATTTGTCCCATTGAAGAGTGGAGGTCTATTGGTTGCTTGCCCCTCGGCTGGAACATTGTTAAAGGGTGTTGCCATCTAGATCTTTGGCTAAGACGGTTAGGTCTTTCAAGGAATATAAGAGCATCCGCTCTGATACCACTTGTTGCCCAGAGATGGTCACCCAAGAGGGGGGTGAATTGGGTGTTTTAAAACTTTTTGGCTAATTTAAAAATAAAACACACAAATATATGAACTAAAGCAAAGATAAAGCGATAAGAAGAGACAACCACAAACACACGGTTTTATAGTGGTTCGGAGCCTTCACCGCTCCTACATCCACTCCCCAAAGCGCCTTTGGGAATTTTCACTATAATCCAAGATTACAGTACGGTAGTTTTGCGAGTTCACTACCCAACTCGTTATTTTACACCGGGCTCACAACAAACCCAAAACCCCCAATTTCTCTTAGGCTTGGGACGCCCTTTCCCTTGTTCCAAGTCCCTTGACTGGAACAAGCACCACAATAAAAGAGTGTACAAAAGGATATAAAAGCTCTAGAAAGCAAATATAGCACTTATGAACAATGAAACCCGGAAGAATCTTTTTGCCGTTGGAAGCGTGGGAGATGTTGATTCTTCCGATGTGGGACGCGTAGGGTTGGGTGTGAGCTTTGAATCCCGAGCACACGAGAGTGGTTGAGCTTGAAATCGCTTGGGAGACTTGAAAGCACTTGATTTTCTTTCTTGAATGCACTCACTCCCTTGAGCTTTTCTTTCTAACTTCTCTCTTGAATGATTTTGCTTTTGGTTGGTTAAGAGTTGTTGAGAAGCACTTAAGAGCTCCCTTTTATAGCCCAAAAAGCAAATATAGCCGTTAGAGATAAAGTAGAGAAGATTTGAAATTTAAATCAAACCTGAAAAGCTGTCAGTCGCGTCCCAGGCGCTCCGGGGACGTCTCCGCTACAACGAGAGACGTCTCGCCTATAGGATTTTACTTTTTACTTTATCTGGGGTCGACTCGGCACTTTACGGGGACGTCTCGGCGTGTTAGCGCTTTTTGAGTGGGGACGACTCCGCTGCTTTGGGGACGACTCCGCTTCTTTATCTCCGAAAATCATGTCCTCTGGAATTCCCTGAGAGAGTCGACTCCGCTCTTTCAGGGGACGTCTCCGCTTGTCTGTACTTTATGCGTGGGGACGACTCCGCTTTCTCAGGGTCGACTCCGCTTCCTTATCACCGAAAAAACCATTCTCTGAAAAACCCTGAGAGAGCCGTCTCCGCCATCTTGGGGACGACTCGGGAAGTCTCCTTTTTGCTTGCGGGGACGACTCCGCGTACAGCGGGGACGTCTCGCGCATATCCCTTGAAAAGCGTCTTTCTGCCGCCACTGAGAGAGTCGACTCCGCTACTGAGAGAGTCGACTCCGCTAACGCGGGGACGACTCGACAGGAGCCGGGGACGTCTCCAAGTGTGCCAGTTCTTCCTGTTTGTGCCAGAGACGTCTCTGAAACTATCAGGAGACGTCTCGGCTGTCCCTGAACTTTTTCTTTAGCTCAAAATATTCTTCAATAAATTCATAAAAATTATGGAAACTTGCCTAGACATTTCTTAACAATATTCTAAATAAAACACATGAATTTCTCAATTGAATTGTTAAGATATAATGGAATTTTACTCTAGTGTTTTGTATTCATCAAAATCCATTAGGGGGTTAACAGGTAAAAACATAACTAAAGTATGGGTGCCTAAGGGAACCAACTATACTAACCAAGAAGGACCCAAGAAGACTTGGGTACCTAAGAGCATCACTTGATTATTTTGCAGGTATGCCTTGCAGCCGAAAATAGAAAGAGAATGTGGTATCTTGATAGTGGTTGCTCAAGGCATATGACCGGTGACAAGAGTCTCTTCGTCACCTTGAAATCAAAAGAAGGAGGAATAGTCACATTTGGAGATAATGCTAAAGGTCAAATCGTTGGTGTTGGTAAAATCTCCATATCACCCTCCTCTTTTATTGACAATGTATTATTAGTTAATGGACTAAAACATAATTTATTAAGTATAAGTCAATTTTGTGACAAGGGCTTTAAAGTGTCATTTGAATCATCACTATGCATAATTAGTAGTCCAATTGACAATGAGATCATACTCACAGGACATAGGCATGGAAATGTTTACATGGTAGATCTTGATGATCTCACCATGAAGGATGGCCAATGTCTTGTAGCCATGGATCCCAAAGTCAATGAGACTAGTTGGTTATGGCATCGTAGGTTAGGGCATGCTAGCATGGATTTAATCTCTAAATTAATTACAAAAGATCTAGTCAAAGGACTACCAAAAATAGACTTTGAAAAGAACAAAATTTGTGCTGCATGTCAATTAGGGAAACAAACAAGAAGTTCTTTCAAGTCTAAGAACATAGTCTCAACATCAAAACCCTTAGAACTAATTCACATGGATTTGTTTGGACCCACTAGAACTGCTAGTCTAGGGGGTAAGAAATTTGGTCTTGTAATTGTTGATGATTTTTCACGTTTTACATGGGTTTCATTTCTTGCACATAAAGATGAGTCCTTTCCCGCTTTTATCAAGTTTCATAATAGGGTTTCGAATGAACTCAATCTTAAACTAAAAGCAATTAGGAGTGATCATGGTACCGAGTTTGAAAATCAACACTTTGAAAAATTTTGTGACGAAAATGGTATCAATCACAATTTCTCGGCCCCTAAGACACCCCAACAAAATGGGGTGGTAGAAAGGAAGAATCGCACACTAGCAGATATGGCTCGTACCATGTTGTGCGAATCGGATCTACCAAAATATTTTTTGGCTGAAGCGATAAATACTGCATGTCACATTTTAAACCGTGCATTAGTCAGATCTATTTTAAAGAAAACACCTTATGAGTTGCTGAATAATAAGAAGCCAAATATATGTTACTTTCATGTTTTCGGTTGTCGGTGTTTTATTTTAAACAATGGAAAGGACAATCTAAGTAAATTTAGTGCTAAATCAGATGAGGGGATCTTCTTAGGTTATTCCTCATCTAGTAGAGCATACAGGGTCTTCAACAAGAGAACTCTCGTTGTTGAAGAATCCATTCATGTTGTTTTTGATGAAGCTAATGGAGATTCTTCTAGAAAAGAAGAAGATAGTGATGCAGGTATACTTGAAGACAGAATGAAGGAGTTCTCCATACAAGACAAACAACTTGAAGATGAAGTCAAGGAAGATACAATTCAGCAAGATGAAGAAGATCAACCTCAAGCAAGAAATCAAGATCTTCCGAAGGAATGGAGGTATGCACATGGTCATCCAAGGGATTTAATCCTTGGTGATCCCTCACAAGGGGTAAGGACAAGATCCTCTCTAAGAAATACTAGTAATTATCTTGCTTTCGTTTCACAAATAGAGCCTAAGTCACTAGAGGAAGCCGAAAAGGATGAAAATTGGATAAATGCTATGCAAGAGGAATTAAATCAATTTGAAAGAAATCAAGTTTGGACTCTAATGAAAAGACCCCCTAATGTTTCAATCATAGGCACCAAGTGGGTGTATAGAAATAAACTAGATGAAGATGGAGTAGTTATAAGAAACAAAGCTAGACTAGTTGCCAAAGGCTATAATCAGGAGGAAGGAATAGATTTTGATGAAACTTTTGCTCCTGTTGCTAGGTTAGAGGCTATTAGGCTACTTTTGGCATATGCTTGCTTCATGGATTTTAAACTCTATCAAATGGATCTAAAAAGTGCATTTTTAAATGGTTATATAATGGAGGAAGTTTATGTAGGACAACCTCCAGGTTTTGAAAACCACTTACATCCAGATTATGTTTATAAATTACATAAAGCATTGTATGGACTGAAGCAAGCCCCTAGGGCATGGTATGAAAGATTAAGTAATTTTCTAATTGAAAATAAATTTAAGAGAGGAAATGTAGACAAAACCCTCTTCATTAAAAGAAAAGGAAATGACTTATTGCTTGTACAAATTTATGTGGATGATATAATTTTTGGTGCTACTAATGATAGTCTTTGTCAAGAGTTTGCCAAGCTTATGCAGGGAGAATTTGAAATGAGCATGATGGGTGAGCTCAACTTCTTCCTTGGGCTACAAATAAAACAATCAGAGGAAGGCATCTTCATCAGTCAGTCCAAATATATCAAGGAAATGTTGGAAAAATTCAAGATGAAGGATGCAAAGGAAATCAGCACACCCATGGGCTCAAATTGCAAGCTTGACAAAGATGAAAAAGGTAAAAGTATAGACTGCAAATTGTACAGTGGTATGATAGGCTCTTTACTTTACCTTACTGCTAGTAGACCAGACATATTATTCAGTGTTTGTATGTGTGCTAGATACCAAGCATGTCCTAAGGAATCACACTTGCAAGCTGTTAAAAAAATTTTTAGATATCTAGTAGGGACATCTAATGTAGGCTTATGGTATTCTAAACAATCTGACATAAATTTAATTGCTTATTCCGATGCTGATTTTGCCGGGTGCAAACTCGACAGAAAAAGCATAAGTGGCACATGTCAATTCTTGGGTGCTAATTTGGTTTCTTGGTTTAGCAAGAAACAGAATTCAGTTGCCTTGTCCACAGCTGAGGCTGAGTACATTGCAGCTGGAAGCTGTTGTGCCCAAGTTCTATGGATTAAGCAACAACTTGAAGACTTCGGTATCAAAATGGACAATATACCAATTAGATGTGATAATACAAGCGCAATTAATTTAACAAAAAATCCTGTCCAACACTCAAAATCAAAACATATAGAGATTAGGCATCACTTTATTAGGGATCATGTGCTGAAAAATGATGTGATGATTGAGTATGTATGTACTAAAAATCAATTGGCCGATATCTTTACAAAGCCCCTTTGTAAAGATAGGTTCAATTATTTAAGGAATGCTTTGAGCTTGTATGATCCTAGCAAATAAATTGAACTTGTATTGCAATGCTTTGCTACTCAAACTAATAATCCACCTCAAAGTCACAAATAGCAAACCTAGTATCTATTAAGTGAAAGCATGAATCTATCTAAGTTAAATGACGAACTGTTTGACTTTCCGGAGGATGGTTACCCTTCCTTGGACTCTTCATAGAGATATTTTCAGAGCCTATTTCATAGGTATTCGAAATTTGGTCAAACATTCCTCATTTCAATATTAATAATTCAAAAAATTATTATCAAACTTTTATAGGGTATATTATTAAAGGGAAGGATCACAAACAAACTCACTCTATATTCATCAAAAGAAATCATGTTGATTAGTGTGGTTAAATAAAATAAATTGGGAAAAGATAGAATTCAGTCTGAAATTTTTCAGTGCCGGAGACGTCTCTGGCAAATCGCAGAGACGTCCCCCCGGCGAGACGTCTTGCGTTAGTCGCGGAGACGTCTCGGGGACCGAACGAGGGTTTTTAAAATAGGTCGAAACAGCTCGAGCCGACCCGAGCTATCTCTTTCGTCCCCAACAAAATACAAAACCCTAGCCTCCATTTTTCTCTCCACCTCAAACCGAACCAAAACTCCCCATTTCCCTAGGATTTCCGAGCCATGGCACCTAAAAGAGCTAGGAGAACAAGTGGGAGGCGTCCTAGGGTAGCAACCGACGCCGAGGAACGGAGGGAAGAACCTTCCGCACCGTCTCCTCCGGTTGCTCCGCCAACCATGACCATTTCCTGTGCGAATCGCACAGTAACCACGGGTAGGTTTATACATTTCCATTTTTTAGAGAGTGAGGGGTTCTCTATTGGAGAGAGACTCCGTGCCCAAGGTTGGGAATATCTTTGTACTCTCAACACATCAACCTACCCCGGTCTAGTTAGAGAGATGTTTAGTAATATGGCCTTAGGGGACTCGGGGTACACTGCCTATGTCCGAGGGACATTGATAGAGATCAATGAGGATACCCTATCTAGTGTATTACAAATCCCTAAAGACGGTGAGGCTCCGACCTCACATCCCCAAAGAGAAATAGCCCTAAACCTAGTTTTAGGACGAGAGGACTGCGGCCCTCTTGATGTGGTTAACTCACAAGACCTAAATGCCGAGATGAGACTACTTTTGAGTATTGTCAACCGGGTCTTGTTTCCAAAAACCGGTCGCTTCGATTTTGTTTCGGAGCGAGATTTAGTCATCATGCACCACATCTTACTAGGGATTCCCCTAAATCTCCCTAGACTTATGCTGAACTACATTTCTATATGTCATAGGTATTCTAGGTTTAGCATACCCTATGGGATGATCTTTACCCTAGTATTCAAACATTTCAAGGTTCAAATTCCAGAAAATGAGCCTGCAAAACCCTTGAGAAACACCGACTACTATAATGAAAGCACAATGCGTAGAATGGAGTTTCACAAGGTAGATGGGTCTTGGGTCAAGGTACCAAAAAGAAAATCTCAAACCTTAGAGCCCGAGATCCCACATCAGGAGCCTGACCACCACTCTCCTCCACATAGCCACATGGCCTTCCCTGATGTACCCTCCAGCTCAGCTGGACCTTCCACATCTGTGCCTCCTCCTCCTCCTCCAGTCAGTGGGCCCTTCTCCCTATCAGAAGAACAGATGCGCACTTTAGCATCTGTAATATGCCAGCAGATGAGGGAGGAGATGAGATCGATGATTTCTGCTGAGTTGGCCCCCATCAGAACCTCACATGAAGGGCTTCTACAAGAGTTGAAGGAAATTAGAGCTCAGATAGAAGCTACAGCGACAGAACTAGTTCATGTGAGTGCCACCCAATCCTTCAGATCAATTGAGCTACAGGATGACTTGAAGAGCATATCAAAAAGCCTTCAAGAATTGACAAGCCCTGGAGGCAATGTGGGCACTGTGGTTGCCCAACTTAGAGGAAGAATTGAAAAGGCAAGCATTGAATTTGAAGCACTAGTGGCAGCCTTCCATCAGTCTCAGGGAGATCAGTTCAGAACACTACTAGATTCAATTAATGCATTTATAGATGCAGCTGCTAGGGCTTATGAGCAACGTCGCCGATGAGGGACATTTTGTAGACATCTAGGGTTCATCTGTTTTTGTAAAACCCTAGGCTCATTTTGATACTTCTTTTGTATTAGGAATCAATACTTGTAATGATTTCCTCTTTTTTTTTTTAACCTTGTAATGCCTTCAAATGATTGCAATGACATATGAATGACATACAATTTCTTTTGAAATCTTGTGTTTGTTTCAAATCCTGTGGAATCAAACTTTGTGTATGCGATTCTGTGTTGTGCCATAAAAATCTCATAACATACCTTAAGTGTTCAAATTTGACACAATTTATAATGCATATAAAACAGGGGAGCACATCTTGTGATAACTATCTTAAACAAAAAGAGGAGTCTGAAATGAATTCCAAAACAAAGGGGGAGTGAAATGAATGCTGAATTCTTTAATAAAAATAACTTGAATATCCTTGAGTGGTTCATGGTAATATGCTGAATTCTACTAGGAATTGAGTTTTAAGTACCTAAGGATAATTTGTCCCCTTCATTGTTGATGACAAAAAGGGGGAGTAGAACCAATATGGATATTGGATATATTGGAATGCAAAATTTATGGAGTGTATTGAGTAGATATATATATATGGAGTATATGGAGTAGAACCAATATGGATATTGGATATATTGGAATGCAAAATTTATGGAGTGTATTGAGTAGATATATATATATGGAGTATATGGAGTAGAACCTAAATATAGAATGCAAAATTTACACTCATACTTAAAAAATTGAATTAGAAAAAGATAAAATTGAAGAATATTGGCTTTAAGATAATTGCCCTTCTGGAAGAGAAAGGGGGAGTCAAAAAGAACTTAGCCTTCAATTGTCTTTAGCATCAATATTTCATTAATTTAAATTTTAACTTGATTCAAATTCAGTTGATATGCTAAAATTGCTTAAGAGCTATTAAGATCAATCTTATGCATAAGGATAGAACTGAAAATTGACTATTTTGAATTATGCACACTGTATCTAGCTCAAATCAAAACATTATACTTGTACATCTGATCAAATACTGTGTATATGTTTAAATTTCGAATTTTGCATATACTCAGTGTTTTGTCATCATCAAAAAGGGGGAGATTGTTGACCCCCTAATGGATTTTGATGAATACAAAACACTAGAGTATAATTCCATTTATCTTAACAATTTATTTGAGAATTTCAGGTGATTAATTAATAATATTGTTAAGAAATGTCTAGGCAAGTTCCCATAATTTTTAAGGATTTATTGAAGAATTTTTTAGTTGAAGAAAATAGATCAGGGACAGCCGAGACGTCTCCGGGTTGTCTCAGAGACGTCTCTGGCACAAACAGGAAGAACTGGCATGTCTGGAGACGTCCCGGCACCTGGCGAGGCGTCTCGCAGGGTCGGAGTCGACTCTCTCAGAGGCGGCAGAAAGGCCGATTTCAAGGGATGCGCGCGAGTCGTCTCCACAGGACGCGGAGTCGTCCCCGCGAGTAAAAAGCAGACTTCTGGAGTCGTCCCCGAGGTAGCGGAGTCGACTCTCTCAAGGTATTCCAGAGGATCTCTTTTTCGATGATAAGGCAGCGGAGACGTCCCCTGAAAAAGCGGAGTCGACTCTCTCAGAGAATTCCAGAGGACTTGTTTTTCGAAGATAAAACAGCGGAGTCGTCTCCGAGGCAGCGGAGTCGTCCCCATGCAAAAAGTGCAAACATCCCGAGACGTCCCCGTAAAGTGGCGAGGCGACCCTCTCAGAAAAATAGAAAAACAAGCATTCAAACGGTTCATCATCAGAGTCATCCCCGTAAAGCGCCGAGTCGACCCCAAACAATGTCAAAAGAAAAATCTTACAGCCGAGACGTCTCGCGTTGAAGCGGAGACGTCTCCGGAGCGCCTGGGACGCGACTGACACCTTTTTGCAGGTTTGTTTGAATTTCAAACGTTTCTTTCTTTGTGTCTAACGGCTATATTTGCTTTTTGGGCTATAAAAGGGAGCTCTTAAGTGCCTTCCAACAACTTCTCACCAACCTAACATAAGATCATTCAAGAGAGAAGAAAGAAAAAGAGGTTCAAGGGAGTTAGTGCATTCAAGTGAAGAAATCAAGTGCCTTCAAGCTTCCCAACTGATTTCGTGCTCAACTACTCTCTCCCGCTCGGCATTCAAAGCTCACATTCAAGCCAACGCAATCCACATCGGAAGAACCACCACTTCCCACGCTTCCAACAGCTAAAAGGGTTCTTCCGGGTTTTATTATTTCTCACTGTTTTATTTGCTTCTTAAGAGCTTTTGAATCCTTGTAAAACTTTTCATTATTGTGCTTGTTCTAGTCAAGGAACTTGGAACAAGGAAAAGGCGTCCCAAGCCTAGGTGAAATTGGGGGTTGTAGGGTTCGTTGTTAGCCCGGTGTAAAACAACGAGTTGGGTAGTGCACTCGCAAAACTACCGGACTGTAATCTTGAATTATAGTGGAAATTCCCAAAGGTGTTTTGGGGAGTGGATGTAGGAGCAGTGGAAGCTCCGAACCACTATAAAACCTTGTGTTTGCGATTGTCTATTTTCATACCTCTATTTTTACTTTAGCTCATACATTTGTGTGTTTTATTTTTAATTGGACAAAAAGTTTTAAAACACCCAATTCACCCCCCTCTTGGGTGACCATCTCTGGGCAACAATCCCTAATGCCAGCTGCGAGATATTCGGACGCGGAATCGTGGGAGCTCGGACGTGGACGGCTGGGAAGCGAGTTGGTCCGGACGGATTGCGGCTTGGACGGGAATCTGGGTGGCTAGATCGCACGGGATGAGACTGATGCGGAAGGAATAAGCGTGGACTCGAAAGCGAGCTAATCGCGGGACCTGGGATTCGGATGATACGCACGGAACCATCGCAGGCGTTGGATGCGGGGATGCGGGATGATTCGACGTAGAACCTGGGACGGGATCACGGAAGAATGCTTCGCGGATGGCTGGGATGCTTCGCGGGAGGCTCGCAGGATGCACTATGAATGCGGACGAGATCTGAGGGGGCTGGGATTTTGTTGGAAGGAGGAACGCTGGCAGATCCAACGTGGAAGAGGCGGATGGATCGGAAGGAAGCACGGACACGGGAGATTCCATGCATGAGAGCTGGAACGTGGACGGCTAGGAAGCTTTGAGACGCGCACGCGGACGCTTGCGGAGACGCTCGCGAACGGAAGGAGGATGGGCTGCACACGGGCTCCTTCAAATGGAAATGGATGCATGGGCTACTGAAAATTGGTTGCAGTGATCTGGACGGCTGAACTTGACCTCCTTCTAGTGTGCAACTGGGGTTGACCCTTGCGGTTAGTTGGTCACCTACAGTGATGCATCTTTTTGGACCCAATGCGCATTTTAGCTTTGATTTACAATCACCTGCACCCCACAAAAATATAATATTAATGCAGCACTTTTATCATTATTTGTTAGCAATAATACTAAATTAAGTGATGTGTAGATCGCACTTTTGTGATCTCATCACACCACTTTCGTAGGAAATCACGATTGCACTTAGCATGTGCAACAAGCCGTTAAACCTCTAGGTTACTCTAGTGGACGAGTGTTGTCTCGTGAGGATTTTCAGGAATGTTACCCACAAACATCATGAATGATATGACGTGAGATCCTAATACAAATATGAAATAAATCCTAAGCTAATACCCATGTAATTAATTAATATATATTTTCAAGCATGGCAACTGTCAAAATAAGAAAATATAAAAGTGTAGTGTGCATAAAATAGTTTGACTTTATCAGAGTACTAATACCTCCACCACAATAGGGCACCATCCGAGTTTTAGGCGCACTACTCAAGTTCACAAGTATTTTCTACAGTTTGTTAAAACCTGATCCATCAAATTTTTAGAATATCAAATGTTGTCTAAATTTGTCAAGAATGGTTCGCATGTAAAGAAAGAGCTATCAATCCCAACTAAACACCCAGGTACATAGAGGTCCAACACAATGGAGTCAAACCAGTCATTACCTCATGCCACTAGGTTCAGCCTGACCAACTCATTCATGCTTATTTTTATTTTATTTGTTTTTTTTTAAACACAAATGGCGACTACAACTGTCCAACCCCATTAGGCTCTAGTAAGATCCATGTAGCGAGCTTTCAGCCAATGACCCCTAATCTAGTTGGCTCAAGACATTAGGTGAAACACCCCTCGGACTTAATTACTCGAACCAGACTACGCCACGAGGCCAGACTTGTCATCATAAGAATTTTTTATTATTATTATTATAATAATTATGCAAGAAAAGAGAAGGTAGACTGAACTATATAGGTATTTTTATTATATATGTGACTGCATCGTGACTATAGGTCAACCAAGGTCGGATCTTAAGGCACCTAAGTAATCTAGTCGGGATATTCAACCTCTATCTTTATGTAAAAACCAAATCATGAACCTTATGGTACGAACAAAGATACTCGTACTTCTTTTACGGATAAAGCTAACAAGAATGCAGTTAACAAATATGAACTCCTGAGGCCTTCCTATTGTCGTTAAGTATACTTGCGGGGATCTAATAATATGTCTCTGATCAGCCATAGTATGCATGTGTTCCTTGCCTTAATAGTTGCACAAACTCGATATGAAAATATATGTGCATTTGCTCAGAAAAGAAAGTAATAGAATAAATCAAATGCAAAAACAAAAGCTCTCTTTTTTTTTTGATCAAAATATTTTCCTTCCCCCAACTTAAACATTGCATTGTCCTCAATGTAATAGATACAAGAAACTCTAGTTGTAGTTGATCAAATTTCATGTCTTTGATTAGACCAAGATGGAACCTGATTGAGGCTCAGAGGTTGAGCCCGAGTCATTTGAGTAATCAAATCGAAATTGATTAACCAGTCGGTACTAAGGTAACTTTGGCTGACATGACCGGTAGTTTTTAATTGGGAGCTACTCGCACTGATTCATCTTTATCGAGTTAATGGCATATCCCTTCCACCGATCTCACTTACTTGGCTGACATGGTCAATCATATTTTGATCGGATCACTTAATGATTTGAGTTGACCCATGCCTTTAAGAAAAATCAGTATGACTGATTTAGGTGCCTCCTTAACTGGATTGAATCTAGTTCTTATTAATCTGACTTGATGAAGTCAGTGGGAGGATCTAGATTAACCGGTTCTTCTCATCTATTCTTAATTAAATCAAACCCTCTAAAATTATTAGGTCCATAAAATAAAATAGTTATGGAGATAACTAGGTCATAGCCTCCTATTAAGTTGGGTGATAATGGGTCCAATGGCTAGATAATCATTGGAGGCGCCACATGCCTAGTGATTATCTGACCATTGAAATTGTCATTCATAATGTGATGAGTCAAGTATACCTTCTATAGATGATTGGGTTGGCCGAGCCATACTCGGACCTGGTCATATATTAGTAGATTATACTGAACCCTATCATGTTAATGGTTGGACCTAACCAGGACTTTCGGTGGAGGCGCCACACGCCTGCCGAAGAGGAGCCTGGGGCAAAATAAACACCAAAAATTGTTTAGATTAAACAATTGGTTAAGAACCTACCTATTGTTGCATGTGGGTTGGTGATAAGTGCTAAATAATACATAAATTAATATCTTATTTATAGCACTTATCATTATTTTAATTCACATATTTTGTAAATTTAACTAAAAATTGTATTACCTTCATGATTGCATTTTAATAAATTATCCAAGGTAATTCAAGTTTGATTTGATTATTTATTGATTAAGCTTAATGCATGCAGGTCGAGTCGAGCTCAATTAGGTAAAGCCTAAATGGACACTACATCATTTTACAATTTCACATTCTCCGGAGTCGACTTCAAGAACTCTTCTCCAAAATCCAGTGCTTTCTAAGTTCACCTAAATTTCTCCCCATTCGTTCCAACTCTTTTTCCACATGATCTAATTTTAATCTCAAAAACAATAAAATCCCTTCAATTATTTGTTTCTCAAATCTCAAAGCATACCATCTTAGTTGCACGGATCTCAAAGCCTCATCCCATCTCAGCCATTCATCATGCATCATCCAACTCCACGCCTCTCAAACCCATTGTTTTTCCCATGCATTGAAACAAAGAACAGAGCATCCATGGATCATTCCCCTTCACGTGATTCTCCCACTTCCCAGCCATCCACTAGTCATTTTTTTCCATATCAATTCCATTTAAATATTCAATATCATCATCTCCCACGGATAAGAATCCTAACTCACCTCCCCTGTGTGCATGCTATTCGGACCAGGATTAGAGCCGTTCATCCCATTTCATCCAAACCCCCAGCCACGTTCTCCTCTTCCAAACCAAGCTAACCTTCTTTTGGATTAACCCCAACGTCCCATGCTCCTCTCCGAATCCCCTGTTTCACGTTCAATCTGTTCCGACTTCATCCTTATCTCATGCCCATCTCCCGGATTTCCAGCCAATGGCAGCATAACCAAATGATCCCAACGTCATCGTCAACTTCTCATCCGAACTTTACTTCCCCTGTTTCGGAACCAATCCAAATCTTATCCCGTTGTGATCCATCTTCATCCAAACGCCCCAACTCCCCTTCTTCGGAACAGAGGATCATCCTTATCCTCTTCCGAATCAGGCCGAACTTCATCTCAGCAGCATCATCACCAAACTCCCAGCCGGATGAGCATCCGTATCCCACGAACAACACCAAACCAACATTCCGGATTAACTTCATGCTACAAATCCAGGAAAATTTCAGCTTCCCGAGCTTCACGGCAACCAAATGAATCTTCCCTGTTTCGGAAACAGAACAGGCCAATCTTCCCTTTGCGATTAACCTTCCAGCCGTTCCAAGTACCTGAATGCATTCTTATCCACAGAATAATCTCAGCATCCCTTGCATCTTGGTCCACATTCTCGCCATCCCCTGCAGTCGAAGATCAAGCAACCTCCCATGGATCACGGATCATCAACCTCTTCCCAACGGCGGAGCAGTTCAATCAACCTTATCCTTCCACCCAGGTGAAGGCTATAAAAAGAGAAGGAATGCGTGAGAATGAAGGTATTCGGGAAGGAGGGAGCCGGCTGGCCCCAATCTCTTCTCGGGTGGAAGTCCCACAGGAAACAGAGGAGGGAGAGAGGTTTGGCTATTTTGGGAATATTTCAAAGGAGAAAGAGAAGGAAGGAATGGGAGCCCGCTGCTGTGCTGCTGCTGCCGTCCACCACTCTATGAAAGGCTGATCTTCTCTCTAGGGCTGGATGCAGCCCTAACAAAGGGACACGGGTTTTATATTTGATTTTATATTCTTGGGGTTGTATGAACTTATTGTTTTCAATGGATATTTTCTTTTGAATCATATTTAATTTCTGTGATTTTAAGTATGATGTTCGTACAACTGTTCTTCATGATCACTAGGTAAATATAAGATAGTCCATGCTTAGGGAAGATGCGATGTGCTGCCACCTTAGATTAGGGTAGACATTTCATGCCAACTGAAGATGGATTATGCCCAAATTACTTTTGTAAAATTTTATTCGAATGCTTATTAGGCTTGTAGCCAATTTGCATGTTTATCCAAGAATAAATTAAAATATAAATAACCCTTGTTCCGATGTTAGTGGTGGATTCCTTGCCCTAGGTTCCCCCAAACTGATTGTTTTAATTGCATTTCTTAATAAATTGCTTAGTTTAATAGTTTTCACAAATTCTCTTTTTCAAATATTTTTATTTTTAAAGAAAAACAACTGTACCCCAATCCCTGTGGATCGATACCCGTAATCACTATCCTACCAGATACGTGCTATTGCGTGGTCTTTAAAGTTGACTATCAGTTGGCCGAGCCACACTCGGGCCCATATGAAATCAAATGGATTCTAGTGCCCACTAAAGGGTTAAGAGTAATTCTTCGAATTGAATGTAGAGGTTATCAATTTGTATAAAATAGTGGGAGAATCTTAAGACTAAAGTCCAAGTCTTTAGGCTTTGTCAATTCATATACTAATAGCCGATTTTCTTTTCATACAAAAATGGCCACCAATTTATTGCTGCATTCGTTATTGGATAACGATAAGTTGACAGGACCTAATTTTAACAACTGGCTTAGAAAACTTAAGATTGTGCTAGAGCATGAATGGATCCTTTATGTGATAATGGATCCGACACCTGAGCAGCCCACAGCTAATGCACAAGGTACAGTCAGAGACACTTATTAGAAGTGGCTCAGTGACCGTATCACTATCCGTTGCATTATGCTCGCTGCGATGAACGATGAGTTCAGTCGCAGGTTCGAGAATGCATAGCCAGAAAAAATTGTTCAAGTATTGAATGAATCTTTCGGCATTTTTGATGACGTTGAAAGGCACAAAACTAGTTGTGCCATTTTCAGTGCCCGGATGAAGGATGGGGCCTCGATAACTGATCATGTATTGTACATGACCGAGTTGATAGAGCGCCTGAGCACTCTCAGATTTTTCCTACATGACCAATTGGGGAAAGATGCAATACTGAATTTCCTGCCAGGATCATGCCGCCCATTTTTTACTCACTTTCGTATGACGAAACCTGTAGTAAATTATCACCAATTGTTGGGTTTACTACAAACATTTGAGAAGGATCACCAGCTCTTAAAAGGGTCGGTGAATTTAGTAGGAGGTTCTTCCGGAGGGCGTCGTCCCTTTAAGAAAGGAAAGAAAAATAAGAATCAAAAGAAAAAGGTGCAGCGTGCTAAGCCAAGTCAGATCAAGAAGGTGAAGGCTGATCAAAGTAAGGCAGAGTGCTTCTACTGTAAGAAGAAGGATATTGGAAGAGGAACTGTCCTCAGTACATTGCCTCTCTTGACCCAAACAGGCAAAAGAAAAAGATGCAATCAGTTGCTGATCAAGGTACTTATATGATAACGCCTTATAATTTCTTAATTTGTGATAATTCGACCTGGATATTGGATACTGGAAGTCCATTTAATATTTGCAATTCATTGCAGGGACTTCAGGTCAATAAGAGATTTGGAGAAAGCGAAAGATTCCTGAATGTTGGAGATGGAAGATCAGTTCCAGTTCTAGCTTTAGAAATTTTGAAACTTGTATTCAATTCTCACGAAATTATCTTAAATGCTTGTCATTTTTGTCCTTCTTTTCTATTGAATATAATTTCTGTAGGCCTTTTGGCCATGAACGGTTATGAGATTTCAATAAAAAGAAATTATTGTGATATCATTATGAATGGTGCTACTGAAAGTGAATCCTAGGTTCTTCGGTGTTAAGCATGCTGATTTTTTTTTTTTTAAAAAACCATGGCTGAACCTGATCGGGTTGCCTACATACCCCTTCATAAGGGGGGATCAATCCATACGTAGTTCTTTTTAAGTTTTAAAACACAGCGGAAAAATCGAATCAAACAATTTAATTCATGCATGCTTACAAGATCAAATCTAGAAATCAGTACCTTAAGAACACATAGTATTATGCCGGAATCGTTTAAACAATTATGCTAAAACTTTCATGCATGATTAACTATCAGATCTGAAACTTAAAAACTCTATTCTGATTAATCTCCGAATATCCATCGAATGGATTCCGGAGATAACTCCATGAAGAGCCCCAAAGGAGGGTAAAACCTCGGGGAATCAGACCTAGACCCTGACTCCAAAATAAAATATTGATGTGGAATTAATACCTTTTATGATGGAAGAAACTTATGGATCTGATCCTTGACTTCGCAGCCACGCACACGAATGGCCTCTATGAGAAGTACACGTAAAGCCCTAGGTAGATCGTCTTCCGCAGGAGTGCTAGCTCGCGCAGGAACGCAGCAATGGCTGAAGCTTTCTCCTTCTAAACACTCAACCTTTGATTGTTCTTCAAGGAGATGGAGGATGGATGTGAGTAAGAAGGAGAAGAAGGGATGGAGGCCCTCAGAGAATTTTTTCAGAATTTTTTGAAACCTCTAAATATGGTATATCTTGAACCTAAGGCATGGAGGTCTTTTATAGCCAAAAGACCATCCCATGCCTCACACCTATTTTAGCCAACTAATTTGGCTGATAAAATTCCTAAAAAATTCTGGTGATTTGGCAGCTAAGAGGAGATAAACATATCCAAATTTCGTACATTTTGAATCCCTAAAAGATAGGAATTCATGCATCCAAAGTTCAGCCATAGACCACCCTATTTCATGCACCATGCAATCCCTACAAATTAGGAAATTCATATAAATCTTTTTAGAAAGATTTAAGGTGCCATTTTTATAGGAATTATAGCCCCACGCCTCCTCTCTTCTCATGCCAATTTTTGGCCAAAAATAAAGAGGATAGGTGTAGAAAATATTGGGAATAAATTAAGGTGTCATTCTTCTCCAAGAAGATAAGGATGAGTTCCTAAAATTTAGGGATTCTTCTCCTTATCCAATTCTGATTATTTGGGCTCATAATCCTCATCAAATAAGGTCTTCTAATTGATTTGGATCAAGCCCAATCCAATTGGGTCAAGTTCCATCAATTGGGTCAAGCTCAATCTACTTGGGTTGAACCCAATCCAATTAGGTCAAACCCTGATGCAACCCAAATTGAATCCTATTCAATTTGGCTCAACCTAAGCCCAATTTACTCAATCAAATTGAGTTCATTAGCAATCTAATTGCTAATTAGTCCTCCAATAATTTAATAATTATTTTAATGCAACTTTTGCTTTGGATAATTTGTCAATCAAATTGACCAAATTACCCCTGATGATTCTTAATCATCAATCAGCCATTTGATCAACCTAGAAACTTCTATGCGTGTGACCTCATAGGTTCAAACCTAAGCCGGTAGTATAGGAACGTCTTTCTATACTAATCGATGTGACCATCTAGCAATGGTACCCGACGTCCGGATAGGCTGAATATATGCGAAGCAAACATTCTGAAACCCTGAACTATGATTACTGTATAATTCAATCCCTTTGACTCCTAATGCCAGGATGACTTAGAGCTCACTGTCAACCCTATAATTAGTACATCCATTATGTGATTAACTTTAGATATCTTGTGACTTCTCACTGAGATTACCCTGGCCAAGGTTTTGCTAAATTAATCACAAGACAATATCTCCTATTTCTAGGAGGGGTCAATTCCATCTTAACTCACAACTGACTACGCAAGTACTTGACTGCACCCAGTGACCTTTTGTCACTGAATCAGAAATTCAGGTAGTCCGGTACCAAAGTACAGTGAGTTGCTTGCTAGTCACAGGTTGCGGTCTCAGGTCAGAGGGCAAACTTATACCCATATGCACTCAAAACATCTCTCGACAGTAGAGCATTCCGGAATTGGTCACGTTCAGTGAAATATACTCCTACACTTCACCTGTATAGCATACCAGTGTCTCCACACTCCTTGGTTAAGAGAACAACCAATGTATATGTCACACAACGACCTAATCTCGATAATGCTGTCATCCCAGTAACAACATATCATTTGGTCGCGAACCAGTTTAAGGACTCAAAGATAAATCCTCCTTTATCATAACATAAGTCCTAAGGAGTTCATCATATAAGAGTTCATTTGAAGATGAAATGATGAATAATGCCAAATAATACTTTATTAATTTGTCAATTCATTTACAAAATTCAATCATCAATATGCTGACGATTGACATTTAGGATACAATTCCCAACAACTCCCACTTAGCCTAAAGCCAATCGGCACAGTATCTAATACCCATCTTCGACTTGTGTTCGTTGAACTCTTTGATGCCGAGGACTTTGGTAAATGGGTCAGCCAGATTTTCTTTTGTGTCAATCTTCTGAAGATCAATATCACCTCATTCTATAATCTCTCGAACCAGGTGATAGCGTCGCAGAATATGCTTGGTCCGCTGATGTGCTTTAGGTTCCTTTGCCTGAGCTATGGCTCCAGTGTTATCACAAAATATAGGAACTGGACTGTTGCCCAAGGTGACAACCCAAGAGGGGGGGGTGAATTGGGTCTTTTAAAACCTTTTAAACTACTTCTAATCTTTTAGATTAATT
Organism: Phoenix dactylifera; assembly: GCF_009389715.1. Lineage (NCBI taxonomy): Eukaryota > Viridiplantae > Streptophyta > Magnoliopsida > Arecales > Arecaceae > Phoenix > Phoenix dactylifera. The sequence continues at coordinate 27,637,035 of NC_052395.1, forward strand.
ATGCTAAGTTGTATGGATGCTTAGTGAAGCTTAACCTTAGCAAGAGTATGATTCTAATCTAATCAACTATTAAGCAGTGGGTTCAATAAAAGATTAGTCTAATTTTGCCCTAGTATGCTATTCAATTTAATGATTGAGTAAATTGATTATGCTTGCAACTAAAGGATGCACGAAGAAGAGTTAAGCAAGCTTAATATCTAAGTAAGTGAGTGAGGAGGTCAGTCAACAAAGAGCATCACAAACACAACAAAAATATAGTGGTTCGGTGCACCCCAGCACCTACATCCACTCCCCAAGACCTCTTGGGAATTTCACTATAATCCTACCGATTACAGCCGGTTGTTTTACAAGCTCACAACCCAACTTGTTGTTTTACGAGCGCACAACGAACTCGGTCGGTTTTCCCAGGCTCACCGACTAGAACCACTCCGATTGTTTTCCCGGGCTCACAATCAAACCCTTACACGTTGGTTTTACCCTCGGCTCACCAACAAACCTAAACCCCGTTGGTTTTCCCTTTGGCTCACCAACAAACCTTACACCGTTGGTTTTCCCTTTGGCTCACCAACAAACCTTTACCCCTTGATTCAATCCCGTGATTGAATCAAGTTACAAGATATTATAACAAAGTTTAAGATAAATCAAAGCTTCTTAAACAAGCAAATATAACACTATAAGCAAATAGAGTAAAGTGAAGTCCTCAAACGAGTTTGGAAGATGAAGGAGCTCGACTTCTTCTTTACTTGACCCTCTTCTGATTTGGCACGAAGTGGAGGATCACTGAGGCAGCACACGGATGGAGAGGAAGCTTTGGGATTCACTTGGATGCTCTTCTTCCCTCTATTTCACTTTGAATGGCCCTTTTGTGCTTTTGGGAGATTTCCCTTGTAATCTGTTTGGAATCTCTTCCCTAAAAGTTCTCTCCCACTTCCATAAGTTCTCTCCTAGCTCTCTTCTTGTTTTTATAGCTTTTGATAACGTGGAAACAAGAATATAGCCGTTAGAGACAAAAATAGAGCCGTTGGAACCAGTCTGCACCTCCTGACAATATTACCGTTGGGATCGGAGTCGACTCGCGCGATCAGGAGTCGACTCGCCTGTTGCAGGAGTCGACTCGTGCTTTACTGGAGACGACTCGGCCACTGTTCCAAATTTGAATTATGGTGCATCCTCGACTGGGAGTCGACTCGTCTTAACCCGGAGTCGACTCGCCAACTTCTGGAGCTGACTTGGCAATTTCGGAGTCGGCTCATCCACTGAAGTCCGTGGATCCAATTTTGAATTTTGTCCTCTCGAGTCGACTCGACTGTCCTGGGAGTCGACTCGAATCTCAGACCCCGAACTCCCGATCCTCTGTCTTTTGGCTCGTCCAGTCTTGGAGTCGACTCGAACTTCCTTGGAGTCGACTCGGCTCTCAGTTTGTGAAACACAACCTTCTGCCATCTTGGTGTAGCGCTGCCTTGGAGTCGACTCGAGCTGTCTGGGAGTCGACTCGAATCTCAGAGGCAGTAACTTGGTTTTCTGTCTGTTGATGGTCGCGGAGTCTCGGAGTCGACTCGTGCAATGCGGGAGTCGACTCGAATCTCAGAGTCCCAAAAATGCTCTCTGACTTTTTCCTTGTGTTCCGCTGAGAGTCGACTCTTGCTTTCTTCGGAGTCGACCTACCAACCATCGGAGTCGACTCGCGTTCCACTGGAGTCGACTCGAAGACTGTTCTTTTGAATTTTTCTTTTGATTTTACTCCTCCAATTTGAATCCTTTGAACTTTAAGCTTGGGCCAATGAATTGTAGCTTTCTTCCAACTTTTCTTGAGAACTTTGGAGGCCTTCTTGTATTCTTCCAACTTGCTATGTTCCTTGCAAAATAAATATCTTTCTCCTTGCAACACAAACATTAGTATTTATACTTCAAGGTTTTGTGATCATCAAAATCAATCTTTGAATCAATCTTTGGGTCATCAGTCTCCCCCTTTTTGATGATGACAAAACTTGGAGTATATGCAATATAAAAGATATTGTTTTCTAGAAGTAATACATAGCAAAGTTGCATGAAGTAGAAAACATATATATTTGAAACATACTTCATGATACTGCTTTAGATTCAATCAGCTTAACACAATCAATTTAAGCTGATTTGTACTCAATACAAAAAGCATTATAAGCATATACTTAAATATTTCTCCCCCTTTTTGACAACATCAAAAAAAAATAGGGAAACATTAAGCACAAATATTTCTTTTCCTTATTGTACTCTGATTTGAATGTTGAATTATTGCAAGAATATGAATCATATAACTCAAGGCAATAATATTGGAATCAGATTAGTGAGCACAGATCAGAGCCAATTAAGATAATTTCAGAGCAGAACACATTGAATGTGATTTCAAGAAGTTTTCTAATTTGATACCACAGATAGTTTTCTAATCAAGTGTGGGTGGAATCTCTCTTAGGTTAATTCAAGAAGTACCACAAATGATATTCAATGAAAAGCACGAATGGAAGTCTAACATCTCTTCAATAATAAGTATGAAAGCTTGTTCATTTAAGATCTTTTGCCCAATCTATTAAGTGTTTTATCAACAGGAGAGCAATTTAATTAATTTTCAGAGTAACAGGTCAAAACCTATATATGTAAAAGACACATCATCATGTTGGATCATTAAGTCTTAATAACTTCAAAGTTCTTTAATGATAATAAGATCATTGGGGCACAAACACCAAAATATGAAATCATGCAACATGATTTCTTTAGAGACTTTCTTTTATCTCTGTAGAAAGTAAGCACAATTTGATACATAACAATATGAATTGGCACACAATTTAAGTTCTAAAGTTCAAGTCAATTACACGTTATTCTCCCCCTTTTTCATTAAGTTAGAGGCTCTCAAGATTTGTAATTTGGTTCATGAGTGATGCATAAGATATACTAACCAAATAACACGCCTCAAGGTGTATCATAAAGATTTTCAGATTTAAATTTCAGATGATACATATTGGAGAGTATTGGGATCACTTTTCATTTAGTATTCTTTCCCTCTCCTATAGATTCATGTAATTAAGTTCCATAAGACCTCTCCTTCTGAAATTTTCTTTCTCCCCCTCAATTGATCATTCCATTTAAGAGTTTAGAATCCTAAGATAATGTTCAACAAAATTGTCAATCTCAAAAATATATTTTCTATAAGTTTCAGCTTATTTTCATAAGACTCAAGGTTTGAGATAAGACAACCTTTATAGAACTCATCTTAAGGTAATTAAAGCATGTCTTGCAATATAAGGAGGTTCATCAAAATCAATCCATAAAATTCAAAGCATGCATCAAAATAAAGTGTCTTTGGGATAGGATACTGAATATCTAAAGCTCCCCCTCAAAAGATGCATTCTTCTTTAATCATTTTAAATTGTTGAATTTCAGATTATAGTGATAAACATGAATAACACTGAAATCCTGTAATATCGAGAATGTAGAGTAATCTAGTATTATTCCAAAATTTGTAGTAATTACTCTTTCTAATCCTTTACGAACAAGTTATGCTTTCTCTTAATCTTAGTGAAAATGTATAGAAATATCAATCAGAAAATGATTCATTAGAAGCTTAGTTTCTTTCAACCGCATTTACATTTTCTTTCTTTTAGAATCATTTGAGTGAGCTGAAATATTTCTAGTTTTAAGATCATTCACTCTATTGATGGAAGTTTTTTAATAATGTAGGGGAGAAAAACATATAGATGATCATTGAGGTATATATATTTATAGAACTCAATTTCTTAATCATATTTTTTCAGCAATGTATACATGAGACACAATAAATCCTTTTAATATCAAAATAAAATCATATATTTAGAAATTTTTGTTTGCAATCAAGATCATCGAAAAACACATCATTTGGATCAAAATTAGTATACTTTGAAGATAAGAAATGATATGTTTCGGATGCGTATCGGAGCAATCAAAATAAATTCTGTTTTTCTTACATTAACATTTTATTTAGTAATCATATGGAGTTTAAGCTTTTATACAAAATCAAATTCTGAATTTCATAAAGATTTTCAATAGAGCCCTTTTAAGTCATAATTTGAGATATGTATCTTTCACATTGTGGCTCATCTTAAATTATTATGATTGAAAAATACATATTTCAATACCATTAAAGCACTTTCAGAATCTTTGTGTTTAATTTTGAGTTTCGATACAAAATAAAGGATATTTTAACAAGTATTAGGACATTATGTATCAAAGTTAGGCGAGTAGAAAGATAGATCAAAATTAATTTATTTTCCCTAAATAGAGATATTCTTCTCTTCTCCTTTCTACAATTTTATTTAGCTTTCAGATTTTAACAATGATTGTGAATGACAAATCTGAAATTTCTTTTCAATAAAACTAAACAAAAGATGTTATGTAGCAATTCATGCATTCAATCAAATTGTCCAAGTATGAAACATTACAAAATATTGAGAACCCATAAATCAAGACATCATACTATATGCAAAATATATTAAGTGTTAAGTCATGCATTAAAATAATAATAACAAGCATGTCAAGGATCAAAGTCAATTCTTTTCAAATACACTCCCCCTATTTAAATATCATCTTGCATTGACTTCATCCTTATGGTGTGTTTCCAAGTGACTAATAATTAGACTTGATTCTTTTTATATATTTTCATTTACTTTATCTTTCATTTTTAACTTTCTTATGCTTTATATTCTATTTGCTCCCTATCCGGTGGAGTTGGGAAGGGGCACGAGGTACTACCACTAGCCTCCCTCTTGTGCCGTCCCTAATATGCCCTACACCGAATAGTTGGGTCAAATAGTGCCGGGTACTACCACTAGCCTCCCCATTGGCACCATCCCTATGATGAGCAATATAGAAGGATTAAAATGTTTGCTTCGAATTCTCCCTGTTTAAGTGTAATTAATTATGGATTTTATCCCTTCCAAATGTGCCAAATATATTATGCTTATTTTACTTTTCCTTAAGATTGGAGTATTTGCCTTTGCTTAGATTCTACACCTCTTGAATAATATTCATTTTCTTTTCTTTATCTCTCTCTCTTTTTGTTATTCTCAAGTAATTTACATGAAAGAGCAGAATAAAGAAATAATCTTATGTATCATATAGATGTATATCATGCAAACAATATTTTTATTGTGCTCAATGATTCATAATTTCTTACAAGTTATTTTAAATCAAAATTTTAAGCATAAACTTGTGTATTTCATGGTTATGATATAGGCAAAGAAATCTTTTAGTTTAGGCAAACCATGAAACAATTTCTAAGAGCATAAGTCAATCAATATGTATAGAGCCATGATATCAAAAGTTAATAATTAAAGAACTTAATCATGCCATAATAAGACTTAAGTTGTTGACTTTGCTCAAGAAGTATCTAGAATTACCAATCCATTCTGCATTCTTCAGTCAAATACCTACTAGATTTCTTATGTATGAACCTTTGGCTGAAGAAGGTCCTCTCTCTTGTTTGCAAGTGAATGTTTATTGTATCTTACATGGAGATATCCTTCAAGTTGAGATCTCTCATTTTCTTGCTCAAGGATCCTGCATTATTAACAAACTCCTTTTCTTTCTTGAAAGAAAGTCATTGGTTTCTTCAAGATACAAAACATTCATCCAACATATTTTTTTAACTAGATGACTCAATATAAGATATGACAATAGTTGAATATTGAGTCACTTTACGCAAGAGATTGCCTAAATATAAGCAAGCACATATCACTTGAACTAAAGAGATAGTTTCATTAACCAAGATGGTTCAAGGACAAGTATGTGAGGCAATAGGAAGTTTTATCAAGGTCAAATCAATTTCTCAAAAACGATTTAGTTTAGATTTTATTTGCTTAAGATAATTATTAATAAGACATGCTAGCTAAGTTTTAATCAACTTATCTTAAACAGTTGTTTCTATCAAAATTCAGATTATGATTTATTTGTTATCAATAAACTATGATTCATTAAACTTAGATTGAAGGCTTGCACAAGTGCACATAATGAGCATATAATCTGGTCTACTAGCTGTATGATAAAATAATTATTCTATCATGCTTCAATACAACTTTAAAACAATAGACCTACTTTGCTCATTCTTTTCAAATTCTTCAAGATGGGATCATAGATATACCCTCTTCATGCCAATCTTCTATAAGTGTTTTCTTGTGGACTAACTTTGGTCAATGAAGATCCCCTTTCTTGTTTGTCTTAATTTGGAGTTTGAGAAAGAAAATGTTAACTCGTTCATTATACATATTTCAAACTCACTTTGCATGAGCTTAGTAAAATCTTCATATAACTCTTTATTAGTAGAACCAGAAATGATGTCATTAATGTATACTTTAAGCAAGTAAGATATCACACATTTTTTGATGCAAAGAATTATCACTATTACCTTATATCAAAGAGGTTGCTTAAGCTTTTATATCGTGCTTTTGATGCTTGTTTCAAATCATATATTGCTTTATCATATTTGTAATGAGTGTTTTCAAGTATGGTGGTAATTTAACATATATCTTCTTTAGTAAACACATAGGAGTCCTTATACACTCATTTGATATAATATAAAGCTCATAAAGCAAGCAAATGATAATGGTGATCTTTACTTTTAATCATGCAAGAATCTTATCAAGATCTATCTTATCTTTTCTTGATTTAGTCTTTTAATAGTCATCACTTTTTCCTTCATTAAGAGCATATCTGAAAAATCCAATTTGGTTCTAATTGTTAACAAGTTTTTCAGATTGTTATATGTAAGAGATTAACCATATACATACATAATTTAATTTTAGTATTTTGATAATAAATCAGTAGTCTCATAAAGAATAAGATACCTTGATATTTTTGCACCTAAAAACTTTTCATTGAATACTCTATATGCATTGCTTGATGAATGATATCCAAGGGTAGACATATCTCTATCAGATTTGGCATTATTTTCATAAGAGCATATTAAGCATAACATGTACGACTGAAAAATATGAAAGATATGCAATGGTTCATTTTCCATTTTTTTCAGAAGATCAAAATTTTCATCAAAAATAGATTTAATAGAAATCATATGTATGACAAGCAGTGATGATAGTCTTTTAAAAATTATTTAAGTAGATGACTATCATACATAATTGTCTTTTTCATTTCTTCAAGAATTCTATTAACCCCTTTTTACTTATGATGTCCATGGAGCTGAAATAATTGAATTTAATACTATTTTCTGTATAACCTTAATCTGGATTTTGGTTTTCAACACTGTGCCATGATCTTCACAGTTTGGAAACCTTTTTCATTTGAAACGCTTCTACAAGATTTAGTAAATACAGAAAAATACTTCAGTTTTATTCTCCAAGAACAAGTCCAATGTAAGCTTTTGAAGACTTAGAGATGGAAACAACATCTTTAGATTTAGAAATGATTTTTGTTTGTTTCCTTAGTTAGCATGCATAGCAAAACTTTGACCTTTAAGTAGATAATCTAAACAAGCCTATGGCAAGGTCTTTTGATATTAAGTACATACTAGCATGAGTTGATTCTATGTGCCAAGGATGGTTTCTTTAATCTTGGTATTCAAAAGCATACCAAGTACACATTATCATATTGATGATCAATAAAAATAATGCCATAGACAAAAATTCTTAATCAAGCATATAGAGGGTTCATAGAGTTATTTTTAATGAATTAATTAATCATTTAGCAACTTATCCAATAGTGAGTGGAGCATACAAAAAAAAATGAAGTGATTTGAATATATTTTCTTTTCATACCCAAAAAGACAAATATCACTTATATCACAAAAATGATTAATACTTTCAAGTTATGTTTTAATCAACTAATAAAGTAATTTCAATACGAGAAGATGTAAGAATTACTTATTTCATCCTTTCTTTCATTTAAATCATTCTTTTTAATTACATTTTAAATTCAATTCTTTAACACATGTCTAGAGCACCCATTGTTTAGATAACATCTTTCATTAGAACCTTGGATAGCTAGACATGCTTGCTGAAAGAATAATCATATTTTCAACTTAGGAACCCAAGCTCTTTTGGGTCCTTGTAGGTTAGCTATAATTGTTCCTTTTGGAACCCATATTCTCTTAATAGCTATTTTGTCCATGAATTTACAGATTTTAGGATTACAAGGGATGTATTTCTGTATCCTCTTGTTGAATTTAACAAACTTAGATCGAACATGAGTAGTAGGAAAACTTTTAATTTTCTGTTTCTCCCTTTTTGGTTCATTAAATTTGTAATGTATAGATTTAGGGACAACAGAAGAGATTTTACTTAGCTTTTGTTTATGAGAATCTGTTTTAGAGTAATTAAAAACTGTTTTAACAAACATATTCTTAAAAGGTTTTTGGGTGTACCAAGGTTGATATCCTAATGTAACTTTATCAAATTCAGCTCCTTGATCATTTATCATTAGGTTCAATTTTTCAGAGCTGAGGGTAAATCTTCCAACAACAGGTTTTAATCTGTCAACTTCTTTAGTTAATCTTCTGTTATCTTCTGAAAGTAACTCATTGTTTTTCTTAAGTTTATCATGACTTTCAGTGAGAAGTTGATCTCTTTGATTTAGTTCTTGATTTTCTTTAATTAAGATTTCAGTTTTACTGGTTAGTTTCAGTTTTTCATCTATTAGAATTTGATTTTCAATCTTCAAGTTTTTGTTCTTACAAATAAGTTTCTTATATTCTAAATACAAATCAGAAAAGGCATCATGGAGTTCATCAAATGTAAAATTGCTTTCAGTTTCAGCATGTACCTCTTGTGCCACCAAGCATAGATTTTCAATATGATACTGCTCTCCTTCTACACATGATATTTCAGATTTGTTAGTGCATTCATATTTGTCTTCAAGCATATTCCATATTTCTTTAGCAGTCATGCAAGAAGATATGCAATTAAACTCATTCCTATCTAATGCACAATATAAAAGGTTCATGGCATCAGCATTCAATTGTGCTAAATCCTTTTCATTAAAAGTTTGAGAGAGTGTGTGAAGATCATTTATTATGATTTTCCATAAATAATAGTTTTGTGATTGAATAAAGATGCGCATGCGTATTTTCCAATGTGTATAGTTTATGCCATTAAATAGTGGTGGTGTATCAATTGATTGTCCTTCTCCTAGAAAACTATCTATTTGAGTTGTCATGATCTTTGGCTCTAGTCGGTTAAGACTACAAATAATATTTGAGCACCTGCTCTGATACCACTTGTTGCCCAAGGTGACAACCCAAGAGGGGGGGGTGAATTGGGTCTTTTAAAACCTTTTAAACTACTTCTAATCTTTTAGATTAATTATGCTAAGTTGTATGGATGCTTAGTGAAGCTTAACCTTAGCAAGAGTATGATTCTAATCTAATCAACTATTAAGCAGTGGGTTCAATAAAAGATTAGTCTAATTTTGCCCTAGTATGCTATTCAATTTAATGATTGAGTAAATTGATTATGCTTGCAACTAAAGGATGCACGAAGAAGAGTTAAGCAAGCTTAATATCTAAGTAAGTGAGTGAGGAGGTCAGTCAACAAAGAGCATCACAAACACAACAAAAATATAGTGGTTCGGTGCACCCCAGCACCTACATCCACTCCCCAAGACCTCTTGGGAATTTCACTATAATCCTACCGATTACAGCCGGTTGTTTTACAAGCTCACAACCCAACTTGTTGTTTTACGAGCGCACAACGAACTCGGTCGGTTTTCCCAGGCTCACCGACTAGAACCACTCCGATTGTTTTTCCGGGCTCACAATCAAACCCTTACACGTTGGTTTTACCCTCGGCTCACCAACAAACCTAAACCCCGTTGGTTTTCCCTTTGGCTCACCAACAAACCTTACACCGTTGGTTTTCCCTTTGGCTCACCAACAAACCTTTACCCCTTGATTCAATCCCGTGATTGAATCAAGTTACAAGATATTATAACAAAGTTTAAGATAAATCAAAGCTTCTTAAACAAGCAAATATAACACTATAAGCAAATAGAGTAAAGTGAAGTCCTCAAACGAGTTTGGAAGATGAAGGAGCTCGACTTCTTCTTTACTTGACCCTCTTCTGATTTGGCACGAAGTGGAGGATCACTGAGGCAGCACACGGATGGAGAGGAAGCTTTGGGATTCACTTGGATGCTCTTCTTCCCTCTATTTCACTTTGAATGGCCCTTTTGTGCTTTTGGGAGATTTCCCTTGTAATCTGTTTGGAATCTCTTCCCTAAAAGTTCTCTCCCACTTCCATAAGTTCTCTCCTAGCTCTCTTCTTGTTTTTATAGCTTTTGATAACGTGGAAACAAGAATATAGCCGTTAGAGACAAAAATAGAGCCGTTGGAACCAGTCTGCACCTCCTGACAATATTACCGTTGGGATCGGAGTCGACTCGCGCGATCAGGAGTCGACTCGCCTGTTGCAGGAGTCGACTCGTGCTTTACTGGAGACGACTCGGCCACTGTTCCAAATTTGAATTATGGTGCATCCTCGACTGGGAGTCGACTCGTCTTAACCCGGAGTCGACTCGCCAACTTCTGGAGCTGACTTGGCAATTTCGGAGTCGGCTCATCCACTGAAGTCCGTGGATCCAATTTTGAATTTTGTCCTCTCGAGTCGACTCGACTGTCCTGGGAGTCGACTCGAATCTCAGACCCCGAACTCCCGATCCTCTGTCTTTTGGCTCGTCCAGTCTTGGAGTCGACTCGAACTTCCTTGGAGTCGACTCGGCTCTCAGTTTGTGAAACACAACCTTCTGCCATCTTGGTGTAGCGCTGCCTTGGAGTCGACTCGAGCTGTCTGGGAGTCGACTCGAATCTCAGAGGCAGTAACTTGGTTTTCTGTCTGTTGATGGTCGCGGAGTCTCGGAGTCGACTCGTGCAATGCGGGAGTCGACTCGAATCTCAGAGTCCCAAAAATGCTCTCTGACTTTTTCCTTGTGTTCCGCTGAGAGTCGACTCTTGCTTTCTTCGGAGTCGACCTACCAACCATCGGAGTCGACTCGCGTTCCACTGGAGTCGACTCGAAGACTGTTCTTTTGAATTTTTCTTTTGATTTTACTCCTCCAATTTGAATCCTTTGAACTTTAAGCTTGGGCCAATGAATTGTAGCTTTCTTCCAACTTTTCTTGAGAACTTTGGAGGCCTTCTTGTATTCTTCCAACTTGCTATGTTCCTTGCAAAATAAATATCTTTCTCCTTGCAACACAAACATTAGTATTTATACTTCAAGGTTTTGTGATCATCAAAATCAATCTTTGAATCAATCTTTGGGTCATCATGGACCATCAATGGAAAGTGCCACTCCCAGCTCGGTGATGAACTTGCGCAACCATACGGCTTCCTTGGCTGCATCAGATGCTACGATGTATTCTGCTTCACATGTAGAATCTGCCACTGTATGCTGCTTGGAACTCTTCCAGCAGATGGCCCCACCCTTAAGAGTGAAGATATATTCCGACACGCTCTTGTTATCATCTTGATCTGACTGAAAACTTGAATCGGTATATCCCTCAAGTTTTAAGTCAGAATCACCGTAGACAAGCCACTGATCTTTAGTACTTTTCAAATACTTAAGGATGGTTTTTACAACCTTCCAGTGGTTGCTACCTGGATCAGACTGGTATCTACTCACTACTCCTAGTGAGTATGCCACGTCTGGTCTAGTACATGTCATGGCATACATTATAGATCCCACTGCCGAAGCATATGAAATTCTATTCATACTCTCTCTTTCTTGAGAGGTTGTCGGACAATCCCTTTTAGAGAGGTTAATTTCATGGCCCATTGGAAGATAGCCTTTCTTGGAATCAATCATATTGAACCTTTTCAGTATAGTGTCAATGTATGTGGATTGGGATAATCCAAGCAATCTTCTAGATCTATCTCTATAGATCTTCATCCCTAGGATGTAAGATGCTTCTCCCAAATCCTTCATGGCAAATTGAGATGATAGCCAAACCTTTATTCCTTGTAATGCAGGAATGTCATTCCCGATTAAAAGAATGTAATCCATATACAAAATAAGAAATATAATAACTAAACCATTTGCCCATTTATAAATGCAAGGTTCCTCTTCATTCTTAATGAAGCCATATGTTTTGATTAGCTTATCAAAACGTATATTCCAACTCCGTGAAGCTTGCTTTAATCCATAAATGGACCTTTGTAGCTTGCACACCTTAGACTCATCTGTAGATGTAAAACCTTCAGGTTGTATCATATATACCTCATCTTCTAAATTTCCATTTAGAAATGCAGTCTTTACATCCATTTGCCAGATTTCATAGTCTAAATGTGCTGCTATCGCAAGCACAATCCGAATGGACTTGAGCATTGCCACAGGGAAAATGTCTCATCATAGTCAATACCATAACGTTGACGATATCCCTTGGCAACCAGATGGGCTTTATAGGTCTCTACCTTTCCGTCTGCACCCCGTTTTCTTTTGAATATCCACTTACACCTTATGGGTTTAATCCCTTCGGGTAGGTCAACTAATGTCCATACATCATTGACCTTCATGGATTCCATTTTGGATTGCATGGCTCCAAGCCATTTATCAGAGTCATACCTCTGCATTGCATCCATATATGTGATCGGATCCTCATCGTTTTCATCAAGTTCGATAGGATCCCCATCCCGAACCAAGAAACCGTAGTATCTGTCCGGCTGACGTGGTACTCTACCCGATCGCCTTAATGGTGCATCTAATATGGGTTCTGGATCTGATCTAATCAAATCCGACTCAACTAGTTCAGTAGATGGTGTCGGATCTTCTACATGTTGAACTTCCCTAAGCTCAACATTAGAGCTTTTAGTTCCTTCACTAAGAAATTCTTTCTCTAAGAAAACAGCTCTATTGCTTACGAACAACTTTTGTTCTTCAGCAAAGTAGAAGTAATATCCTTTAGTTTCTTTAGGATAACCAACAAAGAAACATCTGTCAGACTTGGGTTCAAGTTTGTCTGTCTTCAAACGTTTGACGTACGCTGGACACCCCCAAACCCTAAGGTGAGAGAGCATCGGCTTACATCCAGTCCACATCTCATGTGGTGTTTTATTTACAGACTTACTTGGAACCTTATTTAGAATGTAGCAGGCTGACTCAAGAGCATATCCCCAAAAGGATATGGGCAGATCAGCAAACCCCATCATAGATCGAACCATGTCTAACAGAGTTCGATTTCTCCTTTCTGATACACCGTTATACTGTGGTATACCAGGAGGAGTCCATTGGGAGAGAATCCCATTCTCTCCTAAATATGTCAAAAACTTATTGGAAAGGTATTCGCCTCCTCGATCTGATCGAAGAGTTTTAATACTCTTTCCAGTTTGTTTTTCTACTTCATTACGATACAATTTGAACATTTCAAATGCTTTAGATTCATGTCTCATTAAATAGATATAACCATACCTAGAAAGGTTGTCTGTAAACGTAATAAAATATGAATACCCATCTCTAGCATTTGTGCTCATTGGCCCACATACTCCGCCTTGCTCTGATCAGCCTTTTTATTCTTTTTCTGACTAGGCTGAGCATGGTGCACTTGTTTCTTTTGGATTTTATTTTTCTTTTTTCCTTTCTTAAAGGGGCGACCCTTGGATGAACCTCCCACAAAGTTCACCGTCTTCTTAAGAAGTTGGTGATCATTCTCAAACGTCTGTAGTAACCCCAACAATTGGTGATACACTACAGGTTTCGTCATACGAAAATGAGTGAGAAAAGGATGGTATGATCCAGGCAATGAGTTTAGTATGGCATCCTTCCCCAATTGATCATGAAGGGGAAAACCAAGAGAGCTTAGACGCTCGATCAACTCAATCATGTACAGTACATGATCAGTTACCGAGGTCCCATCTTTCATTCGGGCGCTAAAGATGGCACAACTAGTTTTGTGCCTCTCAACGTCGTCAGGAACACCGAATGATTCATTCAACACTTGAATAATATCTTCCGGCTGTGTATTCTTAAAACGCCTACTAAACTCATCACTCATTGCTGCCAACATGATGCATCGAAAAGTGATCCGGTCACTAAGCCACTTCTGATAAATGTCTCTGGCCGATCTTGATGCATTAGCAGCGGGCTGCTCAGGTGCTGGATCCGTTATCACATAAAGGATCCTTTCATGCTCTAGCACTATTTTCAGTTTCCTATGCCAATTATTAATATTTGGACCAGTCAACTTGTCATTGTCCAACAATGAGCGAAGTGACAAATTAGTGGCCATTTCTGCATAAAAAGAAAATTTGGCTATTAGTATATGAATTGACTAAACTCAATAGACTTGGACTTTAGTCTAAAAGTACTCTCACTATTTTATACAAATTGGTAGCCTCTACCTTCAATTCGAAAAATTACTCTTAATTCTTTAGTGAGCACTAGAACCCAATAGATCGCATATAGGCCCGAGTGTGGCTCGGCTAACCCATATGCACCTATGGTAGGTTCTTAACCAATTGCTTCACCAAGCAACTTCTAGTGATAATTTTGCCCTAGGTTCTTCGGTAGGCGTGTGGCGCCTCCACCGAATACCCTAGTCAGGTCCAACCATTAAATGATAGGGTTAAGTCTAATCAACTAATAGACGACCAAGCCCGAGTGTGGCTCGGCTCACCTGACCGCCTATTGAAGGTACACTTAACTCATCATATATTGAATGACAATTCCAATGCTTGATAAGTACCAGGCGTGTCGCGCCTCCAATAATTATCAAAACATTGGACCCATTATCACCCAACTTAATGGGAGGCTATGACCTAGTTATCCCCATAACCATTTCATTTTAAGGACCTAATAATTTTAGAGAATTTCTTAATTAGGATAGATAAGAAGATCCGGTTACTCTAATTTCTCCCACTGACTTCACCAAATCAGATTAGACTCAAACCGGTTAAGGAGGTACCTAAATCAGTCAAACTGATTTTTCTTATAGGCATGGGCTAACTCGAATCATTAAGTGATCCAATCAAAATGTGATTGACCATGTCGGCCAGGTAAGTGAGATCGGTGGAAGGGATATGCCATTAACTCGACAAAGACGAATCAGTGCGAGTAGCTCCCAATTAAAAACCACCGGTCAAAACTGCCAAACTTACCTTAGACACCGACTGGTTAATCAATTTCGATTTGATTACTCAAATGACTCGGGCTACACCTCTGAGCCTAAATCAAGTTCCATCTTGGTCTAATCAAAGACATGGACTTGATCCATCTACAACTATTGTAAATTGACCTAGAATTTTCTTGACCTAACCTAGTTACTACTTAATTAGATTTGATCAATTAATTCTATTTGTCCATGTATGATTCTAACCTTAGGTCTAACCCAATCCTAGGAACTTGATTCAAGCTAACCCATATGCCCAAAGAATTATGCAATGTCAATTAATTGAGTTACAATTCTATTTCATAACACTTAATTCTCAATTAAGTTTAGATTTATGAAAGTTTTGATCATTGCATATTTCTTTTTAATTACATATTAATTACAATCTTTCAGTTCTTAAAACATATTTTTAGATCTGAGTTTTTGTAATTAATCACATGTAATCAGATTTAATTCATGTTTAAGTCATTATATTTAATGTTCATGCATCACATATACATAACAACATGAATTAATACAAACAACATACATCTTATGTATTTATTTTTTTTTACTTTTATTTTCAGATCTGATTTGTTCATTAAAATCAGAGATCATATGAATCATAAACTTTATTTAGATCTAATCTAAACAATATTATAATTTCAGATTTATTTATGTTACTAATCCTAACACAAACATGCATCATATGCATCCAAAATTTCAGATCTAGTTAATCATGCATAATCAGCAATTAAATCAATTATAAAAATACTTTAGATCTAATCTAAGCATGCTCATGATTTTAGATTTAATTGCAAAAATTAAAACATAAAAATTTAAACATAAACCTAGCTCTAATACTATTGAAAGTGAATCCTAAGTTCTTCGATGTTAAGCATGCTGATTTTTTTTTAAAAAAAAATCATGGCTGAACCTGATCGGGTTGCCTACGTACCCCTTCATAAGGGGGATCAAGCCATACGTAGTTCTTTTTAAGTTTTAAAATGCAGCGGAAAAATTGAATCAAATAATTTAATTCATGCATGCTTACAAGATCAAATCTAGAAATCAGCACCTTAAGAACACATAGGATTATGCCGGAATCGTTTAAACAATTATGCTAAAATTTTCATGCATGATTAACTATCAGATCTGAAACTTAAGAACTCTATTCCGATTAATCTTCGAATATCCATCGAATGGATTCTGGAGATAACTCCATGAGGAGCCCCAAAGGAGGGTAAAACCTCGGGAAATCAGACCTAGACCCTGACTCCAAAATAAAATATTGATGTGGGATTAATACCTTTTATGATGGAAGAAACTTATGGATCTGATCCTTGACTTCGCAGCCACACAACGAATGGCCTCTATGAGAAGCACACGCAAAGCCCTAGGTAGATCGTCTTCCGCGGGAGTGCTAGCTCGCGCAGGAACGCAGCAATGGCTGAAGCTTTCTCCTTCTAAACACTCAACCTTTGATTGTTCTTCAAGGAGATGGAGGATGGACGTGAGGAAGAAGGAGAAGAAGGGATGGAGGCCCTCAGAAAATTTTTTCAGAATTTTTTGAAACCTCTAAATATGGTATATCTTGAACCCAAGGCATGGGGGTCATTTATAGCCAAAAGACCACCCCACGCCTCACACCTATTTTAGCCAACTAATTTGGCTGATAAAATTCCTAAAAAATTTTGGTACTTTGGCAACTAAGAGGAGATAAACATATCCAAATTTTTTGCATTTTGAATCCCTAAAAGATAGGAATTCATGCGTCCAAAGTTCATCCGCAGACCACCCTATTTCATACACCATGCAATCCCTACAAATTAGGAAATTCATCTAAATCTTTCTAGAAAGATTTAAGGCTCCATTTTTATAGGAATTATAGCCCCACGCCTCCTCTCTTCTCATGCCAATTTTTGGCCAAAAATAAAGAGGATAGGCATAGAAAATATTGAGAATAAATTAAGGTATCATTCTTCTCCAAGAAGATAAGGATGAGTTCCAAAAATTTAGGGATTCTTCTCCTTATCCAATTCTGATTATTTTGACTCATAATCCTCATCAAATAAGGTCTTCTAATTGATTTGGATCAAGCCCAATCCAATTGGGTCAAGTCACATCAATTGGGTCAAGCTCAATCTACTTGGGTTGAACCCAATCCAATTAGGTCAAACCCTGATTCAGCCCAAATTGAATGCTATTCAATTTGGCTCAACCTAAGCCCAATTTACTCAATCAAATTGAGTTCATTAGCAATCTAATTGCTAATTAGTTCTTCAATAATTTAATAATTATTTTAATGGAACTTTTGCTTTGGATAATTTGTCAATCGAATTGACCAAATTATCCCTGAATGATTCTTAATCATCAATCAGCCATTTGATCAACCTAGAAACTTCTATGCGTGTGACCTCATAGGTTCGAACCTAAGCTGGTAGTATAGGAACGTCTTCCTATACTAATCGATGTGACCATCTAGCAATGGTACCCGACGTCCGGATAGGCCGAATATATGCGAAGCAAATATTCTGAAACCCTGGACTATGGTTACTGTATAATTCAATCCCTTTGATTCCTAATGCCAGGATGACTTAGAGCTCACTGTCAACCCTATAATTAGTACATCCATTATGTGATTAACTTTAGATATCCCGTGACTTCTCACTGAGATTACCCTGGCCAAGGTTTTGCTAAATTAATCACAAGACATTATCTCCTATTTCCAGGAGGGGTTAATTCCATCTTAACTCACAACTGACTACGCAAGTACTTGACTGCACCCAGTAACCTTCCGTCACTGAATTAGAAATTCAGGTAGTCCGGTACCAAAGTATAGTGAGTTGCTTGCTAGTCACAGGTTGCGGTCTCAAGTCAGAGGGCTAAACTTATACCCATATCCACTCGAAACATCTCTCGACAGTAGAGCATTCCGAAATTGGTCACGTTCAGTAAAATATACTCCTACACTTCACCTGTGTGGCATACCAGTGTCTCCACACTCCTTGGTTAAGAGAACAACCAACGTATATGTCACATAACGACCTAATCTCGATAATGCTGTCGTCCCGGTAACAACATATCATTTGTGTTGCATTGCCCCACAGCGGCGCGATGTTCGCGGCGGAATCCGCATGCCGGGCCCGGTGCATCGCATACGCCGGAACAGGATCGGGTAGATTTCAAAATTTTTCTGAATCAAAACGATTCAGAACCCTTTTGAATTAAGATGGGGACTAAACTAAGATCTAATAATTAATTATGAATTGTTAAACTACTAGAAAATCAGAAATATAAAAGTTCAAATGAAGATCTCATCTTTACCTTTGTGCGGGTAGAAGAACACCGCAACCGATGATCGTGGTTTGGTTCCTTGTAGCCGCACAAACGTCCGACCTCTACAAGTATCCACACGAGGTTGCTGAAGATCAGAGATGGGGCTTCACCGGGGTGCTAGCTCCTTGCAAAAGCCTCTCTTGGATGTCGAAGAAGAAGGAAGAAGAAATCACAAGGATCCCACCTTGTGCAGCCTTCAAAAGGAAGAAGAAAACCCTTCACTGTTTTTATTCTTTTCTCTCCCTTTTTGCTGATTTAAATATCCCAAAAATCCTTCTTGCTGCCCCACGGCTGGGAGAAGTTCTCCTCTGAAAGCATGGGACGTGGGGCTCCCATTTATAGGGTTCAAAACCCTAGGCGCCAAGGGTCCTAGTCCCACTAGGATTCCTTGGCGCCTCCCCCTTTTTTTTTGCATTGGCGGGCCCCTTGATTCCTTGAATCAAGGGGTGCTGGCTCCAAGCAAAGAAGGAGAGGGGGCCATGCTCCTCCTTGCCCTCTTGGCTGCCCCTTCTTACCAATTTTTGACTCCTCAAAATAGGGCATTAAAAAGGAGGCTCCATATAAAGAAAAAAGGCTGAATTTAGGTAGGATTTTTGGGACTTGATCTAGCCAACTCTTGACTAAGATTTGAGTCAAATTTCTTTTAGATCAGACCCATCATAATTTGACTTAATTAATCAGCAATAAAAAACTTAATTATAATCTAATTATAATTATTTAATTCTTCCATTTAACTCACTAACTCTTAGTGGGTTATTTTGTACATCAATCTTATTGACAATTGACATTGTGATTCCAAATCACAAATCGACAATCCTAATAATCAGAACCTCTAATGTGTGTGACCTCATAGGTTCTAATCTGACTGATAATGAGACATATTGAGATCTCAATCTCAGTATCATTGAAAACTCCTTTCAATGGGCTGGAACGATTCCAACTCAACTCATTAGGGTTTATCGATCATCAAGATAATCCCTATGAGTCCCACCATCCACCAGTGACACCTAGCAGCATGTAGTGGCTACCCAGCAGAATAGAATGATGAACCTCTAGGTGCAGTTGTCATGTGTTACAGTCCTTCTATCGTGGATCCCTACAAGACGGAGGTCATGGATAACTCGTCAAACCCCTTCGTCTGTCATATGTCAAAATTTATTCGACTTAAGTTCGAGAGTGAAAAACTCTTTCTCCACTATGCAATCTGCCCCGGCCGAGGTCTTACGAACTCAGTCTCATAAATCACATAGGATCTCTCCTTATCTATCAAGGTCGATAGATTCCTTGTAGATGCATACCCTACTCCTACAGTGAACTTACTGCAGCCAATCTACACTGCATGGACCCATATGGCTAGAGACCATGCATTTGTGCAGTCAAACTACAATAACCTCACTGTGAGTAGCCGAAGTATCGCAGGTCAAAGGACTAGTCACACTACTGCAACATCAAGCAAGTCATTGACGAGTGGATAGACATCCAAGTGACTTCTTGTGTTGGTCACGCTCAGTACCCTTGTTCTCTAACAAGCACCTGCACTATCACTTCAGTGTCTCTACACTGTGGACTCAAGTCTCGTCCATCCAGAAGAAAAGTGATCTGTGCACTGATCCAATCGATCACCGTCCTCGTGATGATCCATTGATCAGGAGCATTTAGAAATTAATCACCAATGATACATGGCTCAAATTCTCAACTCTTGAGAATATGCATCATCATCTTATTAATTCCTTGGACGATTCATAGACACAATAATAATATGAATGAAAAAGATGCCTTTCATTTATTCAATAATAATAAAGTCAAGTACAAATTATGTCCTAGAATTAATAATGTGTCAGCCAAAATTGGCTTCTAGGGCATACATCTAACAATCTCCCACTTGCACTAAAGCCAATCAGTCATATATCTTAGTCCCATCTTCTCAAGGTGGACTTCAGTCTTTTGCTAACTTAGCTGTTTAGTGAACGGGTCTGCCACGTTGTCCGCGGAGTATACTCTCTGCACTTTGACATACTTCTTCTCAACATAGTCGCGTATGAGGTGGAAGCGCCGCTCTATGTGCTTGGACTTCTGATGAGACCTTGGCTCCTTAGCAAGAGCTATGGCGCCATTATTATCGCAGTAGAGTGTTATGGCATCTGATGACATTACATCTAATTCCGCAATAAATTTCTTGAACCAGAAGCCTTCCTTAGCAGCTTCAGAGGCGGCGATGTATTCAGCTTCCATAGTAGATCAGCAATGATCGGTTGTTTAGAACTCTTCCAATTTACCGTACCACCATTGCACAAGAACACATATCCAGATGTTGACTTCCTATCATCGACATCAGTCATGAAGTCTGAATCTGTGTACCCTTCTACCTTTAACTCTGATGATCCTCCAAAGACTAAGAATAAATCTTTAGTTCTTCTCAAGTACTTAAGAATATTCTTCACAGCTGTCCAGTGTTCTTCACCTGGATTCGACTGATATCTGCTTGTGACACTCACAGCAAGAGCTATATCAGGTCGTGTATATAGCATGGCATACATGAGGCTCCCTATTGCCGATGCATAAGGAATCTTGCTCATGCGTTGAATCTCTTCAGATGTGTTGGGGCACATCTTCTTGGAGAGATGAATTCCATGTCTTAGGGGTAAGAGACCCCTTTTAGAGTTTTCCATGCTGAACCTTTTCAGCACTTCCTCTATGTACATCTTCTGTGATAGGCCAAGCATCCTTTTAGATCTATCTCTATAGACCTTTATTCCCAAAATATAGGATGCTTCCCCAAGGTCTTTCATGGAGAATTCTTTTGACAACCAGACCTTGACCGAGGTTAGCATGGGAATATCATTCCCTATCAGTAGGATGTCGTCCACGTACAGTACGAGAAATACGACAGCGCACCCACTAACCTTTTTGTAAACACATGGTTCCTCTTCATTTTTGATGAAATCAAACGTTTTGATTGCGTCATCGAAACGAGTGTTCCAACTCCGAGATGCTTGCTTTAGTCCATAGATGGACCTTTGCAGCTTGCAGACCTTGTGATCTCCATCACTGAAAGTGAAACCCAAAGGCTGCTCCATCAAGATATCCATTCAGAAAAGCAGTTTTCACATCCATATGCCAGATTTCATAATCATAAAATGCTGCAATGGCAAGCAATGTTCGGATGGATTTTAGCATGGCTACAGGTGAAAAGGTCTCCTGATAGTCAATGCCTTCGCGCTGACTATACCCTTTCGCCACAAGCCTTGCCTTATAGGTCTCTACCTCTCCATCCGAACCTATCTTCCTTTTGTAGATCCATTTGCATCCAATAGGTACAATACCTTCTGATGGGTCTACTAAGGTCCAGACTTGGTTGGAATGCATGGAGTCTAACTCTGACTTCATAGCTTCCAACCATTTCTCAGAATCGACATCAGATATCGCCTCGTTGTAGGTTTTGGGATCTTGTATGTGATCCCTATCTCCCACTAGGAACATTTCCTCGGTATCCTCTTCTATATACCTAAGTATCTATCGGGACGATGGGAGACCCTACTAGATCTATGAGGTGGTTGAGGGACATCGTGTACTGGCTCTGTATTAATGAGTTCAATAGGATCCATGACTCGTTGCTTTTCAGAGACTTTCTCTTCAAGCTCAATTTTTCTCCCACTGCCTCTATCAAGGATAAACTGGTTTTCCAAGAAGATGGCGTGATGGGTCACAAACACATTGTGATCCTCTGAGACGTAAAAATTGTATCCTAATGACTCTTTAGGATATCCTATAAAACGAGCACTTATGGCCCTAGCCTATAATTTGTCTGCCTGTAATCTCTTGACGTGGGCCGGACATTCCCAAATCTTGAGATGACCAAGACTTGGTTTCTTACCATGCCATATCTCATACGGTGTGGTAGGAACGGATTTAGAGGGAACTCTATTCAGTAGATATACTGCGGTAAGTAAGGCATCTCCCCAAAGAAACATAGGTAAATTAGTGAAGCTCATCATGGACCTGACCATATCCAATAGGGTCCGGTTCCTCCTCTCTGACACCCCGTTGAGTTGAGGTGTACCCGGAGGTGTCCACTATGAGACTATGCCGTTTTCCTTGAGATAGTCCCGAAATTCCCCACTAAGGTATTCTCCTCCTCGATCTGATCGAAGAGCCTTAAGAGGTTTTCCAATTTATTTTTCTACTTCATTCTTGAACTCTTTGAACTTTTCAAAAGATTCAGACTTGTGTCTCATAAGATACACATACCCATACCGTGAATAATCATCGGTAAAGGTAATGAAGTACGAATAACGTCCCCTGGCTAGCACATCGAATGGGCCACATACATCTGTATGTACTAGGGTAAGTATTTCAGTGGTCCTCTCCCCATGTCCTACAAAGGGTAATCTAGCCATTTTTCCTTGAAGACAGGACTCGCAAACTGGATATGACTCGGAAGTCAATGAGCCTAGAAGCCCATCTTTATCCATTTTGTTCATTCTGTCCTCTCCAATATGGCCAAGCCTAAGGTGCCACAAATATCTTTGGTTTATCTCATCCCTGGATCTCTTGATCCTTTGGCATTCACTACTTGCTCAGACACATTTATAGATACATCCATATGCAAATGATAGAGACTGTCAATCATAAAGCCACGTGCGACTATTTTATTTCTTAAATAAATAGAACAGCAGTCTTTCTCAAAAGTAAAAAATATGACCTTCCTGTGCTAGACATGAAACAGAAATCAAATTTCTGCTAGCAGCAGGTACATAATAGCAGTCTCTAAGCAATAAACTAAAACCAGACGGTAGTCGCGGATAGTAGGTGCCCACAGCCACAGCAGCAACTTTTGTCCCATTGCCAACCCGAAGGGTTACCGCACCTTCCGCCAGCCTTCTACTTTCCTTTAAACCCTACATGGTAGTGCATAGATGAGCACTAGAACCAGAATCTATAACCCAACTAGAAGTAGAAGAAACCGTTAGATTAGTTTTAATTATGAGCAAGTCTATACCTTCTGAAGGTGTGTCACCTTTCTTGTTCTTCAGGCTCTCGAGGTATGAAGGACAGTTTCTCTTCCAGTGGCCATCGACATTGCAGTGGAAACAGTTTCCTTTGTCATTAGCCTTTTTCTTTTGAACTTCCTTCTTTGGCTTCTTGTCTTTCTTCTGCTTCTTAGCAGGCTTCTTTTTCTTCCAAGTAGACTTTCTCTTAGAACCAGAAGTCAACTCAGCAGCAAAGACATTGCCCCTTGAACCTTTCAAGGCTCCCTCAGCAGTTACCAACATGTTGATTAGTTCAGTCTTAGTGCATTCAATCTTATTCATGTGGTAGTTTACTATAAACTGACCAAATGAATCAGAAAGTGACTGTAGGATCAAATCCACTTGCAATTCCTTGTGCATATTCATTCCGAGCTTCTCAAGCTCCTCTAGGTTCTTGATCATAGTCAGACCGTGATCATGGACAGACTGCCCTTCGCACATCTTTGTCTTGAAGAGCCTCTTGGACACTTCAAAACGAGCTGTGCGACTCTGCTCACCATACAACTCTTGCAGGTGTGCCAGTATGTCCCTAGCAGTCTTCATATTTTCATGCTGGCATTGTAGTTCATTGGACATGGATGCCATGATATAGCACTTGACCCTAGTGTCATCGTCTGTCCAATTCTCATGCATCGTACGCTGATCAGCGGTCGGACGTGCTGGTAATGCGGGGATGTCATTCTCGAGCACATAGCCTATTTTTTCGCAACTTAGAACAATTTTGAGAATCCTAAGCCAGTCTCTGTAATTGGTACCGGTCAATCGGTTGGTCTCAAGAATACGGGTCAAAGGGTTTGAAGCTGACATTGTATCTGCAGAGAGTAAAGATTCTAGTTAGACTTTTATACTTGATCCTAATCTGTTCTAAGGTCTTTTAGAACAAATGTAACTCCCACTATTTTCTCGAATCCCTCACACTCCCCTGGTAGGGAAACGAAAATCCCACACGACTAGGGTTTCTAGTGGATACTACGGTCCCACCGATTTACATGCCACCTCACCTAACAGTTATTGGTGACACATAGATTGATGAATGTACAACTCTTGTACAATGCTTCTCAAGCATGTTGCAGTGTAACTTGGTCTCTAAGTCATGAAAACCTCACCTAACAATTATTGGTCCCATTTTTTAGTTAAGTCAGACCCACCGTATAACCATAGAAATAAAGTCGTTATTGGGTCCTCACCTAACAGTTATTGGTGCCCAACCCCACCTTTACCCTACAACATCTCATGTCTATAGAGAGGTCCAGCCCCCCGATGCAACTTGACCACTGTGTCCAGCCGAGACAAATCAACATCAGAAAGACCTTAGCAGCTCTACTACAGTGGAAGACCTATTGACTTAATATTGGTTAATCAGGTCTTAGTGTTTGCAACTTGAGCTCTTCATAAGAGGTAATCGAACAATTGGCCAGGTAAGCAGGTGGGAGGCTCCCCTTACTCAGAGAGTAAGGTCCTAATTAAGTAACCACCTTTCATGCTTTCCTAGACACCAATTAGATCAATTAATCTAATATGACTTGCTCATGTCGGTTCACTCTCGACTTGATTGAGGAGGTTTTAATTTAGGTCTCAATTGGGTTTGCTACATCACATGTAAACCTATCTACCCGACTCTCATTCACATCATATGCAAACGGCACATTGCAGGCAGTTATAATCGCAGCAATAATTAAAGCTAAACTTTAAATAGGTGATGATCATGGATTCTAGTTAGGTCGTATTACAAGCACATGCACGTCAATCGATCAACTGGTCTTCAACTCTTGAATTGGTTCCAAGCCTCCTTGATTCGATCCTTGACCAACTCTTGATCCAATCGCCATCAACCGCTTAGACCCCTGCTCATCTCATGTATCATCTTTGACTTGATCGTTGACGTACATCACATCACAGAAATACAACCAGATATAAAGTAAAATAAAAATAAATTACATCTCCCTTTTAGGAGGCACGCAGGCCTCTCAAAATATTAAATAAGATGCATGCAAGCATCTGAAAAATTACATGACATTACAGATCACATCGCAGGTCATTACATTCGATACCAAAAGAGTTTGAATCCTATGATCATCACCGCATGCATCTCATGCATGATTTTATCTAATCTGATTTTAATTTTATTATGCAACCATCTGAGATCCAGATCATGCAATACCTTAATTTTAAAACATCATAATCATATCATAATTTTAAAACTAACATCGCATGATCAATCTAACAAAATCAGCATGCTGAAAATTTTCAGCATCACGAAATTTCAGCATGCAGAATTTTTCAGCATGCATAATAATTAAAAAATCAGAACTAATTCATAATTAATTAACTATTATCTTAATTGGATCCCCAAAACCATGGCTCTGATACCACTATTGCATTGCCCCACAGCGGCGCGACGTTCGCGGCGGAATCCGCATGCCGGGCCCGGTGCATCGCATACGCCGGAACAGGATCGGATAGATTTCAAAATTTTTTTGAATCAAAACGATTCAGAACCCTTTTGAATTAAGATGGGACTAAACTAAGATCTAATAATTAATTATGAATTGTTAAACTACTAGAAAATCAGAAATATAAAAGTTCAAATGAAGATCTCATCTTCACCTTTGTGCGGATAGAAGAACACCGCAACCGATGATCGTGGTTTGGTTCCTTGTAGCCGCACAAACATCCGGCCTCTACAAGTATCCACATGAGGTTGCTGAAGATCAGAGATGGGGCTTCACCGGGGTGCTAGCTCCTTGCAAAAGCCTCTCTTGGATGTCGAAGAAGAAGGAAGAAGAAATCACAAGGATCCCACCTTGTGCAGCCTTCAAAAGGAAGAAGAAAACCCTTCACTGTTTTTATTCTTTTCTCTCCCTTTTTGCTGATTTAAATATTCCAAAAATCTTTCTTGCTGCCCCACGGCTGGGAGAAGTTCTCCTCTGAAAGCATGGGACGTGGGGCTCCCATTTATAGGGTTCAAAACCCTAGGCGCCAAGGGTCCTAGTCCCACTAGGATTCCTTGGCGCCTCCCCCTTTTTTTTTTGCATTGGCGGGCCCCTTGATTCCTTGAATCAAGGGGCGCTGGCTCCCAGCAAAGAAGGAGAGGGGGCCACGCTCCTCCTTGCCCTCTTGGCTGCCCCTTCTTACCAATTTTTGACTCCTCAAAATAGGGCATTAAAAGGGAGGCTCCATATAAAGAAAAAAGGCTGAATTTAGGTAGGATTTTTGGGACTTGATCTAGCCAACTCTAGACTAGGATTTGAGTCAAATTTCTTTTGGATCAGACCCATCATAATTTGACTTAATTAATCAGCAATAAAAAACTTAATTATAATCTAATTATAATTATTTAATTCTTCCATTTAACTCACTAACTCTTAGTGGGTTATTTTGTACATCAATCTTATTGACAATTGACATTGTGATTCCAAATCACAAATCGACAATCCTAATAATCAGAACCTCTAATGTGTGTGACCTCATAGGTTCTAATCTGACTGGTAATGAGACATATTGAGATCTCCATCTCAATATCATTGAAAACTCCTTTCAATGGGTTGGAACGATTCCAACTCAACTCATTAGGATTTATCGATCATCAAGATAATCCCTATGAGTCCCACCATCCACCAGTGACACCTAGCAGCATGTAGTGGCTACCCAGCAGAATAGAATGATGAACCTCTAGGTGCAGTTGTCATGTGTTACAGTCCTTCTATCGTGGATCCCTACAAGACGGAGGTCATGGATAACTCGTCAAACCCCTTCGTCTGTCATATGTCAAAATTTATTCGACTTAAGTTCGAGAGTGGAAAACTCTTTCTCCACTATGCAATCTGCCCTGGCCGAGGTCTTACGAACTCAGTCTCATAAATCACATAGGATCTCTCCTTATCTATCAAGGTCGATAGATTCCTTGTACATGCATACCCTACTCCTACAGTGAACTTACTGCAGCCAATCTACACTGCATGGACCCATATGGCTAGAGACCATGCATTTGTGCAGTCAAACTACAATAACCTCACTGTGAGTAGCCGAAGTATCGCAGGTCAAAGGACTAGTCACACTACTGCAACATCAAGCAAGTCACTGACGAGTGGATAGACATCCAAGTGACTTCTTGTGTTGGTCACGCTCAGTACCCTTGTTCTCTAACAAGCACCTGCACTATCACTTCAGTGTCCCTACACTGTGGACTCAAGTCTCGTCCATCCAGAAGGAAAGTGATCTGTGCACTGATCGGATCGATCACTGTCCTCGTGATGATCCATTGATCAGGAGCATTTAGAAATTAATCACCAATGATACATGGCTCAAATTCTCAACTCTTGAAAATATGCATCATCATCTTATTAATTCCTTGGACGATTCATAGACACAATAATAATATGAATGAAAAAGATGCCTTTCATTTATTCAATAATAATAAAGTCAAGTACAAATTATGTCCTAGAATTAATAATGTGTCAGCCAAAATTGGCTTCTAGGGCATACATCTAACAATTTGGTCGCGAACCAGTTTAAGGACTCAAAGATAAATCCTCCTTTATCATAACATAAGTCCTAAGGACTTCATCATATAAGAGTTCATTTGAAGATGAAATGATGAATAATGCCAAATAATACTTTATTAATTTGTCAATTTATTTACAAAATTCAATCATCAATATGCTGACGATTGACATTTAGGATACAATTCCCAACAGTTACTGTAATGCATGGACAATTGAGTAATGGTACAGTCTGTTAATGTAATGTAAAAGTCAAGTAAGTGCCCTAGAATAGATAATGTCACAGATGTCTACCTTTGGCATCATAGGCTAGGTCATATTAACAAGAACAGGATGAACATGTTAAGTAAAGAGAGAATCTTCAATGTTAATGATTATGAATCATTGACAACCTGTGAGTAATGTCTTCTTGGAAAGATGACCAAATCAGTTTTTACCAAAAAAGGTGAACGAGCCAGTGATTTATTGACCCTTGTACATACTGATGTATGTAGGCCAATGAGCACAAAAGCAAGAGGTGGATACTCATCTTTCATTACATTTACAGACGACCTATTTAGGTATGGGTACATCTATCTTATGAAACTTAAGTCAGAATCGTTTAAAATGTTCAAACTATTCCATAATGAAGTAAAGAAACAAACTGGAAGGAGTATTAAAACTCGTCGAGGAGGTGAATACCTCACCAGTGAGTTTATGACTTATCTAGGAGAAAATGGGATCCTCTTCCAGTGGACTTCTTCTGGTACACCACAGTATAATGGTGTGTCAGAAAGAAGAAATCGAACTCTATTAGACATGGTTCTGAAAGTGAATCCTAGGTTCTTCGGTGTTTAGCATGCTGAATTTTTTTTTTTTTTTTGAAAACCATGGCTGAACCTGATCGGATTGCCTACGTACCCCTTCATAAGGGGGATCAAGCCATACGTAGTTCTTTTTAAGTTTTAAAATACAGCGGAAAAACCGAATCAAACAATTTAATTCATGCATGCTTACAAGATCAAATCTAGAAATCAGCACCTTAAGAACATATAGGATTATGCCGGAATCGTTTAAACAATTATGCTAAAACTTTTATGCATGATTAACTATCAGATCTGAAACTTAAGAACTCTATTCCAATTAATCTCCGAATATCCATCGAACGGATTCTGGAGATATCTCCGTGAGGAGCCCCAAAAGAGGGTAAAACCTCGGGGAATTGGACCTAGACCTTGACACCATAATAAATGATTAATGCTAGATTAATACCTTTTATGATGGATGAAAGTTGTGAATCTGATTTTTGACTTCACAGCCACGCACACGAATGGCCTCTACGAGAAGTACACGCGAAGTCCTGAAGGATCTTCTTCCGCAACAGTGCTAGCAGCTGCAGAACACTTGAAAGCTGAAATCTGCCCGCCGGGATTCAATCAACTCTTGATCAATCGTCTTGAAGCAGATAGAGATGAGGTTTGTAAGGGAAGTAGAGGACTCAGATCTGATCTTGAATCTTCTAGATATTCACCCTGAAAACCCTATCTAAAATGGAGAAGAAGAGGAGGAGGAGGCGGGTGAGGAAGAAGGCTGCAATGGATGTGTTTTTGGTGCCCATGTTTGACCCCTTTTAATGGCCTCCGAATTTTCATTCAAAATTCGAAATTTATTTTCAGAAAACCTCTTTTAGTTGGCACATGCAAAGGAATAGGAACAACCCAAATTAGATCTCAACCAAATCTGATTTAAATTCAAATTTTAAACACATGTGCAAGAGGGAAGGAATTTGAAATCCATGCGGCAAGGTAAAACACTTCATAATTTCGAAATCACCTCTTGAAATTCGAATTTAATCCATTCAAAAACTCAGACGCCACCTTGGTTGATGGTTTGAGTGATTAAAATCATTTAACACATTGCTTAATGTTTGAATTTAAATTCAAATAACAAACAATGTCGCCATGTGTCAAGCAATGGGTCCATGTGCCATGCAATAATTTTGGTTTATTTAAAATTCATGAAATCCAATTCCATGTCACCAATAATTGCCACATCATCTGAGCCTAATCCCCTTGGGTTGCACCTAATCAAATTTGGTCAAACCCGAATTAAAACAAAGCAATTTGGTTGAACCCAATCTAATCAGGTCAGACCCTGATTGAGCTCAAATTGAATCCAATTCAATTTTGGCTCATGCAAACTCAATCAAATTGAATTATTACTTTGTGTTGGACCTAATTCAATTAGGTCAATCCCCAATTAAGAACAAATTAATTTAAAATTAATTTGATCAGCTTAAGTCCTTTTTGGTTCTGACCTAATCCAATCAGGTCAAAACCCTGATTGAGCCCAAACTTGAATCCAATTCAATTTGGCTCATCCTTAGCACAATTACTCAATCAAATTGAGTTTATTAGTAATTTAATTACTAATTAATCCTTCAATAATTACTTTAATTATTTTATAAGATAATTTGTCAATCAAATTGACCAAATTACCCCGAATGATTCTTAATCATTCATCAGCTTTCTTGATCAATCAGGAATCTTCTATGCGTGTGACCTCATAGGTTCGAACCTAAGCCGGTAGTATAGGAACAATTTTCTACACTAATCGATGTGACCATCTAGCAATGGTACCCGACGTCCGGATAGGTCGAATATATGCGAAGCAAATATTCTGGAACCCTGAACTATGGTTACTGTATAATTCAATCCCTTTGACTCCTAATGCCAGGATGACTTAGAGCTCACTGTCAACCCTATAATTAGATATCCATTATAATTAGAGCTCCTAATGCCAGGATGACTTAATCACATCCATTATGTGATTAACTTTAGATATCCCGTGACTCCTCACTGGGATTACCCTGGCCAAGGTTTTGCTAAATTAATCACAAGACGTTATCTCCTGTTTTCAGGAGGGGTCAATTCCATCTTGACTCACAACTGACTACGCAAGTACTTGACTGCACCCAGTGACCTTCCGTCACTGAATTAGAAATTCAGGTAGTCCGGTACCAAAGTACAGTGAGTTGCTTGCTAGTCACAGGTTGCGGTCTCAGGTCAGAGGGCCAAACTTATACCCATATCCACTCGGAACATCTCTCGACAGTAGAGCGTTCCGGAATTGGTCACGTTTAGTGAAATGTACTTCTACACTTCACTTGTGTGGCATACCAGTGTCTCCACACTCCTTGGTTAAGAGGACAACCAACGTATATATCACACAACGACCTAATCTCGATAATGTTGTCGTCCTAGTAACAACATATCATTTCGTCGCAAACAAGTTTAAGGACTCAAAGATAAATCCTCCTTTATCATAACATAAGTCCTAAGGACTTCATCATATAAGAGTTCATTTGAAGATGAAATGATGAATAATGCCAAATAACACTTTATTAATTTGTCAATTCATTTACAAAATTCAATCATCAATATGCTGACGATTGACATTTAGGATACAAATTCCAACAACTCCCACTTAGCCTAATGCCAATCGGCACAGTATCTAATACCCATCTTCGACTTGTGTTCGTCGAACTCTTTGATGCCGAGGACTTTGGTAAATGGGTCAGCCAGATTTTTTTTTGTGTCAATCTTCTGAAGATCAATATCACCTCGATCGATGATCTCTCGAACCAGGTGGTAGCGACGTAGAATATGCTTGGTCTGCTGATGTGCTTTGGGTTCTCTTGCTTGAGCTATGGCCCCAGTATTGTCACAAAATACAGGCACTGGACCATCAATGGAGGATGTCACTCCAAGCTCGGTGATGAACTTCCGCAACCATACAGCTTCCTTGGCGGCATCAGATGCTGCGATATATTCTGCTTCACATGTAGAATCTGCCACTGTATGCTGCTTGGAACTCTTCCAGCAGATGGCCCCACCCTTAAGAGTGAAGATATATCCTGACACGCTCTTGCTATCATCTTGATCTGACTGAAAACTTGAATCAGTATATCCCTCAAGTTTTAAGTCAGAATCACCAAAGACAAGCCACTGATCTTTAGTATTTCTCAAATACTTAAGGATAGTTTTTACAACCTTCCAGTGGTTGCTACCTGGATCAGACTGGTATCTGTTCACTACTCCTAGTGAGTATGCCACGTCTGGTCTAGTACATGTCATGGCATACATTATAGATCCCACTGCCGAAGCATATGGAATTCTATCCATACTCTCTCTTTCTTGAGGGGTTGTCGGACAATCCCTTTTAGAGAGGTTAATTCCATGGCCCATCGGAAGATAGCCTTTCTTGGAATTAATCATACTGAACCTCTTCAGTATAGTATCAATGTATGTGGATTGGGATAATCCAAGCAATCTTCTAGATCTATCTCTATAGATCTTCATCCCTAGGATGTAAGATGCTTCTCCCAAATCCTTCATGGCAAATTGAGATGATAGCCCAACCTTTATTCCTTGTAATGCAGGAATGTCATTCCCGATTAAAAGAATGTCATCCACATACAAAATAAGGAATATAATAACTGAACCATTTGCCCATTTATAAATGCAAGGTTCCTCTTTATTCTTAATGAAGCCATATGTTTTGATTACCTTATCAAAACGTATATTCCAACTCCGTGAAGCTTGCTTTAATCCATAAATGGATTTTTGAAGCTTGCACACTTTAGACTCATCTGCAGATGTAAAACCTTCAGGTTGTATCATATACACTTCCTCTTCTAAATCTCCATTTAGAAATGCGGTCTTTACATCCATTTGCCAGATTTCATAGTCTAAATGTGCTGCTATTGCAAGCACAATCCGAATGGACTTGAGCATTGCCACAGGAGAAAACGTCTCGTCATAGTCAATACCATAACGTTGACGATAACCCTTGGCAACCAAACGGGCTTTATAGGTCTCTACCTTTCCGTCTGCGCCCCGTTTCCTTTTGAATATCCACTTACACCCTATGGATTTAATTCCTTCGGGTGGGTCAACTAATGTCCAAACATCATTGACCTTCATGGATTCCATTTCGGATTGCATGGCTCCAAGCCATTTATCAGAGTCATACCTCTGCATTGCATCCATATATGTGATCGGATCCTCATCGTTTTCATCAAGTTCGATAGGATCCCCATCCCGGACCAAGAAACCGTAGTATCTGTCCGGCTGACGTGGTACTCTACCCGATCGCCTTAATGGTGCATCTAATATGGGTTCTGGATCTGATCTAATCAAATCTGACTCAACTGGTTCAGTAGATGGTGTCGGATCTTCTACATGTTGAACTTCTCTAAGCTCAACATTAGAGCTATTTGTTCCTTCACCAAGGAATTCCTTTTCTAAGAAAATTGCTCTATTGCTTACGAACAACTTTTGTTCTTCAGCAAAGTAGAAGTAATATCCTTTAGTTTCTTTAGGGTAACCAACAAAGAAACATTTGTCAGACTTGGGTTCAAGTTTGTCTGTCTTCAAACGTTTGACGTACGCCGGACACCCCCAAATCCTAAGGTGAGAGAGCATCGGCTTACGTCCAGTCCACATCTCATGTGGTGTTTTATTTACAGACTTACTTGGAACCTTATTTAGAATATAGCAGGCTGCCTCAAGAGCATATCCCCAAAAGGATATGGGCAGATTAGCAAACTCCATCATGGATCGAACCATGTCTAACAGAGTTCGATTTCTCCTTTCTGACACACCATTATATTGTGGTGTACCAGGAGGAGTCCATTGGAAGAGAATCCCATTTTCTTCTAGATATGTCAAAAATTCACTAGAGAGGTATTCACCTCCTCGATCTGATCGAAGAGTTTTAATACTCTTTCCAGTTTGTTTTTCTACTTCATTACGATATAATTTGAACATTTCAAATGATTCAGATTTATGTCTCATTAAATAGACATAACCATACCTAGAAAGGTCGTCTGTAAACGTAATGAAATATGAATACCCACCTCTAGCATCTGTGCTCATTGGCCCACATACATCAGAATGTACAAGGGTCAATAAATCACTGGCTCGTTCACTTTTTCCGGTAAAAGGTGATTTGGTCATTTTACCAAGAAGACATGATTCACAGGTTGTCAATGATTCACAATCATTAACATCAAGGATTCCCTCTTTACTTAACCTGTTCATCCTATTCTTGTTAATATGACCTAGCCTATGATGCCAAAGGTAGACATCCATGACATTATCTATTCTTGGGCGCTTATTGGATTTATACATTACATGAACAGGCTGTGACAAAATGTAAATGCCATTACTCAGAATTCCATTCATTACAACAACACCATTCCAAATGACATTGCAATAATCCTTTTTTATTGATATTTCATAACCATTTTTGGCCAAAAGGCCTACAGAAATGATATTCAATAGAAAACTTGGACAATAGTGACAATCACTAAGGACATTTACATGAGAGCTGAATTCAAGTTTAAGAATTCCTAAAGCTAGAACTGGAACTGGTCTTCCATCTCCAACATTCAGGAACCTTTCTCCTTCTTCAAACCTCTTACTGACTTGTAGCCCCTGCAACGAATTGCAAATATTAAAAGGACTACCGGTATCCAATACCCAGGTCGAATTATCACAAATAGAAAAATTGCAAGGTGTTATCATATAAGTACCTTGATTGGCAACTGATTGCCCACTTTTCTTAGGCCGGTTCGGATCGAGGGATGCAATGTAAAGAGGACAGTTCCTCTTCCAATGTCCTTGCTTCTTGCAGAAGAAGCACTCCGCCTTGCTCTGATCAGCCTTTTTATTCTTTTTCTGACTAGGCTGAGCATGGTGCACCTGTTTCTTTTGGATTTTATTTTTCTTTTTCCCTTTCTTAAAGGAGCGACCCTTGGATGAACCTCCCACTAAATTCACCGTCTTCTTAAGAAGTTGGTGATCATTCTCAAACGTCTGTAGTAACCCCAACAATTGGTGATAATTCACTACAGGTTTCGTCATACGAAAATGAGTGAGAAAAGGACGGTATGATCCAGGCAATGAGTTTAGTATGGCATCCTTCCCCAATTGATCATGAAGGGAAAAGCCAAGAGAGCTTAGACGCTCGATCAACTCAATCATGTACAGTACATGATCAGTTACCGAGGTCCCATCTTTCATTCGGGCGCTGAAGATGGCACAACTAGTTTTGTGCCTCTCAACGTCGTCAGAAATGCCGAATGATTCATTCAACACTTGAATGATATCTTCCGGCTGCGTATTCTCAAAACGCCTACTAAACTCATCACTCATTGCTGCCAACATGATGCATCGAACAGTGATCCGGTCACTGAGCCACTTCTGATAAGTGTCTCTGGCCGATCTTGATGCATTAGCAGCGGGCTGCTCAGGTGCTTGATCCGTTATCACATAAAGGATCCTCTCATGCTCTAGCACTATTTTTAGTTTTCTATGCCAATTATTGAAATTTGGACCAGTCAACTTGTCATTGTCCAACAATGAGCGAAGTGATAAATTAGTGGCCATTTCTGCATAAAAAGAAAATTTGGCTATTAGTATATGAATTGACTAAACACAGTAGACTTGGACTTTAGTCTAAAGATATTCCCACTATTTTATACAAATTGGTAGCCTCTACTGTTGGGAACCCGCCCATGCCGCTGATATTTCAAAAATTTTTCAGATGGCAGCGGAATCGGCATGCACGGGTTTGACGTTCATCGCATGAACATTGTTTCGAGACCTTTCGTAATTAGGTAAGAATTAAAACTTTTAAAACTATTAGGAAGATCAAATCTTCACCTTGCGCGGGTAGATGATCACCGCAAATCTGAATTCGTGGTTTTGGAAGAGGGTTCGCTTGAAGCCGTTCAAACGTCCGGCCTCTACGGGTATCCACACGAAGTAGAGGACCGATCAAATCTTTCTTGTCTTCCCGGGGTGCTAGCTCCCTTGCAAAGACTTCTTTTGATGGCTGATCTCCTTTCTTTCAATCAACCCTTGATTGTGCTTGAGAGGAGGAAGAAGAAGGATGAAGATGAGGAAGAAGAAAGAACCCCACGCAGCCTTCTTTTGTTCCTTGCGTTGGATGAAGGAAGGGAAGGGGAGGAGGCCGCCAACACTTGGAGATCCTTTTTCCTTGCTTGCGGCTGAACTAAGAGAGGAGAGGGGCTGGTGGCGGCAGCAAGAGGGGGAAGAGAGCACACCTAGGGCGCCGGCCCTAGGTCCCTTTTTATAAGCATCAAGGGCTCCTACAAGTTAGGAGCCCTTGACAACCTTCTTTCTTTGGAGCGCCGGCCCCTTCTCTCTTCTTGTCGCCCTAACCAATTGGAGAGGGGCTGATGCCCCTCTTACTTGGTTAGCCTAATCCTCTTCCAAAGAGGATTAGGTGCCTCTCTCATGGTTTAATCCTAATCTAATTAGGATTAGCCAATTTTGGGTTCAATCTATGCTAGTCCTAATCCAATTAGGACTTGAATGAACCATGACTCAATTGAACTCTTCAATCCTAATCCAATTAGGAGTCATGTTGATTCATTAGATTAATAATTAATTTAGACTTAAGGAATCCTAATCCAATTAGGATGTTTTTAATTTTAGTCCTAATCCAATTAGGACTCTATTTGAATCCGAAGTCCTAATCCAATTAGGATTTCTAGGAATCCTACTCCAAGTAGGAATCCTATTTTAATTCAAAATTCCTAATCTCATTAGGATTGTAGGAATCCTATTCCAAGTAGGAATCCCAGTCCTACTCCAACTAGGATTTCCAGTCCTAATCCAATTAGGACTCTAGGAATCCTACCCGAAGTAGGACTCTTGTTTCAAGTCCAATTAATTAATTCCCTTTGTTCCTTTCTTCAACTTCTTATCAATCAAATTGATTACTTGTGATTCCTAATCACGATTTCAACCATCGGATCGGTCAATACTTCTAGTGTGTGTGACCCCATAGGTTCTATTCTGACTGGTAGTGAGATATATTGTGATCTCTATCTCAATATCATTGAAAACTCCTTTCAATGGGTTGGAACGATTCCAACTCAACTCATTAGGGTTTATCGATCATCAAGATAATCCCTATGAGTCCCACCATCCACCAGTGACACCTAGCAGCATGTAGTGGCTACCCAGCAGAATGGAATGATGAACCTCTAGGTGCAGTTAACGTGTGATACAATCCTACTATCGTGGATCCCTACAGGATGGAGGTCATGGACAACTCGTCAAACCCCATCGTCTGTCATATGTCAAGATTTATTCGACTTGAGTTCGATAGTGGAAAACTCTTTTTCCACTTTATATCACTGCCCTGGCCAAGGTCTTAGAACTCAGTCTAACAAATCACATAGGATCACTCCTCTCCTATCAAGGTTGATAGATTCCTTATAGGTGCATACCCTACTCCTACAGTGAACCTACTGCAGCCAATCTACACTGCATGGACCCATATGGCTAGAGACCATGTATGTGTGCAGTCAAACTACAATAACCTCACTGTGAGTAGCCGAAGCACCGCAGGTCAAAGGACCAGTCACACTACTGCAACATCAAGCAAGTCACTGACGAGTGGATAGACATCCAAGTGACTTCTTGTCTTGGTCACGCTCAGTACCCTTGTTCTCTAACAAGCACCTGCACTATCACTTCAGTGTCCCTACACTGTGGACTCAAGTCTCGTCCATCCAGAAGGAAAGTGATCTGTGCACTGATCGGATCGATCACCGTCCTCGTGATGATCCATTGATCAGGAGCATTTAGAAATTAATCACCAATGATACATGGCTCAAATTCTCAACTCTTGAGAATATGTATCATCATCTTATTAATTCCTTGGACGATTCATAGACACATAAATAATATGAATGAAAAGATGCCTTTTATTTATTCAATAATAATCAGTCAAGTATAAAATTATGTCCCTAGAATCAACAATGTGTCAGCCAAATTGGCTTCTAGGGCATACATCTAACATCTACCTCTAATTCGAAAAATTACTCCTAATTCTTTAGTGGGCACTAGAACCCAATAGATCCCATATAGGCCCGAGTGTGGCTCGGCCAACCCATATGCACCTATTGGTAGGTTCTTAACCAATTGCTTCACCAAGCAACTTCTAGTGATGATTTTGCCCTAGGTTTTTCGGCAGGCGTGTGGCGCCTCCACCGAATACCCTAGTCAGATCCAACCATTAAATGATAGGGTTAAGTCTAATCAACTAATAGACGACCAAGCCCGAGTGTGGCTCGGCTCACCTGACCGCCTATTGAAGGTACACTTAACTCATCATATATTGAATGACAATTCCAATGCTTGATAAGTACCAGGCGTGTGGCGCCTCCAATAATTATCAAAAACATTGGACCCATTATCACCCAACTTAATGGGAGGCTATGACCTAGTTATCTCCATAACCATTTCATTTTAAGGACCTAATAATTTTAGAGGATTTCATAATTAGGATAGATGAGAAGATCCGGTTAGTCTAATTTCTCCCACTGACTTCACCAAATCAGATTAGACTCAAACCGGTTAAGGAGACACCTAAATCAGTCATACTGATTTTTCTTAAGGCATGGGCTAACTCGAATCATTAAGTGATCCAATCAAAATGTGATTGACCATGTCGGCCAGGTAAGTGAGATCGGTGGAAGGGATATGCCATTAACTCGACAAAGACGAATCAGTGCGAGTAGCTCCCAATTAAAAATCACCGGTCAAAACTGCCAAACTTACCTTAGACACCGACTGGTTAATCAATTTCGATTTGATTACTCAAATGACTCGGGCTACACCTCTGAGCCTAAATCAAGTTCCATCTTGGTCTAATCAAAAGACATGGAATTGATCAATCTACAACTATTGTATTTAACCTAGAGTTTTCTTGACCTAATCTAGTTACTACTTAATTAGATTTGATCAATTAACTCTAATTAGACCATGTTTGATTCTAACCTTAGGTCTAACCCAATCCTAAGAACTTAATTCAAGCTAACTCATATGCCCAAAGAATTATGCAATGTCAATTAATTGAGTTACAATTCTATTTCATAACACTTAATTCTCAATTAAGTTTAGACTTATGAAAGTTTTGATCATTGCATATTTCTTTTTAATTACATATTAATTACAATCTTTCAGTTCTTAAAACACATTTTCAAGATCTGAGTTTTTGTAATTAATCACATGTAATCAGATTTAATTCATGTTTAAGTCATTATGTTTTATGTTCATGCATCACATATACATAACAACATGAATTAATACAAACAACATACATCTTATGTATTTGTTTTTTCACTTTTATTTTAAGATCTGATTTGTTCATTAAAATCAGAGATCATATGAATTCATAAACTTTATTTAGATCTAATCTAAACAATATTATGATTTCAGATTTATTCATGTTACTAATCCTAACACAAACATGCATCATATGCATCCAAAATTTCAGATCTACTTAATCATGCATAATCAGCAATTAAATCAATCATAAAAAGCACTTTAGATCTAATCTAAACATGTTAATGATTTCAGATTTAATTGCAAGAATTAAAACATAAAAGTTTAAACATAAACCTGGCTCTGATACCACTGAAAGTGAATCCTAGGTTCTTCGGTGTTTAGCATGCTGAATTTTTTTTTTTTTTTTGAAAACCATGGCTGAACCTGATCGGGTTGCCTACGTACCCCTTCATAAGGGGGATCAAGCCATACGTAGTTCTTTTTAAGTTTTAAAATACAGCGGAAAAATCGAATCAAACAATTAATTCATGCATGCTTACAAGATCAAATCTAGAAATCAGCACCTTAAGAACATATAGGATTATGCCGGAATCGTTTAAACAATTATGCTAAAACTTTTA
Organism: Phoenix dactylifera; assembly: GCF_009389715.1. Classification (NCBI taxonomy): domain Eukaryota; kingdom Viridiplantae; phylum Streptophyta; class Magnoliopsida; order Arecales; family Arecaceae; genus Phoenix; species Phoenix dactylifera. The sequence continues at coordinate 27,676,769 of NC_052395.1, forward strand.
TGCATGATTAACTATCAGATCTGAAACTTAAGAACTCTATTCCAATTAATCTCCGAATATCCATCGAATGGATTCTGGAGATATCTCCGTGAGGAGCCCCAAAAGAGGGTAAAACCTCGGAGAATTGGACCTAGACCTTGACACCATAATAAATGATTAATGCTAGATTAATACCTTTTATGATGGATGAAAGTTGTGAATCTGATTCTTGACTTCGCAGCCACGCACACGAATGGCCTCTACGAGAAGTACACGCGAAGTCCTGAAGGATCTTCTTCCGCAACAGTGCTAGCAGCTGCAGAACACTTGAAAGCTGAAATCTGCCCGTCGGGATTCAATCAACTCTTGATCAATCGTCTTGAAGCAGATAGAGATGAGGTTTGTAAGGGAAGTAGAGGACTCAGATCTGATCTTGAATCTTCTAGATATTCACCCTGAAAACCCTATCTAAAATGGAGAAGAAGAGGAGGAGGAGGCGGGTGAGGAAGAAGGCTGCAATGGATGTGTTTTTGGTGCCCATGTTTGACCCCTTTTAATGGCCTCCGAATTTTCATTCAAAATTCGAAATTTATTTTCAGAAAACCTCTTTTAGTTGGCACATGCAAAGGAATAGGAACAACCCAAATTAGATCTCAACCAAATCTGATTTAAATTCAAATTTTAAACACATGTGCAAGAGGGAAGGGAATTTGAAATCCATGCGGCAAGGTAAAACACTTCATAATTTCGAAATCACCTCTTGAAATTCGAATTTAATCCCATTCAAAAACTCAGACGCCACCTTGGTTGATGGTTTGAGTGATTAAAATCATTTAACACATTGCTTAATGTTTGAATTTAAATTCAAATAACAAACAATGTCGCCATGTGTCAAGCAATGGGTCCATGTGCCATGCAATAATTTTGGTTTATTTAAAATTCATGAAATCCAATTCCATGTCACCAATAATTGCCACATCATCTGAGCCTAATCCCCTTGGGTTGCACCTAATCAAATTTGGTCAAACCCGAATTAAAACAAAGCAATTTGGTTGAACCCAATCTAATCAGGTCAGACCCTGATTGAGCTCAAATTGAATCCAATTCAATTTTGGCTCATGCAAACTCAATCAAATTGAATTATTACTTTGTGTTGGACCTAATTCAATTAGGTCAATCCCCAATTAAGAACAAATTAATTTAAAATTAATTTGATCAGCTTAAGTCCTTTTTGGTTCTGACCTAATCCAATCAGGTCAAAACCCTGATTGAGCCCAAACTTGAATCCAATTCAATTTGGCTCATCCTTAGCACAATTACTCAATCAAATTGAGTTTATTAGTAATTTAATTACTAATTAATCCTTCAATAATTACTTTAATTATTTTATAAGATAATTTGCCAATCAAATTGACCAAATTACCCTTGAATGATTCTTAATCATTCATCAGCTTTCTTGATCAATCAGGAATCTTCTATGCGTGTGACCTCATAGGTTCGAACCTAAGCCGGTAGTATAGGAACAATTTTCTACACTAATCGATGTGACCATCTAGCAATGGTACCTGACGTCCGGATAGGTCGAATATATGCGAAGCAAATATTCTGGAACCCTGAACTATGGTACTGTAATTCAATCCCTTTGACTCCTAATGCCAGGATGACTTAGAGCTCACTGTCAACCCTATAATTAGTACATCCATTATGTGATAACTTTAGATATCTCGTGACTCCTCACTGGGATTACCCTGGCCAAGATTTTGCTAAATTAATCACAAGACATTATCTCCTGTTTTCAGGAGGGGTCAATTCCATCTTGACGTCACAACTGACTATGCAAGTACTTGACTGCACCCAGTGACCTTCCGTCACTGAATTAGAAATTCAGGTAGTTCGGTACCAAAGTACAGTGAGTTGCTTGCTAGTCACAGGTTGCGGTCTCAGGTCAGAGGGCCAAACTTATACCCATAATCCACTCGGAACATCTCTCGACAGTAGAGCGTTCCGGAATTGGTCACGTTTAGTGAAATGTTACTTCTACACTTCACTTGTGTGGCATACCAGTGTCTCCACACTCCTTGGTTAAGAGGACAACTAACGTATATGTCACACAACGACCTAATCTCGATAATGTTTGTCGTCCTAGTAACAACATATCATTTCGTCGCAAAACAAGTTTAAGGACTCAAAGATAAATCCTCCTTTATCATAACATAAGTCCTAAGGACTTCATCATATAAGAGTTCATTTGAAGATGAAATGATGAATAATGCCAAATAACACTTTATTAATTTGTCAATTCATTTACAAAATTCAATCATCAATATGCTGACGATTGACATTTAGGATACAAATTCCAACAGGTTCGATCCATGATGGGCTATGCAAGTCTAACGATATCCTTCTGGGGATATGCACTCGAGTCAGCCTGTTACATTCATAATAAGGTTTTCTAGTAAGTCTGTGAATAAAACACCACATGAGATGTTGATAGGATGTAAACCGGTGCTCACTCATCTTAGGGTTTGGGGGTGTCCGGCCTATGTCAAACATTGAAAGCAGATAAACTTGAAGCTAGTCTGACAAATGTTTCTTTGTCGGTTATCCTAAAGAGACTAAGGGGTATTACTTCTATCTTGCTGAAGAAGAAAAATTGTTCGTCAGCAATAGAGCTGTCTTCTTAGAGAAGGAATTCCTTGGAGAAGGAAGTAATAGTTCAAATGTTGAACTTAAGAAAATTCAATATGTAGAAGAACCGACACCAACCACTAAACGTTTAGAATCTGAGTTGATTAGATCAAACCCAGAACCCATTATAGATGCACCATTAACGCGATCAGGAAGAGTACTTGATAAGTACTAAATAATGTATAAATTAATCTATTTTACATAGCACTTATTATTATTTTTATGCACATACCTTAGATTTAAACATAGGAAAATGTGTTTCCCTTCATCATTGCATTATTAAAAATAATTCGAGTTTTATTGATTTTATTGGTCGAGTCTAATGTATGCAGGTCGCGTCAAACTCATTTGGGATGATGCCTGAACCCAAATTGCATGCACCCCGCAAATCAAATCCTCTTAGATTTTCGATTCAGCCGTTCATCCCAACTCCCCTGTTTCTTTCACATCCAATCGAGTTCGACCTTTCGTTCATGTTCTAACATTCTGTCCCAAAATCTCCCATGTGTACTATTTGAACCCGTATCATGGATCAGCCATCATGTGCAATCAGCCATTCAAGACTTTCTTTTCTTTACGTGTTCACCCATCAAGACTATTTCCCTCCACGTGTCCAAACCTCCCTGGTGTTGGCTTCAAAACAAAGCCATTTTCCAAGCAATCCCATTCCTTTTCCACGTCCACTATCCAAGCAATCCAAGGCTTCCCAGGTCAATCCTCATGCGATTCATCATCCCTGAGAATGATAGTGTTATTTTGATGATTAACAAGCAATAATCAAGAGTATGTTACAAGTTAATTCGATACTTCATTTATAAGTCTGTTACTCTCAGTATATTTGTATAAATGCATTTCATTGTTTATTTGGATGAATCTAACCTTGAGTTGCAGCAAAGTGTGAATTGAGTCGACCCCAAGGTTGATTGGGTCGACCCCGGCACATCAAGAAAGCATTTGGCATACTTCTGCAAAAATGGCACAGATGAACAGTAAGTTGGGTCGACCCAAGAAAAGCATGAGTCGACCCAAACCTCAAGCCTCTCAAAGACTTAGGAAAATGGTTCTCTGGAAATACTGAGAGGGTCGACCCAAGATGAAGTTGAGTCGACCCAAGCTTGAGTCGAACCCAAACAGTGAGGGTCGACCCAAAGACAATGACAGAATACATGACAGAAAAGGTTCTCTGAAAACCCTGAGAGGGTCGACCCAAGTAAAAGTTGAGTCGACCCAACTGAACCTTGAGTCGACCCAAAGAAATGTTGAGTCGACCCAAATGAAGGAAGGCTGAAAATACAAGGTTCTGTGGTTCTAAAGAGGGCCGACCCAAGAAAAGTTTGAGCTGACCCAAATCTGATGAACAGTGGTTTGGGTCGACCCAAGAAAAGTTTGAGCTGACCCAAATCTGATGAACAGTAGTTTGGGTCGACCCAAGAAAAGTTTGGGTCGACCCAAGCACGGGCAGAAGCATAACGACTAGTTGTGCAGAAGTGCTTTTGGACTCCCAACGGCTAATAAACGGCTAGTTTCTTCAATCCAACGGTCAGAAAGGACTATTTGGAGGTTGGAGAAGTATTTAAGGGGGAGTATTCATCAGAGAAAGTAAGCTTTGGGAAAATACATCAAGTGCATTCAAGAGAAAACCCTAGCAAGGCAAGCTTCATCCAAGTGCTTCATTCAAGAGTAAAAAGAAAGTGGTTGAGCAGATTCCAAGAGTCATTAAGAGCTCCTTCCACCCTTGAAGAGTGAAGCATCCTTGACAAAGAAGAGAGAAGTCACATCAAGCGATAACTATTCTCTAAACTCTTCTTTGTAGATTATATTGTTATATTTGCTCATCTAGGAGCTTAAATCTTCTTACTTTGTTTATTAAACTCCTTGTAAAGGTTAGTTGGTTAGCCCGCAAAACCAACGGAATAGGTTGATTGGTGAACCCGTAAAACCAATTATAAAGGTTCGTTGGTGAGCCCGGAAAACCAACATAGGTTGTTGGTAAGCTCGTAAAACCAACGTAGGTTGTTGGTAAGCCCGTAAAACCAACGTAGGTTGTTGGTAAGCCCGTAAAACCAACGTAGGTTGTTGGTGAACCCGTAAAACCAATTGTATAGGTTCGTTGGTGAGCCCATAAAACCAACATAGATTTTTGGTGAACCCAGAAAATCAAAGTGTAAAGGTTTTTGGATTGTGAGCCCGGAAAATAATCCAACTGTAATCCGCAGAATTATAGTGAATTCCCAAGAGGTCGCTTGGGGAGTGGACGTAGGTGCTAAGGAGAGCACCGAACCACTATACTTCTTGTTGTTTGCATTGTGATTTGTTTAAGTTCACTAACTCATTATTTAACACAAGTAAGATAGTTAAAATTAAGAGAAACCAATTCACCCCCCCCTCTTGGCTTGTCACCTTGGGCAACAAGTGGTATCAGAGCAGGTGCTCTAATATTAATTATTGATCTCAAGATCAAGAGCCAAAGATCATGACAACTCAAATAGATAGTTTTCTAGGAGAGGGACAATTAATTGATAGACCTCCACTTTTTAATGGCATAAACTATACATATTGGAAAGCACGCATGCGTATTTTCATTCAAGCACATGACTATGATTTATGGAGTATCATAGTCAATGGACCACACACAAGCACTAATCATGATAAGAAAATGGATCAGCAAAATGCAAAAGTCATGAATGTGCTATTTTGTGCATTAGATGATAGTGAACTTAATTGCATATCTTTTTGCACAACTGCTAAGGAAATATGGAATATGCTTGAAGTTAAATATGAATGCACTAACAAATCTGAAACATCATGGTAGAAGAAGAGCAGCATCATATTGCAAATTCATGCTTAATGGCACATGAAGATGAGATATATGAGGTACATGCTAAAACTAAAAATGATTTTACATTTGATGAACTTCATGATGTCTTTTCTGATTTGTATTTAGAACATAAGAAACTTATTTGTAGGAACAAGAACTTGAAGAATGAAAATCAAATCCTAATAGATGAAAAACTAAAACTGACTAATGAAATTAAAATCTTAATTAAAGAAAATAAAGAACTAAATCAAAGAAATCAACTTTGTTGCCCAAGGTGACAAGCCAAGAGGGGGGGTGAATTGGTTTCTTCTAAATTTTGGTGCTTTAAACGTTTTCTTAATTAAGTGCGGTGGATGCTTCCTTAAACTATTTGAATGATTTAAACTAGTGCAAAGATAGAAGATGATGCAAGAATAAACGTAAGCACAAGCACAACACAAACACAACAATATATAGTGGTTCGGTGCTCTCCTTAGCACCTACGTCCACTCCCCAAGCGTCCCCTTGGGAATTCACTATAATTCCGCGGATTACAGTTGGATTGTTTTTCGGGCTCACAATCCAAAAACCTTTGTTGGTTTTGCGGGCTCACCAACGAACCTATACACTTTGGTTTTCCGGATTCACCAAAAACCTTTGTTGGTTTTACGGGCTCACCAACGAACCTTACACTTTGGTTTTCCGGGTTCACCAAAAACCTTTGTTGGTTTTGCGGGCTCACCAACGAACCTTTACACTTTGGTTTTCCGGGTTCACCAAAAACCTTTGTTGGTTTTGCGGGCTCACCAACGAACCTTTACAAAGTGTTTGACAAACAAAAAGAAAGATTCAAACTCCTAAATGAGCATATGAAACAATATAACTACAAAGAAGAGTTAGAAAGTATTTATCGCTTTGAAGTGGCTTTGCTCTTCTTTGTCAAGGATGCTTCACTCTTCAAGGGGGATGGAGCTCTTGATGCCTCTTTGAATCTGCTCAATCCCTTTCTTTGATTCTTGAATGAAGCTCTTGATGAAGAAGATTAGGGCACTTTTGTTTCTTGGTACTCTTTGATATTCCTTTCAAAAGTTGTTCTCTCTGATGAATAGTGCCCCTTTAAATAGCTTCCCACCTTCTTTGGACAAGCCCCAATGGTTAGAATTCAAAAACTAGCCGTTACTGACCTTGGGAAGGACAAAAAGTACATCTGCAGAACTAGCCGTTACTGTTCAGCCCGTGTTTGGGTCGGCTCAACCTGTCCTTGGGTCGACCCAACTTTGCCTTGGGTCGACTCAAACATTCCTTGGGTCGACCCTCTCAGAAACACAGAAACTTGATTTCAGCCTTCCTTCATGGGTCGACCCAACCATTCTTTGGGTCGACTCAAAGTTCACTTGGGTCGACTCAACTTCTTCTTGGGTCGACCCTCTCAGTAATTCAGAGAACCATTTTCTGTCTGTCTTTCTGTCTTGCCTTTGGGTCGACCCTCTCAGGGTTTGGGTCGACTCAAGCTTGGGTCGACTCAACCACTGTTTGGGTCGACCCTCTCAGTAAATCCAGAGAACATATTTCTTCATGTTTTGAGGTTCTTGAAGTTTGGGTCGACTCATGCTTACCTTGGGTCGACCCAACTCACTGTTCATCTGTGCCATTTTTGCAGGAGTGTGCCAAATGATTTCTTGATGTGCCGGGGTCGACCCAATCAACCTTTGGGTCGACTCAATCCACACTTTGCTGCATTCTCAAGGTTAGATTCATTCAAATGAACAAAGCATGTATCTTATCAATTCACACAAATATACTGAGAGTAATGAACTTATAAATGAAGTATCAATTTAACTTATACATACTCTAGATAATTGCTTGTTAATCATCAAAATAACACTATCATCCTCAATCTCCCCTTTTTGATGATTACAAAATAAAGAGTATAAGCCTATTGATACTTGTCTTTAAAATCAGTTTATAAAAGGGATTAAATTGCTGAATTTCAGCTTTTCATATATAAGAGTGAAATCTCCCCCTATATCATTTAAATGTTGCCAATTTGACTTTTGAATTGCTCCCCCTTTCATTTATAATTCATTAGTGATGAAACTTCAAAAATTTGAGATAAAATATGAGTTTCAGGTTATGTATCGGGGTGCGAGAGGTGCGTGCCAAATTCTGAATTTATATGTGCCAAATTCTGAAATTTGATAGAAATTTTTGATTTAATCAATTTCATTGTTACAAATTGCTCCCCCTTAGATGTATAAGCTTTCTTATATGATTTTCAATTTGTTTGCCCATTTATTTCTCTTTTCTTGCATAATTCTTATTTCTCTTTCTTACATAATCCTTTCTTTACTTTCTTTACTTACTCTTAAGACATCTTTACTTCTCTTTTTTACTTTTTAACCTAAACAATATCTTTACTTCTCCCAAATTAATACTCTTTCTTTACTTCTCAAATTAAATACTCTTTCTTTTCTTCTCCCCCTTTTTGTTATCATCAAAAAGATACATGGGAAAGATGCAATATACATAAACTTCAAACTTCATTGATCAAAATAGGAACATTTTCATACATTAAAAACAAAAACAGATACAATGTTCCTTAATCAAGATTTAAAGATACATGAGAAAAGCAAGATACATATGAGAAAAGCAAGATACATGTGAGAACTAGATATCTAGCCTAGGCTCTAAACATAGATGCTAAGATCAGCCTAGGGAGAATCTAATGGCTGGGATCTAGTCCTCATCCTCCTAGCATACGTGGCGAGGGGAGGTCGAGCCTGGTGAGACTGTGTCTGGCGTGGAGCACGACGAGCTGGATGACTCTGTGCCGATATCTCTGACTCAGCAGCCTGTGGCACAGATGGTCCATGTGTCTCTCTCTCTCTCCGGAGTGCTCCAATCTGCTGCCTCAGATCACTGATCTCAGCAGACATGACATCCAACCGGGCGTCCAATCGGCTCGTCAGCCCGTCAGTGATAGTCCTCGCCTGAGCTGACATGAGCTCAGTCATCCTGCTCCAGAAGTCATCCGTATCTGTCGGAGGAACGGATGACGATGGTCCAGCCTCTGAGGGTGCAGTAGGATGATCCATATGCTCCTCATCCTCATCCTCTGGTGCATCTCCCTCTGGTGCCTCACCCTGAATGCCTGCACCTGTGTGAATCCACTGCCCGTTCACTTTCTCATATCCCATGCGTATAAGTGTCCGTGCAGTGTACGTGTCAGTGTGATGCAGACTCTTGGATGCCTCCTCCTCGAGAGGTAAACCGTGCTGTCTAAAATCAAGGTGAGTATCATACCATAAGGTAGTGATACCCTGTTGCTGCACATCACCTTCCTCATCTGTCTCAATATCATAGCCGGAAGATTTAGGGAGTCCCCCGAATCATACACTCCATCACTGCTAGATCTCGCTCATGATGAGATCGAATCTCCCGGTCTTTGGAAATAAAATCCTATTATCATATTGAGCAGTAATCTCATTTCAGCGGAAAGAGAACTAGCTATTACCTTCGTGGAGAAATCGAAGTTCTCATTTTCCATGATCAATTGTAGAGCTCTCATTTTGTTTTCTGGCCTTTCCGGAGTGGCTCCTATGCAGGGTAGATGAAGTAGCTCACTCAAGCTCTCCTCGGATACGGATTCGAACCCCTCGAACTTCGAAACAAGCCCTCCCATACCAGTCTTGAGGAAGGCATAGAACTCTTGTACCAACCGGGGTAGATACCACATCTAGGGAGCAAAGATACTCCCAACCTTGTCTTTGGATCCATTCCCAAATCCGAAACCCTTCTTGATTGAAAAACTCGGAATGGATCCTTCTCCCCGTTGTAACCGGCCTCCCCGCAAATCTTGCAAGATCACTGAGGGGGAAGGAGGAGGGGGGCCTCCGCACGTGCCTCACGTCGTGGAGACACGGGAGATGGCTCGGTAGGTTGCCTTTCCTCCCGTTGGATCCGGTCACTCTTCCGGATCTCTTGGCTACGGCTCGTTTGGGTCCCATTTCTCCAAGATCTTAGGAAATCTACTGTTTGGAGGAGTTTAGTGGAGATTGGAGAGTGGGGAGTAGGTTTTTCGGAAGAAGACAAAGGGCAAACAGTGCCCTAGAAATGCTCTCGGGCCCCCTTTTAACAGTGGGGTCCCGACGTTGGGTCGACTCAAGATTTTTCTTGGGTCGACTCAACGTTGGGTCGACCCATGTTCTGGGTTGGGTCGACCCAAGTGCAGAAATTTTCTTTTCTCTTCCTTTTTGCTTCTAAAAATTTTCCTTGCTTCCAATCCTTATAAACTCTATGGGACAATGATACATGAGTAAGGAATCTATAGATAACAAATTTGACTCATGTTTCATGGGATTTTTGAAATTAGAGGAATGTATCATGAGACTACTAGCTCCCTTTTATATCTCTTCAATAAAAAGGATCACATATGCCTAATTCCCTCCTTAGCATGCAGAATCTATCTTCACTCAATGGTTTTGTAAATATGTCGGCTAATTGTTTTTCGTGCATATATGCTCAATACATACATTTCCATTTTGCACATGATCCCTAATAAAATGGTACCTTATTTCTATGTGTTTGGCTTTAGAGTGCTGAACTGGATTTTTAGTAAGATTGATAGCACTAGTATTATCACACTTAATAGGAATATTATCTAGTTTAACTCCATAGTCCTCTAGTTGTTGCTTGAGCCATAATACTTGAGCACAACAACTACCAGCAGCTATATATTCAGCTTCAGCTGTGGACAGTGCCACTGAATTCTGCTTTTTACTAAACCATGATACTAAGTTATTTCCTAAGAATTGACATGTGCCACTTGTGCTCTTCCTATCTAATTTGCATCCGGCAAAATCAGCATCTGAATATGCAAGCAAATCTAGACAGGAGTCTCTCGAGTACCATAATCCAATAGTGGTAGTTCCTCTTAAATATCTAAGGATTCTCTTAACAGCACTTAAATGTGACTCCTTAGGATCCGATTGGTATCTAGCACATATCCCTACACTAAATACAATGTCGGGTCTACTAGCAGTAAGATAGAGCAAGGATCCAATTAGTCCTCTATAGAGCTTAATATCACACTCTTCCCTTTTTCATCTTTGTCTAGCTTACTAGTAGGATTCATTGGAGTGCCAATTCCCTTATGATTTTCATTCCCAAACTTCTTCAGTATTTCCTTTGTATACTTAGTTTGATGAATGAAAATGCCTTCTTTGGTTTGTTTGATTTGTAACCTAGAAAGAAGCTTAGTTCTCCCATAACTCATTTCAAATTCTCCATGCATTAAATCAGCAAATTCTTTGCACAGAGTATCATTAGTGGCACCAAAGATTATGTCATCTACATATATTTGTACCACTAATAGATTTTTGTCCTTTCTTTTGAGAAATAGAGTTTTATCTACATTTCCTCTACTAAATCATTATCAAGCAGAAATTTACTTACGATCATACCAAGCCCTAGGTGCTTGCTTTAATCCATATAATGCCTTATGTAGTTTAAACACATGATTTGGCAATTCATGATTTCAAATCCTGGAGGTTGTTCTACATATACTTCCTCCTCAATAATACCATTTAAGAATGCACTCTTCACATCCATTTGATATAATTTAAAATCCATGAAACATGCAAATGCTAGAAGTAATCTAATAGCCTCTAATCTAGCTACAGGAGCAAATGTCTCATCAAAATCTATTCCTTCTTCTTGATTGTATCCCTTAGCTACAAGTCTAGCCTTATTTCTTATAACTAATCCATTTTCATCTAATTTATTTCTAAATACCCATTTTGTTCCAATTACTGAATTATGCTTTGGTCTTTCAGTTAATGTCCATACATTACTTCTTTTGAATTGATTTAATTCTTCTTGCATGGCATTTATCCATTAGTATCTTTTTCAGCTTCTTCATAAGTCTTAGGTTCTAATTGTGAAACAAAAGCAAGATAATCATTTAAATTTCTAAGAGATGATCGAGTTCTTACCCCTTGAGATGGATCACCAATGATTAAGTCTTTAGGATGTCCATGTGCATACCTCCATTCTTTTGGCACGTCTTGGGGTTGTGGTGGCACGCAATCATCTCCCTTATCTTGATTTGGCACGTCATCAATTCAACTTTTCAAAGTCGATAATTCCTGTATCATCATCAACAAAATTTTCTTTCCTAGCAGACTCACTATCAGACTCATCAAATATAATATTGACTGACTCTTCACTACTAAGGTTCTTTTATTGAATACTCTGTATGCCCTGCTAGATGTGGAGTATCCTAAGAAGATACCTTCATCTGACTTGGCATCAAATTTACTTAGATCCTCCTTGCCATTATTTAAGATAAAACATCTACATCCAAACACTTTAAAATATTTAGCAGTTGGTTTCTTATTCTTCCAAAGTTCATAAGGAGTTTTCTTAGTTATAGGTCGTATTAAAACTCGATTTAGAATATGGCAAGAGGTGTTTATAGCTTCAGCCCAAAAGTACTTTGGAAGATTTGACTCACACAACATTGTGCGTGCCATTTCTGCCAATGTCCTATTTTTCCTTTCAACAACCCCATTTTGTTGAGGCGTTCTAGGTGCTGAAAATTGATGTGATATTCCATTTTTAGTGCAAAATTCTTCAAAGTGTTGATTTTCAAATTCCGTACCATGATCACTTCGAATTGCTACTAAGGTGAGTTTCTTTTCATTTATGATATTATTATTGTTACGGGAGAAATAAGCCGCCATGCCCCACGTGACCGGCACGCGCGCCCAGGAAGACTACGGCTGCCCTTTGATCCAGCAATCCGACCCCGAGTCGGACATCCTCGGCCCCACAGCCCGACCCCGAGTCGGCTGCCCTTTGATCCAGCAATCCGACCCCGAGTCGGACATCCTCGGCTCCGCAGCCCGACCCTGAGTCGGCTGCCCTTTGATTCAGCAATCCGACCCCGAGTCGGACATCCTCGGCTCCGCAGCCCGACCCCGAGTCGGCTGCCCTTTGATCCAGCAATCCGACCCGAGTCGGATATCCTCGGCTCCGCAGCCCGACCCCGAGTCGGCTGCCCTTGATCCAGCGCTCCGACCCCGAGTCGGAGATCTCTTGATAACGACAGGCTACTCCCCAGAGGCACGCCGCGGCCTCCTGCTCCACTACTCCCTGCAACGGCTGTATCCGATGCTGCTTCCACGATCTCCTGCATCAGCCGTACAAAGCGGAGCCCCACTATGCCCTGACGTGGCCGTACCCGGTGCTGCTCCACGACGTCCTGTAACGGCCATGTCAGTGGCCACACCATCGTGCCCACGGTAACGAACCCCCTGAGAGACCCCCAGCCAGGTATATATGCGGCTGGGGGGAGAAAGGGGGAGGTGAGCAATATCTCCCAGAGCACTCTCTTACTTGCGATTTATCACCTCTCCTCCTCCTCCAATCTCCTCTGACTTGACCGTCGGAGGGCCATCACCACCCTGGTGGTGGTGCAAGGCTTGTTTGCAGGTTTCTTGGCGGAAGTGGAGCACAACCAACACCAACCAAGACAACTCAGACGGAACCCCGTTCACACCGCAGTGCCAATCGTTCACGGTTTGGACCACCAGCAACAGTTGGCGCTAGAGGAAGGGACCGAATCTTAGAACGATCGTAATGGCACGGCGAGGTGGTCGTGGAGCTTCCAATGCTTCCGGTCGCGGGAGCCTCTCGCGCCTCCGGCCGGGAGGCTGCTGCGTCCCCAACGCACTCTCAGCAGCACTCCACCGCCCCTTCTCCCATTCAGACGGTCGAAGCTGCCCAGTTCGACCAGCTAGCCCAGCAGGTTCGCACCCTCGCGGAGGCAGTGCAGAATCTGCAGGGCGTGGATCTCTCGGGTGCCGCAACGGGCTCAGGAGCCGCTGCCCCCGAGCACTCGCCTCTTCCTCACAACCCGCGCTCCTTCCTCTCCCATGGAGAGGAGCGCCGGGCGCGAGGAGGATTCTCGAGTGCGGTCCATTCTGCCAGGACCTTCTCATCGGAGCTGTGCGGGGTACGAGAGGCGGACCCGGGCGCGTTCTCAGACACCCCAGTCCTCGAGGGGCCCGCACTCCAGTCGGTCCCCCTCGCGCCGCTCCTTGTCCCCCACCCACCGGTCGCGCTCCCTGGACCGGCGGGTGGACGATCTCCACAGACAACTCCAGGTCCTGAAGGGTCACTCCAAAGATCCCTTCGCTGACTTGGAGATCTCCTCCCAGCCGGCGCTTGCCTCGAGGATCCTGCGGACCCCGAACCCGCCGGGGTTCAAAATGCCGGCGATCGAACCCTACGACGGGGCGGCGGACCCGCGGGACCACGTGGAGAGTTTCAGGACTCTTATGCTCCTCCATGGAGCATCGGATCCGCTCCTCTGCAAGGCCTTCCCGGCGACCCTCCGTGGCCCGGCAAGGGCATGGTTCGCCGGCCTGGAGGCTAACTCCATCCAGTCCTTCGACCAGTTCACCCGCTTCTTCATCAGCCATTTCGCCGTCAGTAGCAGGCGGCGACTGGTCTCCGACTCCCTCTTTGATGTCCGGCAAAACGAGGGAGAAAGCCTGCGGGATTATCTCACCCGCTTCACAAGGCTACACTGGAGGTCCGGAACCTGAGCCAGGAAGTGGCTCTCTCAGCCCTGAAGCGTGGCTTTCGGAAGGGCAGACTCACCTTCTCCCTGGACAAACGCCTGCCGCGGAGCTTCCCGGAGCTGTTATCTCGGGCAAACCAGTATGCAGACGCCGAGGAGGCAGCCTCCCACCGGAACAAGTGTTGGGAACCCGCCCATGCCGCTGATATTTCAAAATTTTTCAGATGGCAGCGGGAATCAGCATGCACGAGTTCGACGTTCATCTCATGAACGTTGTTTCGAGACCTTTCATAATTAGGTAAGAATTAAATCCTTTTAAAACTAATAGGAAGATCAAATCTTCACCTTGCGCGGGTAGATGATCACCGCGAATCTGAATTCGTGGTTTTAGGAAGAGGGTTCGCTTGAAGCCGTTCAAACGTCCGGCTCTACGGGTATCCACACGAAGCAGAGGACCGATCAAAGCTTTCTCGTCTCCCCAGGGTGCTAGCTCCCTTGCAGAGACTTCCTTTGATGGCCGATCTCCTCTCTTTCTTTCAACTCTTGAAAGTGCTTGAGAGGAGGAAGAAGAAGAAGGGACTCAAGGAAGAAGAACACAGCTTCTGCAGCCTTCTTTCTTTTCCCTGCGTTGGAAGAAGGATTGGAGGAAGAGGATGACGCCAACGCTTGGACTTTGCTCTCCCTTTGCTTGCGGTGAACCAAGAGAGGAGGGGGCTGGTGGCGGCAGCAAGAGGAGGAAGAGAGCTCTTGGCTAGGGCGCCGGCCTCATGCCTCCTTATAAAGCCATCTAGGGCTCCTACAATCTAGGAGCCCTAGACATATTGCCTAAGAGGGAAGGGGGGCGCCGGCCCTTCTCTTCATGCCGCACTCAAGGACGAGGAGGAGGGCGTGAGCCCCTCCTTCTTGTGATGCCCTAATCCTCTTCCAAGAGGATTGGGTGCCTCTCTTATGGTTAATCCCAATCCAATTAGATTAGCAAATTGGGTCAATCTATGCTAGTCCTAATCCAATTAGGATTTGAATGAACCATGACTCAATTGAACTCTTCAATCCTAATCCAATTAGGAGTCATGTTGATTCATTAGATTAATAATTAATTTAGACTTAAGGAATCCTAATCTAATTAGGATGTATTTAATTTTAGTCCTAATCCAATTAGGACTCTATTTGAATCCGAAAGTCCTAATCCAATTAGGATTTCTAGGAATCCTACTCCAAGTAGGAATCCAATTTTAATTCAAATTCCTAATCTCATTAGGATTGTAGGAATCCTATTCCAAGTAGGAATTCCAGTCCTACCCAACTAGGATTCCCAGCCCTAATCAATTAGGACTCTAGGAATCCCTCCCGAAGTAGGATTTGTGTTTAAGTCTAATTAATTAATTCCCTTTGTTCTTCTTCAACTTCTTATCAATCAAATTGATTTCTTGTGATTCCTAATCACGATTTTCAACCATCGGATCGGTCAATACTTCTAGTGTGTGTGACCCCATAGGTTCTATTCTGACTGGTAGTGAGATATATTGTGATCTCTTTCACTATATCATTGAAAATCCTTTCAATGGGTTGGAACGATTCCAACTCAACTCATTAGGGTTTATCGATCATCCAAATAATCCCTATGAGTCCCACCATCCACCAGTGACACCTAGCAGCATGTAGTGGCTACCCAGCAGAATGGAATGATGAACCTCTAGGTGCAGTTAACATGTGATATAGTCCTACTATCGTGGATCCCTACAGGACGGAGGTCATGGACAACTCGTCAAACCCCATCGTCTGTTCATATGTCAAGATTTATTCGTCTCGAGTTCGATAGTGAGAAACTCTTTCTCCACTGTGTATACTGCCCCGGCCGAGGTCTTACGAACTCAGTCTTATAAATTCACATAGGATCTCTCCTTATTCTATCAAGGTCGATAGATTCCATATTAGGTGCATACCCTACTCCTACAGTGAACTTACTGCAGCCAATCTACACTGGCATGGACCCATATGGCTAGGGACGCATGTATGTGTGCAGTCAAACTACAATAACCCCACTGTGAGCAGCCGAAGCACCGCAGGTCAAAGGACCAGTCACACTACTGCAACATCAAGCAAAGTCACTGACGAGTGGATAGACATCCAAGTGACTTCTTGTATTGGTCACGCTCAGTACCCTTGTTCTCTAACAAGCACCTGCACTAGTCACTTCAGTGTTCCTACACTGTGGACTCAAGTCTTCGTCCATCCCAGAAGGAGAGTGATCTGTGCACTGATCGGATCGATCACCGTCCTCGTGATGATCCTTTGATCAGGAGCATTTAGAAATTAATCACAATGATAATGGCTCAAATTCTCAACTCTTGAGAATATGTATCATCATCTTATTAATTTCTTGGACGATTCATAGACACATAAACAATATGAATGAAAAGATGCCTTTTATTTATTCAATAATAAATAGTCAAGTACAAAATTATGTCCCTAGAATCAACAATGTGTCAGCCAAATTGGCTTCTAGGGCATACATCTTACAATCTCCCACTTGCACTAAAGCCAATTGGTCATATATCTTAGGCCCATCTTCTCAAGGTGGGCTTCAGTCTTTTGCTGACTCAGCTGCTTAGTGAAAGGGTCTGCCACGTTATCCGCGGAGTCTACTCTCTGCACCTCTACATATTTCTTCTCCACATAGTCGCGTATGAGGTGAAAGCGCCGCTCTATATGCTTAGACTTCTGATGAGACCTTGGCTCCTTAGCAAGGGCGTATGGCGCCATTGTTATCGCAGTAGAGTGTTATGGCATCTGATGTCATCACATCCAGCTCTGCAATGAATTTCTTGAACCAGAAGCCTTCCTTAGCAGCTTCAGAGGCGGCGATGTATTCGGCTTCCATAGTCGAATCAGCAATGATCGGTTGTTTAGAACTCTTCCAATTCACCGTACCACCATTGCACAAGAACACCGTATCCAGATGTTGACTTCCTGTCATCGACATCAGTCATGAAGTCTGAATCTGTGTACCCTTCTAACCTTTAACTCTGATGATCCTCCAAAAACCAAGAATAAATCTTTAGTTCTTCTCAGTACTTAAGAATATTCTTCACAGCTGTCCAGTGTTCTTCACCTGGATTCGACTGATATCTGCTTGTGACACTCACAGCAAGAGCTATATCAGGTCGTGTACATAGCATGGCATTACATGAGGCTTCCTATTGCCGATGCATAAGGAATCTTGCTCATGCGTTGAATCTCCTCAGGTGTGTTGGGGGCACATCTTCTTGGAGAGATGAATTCCATGCCTTAGGGGTAAGAGACCCCTCTTGGAGTTTTCCCATGCTGAAACCTCTTCAGCACCTCCTCTATGTACATTTTCTTGTGACCAGGCCAAGCATCCTTTTAGATCTATCTCTATAAGACCTTTATTCCCAAGATATAGGATGCTTCCCCAAGGTCTTTCATGGAGAATTCTTTTGGACAACCAGACCTTGACCGAGGTTAGCATGGGAATATCATTCCCAATCAGGAGAATGTCATCTACGTACAGTACGAGAAAGCCGACAGCACTCCCACTAACCTTTTTATAAACACATGGTTCCTCCTCGTTTTTGATGAATCAAACGTTTTGATTGTATCATCGAAACGAGTGTTCCAACTCCGAGAGGCTTGCTTTAGTCCATAGATGGACCTTTGCAGCTTGCAGACCTTGTGATCTCTATCACTGGAAGTGAAACCCAAAGGCTGTTCCATATAGATATCTTCATCAAGATATCCATTCAGGAAAGCAGTTTTCACATCCATCTGCCAGATTTCATAATCATGAAATGCTGCAATGGCAAGCAATGTTCGGATGGATTTTAGCATGGCTACAGGTGAAAAGGTCTCCTGATAGTCAATGCCTTCGCGCTGACTATACCCTTTCGCCACAAGCCTTGCCTTATAGGTCTCTACCTCTCCATCCGAACCTATCTTCCTTTTGTAGATCCATTTGCATCCAATAGGTACAATACCTTCTGGTGGATCTACTAAGGTCCAGACTTGGTTGGAATGCATGGAGTCTATCTCTGACTTCATAGCTTCCAGCCATTTCTCGGAATCGATATCAGATATCGCCTCGTTGTAGGTTTTGGGATCCTGTATGTGATCCCTATCTCCCACTAGGAACATTTCCTCAGTATCCTCTTCAAGTATACCTAAGTATCTATCGGGAGGATGGGAGACTCTACTAGATCTACGAGGTGGTTGAGGGACATCGTGTACTGGTTTCCTTATGAATGGGTTCTATAGGATCCATGACTCGTTTGCTTTTCAGAGACTTTCTCTTCAAGCTCAATTTTCCTCCCACTGCCTCTATCAAGGATAAACTGATTTTCCAAGAGATGGCATGACGGCTCACAAACACATTGTGATCCTCTGAGACGTAAAAATTGTATCCTAATGACTCTTTAGGATATCCTATAAAACGAGCACTTATGGTCCTAGCCTCTAACTTGTCCGCCTGTAGTCGCTTGACGTGGGCCGGACATCCCCAAATCTTGAGATGACCCAGACTTGGTTTCTTACCATGCCATATCTCATACGGTGTGGTAGGAACGGATTTAGAGGGAACTCTATTCAATAAATAAATCGCTGTGAGTAAGGCATCTCCCCAAAGGAACATAGGTAAATCAGTGAAGCTCATCATGGACCTGACCATATCCAATAGGGTCCGATTTCTCCTCTCTGACACCCCGTTGAGTTGAGGTGTACCCGGAGGTGTCCATTGTGAGACTATGCCGTTTTCTTTGAGATAGTCCCGGAATTCCCCACTAAGGTATTCTCCCTCCCCGATCTGATCGAAGAGCCTTAAGAGGTTTTCCAGTTTGTTTTTCTACTTCATTCTTGAACTCTTTGAACTTTTCAAAGGATTCAGACTTGTGTCTCATAAGATACACATACCCATACCGTGAATAATCATCGGTAAAGGTAATGAAGTAAGAATAACGTCCCCTGGCTAGCACATCGAATGGGCCACATACATCTGTATGTACTAGGGTAAGTATTTCAGTGGTCCTCTCCCCATGTCCTACAAAGGGTAGTCTAGCCATCTTTCCTTGAAGACAGGACTCGCAAACTGGATATGACTCGGAAGTCAATGAGCCTAAGAGCCCATCTTTATCCATTTTGTTCATTCTATCTTCTCCAATATGGCCAAGTCTGAGGTGCCACAAATATCTTTGGTTTATCTCATCTCTGGATCTTTTGGATCCTTTGGCACTCACATCTTGCTCGGTAACATTCACAGATACATCCATATGTAAATGGTAGAGACTGTCAATCATAAAACCACGTGCGACTATTTTTATTTCTTAAATAAATAGAACAGCAGTCTTTGTCAAATGTAAAAACATGACCTTCCTGTGCTAGACATGAAACAGAAATCAAATTTCTGCTAGCAACAGGTACATAATAACAGTCTCTAAGTATTAAACTAAATCCAGACGGTAGTCGCAGATGGTAGGTGCCCACAAGCCACAGCAGCAACTTTTGCCCCGTTGCCAACCCGAAGGGTTACCGCACTTCCGCCAGCCTTCTACTTTCCTTTAGACCCTGCATGGTAGTGCACAAATGAGCACTAGAACCAGAATCTAATAACCCAACTAGAAGTAGAAAGAAACCGTTAGATTTAGTTTTCAATAATGAGCAAGTCTATACCTTCTGAAGGTGTGTCACCTTTCTTGTTCTTTAGGCTCTCGAGGTATGAAGGACAGTTTCTCTTCCAGTGGCCTTCGACATTGCAGTGGAAACATTTTCCTTTGGTCGTTAGCCTTTTTCTTTTGACTTCCTTCTTTGGCTTCTTGTCTTTCTTCTGCTTCTTTGCAGGCTTCTTTTTCTTCCAAGTAGACTTTCTCTGGAACCAGAAGTCAACTCAGCAGCGAGGACATTGCCCCTTGAACCTTTCAAGGCTCCCTCAGCAGTTACCAACATGTTGATTAGTTCAGCTCTTAGTGCATTCAATCTTATTCATGTGGTAGTTTACTATAAACTGACCAAATGAATCAGGAAGTGACTGTAGGATCAAATCCACTTGCAATTCCTTGTGCATGTCCATACCGAGCTTCTCAAGCTCCTCTAGGTCCTTTGATCATGGTCAGACCGTGATCATGGACAGACTGCCCTTCGCGCATCTTCGCTTTGAAAAGCCTCTTGGACACTTCAAAACGAGCTGTGCGACTCTGCTCACCATACAACTCTTGTAGGTGTGCCAGTATGTCCTAGCCAGTCTTTATTATTTTCATGCTGGCATTGGAGTTCATTAGACATAGATGCCATCATATAGCCATTTTAACTCTAATGTCATCGTCCAACCACTTTTTATGCATCTCACGCTGAACATCAGTGGGACGTGCTGGTAATGTGGGGATATCTGAATCGAGTATATAGCCTATCTTCTCACAGTCCAAAACTATTTTGAGATTTCTAAGCCAGTCCTTGTAATTGGTTCCGGTCAGTCGGTTGGTCTCAAGAATACGGGTCAAAGGGTTTGAAGCCGACATTGTATCTGCAGAGAGTAAAGATTCTAGTTAGACTCTTGTACTTGATCCTAATCTGTCCTAAGGTCTTTTAGAACAAATATGACTCCCACTATTTTCTCGAATTCCTCACACTCCCCTGTAGGAAAACGGAAATCCCACACGACTAGGGTTTCTAGTGGGTACTGCGGTCCCACCAATTCACATGCCACCTCACCTAACAGTTATTGGTGACACATAGATGGATGAGTGTACAACTCTTGTACAATGCTTCTCAAGCATGTTGCAGTGCAACTTGGTCTCTAGCCATGAAGACCTCACCTAACAGTTATTGGTCCCATTTCTTAGTTAAGTCAGACCCACCGTATAAACCGTAGGAATAAAGTCGTCATTGGGTCCTCACCTAACAGTTATTGGTGCCCCAACCCCACCTTTACCCTACAACATCTCATGTCTATAGAGAGGTCCAGCCCCCCAATGCAACTTGAACCACTGTATCCAGCCGAGACAAGTTCAACATCAGAAAGGCCTTAGCAGCTCTACTACAGTGGAAGACCTATTGACTTAATATTGGTTAATCAGGTCTTAGTGTTTGCAACTTGAGCCTTTCATAAGAGGTAATCGAACAATTGGCCAGGTAAGCAGGTGGGAGGCTCCCTTACTCAGAGAGTAAGGTCCTAATTAAGTAACCACCTTTCATGCTTTCCTAGACACCAATTAGATCAATTAATCTAATATGACTTGCTCATGTCGGTTCACTTTCGACTTGATTGAGGAGGTTTTTAATTTAGGTCTCAATTGGGTTTGCTACATCACATGTAGACCTATCTACCCGACTCTCATTCACATCACATGCAAACGGCGCATTGCAGGCAGTTATAATCGCGGCATCAAATTAAAGCTAAACTTTAACTAGGTGATGATCATGGATTCTAATTAGGTCGTATTACAAGCACATGCACATCAATCGATCAAGTGGTCTTCAACTCTTGAATTGGATCCAAGCTTCCTTGATTCGATCCTTGATCAACTCATGATCCCATCGCCATCACCGCTTAGACCCCTGTTCATCTCATGCATCGTCTTCGACTTGATCGTTGATGTACATTACATCACAGAAATACAACCAGATGTAAAATAAAAATAAAAATAATTTACATCTCTTTTTAGGGGGCACGCAGGCCTCTCAAAACATCAAATAAGATGCATGCAAGCATCTGAAAAATTACATGACATCGGCAGATCACATCGCAGGTCATTACATTTGATACCAAAAGGGGTTGAATCCTATGATCATCACCGTATGCTACAATTATAATTTTCAGATCTGAAACTTAACTGATTATATCATGACATAGGTCGCTGATCATGCTAATCATGATTCTAAACTTTGTAATCCCATTAACAATGCAATTAGAATCATCTTTTTATCACATAAAAATCAGCATGTAAAATTCAGCACCCCTGAAAAATCTGCATGCAGAATTTTTCAGCATGCATGATCAATCAATTTTCAGATCTAATAAGCCTTTAAATATTAATTCTTACCTTAATCTACGAAGCCTAGGCTCTGATACCACTGTTGGGAACCGCCCATGCCGCTGATATTTCAAAAATTTTTCAGATGGCAGCGGAATCGGCCATGCACGACGTTCGACGTTCATCTCATGAACGTTGTTTCGAGACCTTTCGTAATTAGGTAAGAATTAAATCCTTTTAAAACTAATAGGAAGATCAAATCTTCACCTTGCGCGGGGTAGATGATCACCGCGAATCTGAATTCGTGGTTTTAGGAAGAGGGTTCGCTTGAAGCCGTTCAAACGTCCGGCCTCTACGGGTATCCACACGAAGCAGAGGACCGATCAAAGCTTTCTCGTCTCCCCGGGGTGCTAGCTCCCTTGCAGAGACTTCCTTTGATGGCTGATCTCCTCTCTTTCTTTCAACTCTTGAAAGTGCTTGAGAGGAGGAAGAAGAAGAAGGGACTCAAGGAAGAAGAACACAGCTTCTGCAGCCTTCTTTCTTTTCCCTGCGTTGGAAGAAGGATTGGAGGAAGAGGATGACGCCAACGCTTGGACTTTGCTCTCCTTTGCTTGCGGCTGAACAAGAGAGGAGGGGGCTGGTGGCGGCAGCAAGAGGAGGAAGAGAGCTCTTGGCTAGGGCGCCGGCCCTCATGCCTCCTTATAAAGCCATCTAGGGCTCCTACAATCTAGGAGCCCTAGACATATTGCCTAAGAGGGAAGGGGGGCGCCGGCCCTTCTCTTCATGCCGCACTCAAAGAGAGGAGGAGGGGCGTGAACCCTCCTTCTTGTGATGCCCTAATCCTCTTCCAAAGAGGATTGGGTGCCTCTCTTATGGTTTAATCCCAATCCAATTAGGATTAGCCAAATTGGGTTCAATCTATGCTAGTCCTAATCCAATTAGGATTTGAATGAACCATGACTCAATTGAACTCTTCAATCCTAAATCCAATTAGGAGTCATGTTGATTCATTAGATTAATAATTAATTTAGACTTAAGGAATCCTAATCTAATTAGGATGTATTTAATTTTAGTCCTAATCCAATTAGGACTCTATTTGAATCCGAAGTCCTAATCCAATTAGGATTTCTAGGAATCCTACTCCAAGTAGGAATCCCAATTTTAATTCAAAATTCCTAATCTCATTAGGATTGTAGGAATCCTATTCCAAGTAGGAATTCCAGTCCTACTCCAACTAGGATTCCCAGCCCTAATCCAATTAGGACTCTAGGAATCCCTCCCGAAGTAGGATTTGTGTTTAAGTCTAATTAATTAATTCCCTTTGTTTCTTCTTCAACTTCTTATCAATCAAATTGATTTCTTGTGATTCCTAATCACGATTTCAACCATCGGATCGGTCAATACTTCTAGTGTGTGTGACCCCATAGGTTCTATTCTGACTGGTAGTGAGATATATTGTGATCTCTATCACTATATCATTGAAAACTCCTTTCAATGGGTTGGAACGATTCCAACTCAACTCATTAGGGTTTATCGATCATCAAGATAATCCCTATGAGTCCCACCATCCACCAGTGACACCTAGCAGCATGTAGTGGCTACCCAGCAGAATGGAATGATGAACCTCTAGGTGCAGTTAACATGTGATATAGTCCTACTATCGTGGATCCCTACAGGACGGAGGTCATGGACAACTCGTCAAACCCCATCGTCTGTCATATGTCAAGATTTATTCGTCTCGAGTTCGATAGTGAGAAAACTCTTTCTCCACTGTGTATACTGCCCCGGCCGAGGTCTTACGAACTCAGTCTTATAAATCACATAGGATCTCTCCTTATCTATCAAGGTCGATAGATTCCATATAGGTGCATACCCTACTCCTACAGTGAACTTACTGCAGCCAATCTACACTGCATGGACCCATATGGCTAGGGACCATGTATGTGTGGCAGTCAAACTACAATAACCCCACTGTGAGCAGCCGAAGCACCGCAGGTCAAAGGACCAGTCACACTACTGCAACATCAAGCAAGTCACTGACGAGTGGATAGACATCCAAGTGACTTCTTGTATTGGTCACGCTCAGTACCCTTGTTCTCTACAAGCACCTGCACTATCACTTCAGTGTTCCTACACTGTGGACTCAAGTCTCGTCCATCCAGAAGGAGAGTGATCTGTGCACTGATCGGATCGATCACCGTCCTCGTGATGATCCTTTGATCAGGAGCATTTAGAAATTAATCACCAATGATACATGGCTCAAATTCTCAACTCTTGAGAATATGTATCATCATCTTATTAATTTCTTGGGACGATTCATAGACACATAAACAATATGAATGAAAAGATGCCTTTTATTTATTCAATAATAAATAGTCAAGTACAAAATTATGTCCCTAGAATCAACAATGTGTCAGCCAAATTGGCTTCTAGGGCATACATCTAACAACAAGGAGGCCGCCGAGGCCCCTCTAAAGCCCGGGAAGAAAAGGCGAAAAGAGGCACCCCAGAGGAGGAGCCCGACGCCTCAACGCCGGCGCAGAAGCCCGTCACCAGCAACAATTACCAGTAGAACAACAAGGCCAGAAAGACAATTTGAAAAGGTGCAACACTTTTCATTTCAATAATTTCTGGTTACAATGGCGTGCTCGTGTGATTACAAGGAATTTCCAGAGGGGAATTAGGGAGTAAAGAAAGCAAAGAAGAGGTGGAGAATCCGTGGAGCTGAGGACCGAGGATCCCAAACCCTCAACCCAAAGCAGCTGCAATCCCACCGGAAGTGGGTGCTTCTAACCGGAGGCGCCATCCAGCACCTCACCAAAAAGACGAGGAGCCGCCGCAGAAGAAGCTCCCGCTGCCCCCAGGGGAACGCCGCCTCCAAAGGATATTCCCATCCTCCCCAGTGGTAGGAAAGAGAAGGAATACGAGGGGGAAGAGCATATGGAGGCGCGGTCCCGGACTGAGCGTCTGGTGCAGAGCTCGATCGGGAGGCTGAACTTCAAGGAGGGGAGATGTGATCCCGGATGAAACGCCTAGAGCGGAGTTCCGCCGGGAAGACCCTCCTTGTTGATCCCAGATGAAACGGCTAGTTGGCTGAAGTCGCAAGGGGAGCGTCTCCCCTTTCCTTCAACAGGAGTCTCTCAGTCATATGCCAAGGAGGAGGTCGCGATCCATGGCAACCTGAACAGCTCCGGCTTGGCAAACTCCATCGTACCTGCACCTGTATTTATAGCCAAACTGCGGCCCCTGGTCGTTCCGATGCGGGTGGCTCCAATAAATGCAGGCGCATTGAAACCGGAGCCGTTCCGGCTCCCGAGGCGTATCTCCCCGCGATTTCCTAAGCGTCATTCTCCTTAAACCGCATTCTTTGTGCAGGACAATCCGGGTGTCATGTACCCCTAGGTCCACATATCTCCGCTCGCGCCCAGGCCGTATCCTCCTCGAAGAACCCGCGTTATCGCGGCCGCTCAACTAACACTCCTCGCAAGCAGCAGCTGGCGATCCGATTTCCCAGGTAACGCATTAATTAGCGTTTAATGCCCTTCTCGTGTTCCCCCAGGCAACGCTTAGAGAAAAGGAGAAACATGATCGCGGCTGGCCACGGAGAAACCCCGTCGGGCAGCGAGCGACAAGCGCACGACCAGCGAGCGGAATTTCCCGAGGCTCGGCCCTCGGATGCCTGGCTAGCCCGATGATCATCCCGGGAGCAGACTAGCCGGAAGCCCCGACCGGTCGCCTCGGCTCGCGCCAGCCTTGGCCGACCAACGAGTGGAATTCCCGAGGCTCGGCCCTCGGATGCCTGGCTAGCCCGATGATCATCCCGGGAGCAGACTAGCCGGAAGCCCCGACCGGTCGCCTCGGCTTGCGCCAGCCTTGGCCGACCAACGAGTGGAATGTCCCGAGGCTCGGCCCTCGGATGCCTGGCTAGCCCGATGATCATCCCGGGAGCAGACT